>NC_140964.1:71859625-71977125 GCF_056783735.1 Eptatretus burgeri
CTGGAGTAAAATCTGAAAATGTTAAGAAATCGGTGGTTTTGTTTTATGCGGATATGTGCCATTACCAAACAGCTTGCTATCACTCACCAAGCCAGCCGTTCCTTATCAACCATTTCACTGGAGTGCTTAAGCCACTTGCCGAGCACCCGACAATACACCACATTCGATACGGCGCAGTTTGTGTCCTGATCGAGATGTACAGTTAGCAGTTGCTACAAGGTGAAGGTATATCGAACATATGGCTATATTTTGGGACTCTCCACCGATGTGTGTGCATACTTGGTTATGGGAACCATGGTCGCAAAGTTTCATCACATATCTTATCTGTCGACCAATGACAATCTCTCCCCCCTCTCCCTCCTCCTCTGTCCCCCCTCCTCTCTCGCCCCACCTCTCTCGCCCTCTCTCTCCTCCCCTCTCTTGCCCCCCTCTTCCCCTCTCTCCCCCTCCTCTCTCCCCCTCCTCTC
Organism: Eptatretus burgeri; assembly: GCF_056783735.1. Taxonomy (NCBI): domain Eukaryota; kingdom Metazoa; phylum Chordata; class Myxini; order Myxiniformes; family Myxinidae; genus Eptatretus; species Eptatretus burgeri. The sequence continues at coordinate 71,860,093 of NC_140964.1, forward strand.
TCCCTCCTCCTCTCTCCCTCCCCTCTCTTGCCCTCCTCTCACACCCCTCTCTCGCCCTTCTCTCTCCCTTCTCTTTCCCCCTCTCACCCTTCTCTCTCCCCTCCTCTGTCCCCCCTCCTCTCTCCCTCCCTTCGCTTGCCCCCCTCTCACCCCCCTCTCGCCCTTCTCTCTCCCCCTCCTCTCTCCCCTCTCTTGCCCCCCTTTCATCCCCCTCTCTCCCCCTCCTCTCTCCCTTCTCTCTCACCTCTCACCCACTCCTCTCTCTCCCCCTCCTCTCTCTTACCCCCTCTCTCCCCTCCTCTGTCCCCTCCTCTCTCCCTCCCCTCTCTTGCCCCCCTCACCCCCTCTCTCGCCCTTCTCTCTTGCCTCCTTTCTTCCCCCCCCTCTTCCCCCTCCTCTCTCCCCCCTCCTCTCTCCCCCCTCCTCTCTCATCCCTCTCTCTGTAAATGTATTCACAAATGTAAACCAAGCATAATGATTAATTCCAAAAAAACAGCTTTCAAACCCTTGGGAAACAGCTGTTTCCCTTGGAAAAATTCAAACCTTGGGATTAATTAATAATTTGAATAATAATAAAACCTTTGGAGTTTGGCACATACCCAGGTATGGCACATACCCAGACAAAGGCACATACCCAGGTCCCCAGTGTCAATTGTGACGTCATACCAAACGAAGAAGAAGAATTGTGACGTCAATCCTTCAAAAAAAAATCAATTAATTAAATAAACATTAATTGTGACATCAGAGCACTGTGTCCTGTCATTGGTTCACAGATACATGGCCGTAACTTGGGAACCGCTCGTCCGATCGATATCAAACCTCGAAAAGGCACATCCGCGGGTCCCCGGCAATATTCCTGGCAAGTTTCAATGAGATCGGACTGGCGGTCATCGAGAAACGGCTGTCGCAGAGAAACAGACACACAGAGATTGCTGGAATTATAGATAGATGTAGAGAACTTTCAATTGCACAAATTATAGGAGAAACAGATGTTATGTAAATCTGGAGCATAGCCCAAAAGGAAGGGCAGTACACCTTTGTGTCATGGACAAAGGCCTTGTAAGCTATGACTAGTTCAAGTTTTCTGAGGAATGACTTTGATCGAAAGAGAATACCCAGTCTGTGGCTGGATTTGGAGGCCAGCTTTGCTCTATGATTGAGCTAGGTGAGGTCATATTTGATGGTGTGGCCTTAAAGTTCAAGAGATTACCCCTTCCATTGGCTGACGATGGAAGTAGATATGTGGGTTCCTTTGATTATCCTTCCACAGTTTCAAGGTGAGACTGTGAGCTAGTCCAGCATTTAAAGATATTGTTACGAATTTCGGTCCGCCCAGCGTGCAATCAGCCACGTAACTCAAATCGCGACCGCGTCGCCCACCCGGACGGACAATTCAGTCGTGACCCTCCGTGGAACTACCGCCAGGAGCTAGTCACGGGTGGGTCTTTCGACCACACCCCAATCGTGCCAATCGGCCACCCGCGGAGGATAGGGTTGTTCGCCAAGCTCGACCTACCTAAGTACCTGCGCGGGTAGTTAACCGGGCGATCGTACCTCGCCGCTGGCCGGCCTAGGACACGAACCGCTTAAGCGGTCCGTTCCAAGCTTCAGTGATAACCGAGAGGTGTTATCGCCGGCCCCGACGGATGTGATTATTTACCGGGTGCTTACACCCTTCTACCAATTCCTTCCGTGATGCAAGATGGAACTTTCAAACAAAGGAAAGGACGCAACGAACGGGAAACAGTTCGACAAGTACATTTATTGCACACTCAGACAAGGCAAGCACGTATTCTCATCCATACAGTAAGGATGCACGTATAACAGTCAAAGCAATGAAAGCAAGAATTACAACCCACTACAAGCAAATGATTATTTACATGCACTTAAACAGTTTCTACTTTACAACACACGGTGCCACAACACGCATTCACATAAAAGCAAAGTAAAGACCCTCTCATAGACAAGGGAGTCAGATTGGGCCCGTGGACCTAATGCGCGTGGAACCTGGATGAGCGGCCAGGTCCACGAGACCGAAAGGTCCTACTCGTGCCCTCGTGGCGCGATGGCGGGCAAGCCGCAATGTCAGCGTAGCTGCGCCTGGCTTCGTGCCCCTGGCGTGGTCGGCGAGCTGTTTCCGGCGCTCCCTGTCTGCCTTTCCCGTCGGCTTCGAGCTCTGTCTCCCGACTTGACTGTCCCGCCGACACTGCAGACTTGACTTCTTCTGCTGACACTCCGCCGCTGCCACTCCACTGCTCCCACTTGGTTCTCTGCCGACGTACTGCGCACCTTGACTTCCACTTGACTTCCCGCCGACGTACTGTGCACCTTGACTTCCTGCCGACGTACTGCGCACCTTGACTTCCACTTGACCTCCCGCCATGAGCTGCGCTGTGCTCGCGCCTATATAGCCCGGGGGAGGGGCGTATATGTAAATTTCTGGATCACAGCGGGTTCGGAGGCGGGGCTACGCCACCCGATGCTCGGTCATTGGATGGATGAAAAGGAGGCGTGAAGCCTTCCTGATCTGCTTTTCAGGGCGAAAGGAACGCATTCACAGCGGGTTCGGAGGCGGGGCTATGCCACCCGATGCTCAGTCATTGGATGGATGAAAAGGGGTGTGAAGCATTCCTGATCCGATTCTTGAGGCGAAAGGAATGCTTTCACAACGCATAGCCCGGCGTGTGGTAGAAAGGTGGAGGTGGTGCGAGTTTGGTTGTTGGCGGGCGTCGTTTGAGAATGGTGGTGAAGCGATGTTTGCGGGATGGAGGTGTGGAGGTAAAGTGGCGAAGGTGGTGGTGTTTGAGTTGTTGGCGGGCGTCGTTTGAGAATGGCGGTGAAGCGATGTTTGCGGGATGGAGTTGTCGAGGTAAAGAGGTGAAGGTGGTGGTGTTTGAGTTGTTGGGGTATGATTGGTCCAAAATAATGATAGAGAAAAGAAAAACGGCTAACTCAAAGGATCGCAGCCCTGTGAACACGGAAATTCCCTTTAAACAACAATGGGGAAATCTAACTACACAATTACTTATCGTCATAACCTTTATCTTAGGACCCTTTATGGTGTATTGCGAATTTCCACAGCCGTAACAATGTTCCATTTATTCAACAGCATCTAATCAACTCCAAGTCAGCAGAAAGTGATGCAGCTGCTGTTTGTTGATAAGTGGGGTCGTGTACTCCACAACACAATGTGGAGTCATCAGTAAAAAGAAAGTGAGAGTTTCCAGAGCATCGGAGAAGTCTTTTATGTGGATAAGGAATAATACTGGGACCAAGATACTGCCTTGAAGCACTCCAGCCTTCACGAGGAGAGAGAGGGTTCATGAGAGGTTTCCATTGATGGATACTTGTTGACTGTGGTCAGTTTTTGTGTGTGTGTGTGTGTGTGTGTGTGTGTGTGTGTGTGTGTGTGTGTGTGTGTGTGTGTGTGTGTGTGTGTGTGTGTGTGTGTGTGTGTGTGTGTGTCATTTATTTTGGTTCTTCTATGTCTATAAAACATTTTTCTTTCATAACCAAGATGGTTTTACTTATCTGTTTCCATGGAGCTGTTCGACTTTGATTTAAACCATTTTGGAGGGTAAGAGAATAAGTTTTGCTCACCTGAGACATCAACAAGTCACCTGAGCCAAGTCTCAAGTAAGTCTCACGTCTACGAGGGCAAGTCTCAAGTCATTTACTGTATATCAAAGATAGACATTGGTTACGTGTAAACCTTTAAGATGCAAAAGGTTTACTCGAGTCACGAGCTGTTTGTTTAAATGAGCCTGATGATTTTTTGGGCATGCGTACTCTAAAATAAATGACATGGAAAAATAAAAATGACAAAGTTTAATTGCTTTAATTCAAACTCCTTGACCAGACTCGGTGGTGTAATGGTTGCATTTGGTGACCAAAATGGTTACAATCAGTAATAAAACTCGATGAGCAGACTCAGTCTTTTGCGTGTCATTAATGTTGGTGATTCTGCTCCGAATATGGAAGGTTGGTGATTCAAATGTTGAAAAGCAAATAAGAACGCCATCAAAATATCCGCCACGCTACCGATAACGAAGTGACATGGTTGCCAGATGTCTGATAATTCAACCTCTTGCACGATGTACGATAGATGATTGCAAATGTATAATTCTGGCAATTCCAAAAAATAAGTACTCTATATTCAACTTTCAGTTTAAAATTCATCACATTTACTCAGTCTGCTGGGAAGATTATGACCTTTTCCGTCACACCTCATGAAGCATTTTTCACGCAGGCGTGACATCATGTCAACACGTGCACAGAGAGTAACTGAGCAAAGTATCACTACCAAATTCTGACTTCCGAGCACGTGGACCATGGACGTGCACATGTCAAGTTAGGGTTTGGGATTCGTCATTTCGATGATATTTAAAAACAAATGACATCATAGTTGTGAAGGTGAATGAATTGAGTTCAAAAAGTGTTCATATTTTGGTCTACGACAAAAAAAAATTAACGATTTAGAGCAGAAATAAGGAGAAAAGTTGATTATTTTCAACATGATTTACTCATCAAATAAATCGGCGACCGAGTCATCAAAATATGGTCAGAATCTGTTTCCTCGACAAAAAGTAACCGAATAATGTATGATAAATTATTAATTTAGTTTTTATTACAATACTTTTCATTTTGCCTCTGACAATCCAGAGTTGATCTCTATATTAACTTTACAACATTTTTTGTGACATTTCAATCAAACTTATCTCTCCACAATGTGACGTCACAGAGTGATGAAAGTTATCACGTAACATCACATTTATCTCCGCTTTCCAAAAACATAATCTCTCCATTTAATATTCGATATAAGGATGTTTTGATTGTTTTATTCTCAGGTGGTTTGTAATATTGCACAATACGCTTCCATGTTTTGATTTTTTTTTTTAAGGCTGTTTATAAAGCTAAGGTGTTATTTTATAACTCTCATGCATTGATGCATTCATAAGGGTAAAAATAATCATATCCTAACCCTAACTTGACGTGTGCACATCCACTGTTTCTAGAATGACGTGACAGATCTACCACGGTCGATGGTTGTAAATTGAAATGTCGCTGTGCTTTGTGGGTTAACGCCGGTTTAAAAAAAGGAATTTCACATGGTTCGTCGGAAGCATATGATAATTTTTCCTGAAAATACAATAATTTTGAGGTTCCAACATGATATTTTCACTCTTTAAATCTGGTAACTCTGCGATGTGAAACACGCAGGTGCATAGAGTAGCAGTGATGCTCAGTCTTGACAGTGCATTGGTAAGAACATCCACTCAAAGCTCAAACCATTGTCTGGTTGTGTGTTTATGTTTGTTTATTTTAGTTCCATTATGAGCCATAAAACACGTCGACTAAAAAAACAAAAACACGAAAGCAGCTTAATGGGTATGAACCGAGCAGCAGCAATCATTCCATATGTACGCCGTACGGCATACATGCCTGCTGAATTCAAGGATGGATAATCCATTTCATGAAAGATACGAGAACCCTACTTGCCTTTCTCCGTAATTTATCTCCTTTTACTCCACTGGACACATGTATGTGCCATCGGATGCTGGAAGCTCAGCGGCACTTTGGACGTTGTATAACTGATACCTTCTCTAAGCTCGGCATGGTTTATTTACTGAGTTTGTGCTCCCTTTGGTGTGCGACTGGCAATCTTTGTCTATAAATATAATCACATCCTACTAGACATCGAATGAAAATTAGTCACAAACGCATCACTGAGATATATTAATTTTGATATCGTGTTCTCTCATTCATCGTCGTTGTTAACAAGTCACAATATTTGTGACTCGAGTCCAAGTCGTCGACTCGAGTCGCCATCTCTGCTGCTCACCCATTTAGCCATCTGAGCTCGCAACAAGAGCTCTGCCCTTGAGACACTTCAAACTGTCACTGGAAGATGCGTGACAATATAGTGTTTCTTTTTCAAAAGACTTTTTTTTGTCCTACTTGGTATTGTGTCATCTGATTAATGAGTGGCTTTCATAATTTAGTTGTAAAGTTGCTTAGATGACTGTGGTTTAACCCTTTGTTTACCGATGGGATTTCAAAGTCCTACCGTATATTAATTACTCGAAGAAACTGCAACTTGCTTCAAAAACCTGTTGGGACTTGTCAATCCATGCAGGCGTTTAACACAAATAATTTACAAATGAATAAAAGCAATGTATTCCCAAGATATGAACACCTCGTCTGTGATGAGATATTGCAAGAATTTGTACCTACTCAATGCATACCTCGGGGTGGTAAATAAGGGCTTAAATCTCTTTCATTTGAATCATGTTCTTCATGAAACGGAAGACCAAGAAGAAAACCAAAGAAGTAAAGTGCAAAGATGGAGTCATCGAGAGGAACCTGGATAGGATTTGGGTTTCAGCCGCTACTCCACATCCCTCAAACCCATCCAGGTGCAGCCAAGTGAGACATAGAAAAATTTCTGCAAGAATTTACTTCTCCTTGCACAGATAGATGAAGAAAGAGAGGAATCGAGAGAAAAAGGGATGAAAGAAAAGAAAAAAGCAAGAAAATGTATAATGATTCAAGAGAATTATGAAAAAAAAATTACAAAAATGTGAAAGGAACAAATAACAAATATGGCGGGAAGAACCTGGACTGATAGATTTCAGCAGTTTCTCCCCAGGTTCAAACACAGCAACATATACAACATGCAATAGATAATGAAGCAAATAATATACCTACTTAAAAATTTTCACTTAAATATCATCGTTCCTGCTCTGTGATTCTCAAACAAATTACTATACTTTAGTTGTGGTCGAAGATGCCATTCAAAGAATAAATCTGGTGAAACAGCATGTTCACAACGCTTGGATGCTGTGTTCATGTAAAAATGAATGATGTTTAAACGTGATGACTGTTCCTCTGCTGTAGAAGAAGAGAAGTTCACAGTGATCACAATCAGCTGACAAAACGCCTTTTGGAAAGAGGAATGGGTTTCAATAGCAAAAAAAACAATCTGTATTCTTTTTCTCTTATCTATATATTTGATAATTTGCAAATATGTCATCCTTTGTATTCACCTTCAATATCTGGGGATCAAACATCAGTGTCGTTGAGCTGATTTGTATCTTGTTCTTGAATGCAGACAACTGCACAAGTTAAACCTTTCAGACGATTGATGGCACCACTTATCAACTGGTTTTGTTTCTATATGGGAAGAAAGTTATATTGTCTCTGTTTGTTGGCATGTCATTTGATGCAAAAACAAATCTTGCAGTATTTCTACATAATTTCTTCTGCGATATTGTTTTCTCATGACTGACAGATAAATCTCCCAACTATGTAGACGATGATCTGCACAATCCTCAAAATGCGAATTATCCTTGGGAATACCGTCGACAATTTCAACTCCTGTGGATTCTTTTTCAGTCATTATAACCACGCAGCGATGTGTATATGCATTGTTTTTTGTTGGTTGTTTATGCAATTTTTATTATTTTGTAGAAGTTGTAATATGGTGCATCGGTGATGGATTACATCATGAGTGGTTTAAAAAAAAATAACTTAAAATATCAAGAATGGAACTCGGAAGAGCAGTTTACGTTTTGTATCCCAATGATAGGCTGGATCTGGACCTGAACCATAATTTGAATCAGCTTGTTCTTATCACCTAACCAAATCATCCACCAAGTTTGGTTCGTATCCACCCATAACTGCTTTTAATATCATGCTATATCTAGTTTTTGGGCTCATTTCAATGGTGAAGAATCGCATTAAAAAAAATTCAGTCATATTCGGATCTTCACCGAAATTGAATCGATTCCTTTTTGTCACACACCCAAGCTGTCCACCAAATTTTGTCCAAATCCATCCGTGACTTTTTGAGATATTGTGTTATGTGTCGTTGTTGGCCCTATCTCTCAATGGTGAAGAATCACTTGTAGTATTCTAGAAGCCGTATCCGTATCCGGATCTTCACCAAAATCTAATCATTTCATCCTTGTCACACACCCAACCTGTTCACCAAATTTCGTCAAAATCCATGCACAACTTTTTGAAACATCCTGTTCATACAATAATTGATCCATCATACAATGATTACATTGAACATGAGCTTGAATGATACTTCTTTGGCAGGATGAAGTCAAGGTATATGAACCCCATCGTTGCTGTCCTGTTTGCCGAAAGGAAATCGTCGGTAAGTCATGATTCAAGAGCAGGTTTTCCTTTACGGCCTTTTCTCTTTTTCAAGCAACACCGTGGGAACTTTGATGTCTGCTCGAGAGGGTGAGCAAACGGAATAGCGTGCTTAATGTTTTTATTCAAAATATGGCACACTAAAGGATAGAAAACTGCAGACAAAGTACCAGGACATGTTTGTAGTCAGATCTTATTATTTTCGTAATTGGATGTGGAATAGTCAGTAAACTTATTTTAAAATACAAACCAACCCAAAAAGTATTTTACGCTGATAAGTTTCTATCAAAACATCTGCTGTTGTCATCTGACAGCTGGATTGTTATTGCTCTTGTGAATTTGCAATCCTGTTTTTCATTTGCAAAGACATTTTTTTAAAAAGGAAACGGTCCAGTGGTTTTTAATTTAATTTTGTGGGTGAATACATAATTTAGTGGATGGGGAAAAAGGGGTCGAAGTGGTGAAGAAGATGCAGAGAAGGAGTATGGAAGTGTTGTGTGTGCAGGAGACCAAATGGAAAGGAGCAGGACGAGGAGGTTATTATGAGGATACAAAATGTTGCATGTGGTTGGGGATGGAATGAGGAATGGCATGGGAATAATAGTATCGGAAGAGATCAGCAAGCAGGTGGTCAGAGTGGAAAGATGGAGGGATGGACACTTATGGCATGGGTGGTGATACAGAGGCAAATGATTTGTGTTATGTCGGTTTATGGGCCACAAACGGTAAGGACTGGGGCAGAGAAGCAGGAATTGAGGGACGCGCTGGAGAGGATGATTGGGATGGTTGAGCTGGAGGCGATGTTATGCATTGTGGGGGACTTTAACGCACATGTGGGAGTAGCGGAGCCGGTTGAAGAACAATGTGTTGGTAAATTTGGGTGAGGAACGAGGAATAAAGAGGGTCGAAAGCTTGTGTAGCTGTTGGTGAGGAATGGGATGGCCATAGCTGGTTCATTCTTTCAAAAGCGGGAAAGCCACAAGATTACCGATAGGAGTGGACATCATAGAACAGAATTGGATTTGTTGGTGGTAAGGAAGCAACAGTTGTGGACAATTAAGGATTGTAAAGCAGTGGCAGGAGGGGGAAAGGAAAGCATCCAGCACAAGCCTGTGGTGTTTGTGGTATGGATGAAGGAAAGGAGGGAGGTGAAGAGCAGGGGTCGGAAGATTAGTTGGGGGGAAGTGTCGGGGAAATGTCCTCATCGAGTACAAGGAGAGGTTCAGGGCTAGGTATGAGCAACTTTGCGAAGAAGTAGAAGGTTTGTAGAAGGAGTGGAAGAAGTATGAAGAGGTTTTCAGCGGAATTACAGAAGTTTTGTATGGAAGGAAATCAGGAAAGGAAGCACATTGTCGAGCGATAGAAATCAGGCATGGGGGATGGAGGAGGGTGCGAAGGCAGTTGGTGAAAATAAGGAGGTTTGGAAGAGAATAGAGAAGATCAAGGAGAGGGGGAGGCTGCCGGATGTGGGGTTGCTGCAACTATATGAGCAGAAGAAGAAAGTAATAAGGAGAGCTGTGGATAAGGTGAGGAATGATATGGAAGAGGAGGTGTACAACAAGTTAGAAGAAGATGGTGGGAGGAAGATGATATATAAATTGGCTCGTGACAGGGATGAGGATGGTAAGTTCATGAATGGGTGGGCACTGACTAAGGATGGTGGCCAGAGGCCAGTGACAGAGAGTGTGGCAGTATTGAAGGTGTGGGGAGGATATTTCAAAGAGTTGTTGAACCAGAAAGGAAGCAACGGTGAGCTAGAGCTGCCGTGTTATGTAGAGGGGATAGAGGAGTTTGTGGCGATCACAGGGAAGGAAGTGTGGACTGCATTGAAAAGAACAAACAAGGGAAGAGCACCAGGCATTGATGAGGTGTGTACAGAGATGACAATTTCAGCGGAATAAGTCAGAGTCGGTTGGACGAAGAGGCTGTTGAATACATGTATGAGCGAGGGTTCAATTCTGGAGGAATGGAGGACAGGGTTAATTGTGCCAATATGGAATGGGAAGGGTGATGTTCAAGATGCATGGAAGTACAGGGGCATTGTGCTCCTCAGCCATGTGATGAAGGTGCTGGAGAGGATTCTGGATGGGAGGATAAGGAAGAGTGTGGAGATGGAGATCGGAGAAGAGCAGCAGGGGTTTAGAAAAGGGAGGGGGATGACGGATGGGATGTTCATGCTGAGACAGCTGGTGGAGAAGAAGTGAGATGGCATTGGGATTTTTGGACCTGAAGAAAGCCAACCACACTGTCCCGTGAGAGATGGTGATGGCAACACTGAGATGGATCTGTGGGAGTGGAAGGAGGAATTTGGGAAACATGAGCTGAAGATGAGTATGGAGAAGACAGCTGATATTTTGTCAGGCAGCAGAGAAAATAAATGAATATCAGGTGAGAGGGGAAGGGGATCAGGCAAGGAAATAGGTTTGAGTATCTGGGAGGAACAATGAGCAGGGAAGGTAGGTCCGAGGCAGAGGAGGATTAAGATGGTTTGGACATGTGCACAGGTGGGTACAAATGCGTGGAGGAGCATTGAGGGAGTAATGGCAGACAAATATATTAGGAAAATTGAAAGGGAAGGTTCTGATGCCGTGTGTTATGCCAGCTTACCTTTACGGCCTTTACGGCCTAACCCTAACAGCACTGACAACAACCTAGGCAACACAACAGAGGTTTGCGAGAACAACTGGGTCAGGAGGGTTGTGGGAGTGAAGAGGGTGGATAGAAGTTGGATGGATGAACTGAAGGAGGAGATTTGTGTTCAGGTGAGCTTGACGCGGAGATTGGTGAAATGCCATCTTAGATGGTCTGGACACTTCATGCAGATGGGGGAAGATAGAATGGCAAAGAGAGCAGATAGATTGAGGGAGCAATTTTTGAAGAAAATAGGTAGACCTCGGTTGAGATGGGAGGATTGCTTGAGGAGTGATATCCATAAGGTAAGGGTGGTTGGAGAGTAGAGAGAGTTGGCTGAAAACAGAGGGAGGTGAGGGAGTATCATGGTCAAGGCTGGGCAGAAGCTTGGTGCCATCGGACCCCATCCCTTTTAAAGGGCAGAGGAGGAGGAGGAGGAGGAGGAGGAGGAGGAGGAGGAGGAGGAGGAGGAGGAGAACATAACTTAATTTCGTCGGTGAATACGTAACTTAATTTAGTGGGTCCACCGAAAGTCATTGCCCAACGAAAGACTCCCTGTGTGGTGATGAACAAATTAAATCATCATCCAGGTTTGTGCTTGTTGAATAGACAGGAACTCCCTTTTAGTGATTGTAATCTCAGGGTTATCTGAAATTATTTGCTCCAAGTTTTGAGGGAAAAACATTCCACAAACCTCAAAATTAACTTTTGTTTCATGTTAATCCATTTGTAGTGAGACCAGCGAATAAGCTGAGCAATTTGTGTCTCAAAATGTTGAAACAGCAACCTCAAGGTTCTGATTTATGATCATGAGAGAACTGGATTGACAAGTGGGATGACCATCATAAGACCAGGAGAGTAAATAATGGGCAGCACTTTGTGGAAGAGATAAATGTCTCATCACCTCATGACGGCAGCATCATGTTGAAATCCTCAAAAGAAAAATGGGTTGGGAAGAAGCCATTGTGAAAGAAAGATGAGATAGAAGGTAGAAATTCTTATTCTTTCGGAGAGTTTCAATGAGAGCTGTTTTTCGGAGGAAAGTTCAGAAAATACATTTTTCCCCATGTTTCACCTGTGTGTCCCGTCACCAGAGCAGGCGGATATTTGCAGACGTTACACAGAGGTACGGAATATCACACAGGCCGGATGCAGCCTGAAGGATGTACCAGTCAACTACTGCAGTGGCCGCTGCCCCTCCATTGCCACAGTGATCTCTCAGGTAACACCTGTTCCTTAAATGTCTTCCATCAGTTTTGATATGCTGCAATAAATTTCCCAAGGACAATTTTTTTTTATTAATCTCTGAAACCATAATTCTTCCAATTAAAAGAAATTCCATTTGTCATTGACAATCCTCATGGGGTGATGTTTTTATTTTGTTTTTAAAAATTTTAAACCATGGCTCGTTGACTTTGTCTCAACTCGCTTTCCTTATTACAGCGCGGCGACATCGCGCTGTTATATAATTCAGCCTATATTTGCCAAGAATTTCACAATTTTCAATTAAATACTGCCTTGAAAGGATCTGGAGACTTTATTCATCTATTTGTAGTTTTACCTTTAATCATTTATCCAGAAATGTAATTCTAGTTCTCATCAGCAAGGTTGGCGTTTTGGATTCTGATGTTTTTTTTATTCACCAGAGACCAGCATATGGAAATGTTTGTCATACTGTTATCCTTTCATCTGCTTTCAACATTTCTCCTTTCAAATGAGACCTTTAAACTCAGCTGTTCTGCCAAAACTGGGCCAGTGCTTCTCACAGGACAGCATGAATCAAATTGTTCATTTTCACTCTTGTGGCCGACCCTATCTTTTTGTGTTTTATCCCTGCCTTACATAACAGGAACCATACATAAACACTGACTGTCAGTGCTGCAGCTACCAGCTGGACCCTGCCAGCCCTGTGCACTTCTTGCAGCTGCCTTGCCCTGGTGGAGGGATCCTACCCGTTGTGCTTCCTGTCATCCATAGCTGCAAGTGTAGTGCTTGTCAAGGTGAGAATTTTAATCTTCATGGAATTTGTATATCCATCTCCATATTGTACACACAGCGGGTTCTGTGCAGTCAGGAGAATCAAGGCCACATGGCAATAATCATCCTGATGCTGTATTTCAGCATTGAGATGATTATTGTCACTGTATATCTGCAGTGTTCAGATCCAAGTCACCAGATTACACTTGATCATAGTGCCTCTGTTCATAAAACGAAATTAGGTGTTTTGGTGTGCAGGGGACAACTGATTTTGACACCTGCACTGTGGATAGGTGATACCTTTTACATATGTCGAGGTTTGAGACAGAGCTAAAGATGGTGAGGGAAATGTGTCAGTTAATGAAGGAGAGGAGGAGATTGGGACCATACTCTGTGCAGAGCGTTGGTGCTGCATAAGCAGTCTCCTTGGCTATTGGGCACAATCCTGGACGGGTCGCCACTCCGACATAGTATTCCAGCATGCTGGCACTCATTTTGCCGACCTCAGAAGGATGGCAGGTTGAGTTAACCCCACCTGGTATTAATTCAACAGCTGAGCGGGATTTGAACTCAGGACCCTAGGATCCAAAGCCCGCCACCCAAACCATTAAGCCAACACCAGGCATAATGAAGAGTTAATGAAGGACCAACATTAACTGCCTCGCTACATGGAATATAAAAGGTTTTGGATAGATGTGGATTGGGACGTGTGACTTTGTGCTCTCTGCTTGCAAATTTATTTCCTTGTAAAGTAAGATTTCATAACAGGCAAGCAGGGGACACATAATGGAGCATTTTTTGTGTACAGTCAAGTCTCATGGAAGAGCTGGAACACTGAATGTATGAGGATACACCAAAAGAAAAGGAACAGGTAAGAGAGGAGGGAAACACCAACAGCAAGTTGAAGAACAAAACAGAGGGAGACTTGGACAAATGATGGGTGTGGCGAGGAATAAGGGGCACTAGAGGATGAATGTGGTGGACAATATGGCTACAGAAGCAAACTCTCAGGAAGGAAAAACTGGAAATTTGGAAGGAGTTGGGCTTGGGAGTGATGGGAGGGGAGCATTGTCCTAATTCTAAAGGATGTCAACCAAGTTGTCCTTTTAAAATATTATATTTTGGAATCAATCCATTGGTATCCTTCATGAGAGTTGTCTCACTATATAACACCATCCTGCACAGGATGGCGTTGCATCACCAGAACCCGAGACTTGGAATTATTACTTGAAGTGAACCACAAAGGAAATTTCAAAAACATATATTGAACTCGATGTAATAGTTCTCAAATAATTTCAGATCCTTACATAAGGAAAACCCCAATACCGGGCGTAGTGGCGTGCGCCTGTAATCCGGCTACTCGGAGGCTTGGGTTGGAGGATCGCTTGAGGACGGACGCTCTGCGCTGGGCCGTGCTATGAGAGGGTGCAGGGCAGCCCAGAATCATGGCGAAACCCAATCCTTATCCCTGTATCGTAAGAGGCGACCAGGGTTGCGTCAGGAAGGGCATCCGGCGTAAAACCTGTGCCAAATCAGTATGCGGATCATAACGGATGATCCGCTGTGGCGACACTTAACGGGAGCAGCCGAAAGAAGAACAACACACCATAAGGAAAACCCCATTAAGTAGTCAAAACCAGCTTCAGTTATTTATTTTCGGTGCAGGTAGCCATGTCTTGTCCACAATTGGCCTCAACACAGATATTACATCATATTATCACGTCAGAGGGTAGATTAACACAGGCCTTCTGAGCCGGAGGTCGAAAGGCCTCTGCGAATGACCGAAATGATGTTTCCCCAATTTACTGTGTTTTTTAATTACCTACAATCCCCCGAGGATTGCTCAAATCCAAGCTGGAAATGGCAGTGAGTCACACGTGAAGGCCAAAAGGCGAGGAGATGTTTCTTATTATTAAAAGGCTTATGTACAATGTATTTGGGGAAAAGGAAGGCAGGACGCCATAAATAAATATGGAACAGACCTTTGGTCGATAGACAGAGAAGGATGGAAGTAACATGCAATCTTATGCACAATGAAAATAAGTAACCGGCTGTGGCACCAAAATATCGGACTCAGAACATGAATGGGAATTTAGGCAGGTGTCTTGAGCTGGTCTTGAGCTGGTGTCATGCAGGTTGGCATGGCACAGAGCGACGTGAAGGTCAGGAGGGAGAATAGGGATTAGCATGCTCAGAGACGAGGTAATGGCGATGAGAAGCAAGGTCTTACTCTCCAGAACAGTCCTTTCTGGGGAGCGACAAAACAGGGAGGGAGGTTGGCGCCACTGAACTCAAATGTGAACTCAATTCAAATCTCCACACATGCATGGATACTGCCTTTTCCTCCTCGAGAACTGCCTGAATGGGCAGCGGATCTCATTATTGGCTGCCCTTGGGACGGCCCCTTTCCAATTGTTCTGCCCTCAACAACAATTCATGGCTTACCATAATGCCATGTCCTGTGGTCTGTCAGCCAAACAGTTCTGCTTTAAATGCGTGAAGCACTTTCTTTGTGCCTTTTGTGCTCCACCTGTACAGGAGGTCGAAACATCACACAATCTTACCCTATTCTACTTTAAGGTTGACAATCACTGCCTCCTCAGTCCACATCTTTCCACACAAATTACCTCTGACAGATACCCAATACAAGAGTAATTCTACCCCACTCAACCACATGGTCCATTCTATTATTAGCACAATCTATCTATGGTTCCGCATAACAATAGTATATGGTAGGGCTGGAACAGTGGCTGGTAATGATAGGCTACGTGGGCAGAACCCCCCTCCCCTCTTCCCCTCCCCCACTCCCAACACCTAACACTGACCAAGTATACAGATTAGAAAACGTCCTGCACACTTTGTGAAGCAAGTCCCTTCCTGTGGCTGACCAATCCAGAAGTTTATAATCAGGTTGAGAATCGATCCCATACTCGACAGCTCCAAGGTAAATGGACAGCTCAAAGGTAAGTGCACCATCCTATCAGACCTACCTCTGCACCTTTATCAGACTTGTCTTTGTCAGAAATATGTAAAGGAGAGAAACTCTACAAAAAATAACAATTAAATCCCTTGTCAGCTGAAGTATTTTTAAAACGTTCATGAATACTAAAGATCATTTCCAGTTCAAAGCATAGATTAGAGTATTGGGCCAAGCAGGCCGCCATGGTAAAGTGTGAGGCTGAAGTGTTAACTACTCTAAACCAGCAACGATAACATCAGAAGTGACAACAGAAGGTAATCAGAGAGGAACAATATGCCGTTGTCATCTGCTTTCATTTTGCCAAACCTCACCTGGTAGCTCACCGGATGAAGGGATTGAGGCAAATCCTTCGGGACCCCCACTCTTTGATGATAGGAGGAAAGCCACGGGGTAACCTTCCCAGGTCAGATTGCAGTAGTGTGTGTCAGGGTGGTAATGAGGTGTCGTCCACCAGATGGCAGTCTCCTTGGTTCACCTGAGGCGTTCTCTTCGGGTGGGTGCCTGGAATATCCCATCATTAAGAGAGGTTGATGACCTGTCTGTTATTGTCTGAGCTCAAGCGCTTGAACATCGGTATGGCAGCACTCTCTGGGGTTCGGACTCCGGATAGTGGCGAGATCATGGCGGCTGATTACACTGACAATTGGTTTGGTCACTCTGGTGGTTACCATGCCCAAGGAGATGCTGTAGCTGTGTCAAATGAGCTGATTACAATGGTAATTGAGGTCACACCAGTCAATGAGCGTATTACGAAACAAAGGATTCATCACTCCTTGGGTGTCATTTCCCTGGTCTTTGTTATGCTCCGACTGAGGTGAGTGATCTCACCGTGAAGGAGGCATTCTAAGCCACACTCGAGTTTGGTTGATCAGTGCCCCAGGCGAGATACACTTCTAGTCTTGGGGGATTTCAATGCATCAACTGGAACTGATAGGGATGGTTATGAGACATGTGTTGATCCCCATGGGTCTGGAAATGTGAAGCAGAATAGCACAAAGTTCCTTGACTTTGCAAGAAGTCATGGACTTAGGGTGGCTGGTTCATGCTTTCAGCACCCACAAGCTCATCGCTGAACTTGGTATTCAAATGCTGGCAGTGTGGCAAAGGAGATTGACCATGTCCTTATTGACGGTCGTTGGAGGATGATCCAGAACTGCAGGGTTTTCCAGAGTGCTCAATTCCTCAACACCGACCACAGGCCTGTTGGAGCAACTCTGAAGATGCAACTTAAATCTGGGAAAATGGTACCATCCCAGCCGAGGCTGGAAATTGGCAAGCTCAAGCATGAGAGGGCAGCTGAAGAGTTTACGAACACGCTGAGTGGGGATTTGGGGGGTCTAAGTACTTTGGGGAAGCCTGAAGAGTTATGGAGTGCCTTCAAAACCACCATCCTTGATGTTGCCGGTGAATGTCTTGGAACTCACCATAGGGCGAAGAAGAATTTTGTCTCTCAAGGAACACTGGATACCATTCACCAGAGTCACAGGGCCAGACTTTATGGTAGAGCTGAGCTGTTCAGGGAGTTGAGGTGTAAAACTGTGCATGCACTGAGGGTGGACAAGGAGGACATGTGTGAGGAATCTGAGAGTGTAGAGCATCACCTGTGGTCAAGTGATTCTCATCCTGCTTACAGTGGAGTTGACGCATTACGTTCCTCCA
Organism: Eptatretus burgeri; assembly: GCF_056783735.1. NCBI lineage: Eukaryota > Metazoa > Chordata > Myxini > Myxiniformes > Myxinidae > Eptatretus > Eptatretus burgeri. Next base: position 71,877,503 of record NC_140964.1, read on the forward strand.
AGCCCTTCCCTCAGTGTACTGCAGTTAGAGCAGAGGGTCGATGGCTCTTGACAGAGGAGTCCCAAGTGAAGGGCCCACTGGGCCAGTTATTTTGAGTGGCTGTACCAGGCTGATCCACCAGCTGTTGAGTTGGATGGCAAGGTTGTTACTATCCCTATTGCTGACCATCTAATCAACTGTGATCCACCGTCGTTTGTGGAAATGCAGGCTGTAGTGAACCAGTTGAAATGGGTTAAAGCTCCTGGGATCCGTGGCATCCGTGCTGAACTTCTCAAGGCTGGTGGAAATGCTGTACTCGTGTCGTTGAATGCAGTTCTGTACTCTGCCTGGAACACAGGCATCATCCCAAATGACTGGAAGTAGGGCCTTGTTGTCCCTCTCTGGAAAGGGAAGGCTGATCACCAAGACTGCAACAACTACCGAGGGGTGACGCTGCTCTCAGTGCCGGGCAAGGTCTTTGCTCAGATAATTCTTGATCGGGGTCGCCACCTTCAGCTTGAGCACCAGCTCCCAGAGGGGTCAGGCTTTACACCAGAGAGATCAACGATTGAATGTATCGTTGACCTTCGGGTCCTCACCGAACACAGACGAGATTTTCGGCAGGGGCTGTTTGCAGCCTATATTGATCTCTACAAAGAGTTTGATTCAGTGAATCAGGATGCCCTCTGGAGGACTCTTAGTATTCGTGGGGTGCCATGCAAACTGAACAATCTGATGTCTGAACTAAACTCTCGTACTGAGAGTGCTGCGAGATGTGGTGATACCATCTTCAACATATTTCTAGTTGTTCGTGGAGTTTGTCAAGGGTGTGTACTGGCCCCCACACTTTTCAGTGTTTGTATGAACTGGATTCTGGGGAGGATGTTGGAGAGATCAAGCTGCGGTGTATAATTAGGGAATGTCAAGATCTTTGACCTTGATTTTGCAGATGATGCAGTCATCTTCGCGGAGAGTCTGGAGATCATATTGAGGGCCCTCGAGGTGCTGAATGAGCAGTTGGAGCCGCTGGGATTACATGTTTCCTGGGTCACAACTAAGATCCAGTCTTTCAATGACATCTTGGATGCTGCGATCTTATCTGTTCCTGTTTGTGGTGAGGATATTGAGGTCACGGAGAGATTTACTTACCTTGGCAGTGATATTCTTGTCTCTGCTGGCTGTGAGCCAGAAGTCAATAGACGTCTGGGTCGGGCCTGTGGAGTCATGGATTCACTGGATTATAGGGTGTGGCGCTGCCAGTATCTGTGCAGGATGAAAGTCTGAGTCTTCAGATCCTTGGTGCTTCCATTCTTGCTCTACGGTTGTGAGACTTGGACTCTGACCAGGGATCTGACACTGCAACTTAATTCCTTTGGTACCAGGTCTCTTCGAAGGATCCCTGTCTGTTGCTGCTCAGATTTTGTGTCCAACGAGTAGTTGCTGAGAGAGACTCAAATGAGATTGGTTACCTGCATAATCCGTGAGCAACTGCTGTAGCTGTATGGGCATGTGGCTCATTTTCCTGACACTGATCCTGCTCACCAGATTCTCTCAGTGAGGGAGCCTCATGAGTAGAGGAGGCCAATGGACTGACCACCTGCCTTGAGGTTGCAGCAGATTGATCAGCATCTCAAGGAGATGGGGATGGGCCAGGCATCTGCCTGGGTGTTGGCCAGACGGAGGCCCCTGGAGTATCGGTGGAAAGTGGACGAAGCGACGCGCTGCTCTGGCGCATGCTCCCATAACTGACCTGACCTGACAATGAATGGGCATATTATGCCTTGGATCGGTCTATTACAAGTACCATTCATTGGTTGACATTGCTATTGCACAGTGTCATTCACAAATGGTACATGAGTTTTCAAAACCAGCACTCTTCCCCTTTCCTCTCCTGCATATGGAGTATATGCCTCGTGTTGGCTTAATGGTGAGGGTGGTGGGCTTGGGATCCTTGGATCCTGAGGTCAAATCCCACTTGGCTGTTGAATTCATACCAGATGTGGTTGACTCTGCCTGTCATTCTTCCGAGGTTGACAAAAGGATTACCAGCTTGCTGGTATCCCGTCGGAGTGGCGACCTGTGCAAAATTGTGTCCAATAGCCAAGGAGTCTGCTTAGGCAGCACCAACGCTCTGTACAGAGTATGGTCCCAATGGATGGATGGATGGATATGGAGTATGTCGAAGGTCCCTTTACGTTTGCCTGCCCTGTTGTGTATCCCTTTTCAGTCTTCACTATCCATTCTACCATGACACCTTTTACATGCTTTCATTTCCTTATTTCCCTTCCAATAACTTACATTTTTATCCCTGCTCTTCCCATTTACTTCTCACTCATATTCATTATTCACCCCTCCCTTCCTTGTTAGATGCTCCATTGTTCTCCTCCATTATACCAAGATAGCATGATTAGTCTGTTCAGTTTTCTGGTAACCTGCCACATCTAACATCGTTCTATGACCAAAAATCCCATTCCTTCCAGTTCCAACAGTGGGGAGACACCATTGTTATTAATGGCAAAAGGCGATTCTTGATTGTAGGTGTACCTTTCAATCAAATGTAATTAGCATTAGATCATTGTTGTTTGGACTATTTTGTGCATCTGAGTATCCTTGACTTAAAATACCAACAGTGAGATTACCAGTGCAGGTCTGAGAAATATGAGGCATCCATAACATTCAGTTTGAATGAGGTAAGTAGGTGATTTCTTCTTGGAAAACAGGTATTATTGCAAGTGCACAAGTTTTTTGGAAAGATTACCTTGAAAACATGTCCAGTTATTGGTGTGAATGCTTTAACTTCGATTGGACAAATAAACTGCAAGGGAAGCTGTTAGGGGCAATTCTGTAGGGGCAATTTGTGCTACCTGCCCTCCTCCTTTCCTGTTCGTTCATTCCCTTGGTTATTGTCTCAAACTGTGGGACAACTGCGTCAATCAGTTTCCTATTTATCTTCTGTTACCTCCTTCTTCCATGAGCCTAGATCTTGTATTGTTAAAAAGTCCCATTCTTGCACAGCTTGTCAATAGACTGCCCAAGTGGGTGTTGGTTCACTGGCAGTCTCAGCTTGGTGATGATATTCTTCTTTTTCTTGTGTATCACAAATAGCGACACTCAGGTCCAAGTCGAGTTGATGGTCTCTAAAATTGAGATTAATTGCTTCGATACCGGGTTGCTTGTATAACTATTCCTCATTTATTTTGCAGGTGAAGACCTTTCTTGAACCCAGCAAGATGCTTAACTTTTTATAGCCAGTATTTCATGTGAGCTAGCGATTTGCTGCAATTTTTTTTCTCTTAGCAATCTGATTGAATTTATCAGTAGGAGAAAACAACTGATTTGATGGAGCATTTGAGTGAATTTTCACTTTTGCTTTGTTATGTGACCTGTGCTATATGCACCAATAAATCACAATATGCACTGAAGGCAAATGCTTGTGTCCCTTCATGGAGGAGATAAACAGACGTTATGAATGGAGGTGTGCAATTTTACCAATGGAAATTGCATTTGAAGCTGGGCAATCCACTTTGACGGATTCGTGTTTCTCTTCGAGCTGGAATGTGCTGGTCAGATCTCTCGGAGCTTCTGAATCGATCATGTTTTATGCCTCCTGTTCTGCCAATGCTATAATTGCCTGCATTAACCCGAGGAAGACTGAGTATAACTCAGTCAAATGGCATCAGATAAGAGGAGATTACAAATGCTAATGATTATGTAAAAAGCAAGTACTCATAGCAATAGCACCAACTGCAGAGATTAAAAAAAAGTTCTCTGCTCCATCGAACATCGTCACAGATTTAAAACACTGAAGGAGTGAATCCACTTTTCTACTGCATTGGATCCTTATAATTACAAGCAAATACAACCCATCACTTTGCTGATGGGGATAATTAAGGGGGGTGGGGGAGAGGGGTGGAGAAAGAGAGAGAGACAGAGAGAGGAGGAAGAGGGGGAAAGGGTGGAGAGGAGGGTGAGGGGGGGTGGAGGAGGTGAGGATGAGGAAGAGGAAAGAGGGAGTTAGGAAGGAGGTTGGGGAGAATGACACCTCATCACACTCTGGGGGGGGGGGGATAGTACAGGATTGAACAAAATAGGGTACATTTAAACCACATTAATATAGCACGCGGAGACCACCCGGGGATATCCACAGGGGAGAGGGTGGAGAGGGTTGGGGGTTTGGGAGGAGGTAAGTGTGAGGGGAGGGGAAAGGAAGGCTGTGAGGGGAATAGTACTGCAGCATAGCAAACCAATTGTTCAAATTTGCATAAAAGCACCAAAATTGGTACACATGTAGAATAATGTATTCTAAACAATTCTATATATGGAGCCACCCGAGGGCTGACCAAGGCAAAATGTGTGCATGTGCAAAATGTGTGCAAAAAATACAGTGCATCTGGGGATGTGTACAGTGCAAAAGAGTGAGAGGGGTTGGAGGAAGAGGGAGAAGGGTGGGAGAGAAAAGAAGAGGGGTGGGAGAGAGAGCGAGAGTGGTTGGGGGAGGGGAGAGTGAGGAGGGGGGATTCCGGCAAATGAGAGGTCCAGTTTAACGTCTATTCAAGAGACAGCACACAGATTGATGGATCACTCTGCCTGTGAAACACTGGGATGACAGTTTATAGCTCGGTCGGGATTCATACCCAGGCGAGACAGCCTAAAGCGAGCATGCATACCTCTCAGCTATCCTGCCGTGATGTGGCAATTCATTACTACTGAAAACATTTTTAACTCATTGTAATCATCTTATTTATTTTGCCTTCCTCACTTCGGAGATGTCCCCATGGAGAACTGCGCCGCAGTATCACCATCGAAGCTTGAAGTGCACTCGCCAATTGACTTAAGCACTCAAGCAAGCACTCCCATGAAACAGTTGATAAGGAACTGCTGGTTTGGCAAGCGATTAGTGATCGCTGATCGGTCATATAAACACCATGCACCCGGAGACACCCAGAATGTCAAGTGATGTCTGAATTGGACAAATGAATACTTTTTTTAACAGTCTGAACGACTGCTGAAGTCGATAACGAAGTTTTAATTTTGAAATTTGCCTGAGATTAAGAATTATAGAAGTTATGTTATGTGCGGAAATGAAATAAAGCCACGGACGCTGGCGTCTCCAGGTGTTTATAAGCATTGCATTGTATCCAGCGATTCATAGGTTTGAGAATGAGGCATTCGATGATATGAGTGAGGGGAGTGGAAAAAGGAAAAAACTTCCTCATAAAGAAACCGTTGCGGCCTGGTCCAAGTCAAGGCATTGTTGAGCAGGCCAAAAAAAAAGGTGAATTAAGACCCAGTAAGGGTTAGCGAGGTGACCAAAGATGAGCCGTGATAAAAGATAATTAAATAAGGCCATTAAATATCTTCAAAAAAGGGTGTTGAAATTCACCCAAACACCCAATTTTCATTCATGCACTGCCTTTGGAGTCCTCTTAGTATGCAAGAAAAGTTTCAGGCCACTAGGTTTCATGGTTTTGGAGTTATAGTTATGGAGGTGACACACAAACTAACTGACGCACAGACATTTATTATTATGGACGAGCAAGGGTGCCCACCTCCCACCCCTTCCCTTCCCTTGGACTACCACCTACCCACCCCCCCCCCGACCCCCCGCCTTCCCCACTTCCCTTTCCTCCCTTGATTAGTGGAGGTTGGCTTTGGGGCTTCCCACTCTCTGGGGATGTGTACAGTGCAAAAATGCAAGTTATCTCCACAGCTGACTTGAAATACCCTCTACCACCACCACCGGGTCACGCGACACGATACACATTCACATGGAGAATTTTCATCACCTTCCCTCCAGAACCCCCGCAACTACAGGTGAAACCAAGTAGTCCATGTTCACTACGAGGTCGAACTTGGTCCATGTGCCATGTTTGGTGGCAATTGGCCCAGTATTTTTGGTTTTACACACACACACACACACACACACACACACACACACACACACACACACACACACACACACACACACACACACACACTGACAATTATTTGTTTATTCGATGTCTGAGTTTTAATTATTGTTATTCTTGATGGATTCTTGTGTTGTCTTGACACTGAAGATTATCATGGAAAGGCATTTTAGTCGAAGAAAAAAACTGGAGAGAAGTTCAACATCACCGAATGGCACACAGGGCAGCCTTGGAGCATGTGATACAGGAGAATGATCTAGAATGGTATGATATATGGGAGGTAAGCAGACAGAAAAGTGACAAGCAGCTATCGGTGAAGCTAACAGGGTTTAAGATTGTATTCGTTGGGTTGATAAATTGTAAATACAAAGAGGTGGTGTTAACACTGTACATGAAGTTAGTGAGGCCTCATGTAGAATATTCTGGACAGTTTGGATCATGACATCTGAGGAAGGACATACTGTAGCTGCCAAAGATAGGGTTCAGTGTCGAGTGACTAGATTGATTCTGGGCCTACCTCGACTAAGCTATGTGGTGTGGCTGAACGAGACATCATTTTTTTTACATTAGAAATGAGATGATTATGAATGGACCTGATAGAGATTAAGATAACTCAGGGTATAAGCAAAAAAATGCCAAAGAGATTTTTTGCAGAATGGAGAGTCACAGGACCAGGGGCCACAGCTTTAAAGAGGAGAGTTGGGGATGGTAGTGTAATGCAAGGGTCTTTTGCTCAAAGAGTAGTTAATGGATGTAATAGTCTCCCCTGTAAAAGTAGGGCAGCAGAAACAGTAGATGGGTTTAATCTGGATTACATTGGTAATCTAGAAGCATTAGGGATGGAGAGGTACATTGATATTTGGTATTGGCATGGCTTGTTGGCAGCTTATGTAGATAGATGATTGTATATATGTGCAATAATTGTGATATCTGTGGGAGGGTCTCGTCAAAAGTGAATGTGCAGTCGGTGTTTATTCACTCATCATCCTTCAACACTCCTCTCTCCATCCTACCCCCTCCCCCCCCCCCTCCACCATCGGCCTTCAAGTTTTTTTTTTTTTAAGGGTATAATCTGTTTACATCACGCTTGTGATGTCCCTGTGGCTGTCTGACTGTTCTCCTCCTCACTCCTCCCCTCACCTCACGGGTGAAAAAAAGTTGATAAACTATTGGATTGAATTTTAGTGATATTCATAGCGTGCATGCTTGATGGACCGAATGGCCTCTTCCTGCATCAAACTTGTCAAAGTTCCTTATATATCGTTGTGGATGTCCTTGTAAATTATATAGTGGTACGATCAATCACAGCTTCATTCAATCACAACCATGATATGGTATTGATGATCATAGGATGTCCTGGACTCACTCATCTCCCTCTTGTTATTTATGTCTCCTGTTCTGACAGACTCGATGCTCGTGCTTGCAGTGGTATTGCGATCTGCATCAGAAGTTCCCTTTCAGATAGTCCCTGCCCTGCTCTGTCTCCTACCCCTCCTTCAATCCTTTTGGAATATCTCTATATCTATCTCTCTGTATGTAGCAATTTCCCTTTTTTTGTTCAGTGTCTACTGCCCTCCCAGCTGTGATAACTCTATTATGAGGCTCTCTCAGCCAACATCCACTCTCATCGATCCCAATTCTGTCTTGTCTAATCTGTTCCATCTTCTCTTCTTCCTTGGCTTCCTTTGGCCCCTCAGATCATGTACTCTTGAAAGTCTCTGTCTCCCTGGTGGTCTTCGGGGATTTGCCAATTCACTGCCATGTCTGGCAGTTTTTAATCAGGCATATTTGTCTGGCCTGTAGTGTACCATCACTTCCATCAATTGGTCCTGTTTTGTGTTTTTTTTTTTGTCATATGCTGACAATGCCTGGGACAAATTTCAAAAGCAAGTACAGTATCTCTCTCTCATTCATCAATTCACACCTTCAGATACCCTCTGCAATATGTCATTGCTCGTACAATGATCCCTACAGTAAAGGAAATTCCATAAAGCAAGCTGCCTTTTCCTCCTGAAAAACCAAACCAACCTGATGAGAACCGGCAGTCACTCTGCAAGACTCGTAAACATTGTTCACATTCTCAGTTGTGCCAGAATTCAAGATCAGTCCCATCTGAGTCTGAATGCAAAAGTCTTTCATGATCCACAAAATGAGTTGGCAGTTCATCTCATCTCTGGATATCCAAAAAGTCAAATCCATCTCCAGAACATGCTCCTCATCTGCTCCTGCACTCTTGAAAGATTGGGTCACAATGGACACCACCTCATTGCCTTTACGCATCCTAGACCTTTTCACTCAAAAACATCCCACAGCACATACGATAATGGTCATTTCATCTATCTTAGATTTCATATTTTTATATTTCATTAGAAATGCTGTTCATTCATTACTGCAGAGCTCAAAGCTTAAACACAAGAAATTATTCGCAAGAAACCAAAGCTGATTATATGTCATGTTTATCCAATGCATTCTAGTTTGGGTAGAGTCAAAGCAGTTAATTCACCGGAATACTGTGACTGGAAGTACAGGTTAGGGGTCCATAAACACCGAACCTGAATTAAATAAACTGATTTGGCTTTAAGTTTGCGGTATTTTATTGCTATAGTCTCAAGGACTCATTCATGATGAGCACAGGAAGTGCAAAAAGCCTGCACTTGCTTTGGCCTAAAAGCATATATATCATGGTTCAGCGTTCTTGTTTTATCGCACCACGATACACATCGACCTCTAAATCAACGTGAGATTGGATGCACTTGCTAGTCTGATGGATCCATCAGTGCTGACACCAGCTAGAATTTCCAGAGTTGTAGAAATGGGCTCCGCTGATTGCACATGCGAATGGAAATCCACTGTCACAAGAGTTTTATTTGTGATGCCAAATACAGTCCTGAGCCGTTTTATTTGTGATGCCGAATACAGTCCTGAGCTGAAGTGTAATCAAGAGTGAACATTATATTTTTGTGTTTGACCTGAAAGATGAAGCATTCTTTCTCAAATGTTCTGCAATTTCTTCTGGAAAATAATTATCCCGAGAGGCTGACTTTCAATTATTTTTTTTATTATGCACTTCATATAATCTTTTGATTTCAATATATATATATATATATATATATATATATATATATATATATATATATATATATATATATATATATATATATATATTCATTACAATTTTATCTCCAATCAGTTGATGCATGTTCCCATTTCAGCAGCATGGCTGATGATGCTGGGATCCCAGGATCAAATCCCATGCACTGTGATGATTTGTTCATTGTCTCCTAATATCCTTGTAATTGATCTCTAAGTATACTAATATCCTTGTTATTGATCTCAAAGTATACTAATATCCTTGTTGTTGATCTCAAAGTACACTAATATCCTTGTAATTGATCTCAAAGTTTACCAATATCCTTGTTATTGATCTCAAAGTATACTAATATCCTTGTTGTTGATCTCAAAATATAATAATATCCTTGTAATTGATCTCAAAGAATACTAATATCCTTATGATTGATCTCAAAGTATACTTCTTCTTCTTTCGAGTGCAGCCTTATGGCTGCTGGTTGCATCACTGGTTAGGTACGCGGCTATGCCGCTGATGCAATATCCCGATTACCAGTACACTGGTACTCATTTTGCCAACCTCGGAAGGATGAGAGGCTGAGTCAACCCCACCTGGTATTAATTCAGTGGCAAACGGGGCTCAAACTCAGGACACTGGGATACCAAGTCAGCCACCCAAACCACGAAGCCAATACCAGGCTATCAAGTATACTCATATCCTTGTAATTGATGTCGAAGTTTACCAATATCCTTGGATTTTATGTCAAAGTTTACTAATGTCCTTGTAATTGATCTCAAAGTTTACTCATGTCCTTGTAATTGATCTCAAAGTTTACTCATGTCCTTGTAGTTGATCGCAAAGTACACTAATGTCCTTGTAATTGATCTCAAAATTTACTAATGCCCTTGTAATTGATCTCAAAATTTACTAATGTCCTTGTAATTGACTCAAAATATACTATTGTCCTTGTAATTGATCTCAAAATTATTAATGTCCTTGTAATTGATCTCAAAATTTACTAATGTCCTTGTAATTGATCTCAAAATTTATGAATGTCCTTGTAATTGATCTCAAAATATACTATTGTCCTTGTAATTGATCTCAAAATATACTATTGTCCTTGTAATTGATCTCAAAGTACTTGTAATTGATTATAATTATAAGGACAAATGACATTAGTATATTTTTAGATGAATTACAAGGATATTCGTATACTTTGAGATCAATGACAAGGATATTAGTATACTTTGAGATCAATTACAAGGATATTAATATACATTCGTATACTAATGTCCTTTTAATTCATCTGAAAATACACTCTTGTCCTTGTAATTGATCTCAAAGTGCTCGAATATCCTTGTAATTGAATCAGCCCATTGCTGTGCTTGCCAATAGTATGCCAATGTCCTTGTAATTGAACTCAAAGTATACTAATGTCCTATTTTATTTCAAAGTGTATTTATTTATTTGTAATATTTCTCAAAGTATACTGGTGTTCTTGTACTGCACATGATTTAAGTACAAGGTCCTCTGTGAGGCCTTAGATATAATGGTTTGAAAACAGTTATTTTCATGCTGATGCTATTACTAAAAGAAAATAGTGGAAAAGAATGCTCGAGTTAATTCGGCAAGTTTGAACCTTATTGAAGAGTAACATGACATTCAGGTGGCTCATTTCACCAAAGGAGCAGTTTATTACCAATGTAACCACTACTTGAGAAATTTACGAAGTTCACGGAAAATTGAGACCTATGTTGGGATGTAGTAATGTCCAACCGTTCCGTAAAGTCGATTTTAAAAATAATTTCAGTGAAATTATTGAGTTTATAAACGATGTGTTTAACCTAACCCTATAAACTAACCCTAACCCTAACAGCTTGAGGTGATCGTTTTTTATTTTTTAGAGTGGTAACACTTTATTCCCTATAGATGGTTCAAGGGGTTTGATAAATAAGAAGAGAATAAATAAAATGGAAGTTGGGAGAAGCTAATGAAGTATTAAGGGAAATATATTGGAAACTAAGGTAGGGCGTGTGTCTGTTCAAGGAAGGGGTAAGAAGGTGTAAGATGGAGCATAACAATTCTGTCGTTTTATATATGGAATATGTAGGTCAGTCCAAAAGACTGACCATCTTGTTTGTGTTCTGTTAATCGAGTGCTTATTGATAAACAATCAGTTATGATGGATGGTGGATGATCCTCCTCACACCACAGATGGAGTTTTCTTGGCTTGGGGGTACAATCCTGGACTAGTCACCACTCTGACCCAGGATGCTCGACGGGCTCACTTTTTCCGGAAAACTCTCTCTCATTTTGCCGACGTCATTACGATGACAGCCTAAGTCAACCAACCTGCTGTTATTATGGCATGCCTGGGCTTGATCTCAGGAACTTAAGATCCTCAGCCATCCACCAAGCTTCAGTCAGCTATGGAAAGAAGTTGTATCAGGGACTCAACAATAATTTCTTATGAGATCTGATGACATTCTCATGAGGAGAATTTTGTAAGGGCTACCACATTTCTCTTGATTATACTCAGGACTGTTTGGCCTTTTGACCGTTTCATAAACCTCCTGAAATATCTGGACGACTACTCTTTTTATTACAATTAATAGTATTCCTAGTTTGAAACCAGCTTTAATTGTTTGCTCATCAGTCTAATGATGCTTTTGAATTGAGCGTTCCACCAGGAAATGAGTGAATGAATGATTATTTAGGTGACTTTATTCCATGTTTTATCTCGAGTTAACCATTCGATCAAGCGGTTAGATATATTGAAACGAGTTAATCAGACAGAAAGTGTCACGGTCGTTATTTATTAAATTCATAACGTGACACCGCGGAGCGCAACCACAGCAATGCCTCATAAAAGGCCAATCACTGTACTTGCCAAATTGCACCGGTTTTGCTCAAAGAAACGACATTTCCTATTAACGGGTAACCAGACGTGTTACACCTCCGTTTTCACTACCGATGCACTTCATTACAACGGAATCACGTTCGCTCAGGGAACTGTTAAACAATCCTCGTTTTGAAGTAGCCGACCTCTCCCATCCAAGCTCTCCTGCGACGCATTTCAGTTTGATCCAACACGTCGTCTGCTTTGTTTTTCAAATGTTGGAAGGATGTTTATTTCAGCTGCAAATGCTAGATTTGTTTATTACAATCATCTGTTGAGGAGGTGGGAGTTCCAAATGCTGAGGAGCTGGGATTTCGAGGTGGGGGGTATGGGTTACGGAGTTAATATGAAACTTATTTTCAGAAGTAGAGTAAAGAACATTGATAAAAAGGGAGAGAAAGAAAGCAGAAAATGAAGCTGCAATCAGGTAAACCGTCACTTGTACGGCTGTACCCTATTCAATGCCAGCCGATCCCCCGAGCCTCACTGCCTGCCCTACTTTCCCTCTCTGCCTGCCCTACTTTCCCTCTCTGCCTGCCCTACTTTCCCTCACCGCCTGCCCCACTCTCCCTCACTGCCTGCCCCACTTTCCCTCACTGCCTGCCCCAGCTTCCCTCACTGCATGCCCCACTTTCCCTCACTGCCTGCCCCACTTTCCCTCTCTGCCTGCCCTACTTTCCCTCATTGCCTGCCCTACTATCCCTCTCTGCCTGCCCTACTTTCCCTCACCGCCTGCCCCACTTTCCCTCACCGCCTGCCCCACTTTCCCTCACTGCCTGCCCCAGCTTCCCTCACTGCATGCCCCACTTTCCCTCACTGCCTGCCCCACTTTCCCTCTCTGCCTGCCCTACTTTCCCTCACTGCCTGCCCTACTTTCCCTCTCTGCCTGCCCTACCTTCCCTCACTGCCTGTCCCACTTTCCCTCACTGCCTGCCCCACTTTCCTCACTGCCTGCCCCACTTTCCATCACTGCCTGCCCCACGTTCCATCACTGCCTGCCCCACTTTCCCTCACTGCCTGCCCCACTTTCCCTCACTGCCTGCCCCACTTTCCCTCACTGCCTGCCCCACTTTCCCTCACTGCCTGCCCCACTTTCCCTCACTGCCTGCCCCACTTTCCCTCACTGCCTGTCCCACTTTCACTCACTGCCTGCCCCACTTTCCCTCACTGCCTGCCCCACATTCCTCACTGCCTGCCCCACTTTCCATCACTGCCTGCCCCACTTTCCATCACTGCCTGCCCCACTTTCCCTCACTGCCTGCCATACTTTCCTTCACTGCCTGCCTCACTTTCCCTCACTGCCTGCCCTACTTTCCCTCACTGCCTGCCTCACTTTCCCTCACTGTCTGCCATACTTTCCCTCACTGCCTGCCATACTTTCCATCACTGCCTGCCCCACTTTCCCTCACTGCATGCCCCACTTTCCATCACTGCCTGCCCCACTTTCCCTCACTGCCTGCCCCACTTTCCCTCACTGCCTGCCCCACTTTCCTCACTGCCTGCCCCACTTTCCTCACTGCCTGCCCCACTTTCCTCACTGCCTGCCCCACTTTCCCTCACTGCCTGCCCCACTTTCCCTCACTGCCTGCCCCACTTTCCTCACTGCCTGCCCCACTTTCCTCACTGCCTGCCCCACTTTCCTCACTGCCTGCCCCACTTTCCCTCACTGCCTGCCCCACTTTCCCTCACTGCCTGCCCCACTTTCCTCACTGCCTGCCCCACTTTCCTCACTGCCTGCCCCACTTTCCTCACTGCCTGCCCCACTTTCCCTCACTGCCTGCCCCACTTTCCCTCACTGCCTGCCCCACTTTCCTCACTGCCTGCCCCACTTTCCCTCACCGCCTGCCCCACTTTCCCTCACCGCCTGCCCCAGCTTCCCTCACTGCATGACCCACTTTCCCTCACTGCCTGCCCCACTTTCCCTCTCTGCCTGCCCTACTTTCCCTCACTGCCTGCCCTACTTTCCCCTCTCTGCCTGCCCTACCTTCCCTCACTGCCTGTCCCACTTTCCCTCACTGCCTGCCCCACTTTCCCTCACTGCCTGCCCCACTTTCCTCACTGCCTGCCCCACTTTCCATCACTGCCTGCCCCACGTTCCATCACTGCCTGCCCCACTTTCCCTCACTGCATGCCCCACTTTCCCTCACTGCCTGCCCCACTTTCCCTCTCTGCCTGCCCTACTTTCCCTCACTGCCTGCCCTACTTTCCCTCTCTGCCTGCCCTACCTTCCCTCACTGCCTGTCCCACTTTCCCTCACTGCCTGCCCCACTTTCCTCACTGCCTGCCCCACTTTCCATCACTGCCTGCCCCACGTTCCATCACTGCCTGCCCCACTTTCCCTCTCTGCCTGCCCCACTTTCCCTCACTGCCTGCCCCACTTTCCCTCACTGCCTGCCCCACTTTCCCTCACTGCCTGCCCCACTTTCCCTCTCTGCCTGCCCTACTTTCCCTCACTGCCTGCCCTACTTTCCCTCTCTGCCTGCCCTACCTTCCCTCACTGCCTGTCCCACTTTCCCTCACTGCCTGCCCCACTTTCCTCACTGCCTGCCCCACTTTCCATCACTGCCTGCCCCACGTTCCATCACTGCCTGCCCCACTTTCCCTCACTGCCTGCCCCACTTTCCATCACTGCCTGCCCCACTTTCCCTCACTGCCTGCCCCACTTTCCCTCACTGCCTGCCCCACTTTCCTCACTGCCTGCCCCACTTTCCTCACTGCCTGCCCCACTTTCCTCACTGCCTGCCCCACTTTCCCTCACTGCCTGCCCCACTTTCCCTCACTGCCTGCCCCACTTTCCCTCACTGCCTGCCCCACTTTCCCTCACTGCCTGCCCCACTTTCCTCACTGCCTGCCCCACTTTCCCTCACTGCCTGTCCCACTTTCACTCACTGCCTGCCCCACTTTCCCTCACTGCCTGCCCCACATTCCTCACTGCCTGCCCCACTTTCCATCACTGCCTGCCCCACTTTCCATCACTGCCTGCCCCACTTTCCATCACTGCCTGCCCCACTTTCCCTCACTGCCTGCCATACTTTCCTTCACTGCCTGCCTCACTTTCCCTCACTGCCTGCCCTACTTTCCCTCACTGCCTGCCTCACTTTCCCTCACTGTCTGCCATACTTTCCCTCACTGTCTGCCATACTTTCCCTCACTGCCTGCCATACTTTCCATCACTGCCTGCCCCACTTTCCCTCACTGCATGCCCCACTTTCCATCACTGCCTGCCCCACTTTCCCTCACTGCCTGCCCCACTTTCCCTCACTGCCTGCCCCACTTTCCTCACTGCCTGCCCCACTTTCCTCACTGCCTGCCCCACTTTCCTCACTGCCTGCCCCACTTTCCCTCACTGCCTGCCCCACTTTCCCTCACTGCCTGCCCCACTTTCCCTCACTGCCTGCCCCACTTTCCCTCACTGCCTGCCTCACTTTCCCTCACTGCCTGCCATACTTTCCCTCACTGCCTGCCATACTTTCCATCACTGCCTGCCCCACTTTCCCTCACTGCATGCCCCACTTTCCATCACTGCCTGCCCCACTTTCCCTCACTGCCTGCCCCACTTTCCCTCACCGCCTGCCCCACTTTCCCTCACCGCCTGCCCCAGCTTCCCTCACTGCATGACCCACTTTCCCTCACTGCCTGCCCCACTTTCCCTCTCTGCCTGCCCTACTTTCCCTCACTGCCTGCCCTACTTTCCCTCTCTGCCTGCCCTACTTTCCCTCTCTGCCTGCCCCACTTTCCCTCACTGCCTGCCTCACTTTCCCTCACTGCCTGCCATACTTTCCCTCACTGCCTGCCATACTTTCCATCACTGCCTGCCCCACTTTCCCTCACTGCATGCCCCACTTTCCATCACTGCCTGCCCCACTTTCCCTCACTGCCTGCCCCACTTTCCCTCACCGCCTGCCCCACTTTCCCTCACCGCCTGCCCCAGCTTCCCTCACTGCATGACCCACTTTCCCTCACTGCCTGCCCCACTTTCCCTCTCTGCCTGCCCTACTTTCCCTCTCTGCCTGCCCTACTTTCCCTCTCTGCCTGCCCTACCTTCCCTCACTGCCTGTCCCACTTTCCCTCACTGCCTGCCCCACTTTCCCTCACTGCCTGCCCCACTTTCCTCACTGCCTGCCCCACTTTCCCTCACTGCATGCCCCACTTTCCCTCACTGCCTGCCCCACTTTCCCTCACTGCCTGCCCCACTTTCCCTCACTGCCTGCCCCACTTTCCCTCACTGCCTGCCCCACTTTCCTCACTGCCTGCCCCACTTTCCTCACTGCCTGCCCCACTTTCCTCACTGCCTGCCCCACTTTCCCTCACTGCCTGCCCCACTTTCCCTCACTGCCTGCCCCACTTTCCCTCACTGCCTGCCCCACATTCCTCACTGCCTGCCCCACTTTCCATCACTGCCTGCCCCACTTTCCATCACTGCCTGCCCCACTTTCCCTCACTGCCTGCCCTACTTTCCCTCACTGCCTGCCTCACTTTCCCTCACTGTCTGCCATACTTTCCCTCACTGCCTGCCATACTTTCCATCACTGCCTGCCCCACTTTCCCTCACTGCCTGCCCCACTTTCCATCACTGCCTGCCCCACTTTCCTCACTGCCTGCCCCACTTTCCTCACTGCCTGCCCCACTTTCCCTCACTGCCTGCCCCACTTTCCCTCACTGCCTGCCCCACTTTCCCTCACTGCCTGCCCCACATTCCTCACTGCCTGCCCCACTTTCCATCACTGCCTGCCCCACTTTCCATCACTGCCTGCCCCACTTTCCCTCACTGCCTGCCCTACTTTCCCTCACTGCCTGCCTCACTTTCCCTCACTGTCTGCCATACTTTCCCTCACTGCCTGCCATACTTTCCATCACTGCCTGCCCCACTTTCCCTCACTGCATGCCCCACTTTCCATCACTGCCTGCCCCACTTTCCCTCACTGCCTGCCCCACTTTCCCTCACTGCCTGCCCCACTTTCCTCACTGCCTGCCCCACTTTCCTCACTGCCTGCCCCACTTTCCTCACTGCCTGCCCCACTTTCCCTCACTGCCTGCCCCACTTTCCCTCACTGCCTGCCCCACTTTCCCTCACTGCCTGCCCCACTTTCCCTCACTGCCTGCCTCACTTTCCCTCACTGCCTGCCATACTTTCCCTCACTGCCTGCCATACTTTCCATCACTGCCTGCCCCACTTTCCCTCACTGCATGCCCCACTTTCCATCACTGCCTGCCCCACTTTCCCTCACTGCCTGCCCCACTTTCCCTCACCGCCTGCCCCACTTTCCCTCACCGCCTGCCCCAGCTTCCCTCACTGCATGACCCACTTTCCCTCACTGCCTGCCCCACTTTCCCTCTCTGCCTGCCCTACTTTCCCTCACTGCCTGCCCTACTTTCCCTCTCTGCCTGCCCTACCTTCCCTCACTGCCTGTCCCACTTTCCCTCACTGCCTGCCCCACTTTCCCTCACTGCCTGCCCCACTTTCCTCACTGCCTGCCCCACTTTCCATCACTGCCTGCCCCACGTTCCATCACTGCCTGCCCCACTTTCCCTCACTGCATGCCCCACTTTCCCTCACTGCCTGCCCCACTTTCCCTCTCTGCCTGCCCTACTTTCCCTCACTGCCTGCCCTACTTTCCCTCTCTGCCTGCCCAACCTTCCCTCACTGCCTGTCCCACTTTCCCTCACTGCCTGCCCCACTTTCCTCACTGCCTGCCCCACTTTCCATCACTGCCTGCCCCACGTTCCATCACTGCCTGCCCCACTTTCCATCACTGCCTGCCCCACGTTCCATCACTGCCTGCCCCACTTTCCCTCTCTGCCTGCCCCACTTTCCCTCACTGCCTGCCCCACTTTCCCTCACTGCCTGCCCCACTTTCCCTCACTGCCTGCCCCACTTTCCCTCTCTGCCTGCCCTACTTTCCCTCACTGCCTGCCCTACTTTCCCTCTCTGCCTGCCCTACCTTCCCTCACTGCCTGTCCCACTTTCCCTCACTGCCTGCCCCACTTTCCTCACTGCCTGCCCCACTTTCCATCACTGCCTGCCCCACGTTCCATCACTGCCTGCCCCACTTTCCCTCACTGCCTGCCCCACTTTCCATCACTGCCTGCCCCACTTTCCCTCACTGCCTGCCCCACTTTCCCTCACTGCCTGCCCCACTTTCCTCCCTGCCTGCCCCACTTTCCTCACTGCCTGCCCCACTTTCCTCACTGCCTGCCCCACTTTCCCTCACTGCCTGCCCCACTTTCCCTCACTGCCTGCCCCACTTTCCCTCACTGCCTGCCCCACTTTCCCTCACTGCCTGCCCCACTTTCCTCACTGCCTGCCCCACTTTCCCTCACTGCCTGTCCCACTTTCACTCACTGCCTGCCCCACTTTCCCTCACTGCCTGCCCCACATTCCTCACTGCCTGCCCCACTTTCCATCACTGCCTGCCCCACTTTCCATCACTGCCTGCCCCACTTTCCCTCACTGCCTGCCATACTTTCCTTCACTGCCTGCCTCACTTTCCCTCACTGCCTGCCCTACTTTCCCTCACTGCCTGCCTCACTTTCCCTCACTGTCTGCCATACTTTCCCTCACTGCCTGCCATACTTTCCATCACTGCCTGCCCCACTTTCCCTCACTGCATGCCCCACTTTCCATCACTGCCTGCCCCACTTTCCCTCACTGCCTGCCCCACTTTCCCTCACTGCCTGCCCCACTTTCCTCACTGCCTGCCCCACTTTCCTCACTGCCTGCCCCACTTTCCTCACTGCCTGCCCCACTTTCCCTCACTGCCTGCCCCACTTTCACTCACTCCCTGCCCCACTTTCCCTCACTGCCTGCCCCACTTTCCCTCACTGCCTGCCTCACTTTCCCTCACTGCCTGCCATACTTTCCCTCACTGCCTGCCATACTTTCCATCACTGCCTGCCCCACTTTCCCTCACTGCATGCCCCACTTTCCATCACTGCCCGCCCCACTTTCCCTCACTGCCTGCCCCACTTTCCCTCACCGCCTGCCCCACTTTCCCTCACCGCCTGCCCCAGCTTCCCTCACTGCATGACCCACTTTCCCTCACTGCCTGCCCCACTTTCCCTCTCTGCCTGCCCTACTTTCCCTCACTGCCTGCCCTACTTTCCCTCTCTGCCTGCCCTACCTTCCCTCACTGCCTGTCCCACTTTCCCTCACTGCCTGCCCCACTTTCCCTCACTGCCTGCCCCACTTTCCCTCACTGCCTGCCCCACTTTCCTCACTGCCTGCCCCACTTTCCCTCACTGCATGCCCCACTTTCCCTCACTGCCTGCCCCACTTTCCCTCACTGCCTGCCCCACTTTCCCTCACTGCCTGCCCCACTTTCCTCACTGCCTGCCCCACTTTCCTCACTGCCTGCCCCACTTTCCCTCACTGCCTGCCCCACTTTCCCTCACTGCCTGCCCCACTTTCCCTCACTGCCTGCCCCACTTTCCCTCACTGCCTGCCCCACTTTCCTCACTGCCTGCCCCACTTTCCTCACTGCCTGCCCCACTTTCCCTCACTGCCTGTCCCACTTTCCCTCACTGCCTGCCCCACTTTCCCTCACTGCCTGCCCCACATTCCTCACTGCCTGCCCCACTTTCCATCACTGCCTGCCCCACTTTCCATCACTGCCTGCCCCACTTTCCCTCACTGCATGCCCCACTTTCCATCACTGCCTGCCCCACTTTCCCTCACTGCCTGCCCCACTTTCCCTCACTGCCTGCCCCACTTTCCTCACTGCCTGCCCCACTTTCCTCACTGCCTGCCCCACTTTCCCTCACTGCCTGCCCCACTTTCTCTCACTGCCTACCCCACTTTCCCTCACTGCCTACCCCACTTTCCCTCACTGCCTGCCCCACTTTCCCTCACTGCCTGCCCCACTTTCCCTCACTGCCTGCCCCACATTCCTCACTGCCTGCCCCACTTTCCATCACTGCCTGCCCCACTTTCCTCACTGCCTGCCCCACTTTCCTCACTGCCTGCCCCACTTTCCCTCACTGCCTGCCCCACTTTCCCTCACTGCCTGCCCCACTTTCCCTCACTGCCTGCCCCACATTCCTCACTGCCTGCCCCACTTTCCATCACTGCCTGCCCCACTTTCCATCACTGCCTGCCCCACTTTCCCTCACTGCCTGCCCCACTTTCCTTCACTGTCTGCCCCACTTTCCTCAACTGCCTGCCCCACTTTCCCTCATTGCCTGCCCCACTTACCATCACTGCCTACCCTACTTTCCCTCACTGCCTGCCCCACTTTCCCTCACTGCCTGCCCAACTTTCCCTCACTGCCTGCCCCACTTTCCCTCACTGCCTGCCCGACCTTCCCTCACTGCCTGTCCACTTTCCTCACTGCCTGCCCCACTTTCCATCACTGCCTGTCCCACTTTCCCTCACTGCCTGCCCCACTTTCCCTCACTGCCTGCCATACTTTCCCTCACTGCCTGCCCCACTTTCCCTCACTGTCTGCCCCACTTTCCTCAACTGCCTGCCCCACTTTCCATCACTGCCTACCCTACTTTCCCTCACTGCCTGCCCGACTTTCCCTCACTGCCTGCCCGACTTTCCCTCACTGCCTGCCTCACTTTCCCTCACTGCCTGCCATACTTTCCCTCACTGCCTGCCCCACTTTCCCTCACTGCCTGCCATACTTTCCCTCACTGCCTGCCCCACTTTCCCTCACTGTCTGCCCCACTTTCCTCAACTGCCTGCCCCACTTTCCCTCATTGCCTGCCCCACTTACCATCACTGCCTACCCTACTTTCCCTCACTGCCTGCCCGACTTTCCCTCACTGCCTGCCTCACTTTCCCTCACTGCCTGCCATACTTTCCCTCACTGCCTGCCATACTTTCCCTCACTGCCTGCCATACTTTCCCTCACTGCCTGCCTCACTTTCCCTCACTGCCTGCCCTACTTTCCCTCACTGCCTGCCTCACTTTCCCTCACTGCCTGCCCCACTTTCCTCACTGCCTGCCCCACTTTCCCTCACTGCCTGCCCCACTTTCCCTCACTGCCTGCCCCACTTTCCCTCACTGCCTGCCCCACTTTCCCTCACTGCCTGCCTCACTTTCCCTCACTGCCTGCCATACTTTCCCTCACTGCCTGCCATACTTTCCATCACTGCCTGCCCCACTTTCCCTCACTGCATGCCCCACTTTCCATCACTGCCCGCCCCACTTTCCCTCACTGCCCGCCCCACTTTTCCTCACCGCCTGCCCCACTTTCCCTCACCGCCTGCCCCAGCTTCCCTCACTGCATGACCCACTTTCCCTCACTGCCTGCCCCACTTTCCCTCTCTGCCTGCCCTACTTTCCCTCACTGCCTGCCCTACTTTCCCTCTCTGCCTGCCCTACCTTCCCTCACTGCCTGTCCCACTTTCCCTCACTGCCTGCCCCACTTTCCCTCACTGCCTGCCCCACTTTCCCTCACTGCCTGCCCCACTTTCCTCACTGCCTGCCCCACTTTCCCTCACTGCATGCCCCACTTTCCCTCACTGCCTGCCCCACTTTCCCTCACTGCCTGCCCCACTTTCCCTCACTGCCTGCCCCACTTTCCTCACTGCCTGCCCCACTTTCCTCACTGCCTGCCCCACTTTCCCTCACTGCCTGCCCCACTTTCCCTCACTGCCTGCCCCACTTTCCCTCACTGCCTGCCCCACTTTCCTCACTGCCTGCCCCACTTTCCTCACTGCCTGCCCCACTTTCCCTCACTGCCTGTCCCACTTTCCCTCACTGCCTGCCCCACTTTCCCTCACTGCCTGCCCCACATTCCTCACTGCCTGCCCCACTTTCCATCACTGCCTGCCCCACTTTCCATCACTGCCTGCCCCACTTTCCCTCACTGCATGCCCCACTTTCCATCACTGCCTGCCCCACTTTCCCTCACTGCCTGCCCCACTTTCCCTCACTGCCTGCCCCACTTTCCTCACTGCCTGCCCCACTTTCCTCACTGCCTGCCCCACTTTCCCTCACTGCCTGCCCCACTTTCTCTCACTGCCTGCCCCACTTTCCCTCACTGCCTACCCCACTTTCCCTCACTGCCTACCGCACTTTCCCTCACTGCCTGCCCCACTTTCCTTCACTGTCTGCCCCACTTTCCTCAACTGCCTGCCCCACTTTCCCTCATTGCCTGCCCCACTTACCATCACTGCCTACCCTACTTTCCCTCACTGCCTGCCCCACTTTCCCTCACTGCCTGCCCAACTTTCCCTCACTGCCTGCCCCACTTTCCCTCACTGCCTGCCCGACCTTCCCTCACTGCCTGTCCACTTTCCTCACTGCCTGCCCCACTTTCCATCACTGCCTGTCCCACTTTCCCTCACTGCCTGCCCCACTTTCCCTCACTGCCTGCCATACTTTCCCTCACTGCCTGCCCCACTTTCCCTCACTGTCTGCCCCACTTTCCTCAACTGCCTGCCCCACTTTCCCTCATTGCCTGCCCCACTTACCATCACTGCCTACCCTACTTTCCCTCACTGCCTGCCCGACTTTCCCTCACTGCCTGCCCGACTTTCCCTCACTGCCTGCCTCACTTTCCCTCACTGCCTGCCATACTTTCCCTCACTGCCTGCCCCACTTTCCCTCACTGCCTGCCATACTTTCCCTCACTGCATGCCCCACTTTCCATCACTGCCTGCCCCACTTTCCCTCACTGCCTGCCCCACTTTCCCTCACTGCCTGCCCCACTTTCCCTCACTGCCTGCCCCACTTTCCTCACTGCCTGCCCCACTTTCCTCACTGCCTGTCCCACTTTCCCTCACTGCCTGCCCCACTTTCTCTCACTGCCTACCCCACTTTCCCTCACTGCCTACCCCACTTTCCCTCACTGCCTACCGCACTTTCCCTCACTGCCTGCCCCACTTTCCTTCACTGTCTGCCCCACTTTCCTCAACTGCCTGCCCCACTTTCCCTCATTGCCTGCCCCACTTTCCTTCACTGTCTGCCCCACTTTCCTCAACTGCCTGCCCTACTTTCCCTCACTGCCTGCCCCACTTTCCCTCACTGCCTGCCCAACTTTCCCTCACTGCCTGCCCCACTTTCCCTCACTGCCTGCCCGACCTTCCCTCACTGCCTGTCCACTTTCCTCACTGCCTGCCCCACTTTCCATCACTGCCTGTCCCACTTTCCCTCACTGCCTGCCCCACTTTCCCTCACTGCCTGCCATACTTTCCCTCACTGCCTGCCCCACTTTCCCTCACTGTCTGCCCCACTTTCCTCAACTGCCTGCCCCACTTTCCATCACTGCCTACCCTACTTTCCCTCACTGCCTGCCCGACTTTCCCTCACTGCCTGCCCGACTTTCCCTCACTGCCTGCCTCACTTTCCCTCACTGCCTGCCATACTTTCCCTCACTGCCTGCCCCACTTTCCCTCACTGCCTGCCATACTTTCCCTCACTGCCTGCCCCACTTTCCCTCACTGTCTGCCCCACTTTCCTCAACTGCCTGCCCCACTTTCCCTCATTGCCTGCCCCACTTACCATCACTGCCTACCCTACTTTCCCTCACTGCCTGCCCGACTTTCCCTCACTGCCTGCCTCACTTTCCCTCACTGCCTGCCATACTTTCCCTCACTGCCTGCCATACTTTCCCTCACTGCCTGCCATACTTTCCCTCACTGCCTGCCTCACTTTCCCTCACTGCCTGCCCTACTTTCCCTCACTGCCTGCCTCACTTTCCCTCACTGCCTGCCATACTTTCCCTCACTGCCTGCCCCACTTTCCCTCACTGCCTGCCCCACTTTCCCTCACTGCCTGCCCCACTTTCCCTCACTGCCTGCCCCACTTTCCCTCACTGCCTGCCTCACTTTCCCTCACTGCCTGCCATACTTTCCCTCACTGCCTGCCATACTTTCCATCACTGCCTGCCCCACTTTCCCTCACTGCATGCCCCACTTTCCATCACTGCCCGCCCCACTTTCCCTCACTGCCCGCCCCACTTTTCCTCACCGCCCGCCCACTTTCCCTCACCGCCTGCCCCAGCTTCCCTCACCGCATGACCCACTTTCCCTCACTGCCTGCCCCACTTTCCCTCTCTGCCTGCCCTACTTTCCCTCACTGCCTGCCCTACTTTCCCTCTCTGCCTGCCCTACCTTCCCTCACTGCCTGTCCCACTTTCCCTCACTGCCTGCCCCACTTTCCCTCACTGCCTGCCCCACTTTCCCTCACTGCCTGCCCCACTTTCCTCACTGCCTGCCCCACTTTCCCTCACTGCATGCCCCACTTTCCCTCACTGCCTGCCCCACTTTCCCTCACTGCCTGCCCCACTTTCCCTCACTGCCTGCCCCACTTTCCTCACTGCCTGCCCCACTTTCCTCACTGCCTGCCCCACTTTCCCTCACTGCCTGCCCCACTTTCCCTCACTGCCTGCCCCACTTTCCCTCACTGCCTGCCCCACTTTCCTCACTGCCTGCCCCACTTTCCTCACTGCCTGCCCCACTTTCCCTCACTGCCTGTCCCACTTTCCCTCACTGCCTGCCCCACTTTCCCTCACTGCCTGCCCCACATTCCTCACTGCCTGCCCCACTTTCCATCACTGCCTGCCCCACTTTCCATCACTGCCTGCCCCACTTTCCCTCACTGCATGCCCCACTTTCCATCACTGCCTGCCCCACTTTCCCTCACTGCCTGCCCCACTTTCCCTCACTGCCTGCCCCACTTTCCTCACTGCCTGCCCCACTTTCCCTCACTGCCTGCCCCACTTTCTCTCACTGCCTACCCCACTTTCCCTCACTGCCTACCCCACTTTCCCTCACTGCCTACCGCACTTTCCCTCACTGCCTGCCCCACTTTCCTTCACTGTCTGCCCCACTTTCCTCAACTGCCTGCCCCACTTTCCCTCACTGCCTGCCCCACTTTCCTCACTGCCTGCCCCACTTTCCCTCACTGCCTGCCCCACTTTCCCTCACTGCCTGCCCCACTTTCCCTCACTGCCTGCCCCACTTTCCTCACTGCCTGCCCCACTTTCCTCACTGCCTGCCCCACTTTCCCTCACTGCCTGTCCCACTTTCCCTCACTGCCTGCCCCACTTTCCCTCACTGCCTGCCCCACATTCCTCACTGCCTGCCCCACTTTCCATCACTGCCTGCCCCACTTTCCATCACTGCCTGCCCCACTTTCCCTCACTGCATGCCCCACTTTCCATCACTGCCTGCCCCACTTTCCCTCACTGCCTGCCCCACTTTCCCTCACTGCCTGCCCCACTTTCCTCACTGCCTGCCCCACTTTCCCTCACTGCCTGCCCCACTTTCTCTCACTGCCTACCCCACTTTCCCTCACTGCCTACCCCACTTTCCCTCACTGCCTACCACACTTTCCCTCACTGCCTGCCCCACTTTCCTTCACTGTCTGCCCCACTTTCCTCAACTGCCTGCCCCACTTTCCCTCATTGCCTGCCCCACTTACCATCACTGCCTACCCTACTTTCCCTCACTGCCTGCCCCACTTTCCCTCACTGCCTGCCCAACTTTCCCTCACTGCCTGCCCCACTTTCCCTCACTGCCTGCCCGACCTTCCCTCACTGCCTGTCCACTTTCCTCACTGCCTGCCCCACTTTCCATCACTGCCTGTCCCACTTTCCCTCACTGCCTGCCCCACTTTCCCTCACTGCCTGCCATACTTTCCCTCACTGCCTGCCCCACTTTCCCTCACTGTCTGCCCCACTTTCCTCAACTGCCTGCCCCACTTTCCCTCATTGCCTGCCCCACTTACCATCACTGCCTACCCTACTTTCCCACACTGCCTGCCCGACTTTCCCTCACTGCCTGCCCGACTTTCCCTCACTGCCTGCCTCACTTTCCCTCACTGCCTGCCATACTTTCCCTCACTGCCTGCCCCACTTTCCCTCACTGCCTGCCATACTTTCCCTCACTGCCTGCCCCACTTTCCCTCACTGTCTGCCCCACTTTCCTCAACTGCCTGCCCCACTTTCCCTCATTGCCTGCCCCACTTACCATCACTGCCTACCCTACTTTCCCTCACTGCCTGCCTCACTTTCCCTCACTGCCTGCCATACTTTCCCTCACTGCCTGCCATACTTTCCCTCACTGCCTGCCATACTTTCCCTCACTGCCTGCCTCACTTTCCCTCACTGCCTGCCCTACTTTCCCTCACTGCCTGCCTCACTTTCCCTCACTGCCTGCCTCACTGCCATCCTGGTCATGATGTGGGTTGTGATTCAGATTGAAGAATGTCGGCTATTTAATTCTTTATGACATGAAATTGGGGGCTCTGAAGCACATCCATTCTCTGTCTGTTGACAGCAAGCAACAGGTAAGACAACATGGCAGTTGAAAATGTAATTATGACTGTCGTGTTTAGAATTCACATGCACTCACATGTTTAAAATTCATGTTTCGAAAACAGCAGTGCCGTCATTGGGAACGTCTGGAAAATAAGTGGTTGAGCCTGTTTTGAGAGGATGTCAGAGAAACAGACACCAGTCAGAGCTGTGCTTCTGAATATCTGTGATAAAAGTGGTGAAAACGAGGCATGTGGGATTTTTTTTTAAAATGGAGGCAGAAGCACAACTCGACTATCACCAGTAGGCCGCAAATTACCATGGACTTGAACTTGACAATTAAACACAACAAGCTACAGTTTGAGACAGAAAATTTGCTGAAAAACAACCAGAAAGACAGGAATTAAAATAAAACACAACATATCAGGTCCAGTGAACTTGGCTTGGATGAACTGGAATGAGAAACTGCCGATCGGGACGTCCACTTGCGGCAAAACTCCAAACTGGCAGTTGACGATTACAATCAGGAAATCTTTCCATCATTACTGCACGTAACTCTGACCCAGCAGCATGGAGGAGGATAGACACCGACCCTGATATATTGGCCTTGAAACATAATGATACATCACCGCACACGCCATTGTTTCTACCCATTAGCAGATTTCACTTTTTACATCAAAACAATCAATTATAATGTTGATAAATTATAATTCACCTGCTCCCTCCTCGCTGTCGACACAATACCGGAGGAGCTGTTTGGACGTATTTTCAAATAGGTTGTTGAGTAAAAAAAGAATGGATCTTGAAGCTCGTAGAAGAGTGAGAATGTGCACTGATTATTATTTTTCGAGCATATACCCCGATTATTTTATTATTTCCAATGTGTTTTGCTTCACCCTTCACCGCCATGCCTTGAATGGCTTTATGTCATCCTTGATATTTTGTTCGGACCAGAGAGCAGTGCCATGAGTGGAATTCCTACTTTTCTCAGCCTTTTCTTGTAAATCTCTCACACAGTGCGCTTGGCATAAAAAATTCATCCGCCATTTTGAGTCAGCAATGTTTCACATGGGCATTTTACCTGACGGGTCGCAAGTGCATCTCTTGCCTGTACATCGATTTAACGTCACCACCTGCGTCTTTGCTTTTTATTTTTATCGATGCACCAATCAAGCGAAAATAGCCATCATCACAAATGAGGTAAAAGTCAGCCTGCCTAACAACGTTTTTCAATCCAGAGTTGGCAAACGCTAAAACTTTATGGAGGGTCGATAAACACTCCAGGATTATAGAGGATCCGCAAACACTCCAGGTTTATAGAGGATCCGCAAACACTCCAGGATTATAGAGGATCCGCAAACACTCCAGGATTATAGAGGATCTGCAAACACTCCAGGATTATAGAGGATCCGCAAACACTCCAGGATTATAGAGGATCCGCAAACACTCCAGGATTATAGAGGATCCGCAAACACTCCAGGAGTATAGAGGATCTGCAAACACTCCAGGTTTATAGAGGATCCGCAAACACTCCAGGATTATAGAGGATCTGCAAACACTCCAGGATTATAGAGGATCCGCAAACACTCCAGGATTATAGAGGATCCGCAAACACTCCAGGATTATAGAGGATCCGCAAACACTCCAGGAGTATAGAGGATCTGCAAACACTCCAGGTTTATAGAGGATCTGCAATCACTCCAGGATTATCGAGGATCTGCAAACACTCCAGGTTTATAGAGGATCTGCAAACACTCCAGGATTATAGAGGATCTGCAAACACTCCAGGTTTATAGAGGATCTGCAAACACTCCAGGATTATCGAGGATCTGCAAACACTCCAGGTTTATAGAGGATCTGCAAACACTCCAGGTTTATAGAGGATCTGCAAACACTCCAGGTTTATAGAGGATCTGCAAACACTCCAGGACTATAGAGGATCTGCAAACATTCCAGGTTTATAGAGGATCTGCAATCACTTTAGCCTTAAGGGAGTCCTCAAAGGAAATTCATAAGAATAATGGAAAGCATTTATTTTGTATTGACCTTTCCCGAACTTAAAAATGAGGGACCAGAATATATTGTTCTTATTAAAATTATCATCACCTTGAGACGGATAAACAATAGAATATAAACCAAGTCCTCCTTCCAGCTCGAGTTACAATCCTCACTGCGTTGTTTGCAGGAAGCAAGGATAATGGGAGAGAAGGGATGTTGCAATGGATTATAGAGGGTCTGCAAACACTCCAGGTTTATAGAGGATCTATGATTCGTCAGTGACCTTTTATTAATCCATCCTGTACATAAGAAAAATATATGAATCACTAATTCCCAACGATTTACAGGTTTGTGAATGAATTGAGAAAGGTAATTCTGGTTTGGTGCGTACGTAGTGACCATGAGAAATGAGTGCATATTGATGGATCTTAACTTTTAACTTATTGAGGGATCAATCGAAGATTAAGAGAAAGGATGAAGCTTCACAACGGCAAGAAGACACATAACCAAGCGATGAAAGAAGATGATAAAATATGATGAGCACTGTTTAAAATTTGTTTTGGTTTGGCAACAAGCATCTGTGATGGCGTGGAAGTGATCTGTGATTGCAGTGCAGTAAACCTCAGTGGAATTTGGTTCGGATGGCTGCACATTAACTTTCAAAAAGAGGTACTTCGTTTCCCTTTAAAATCCCTTACATTTAATGGTAAACTATAAGACATTAAATATTTATTTTATATGAGCAGACCCTGAGAATAATTGCCCTGTTTAATGCTTTCTTGAAAGTTTATGGCAAGGGGTACACACACACACACACACACACACACACACACACACACACACACACACACACACACACACACACACACACACACACACACACACACACACTAAAACCTTGTGCTACAGCATCACCATTCAGCACATCAGGAAGTTAGCCAAGCTGGCACATTCAAGTTTCAAAAAAGGCCCGCAGCAACAGAATTAGAAGATGCAGGGCTCCTAAGTATAGACGCTAAAGCAAATTGCTGCATCCAAGTATTGAAGCGACAAGCTGATCTGCCAGGCTCACAATTTGACATGAAACATGCCGTTTGCAAAATGATTACTCCAGTGTCCAAACAACCCGCTGCTAACAGACATGAAATTTTTCGCTCCGTCCGAGCACCAAGTCATTTTCAGTGAAAACCGTCTTGTGTGGGTTCCATTCCTAACTCGACGATGGACTGTCATGCTGGTGTTTCACGGGTTAGGTCATCAAATCTACCGATCCCCTCCCCGATCCGGTGTCTTTCATGCAAAGAAGGCTATTGCTGCCATCGCCCAGACAAACCTCCAAAATCCGGTACTCAACAATAAAGGGCACCACATCAGTGGCACAGCCGCAATCCCAGAAATTATACAGCGAGGTGCTGCACACTGCATGAGCGAATTGATCTGCAGTGAACCTGAGCACAAAGCGCAGATGCAAGAGCCAAAATGTTTGACTGCCAGAGAAAAGGATCATAAGTGGGTGTGCATGGCCTTATGGAGTCAGCAAATTGTTCGTTCCTGCCATTATCCCCAAACCTCAAACCACCACTGAACCAAAATGCATTGTAGGTCTGTGGCATGAAAGGGATACTTTCATCTTACACCCTCTTCTTGTTTCTCTTCACTCTGCTTGTATTCTTCAATCACACAAGGTACTTTATGATACTCTTCTGATTAATCAATACCTTATGTATCAACCAATCATGCAATCATTTAGTCTATCTGTCACGTAATATCATTGATGCAATCATTTAGGCAGTAACTCAAGCAAACACTGAGGCAATCGTTTCGGTAAAAGGGATGAACTGTGAATGGAGCAGAGAGGAGAGACTGGCCTTTTGGTAAGAAGCCACTTCCAACATCAACGTGTGCTGCCATAGAAAGATACAAGACCAGAATAAATGGTTTTTCATCACCTCCATATCTCTGAAGACTACTTTGTCAAAAAAACACACAGTACTCCTTTTTCTGTGATGTGGAAATTGTAACAATAACATGGTTGCACAGCTACAGTTATTGTAGCTTAACAACACTCAGGAAAATGGGTTTTCCGTTATCTTTAACCTTCTGGTATGATATAATATGTTTCCATCTTCACTGTTATTTTATGCAGAATCATTTTGACCAGACAATTTGAATCAGAATTAATGCTTCACCACACGTCTTTCTTCTCTTCTCACCTCATGCTTACTCTTACTCCCTCCCAAACCACCTTCCCACCTTCTGCCTCCCCACTCCATCCCTATACAACTCTCTGGATGTTTAAAAGCATTACAGCTGAAATGCGATAAGCTCGAGAATCTCTTAACCTGAACCAAATTTCAAAATTTAAACTGGGAATTGAACTTAGCAATTTTTAGCAGTTCCAACTGCTAAAAAAGTGTTCTTTTGTCAAATTTGCACATTGTTTGATACCCCGGACGGTGCTGAGTATGACAAAGTTGCATGTTCTTTGAAAAACTGTTTTGTTGGAGTTCTTGTTTGATTGTTTAATGGTGATGGGTAGAATCCATTCCAAAGTACTGTACTCGATTCCAAACATGGAATCAAAAGGAATCGAGCAGTGAACCAGAATCGGTCAATTCAAAATAATTCCAACTTCATTGAAAGAAGTATTTTTTTCATCCCAGTTGGGCATGTTCCAGTTACACATGCCCTGGTAATGTGTTAATTTTAAAGGAACACGCCTTTGGGGCATGCCGCTTGTAATATAGCAGCAAAAGCAAATCACTTGCTAACTAAACACACCCTCATGGCGTGTTCCTTTTAAATGAACAGCAAGGCATTTGGAGTTGGCTGGTAAAGTGTGCTGATTGCTTTTCTGACATATGGGTAGGCAATACATCGACTGATGAAGTTTTGACAACATGTCATTCAAAAGGTCCAGAAGTGCAGTTTGGAACTATTTTGAGAAGGTTAAATAAGACAGTCCGAAAGTTGCATGTTCAATTTGTTCAATAGACATTGCTCATCACTGCAATAAGTCCAATATACTCAACATTTGAAAACCAAACACCAGAGAGAGTACATATTAGTGATGGTTGAGAATGCAGATTCCATGAAACCAAAGTCTGCAACAGCAACAAGTTCGCTTTCGCAATCACCAATTGAAAGCACTTTCACCCCAGTAACGCCCCAGTATGCTGCCTTCGTTTCCCCTCAAGCTGCCTTCCCTTCCCTTCCCCTCACGCTGCCTTCCCTTCCCCTCCCCTCACACTGCCTTTACTTCCCCTCACACTGCCTTCCCTTCCCCTCCACTCACACTGCCTTCCCTTCCCCTCCCCTCACACTGCCTTTCCTTCCCCTCTCCTCACACTGCCTTCCCTTCCCCTCCACTCACACTGCCTTCCCTTCCCCTCCACTCACACTGCCTTCCCTTCCCCTCCCCTCATGCTGCCTTCCTCCCCTTCCCCTCACACTGCCTTCCCTTCCCCTCCCCTCACACTACCTTCCCTTCCCCTCCCCTCACACTGCCTTCCCTTCCCCTCCCCTCACACTTCTTTCCCCTCCCCTCCCCTCACAGAATTCCCCTCTTCATTCATTCTCTCTTATATTCTCTCTCTCTCTCTCTCTCTCTCTCTCTCTCTCTCTCTCTCTCTCTCTCTCTCTCTCTCTCTCTCTCTCTCTCTCTCACTCTCCTCTCTCCTCTCTCCTCTCTCTCTCTCTCTCTCTCTCTCTCTCTCTCTCTCTCTCTCTCTCTCTCTCTCTCTCTCTCTCTCTCTCTCTCTCTCTCTCTCTCTCTCTCTCTCTCTCTCTCTCTCTCTCTCTCTCTCTCTCTCTCTCTCTCTCTCTCTCTCTCTCTCTCTCTCTCTCTCTCTCTCTCTCTCTCTCTCTCTCTCTCTCTCTCTCTCTCTCTCTCTCTCTCTCTCTCTCTCTCTCTCTCTCTCTCTCTCTCTCTCTCTCTCTCTCTCTCTCTCTCTCTCTCTCTCTCTCTCTCTCTCTCTCTCTCTCTCTCTCTCTCTCTCTCTCTCTCTCTCTCTCTCCTGGCTGTTGGCACGATGTGTGTACTGTGATGGCTGCTCCTTGCTTTGTGTCGTGAAGACCTGTCTTCTGCCTCGCTGGTTGGTATCTCTCACACTCCCCATTTCGTTTTCCCCCTGTTCGTTTTCTACTTGTAAGTTTCCCCTGTGTTTCCTTTCTGTGTAGAGAAGAGAGAGCGAGAGCACATAGTGGTGTTAGTAAGGGTATCGTCAGTTTTTGGGCGGTGCTCTGCTGGTCCATTCATTATTTAAAAGCCTTTCGCTTTAAACCTACTTTATTTTGGTTTTTTATTTCGCTTGCCTTTCCTTATTTTATTTAGTTAGCGCCCTCTTTCCCAAGGTTCGGGAAAGTAGGAGTGCATTATTAACTTCTTCCTCAGTGAGGAAGACGACGAGCGGCGCGTCTTTGTAACATGGCGATGGCTCGCTCGCAGCAAGATGCGGCTTTCGAAGCACGAACTCGTAAGAATGCTTTAGTTTGTGTCCCCCCTGACGGGGTTCTTACTGAGGAGATTGTTTTGGCGGTTGGAGACGTTATCGGCATTGAGCATGGACGTGCTGCGTCACACATGAATCAGAAGGTCATGGTGTTCGTCTCCGATGTACGTTTTGTTCACGACGTCGTGAGTTCTGGGTTAACCACACACAGTGGTCACTTTGTTATGGCCTCCCCGATGGATGTCCCGGCAATGAAAATAATCGTCTCTAACGTGCCTCCTTTTGTGTCGAATCAACAACTTGTCTCTGTTTTGTCTCGTAACGGAAAAATTGCATCAAAGATCTCGATCCCCCCGGGTGCCGCCATGACAAGGCAAAGCACGTGATGAGCTTTCGGCGGCAACTTTACCTGGTGCTGCCGGACCGTGGGGAGGACACGAGTTTAAAGGTTTCATTTAAGATTAAGATTGATAACTATGATTACCAAGTGTATGCTTCCTCAGTGATTTTAACATGTTTTCTTTGTGGAGCCTTTGGCCATTTAATTTTTTTTTGTCCGAAAGCGTCTTGTTCGAAGTGTGGGGAATCGGGACACGGTGAGTTAGATTGTGAAACGCTTAACGACCCACAGCCTTGTATGGTGGGGGAGGTGAGGCCCAATGAACCCAACGTTCCCGCTCATACTGTTCCCTTACACAGTGAGGACGGTAAAGATGATTTTGTTACTGTGTCAAAAAAACGTAGAGCATCTGCTCCTCGTGACCCCTCGAGCTCTCCCAAGGTAGTCGTGCTGGATACGGTTGTTCTGGTAACTTAGGAACCTCATCGGAATGAAAAAAAAAGGATGAAATGGTTTCCGATAACAAGAATGTACTTCAAAGTGTACAGTGTGGTCTGGGCCCTTCAGATAGTGGTAAAGTGTCTCTTGGTGTTGCTGAATCGTGTGTAGAATATAGGGAGGTATCAGCGATAGTTTTTCCTGAGACAGACCGAAATAGTGTTGCGGCTCCATGCGATGTTCCCACCCAAACAAATGATCAACATCCAATTTGTGAGGCCCCGGTAGAGGTGCCTGATGTAGTTGTACAAGATGGTGGACTCGAGGCCCCATCTCATGTTGATGAAAGTGTTAAACAGGACTCACAAAATACCACCGTACATCACTCAGTACCCCTCTTAGACGTGTCTGTAAACGAGTTAGTAAAGGTCCAGGGTGATACGAACCTAGTGGAAGGTTATCTGGGCTGTCTGCTTCAGATGATGACGACATGAAGGTGACTGATCTGTCACAGTCATCATCTGATCATTTACAGATATCTCCCCAGGTTATTGTATCCTTTCTGAATGAGACGTTTAGGCAGTGGAATGTCATCATTCATCAACACTTTCCTGACTTGCTTTCCTTCATGCAGACTGCAAAGTGTATAAGCAGGAATTCTAAAGACTTTGAAATAACTAAACCACAAATTCACAGACGGAGGAAGTTTATTACAAAAGTAGGGTTAGAATGTTCTCAACAACTGCCAAACCCCCCTGATATGGGATGAAAAGGAAGGAAGTGATTTTTGTCACATTAAACATTAATGGGGGTTGGTGCTAACCATTTGCGTCGGATCCAAGTTAAAAACTTGTTGCTTCAGAAACATGTGCATGTCTGTTTGTTGCAAGAAACAACAAGCGCCTAGCCCCTCCGTGTGGAAAATACCCAATCACACTGTTTTGCACTGGACCACGTCCACAAGAAGCGCTCACCTCGCTTGCCACGACGAGCACCAAGTGACACGAGCATGCATGCGAGAGCACCCGATGGGTTACCAAGCATTGCACGGATGGAGGGAACATGGAAAGGAACCCCGCACGACTGAAAGATGATCGAACAGCCAGGGGATCGAAGGTAAGATGGATGGGGTGAAGGAGGGACTGTTGAAAGGATGATTGATGGAGGGGAGATTATTGGTGGACCGTTGAAACGGGCTGAATGGGGGTAATGGAGGGATGATTGAAAGTAGCCGAGGGGGAGGGGGGAGACATTACACGGGACAAATACAGCTGAGCCAACGCATGCCCCCCGAACAGCCCTTTGACAAGGGACCAAGGATGATCTATACAAAGACTCCTGAAATAACTGATCCTCGGGTCAACCACGTGTCCATGTATGCTCACCCCCTGGGGTAAATTTCCCAAAACCATAATATATATATATATATATATATATATATATATATATATATATATATATATATATATATATATATATATATATATATATATATATATATATATATATATATACTTTCATTCAACATTGTTACTTTGGATTGACTTTTGTATTTTAATTTTATTCCTCCATTTTCACATGTTCAGGCACTAGAAAACATTAAGAGTGAAAATCTGGAGCTTGTGTGAGAGGGAAGAGTCAGGGGTCAAATTCACCGGATAATTCATCTTCGAAGGCACGAGGGAAGAAGGGCTCTGAATCCATCTTATAGTTTTAGGGTTGAAGTTTCCCCGTCCCCACACCTGTAACTTTAATTACTCGTAGGAAGGGCAGAAGGCATCATGATAAAAGCCAACACGTGAGACCTCCATGGATGGCTGAGTGGTGTTGGCTAAAAGATGGCAGGATAAATCAGGGGTACTAACAACTGTGTTCTGGGGTGCTAATCCACTAAGATAAATTAAATTGAGAGAAGGTTAGTGGGAAGTAGAGGTGGTGGGGGCGTAGGTGGAGGGAACGGGGGCAGATGCTGAGTGCAGGAGATCTTTAAAGAGACAAGAATGAAGGGAAAGGGCATGCTTCGGGCATACAAAGCACCAGGCCCATATTATATCTTGGCCTCATGGGTCTATTGCATTTCTGTCTTGTTCCATGGAATGTAAATGTGTCTCTCTATCTCTCTCTCAATGTATTCCCCGATCAAAGCCACTGTGTGAATGCAATAAATAATATTAGACTGACTGATGGTCGGTGGAACATCCTTGCAGACAAAAAAATATTTGTTGTGCAACTGCATTTTCAAAACAACAGTTTCATTATAATCAATTAAATGGAATATAGACTTGCTCAACCACAAATTGCTTTATAAAGGATTATTTTCGATATTCCATTGTCCGAATTACAATATAAACCTGGTGTTGGCTTTATAGCGGTTAAAGTTGCTGGCTTAAGAATTTATGGTCTTGAGTTTGAGCCTCTGCCCCCTCCCGTTGAAATAACACCAGGTGGGTTGATTCAGTCTGTCATCCATCCGAGATTGGCAAAATGAGCACCAGCTTCCTGGGAATAGGGGCACCGCATCAGCGGTCCAGCCGTGCTCCCAGAAAATGATGCAACCAGCAGCCACAGGCTGCATACGAAATAACAACAGCAGCATATTACAATGCAAACACCACCTGGCAGCTTCACTCAGAAGGGTTTATTCCTCCATGCGTTCTTCCCCAATGTGTTCATTAACTTCTAATTTCATTTACACGAGAGAAAAACACTTATGGAGATCAAATAGATTAACAAGCAAAAGGGAATGCTTGCACACAAAATCTAAAGTGCCTTCGTGTTTCGTACGCGTGCTTCTGACACCCAAGGAATGGGTGGTCGGAAAATGTTCTTTTGAGACCTTCATCACAAAAGAGTATACAGATCTAGATGTCTGAACTGTGTGTCCAAGGGGGTGGTAATTTGAGAGCCGTGTATGGTGATGGTGTGAACATCCTCCAAACTTGATCTCAAGCAATATTTATGAGTACTTCGCTTCTAGTGGGGAAATTTAGCGAAATATAGCATAACAATTGTGCATTTTGTGAGGAAAGCACCAAATTTGGCACACTAGTAGCCTATCATATTATGAACAGATTTGGATATCGGTCCATCTCAAATTCAGCCGCTAATGGCTGTGGCAGCCATTTTCCACTGCCATCAAAAATTTTGAGATGGCCCAATATCCAAATCTGTTCATAATATGATAGGCTACTCGTGTGCCAAATTTGGTGCTTTCCTCACAAAATGCACAATTGTTATGCGAAGTTGCCCCACTATTCTCCCATGTCGTAGGTTATGCTGCATTTGAGATGCATGACCGGCACAAACTGCATGGACTGCCTTCTGTGCTTCACCAGTACTGGTACTAGGTCCTTCAATCAGAGGTCATATTGCACAATGAATGCCTGGTGTTGGCTTAATGGTTAGGGTGGTGGGCTTGGGATCCAAGGATTCTCAGTTCAAATCCTGCTCGACTCTTTAATTAAAACCAAGTGGGGTTGACTCTGCCTGTCATCCTTCCGTGGTCGGCAAAATGAGTGTCAGCTTCCTGGTATTCTGTGTCGGAGTGGCGACCCGTCCAGGATTGTGTCCAATAGCCAAGGAGACTGCTGAGGCAGCACCAACGCTCTGCACAGAGTATGGTCCCAATGGATGGATGGATTACACTACACACCAACTGCTATGGAATCTTTCACGAGTCATTTCTACCCACTGTCTGCACTCCTACACAGTGCGCTTCCTGCACTCGCTCCTCGCTAAACCACGATTCTGCATTTATCAATATCCTATTGGATTTCACAAGCTGTGGGGTTCAGATTGTGCGTTTCCCATATAAAGTGGGAGAGTGTGAAAATTTGATGTTGTTGCCTTTCACATTGTGAACCCGTTTTGTTCTCGTTTCCTCATTGTCATTGACTCGTGTCTTTACAGATACCGCATCTCATCGATGGTTCGCCAAGGATGTCAAGAGGTACTGCTACGACTAGTGCAGGCCAATGACATCTCTCCATCATTAATAATGGTCGAACCATTTCCAAGCTGGTGACCCCCAAATGGTGAAATCTGTCCTTCGATGACTTCTGCATTTCTCTCACCATAAAGAGTACATAACTCATGCCATTGGTTACTGTGTGAGATGCAGCACTTCCTGGTTGGTGATTTGTTGGTAAGACTTCATTCACTTGACTTATGGCCATAACTGGGGATCTATCACTCCATGGATGATTTGATTCCATCTTATCCTGTCTCGAATGATGTGGGGTGGGAAGGGGGAACAGGATAGGGCTGATGTTTTCTCTCTGCAAGTCATATTTGTTGGTGAGAGCAACAGGGCTATTATTTTTGTAAAAGTTACTGCAATAACTTTGTATGTTATGGTGAATGAACATCGAGTGTAACGTCAGACAATTCTCAATATATGTTAAGCACGAGAGAATGTCCTTGACCAGCTGGTATCTTTATTGTGTTTGAAGTATGGAGTTGATTAAATTAGCAGCTCTTAATTTGTCTTTCAAAAGTGGATAGTGATCTGAGATGCTTCAAAACCACCTTGGTGTCTGTTATGTCTTGGTTCCAGGAAGGTCAAAGTCATGTTCCGGAAAATGTCTAAGATGTGAGAGATATCCACACTGATGGAACTGCCAAAGGAAGGAAAGGATTTCCTTGTAAGATAACCATTGTGGTTTATCCTCCTTTCTTTCTAATTTTGGACAACCCATGAAGCCTCCAGACCAATTTAATGAGAAATATGAACTTCCTGTGCATATTATGAGCTTTCATGTCTAAAGAAGCACAATGTTTACATCTCAAGGGATGTTTACTCTTCATTCGATAAGAATACACATGATAGTTATAAAATATGACCTAATTTTGTTATGAAATTTAAAAAACAAGAAAATCTCCATTGTTTGACTGCAACGGTGTTTCCAACAGGTCTGGCTTTTGCCTTGATAAGGAATGAAAACACCGCAATGAATCGATGTTTCTCATTACAAAGAACAATAAGGATTGATGACCCATTACGGGCAGCTGGAAATGTCGATATACTAAGAAGGCCAGCCCGAAGGTTTACTCAGACAGGGTTCATTCATGGATGGAAAGCAACTCGTAGCAATCGGTGAAGGGTGTCGGAGACTCCAAGTGAAATGTACTCCAGCATTGCCGAGAAGCGTTATTTTTTACACCTTTGTCAGTGAAATTGGGGTCATGAATGTCATTCTCACTTGAGATGTGCTTGGAAGGGATGGAGTGGACAGGGTGAGGTGTTGGGTGGGAAAGAAGATTTTGATGGTAACTGTATTTGTTCAATCACTTGTTGATTTTTCGTATTATTTCAATCATTCAATTTAATACGAAACTTACAACATTTATAACATGTTATAGTGGGGCAACTTAGCTAAATATAGCATAACAATAGTGCATTTTGTGAGGAAAGCACCAAATTTGGCACACTAGTAGCCTAACATATTATGAACAGATTTGGATATTGGGCCATCTCAAATTCAGCCGCTGATGGCTGTGGTAGCCATTTTCCACTGCTATCAAAAATTTTGAGATGGCCCAATATCCAAATCTGTTCATAATATGATAGGCTACTAGTGTGCCAAATTTGGTGCTTTCCTCACAAAATGCACAATTGTTATGCTAAGTTGCCCCACTATTAAAACAGTTTTTACATCAGATACACACAAATATTGAAGGTCCCAAAGATATCACGGGTCACATGATCGGAATAGAATGTGTGAATAAATATGACGGAGAATAACTATCTGGTATTAAGTATATAAAAGCCATTTAAGATGGTAGTTATTCACTTAAATTTCCAAAATTTGAATGTGCCGTTTTTATCATGGACATCAAGGCAATTCAACATGGCACTTTTGAAAAAAAAGGTAATCCACCGTGGATTACTTGACGTGCATAAACTTCTTGGACCGAAGTCAATCGGGGAGGCCTGGCATCTTTCATGCCTTCCAGATAAGAAATGTAGAATGAAAGAACGAAAAAAAAATCTTCGTGTGGTTTTGCATCGTTTAATTTGTATTGGTGTTTGTGTGCAGGTGTGTTACATAATTAATAATAGACATAACTGTAACTAGCACTTTATAACTGCTGGCAGTGATAACTGGGTACCAAGATGTCCTGCTTTGATTGGACACCTGACCCAAACCCATAACGTTTATTATTATTCAATTTAATTCCGAATTGGATTAAAATATATTCAATTCAAATCAAATGGAAGACCAAATAGGTACAATCCTGCATTGGAGTGATCATAAGGAACTCAAACAAGCAAAAAGCAAAGATGAAGTCATCAAGAGAAACTTGGATAGGATTCGGGTTTCAGCTGCGACTCATGAAACCCATCCAGGCCTGAGTGAGCCTGATTAAAAAAGCCAAGTTGGCTTTTGTTGGCAAGTGTGTGAGCTTACAGCCAAGTGAGCCTTATTCAAAAAAATAAAAATAAAGAAGAACCCAGATCAAAAAAATTGGATAATCCTGGCTGTGCCCAATCGGGTTGAAATTGAAAATATATATTCCCCATCACTACTAGATCATAATATACAATATATACACACAATGTGGCTGCCAAATATCATAACCGATGACATCAATTTTTTCTGTGAACCAATTTATCCCTAGATGACCCTCAAAAAATTTCATACTCATCGGATGTAGCGTTCTGCATATGCAATTATGACATCATAACGAAGGCACCTATGATGTCATAAAAAAAGATCAAAGGCACCTCAACCAAAATCGAATTGGCTTGTTCTTGTCACCTAACCAACTCGTACACCTCGTTTTGTCATAACTCATCCACAACTTTGAGCGATATGCCATTCATCGTTTTTGGCCCCATCTCTCAATGGTGAAGATTCACTTTAAAAATTCTCGTAATCTGGTTACGGATTCAAATCTTCACAAAAATTAAATCAGTTTGTCCTTGTCACACTCCCAACCTGTCCACAAACTTTCTCTGGAATCCATCCTTAATCTTTTAAGATATTGTGCTGTATATCGTTTTTTTACCCCGTGGGGTCTTCCACCCCACGGGGTCTAAGCGCCGCTCACGTTCTCTCTTTTCTTGTGTGCAGTTCATTTGAACGTCTATTTCTCCATTGTTCGTGAACAGAATTCGATGAAAATTGACAGGCATATACGAGACACGTATGTGCAGGCATTAATCGAGCCCAAAGTGCGATTGGTGAAGATCCGAATCCAGATACTGGAATTTTGTATTCTTTACCATTGAATAACGGGGCTAAAAACGATAGCACAATATCTCAAAAAGTTATGAACGAATTCGGACAAAACTTGGTGGACAGATTGGATGTGTGACAAGAACGAATTGTTCTGATTTTGTTGAATATCTGGATCCGGATCGGATAATTTTATAATTTTTGTTAATTGGTCCCACATGATATGGTTCTCACTGTGGTCCCACTTGAAATGGTTCTGGATGTGGTCCTGGGTTGAGTTTCTGGGACCACAGCTAGAACCATTGAGAGATGGGGCCAAAAACGATATTTTGCATGACACTGTATTTCAAAAAGTTGTGGACAGAGTATAACAAAACTTGGTGGATGAGTTTGTTGGGTGACAAGAACAAGCTGATTAGATGTTAGTTCAGGTCCGGATCCAGATCCGGCCCCTCAGTGGGATAGAAAACGTGAAATGTTCAGCCTGCTGGAGGTTATTCACTCTAACTAGTGCCGTTTTCGTGATTTCAGTAAGACGAGGATAAATTGGACACAGGAGGAGGATGCTTTGGCATTTATGCCTGTTCTGTAACTACACCCCATTAACATGATCTATGAATGTACTTACTTTGTACTATCTGTGCAAACGAAATTCCTACATTCAGCTCGCCACAATTTGACACCTGCATCGTCTTTATAACGAAGGTAGGTATACCATTTCATCGCTCAGAAGGGAATATCGCCAAACTATCCCGACATACACAATGACCTACTCTTTTCGAGATACTTGGGGACCACTGTAATGTCCACAACATAGATGCAGATGGGACAGCAATGTTTAATATTCCTATTGTACACTATAGCACTCTCTGGCCCAAACTTGTTACAGAACATAACTGTGCAAATGTTTTCCATGGATACTAGGCTTGTCAAGTAATCTTTGGTATCTCAGTTAATGAGTTAATTGGCCCTTCATTCACGTATTTGGAGTGCAAAGCTGCAAAATGTAAGCAGAATGCAAGACCAATCTTTTGCTAAGATATATGGGATGCATATCATGGAAAGACGAATGAGAGAGAATCAAATGAATGACTTTCCTCTTCATGTTGTTTTCTAATATCTACGAGCAGATACACCAGCAGATATTGCTGCAAGTGGTTTTGAGCAATTTGCAACACAGTACGATTCTTTGGTCTCTCGATCCAAGCTTTAGTTTTGGCACATTTGTTGAATTCCAAACGTCATTATCTGGATGTCCCGCATTTCTGAAACGAGCCATCGGTACGCTTGAGACTGGAATGGCACAAAATGTCGTTTCTTGAAGTTTTAGTCTTCATCAAAACCCAATGCAGTAAAGTTTATCTGGAGGTGTTATCGACAATCTCAAAGCACTAGATATCGACCACGTTCCGGGTGACCCCATTTGTCGTCACATCGACAAGATAACTATTCCGCTTGTGTGTACCTCAATAATCAGTTCCAGACTGCAGCTTTGACAGCCAGAAGCATGCCTGGGTTGAGACCATTCAGTACCAGGACTGTAAGGAATTGCGTTTGCGAACACAACACCTGGCTGCGATGCCCAGCAGTGATACACGAGCATGACTGGCATGGTGTCGACGAAATCGCCGTTTCAGGATTCAGGATTCAGGATTCATCTGCTGTCCCGATCATAGATGAGTCATCTTGATGGCAGTGGTGGTTGTTGAGTGCATCGACGTGTAGGAGGATGCTACACTGACACCTGTGTTTGGGAATGACGGGATTGACGGAGGAAGTATGTTGGTATGGGAAGGCATCACAGCTCATCACACCTAGAACCAAGCTCGAAGTGATCAATGGCATTTTGAGGGATGTACGATGTCGGGACAAAGTTATCTGTGCGTCATCTTCCTATTCCTGCAGGCTCATGGACTGAACATCATATTACAGCAGGATAATGCGTGTTCACATGTCGCACGTGTCGTCACAGATTTCCTAGCACAACAGAACATTGCAATGCTGCCTTGGCCTGCTGTTTCATCTGATCTTTCTCCAATAGAACGTGTTTGGGATGAAATGGAGCAACGATTGCGCCGTCTTCCAAATGTGATGCGCCTGTGATGTTGGCACAATTGGGACAAGCCTTGGAATAGATATGCAATAACATCCCTCGAGCCTCTTTCCAAACTCTTGTGGAATTAATGAGGTACCGTGGTCAAACATGTATGATGCTAATGGTGGTTAAAGCAGTTACTGACTGTGGTTGATGACTTTAGACGCCACCCCTCTTCGATCCCCACATTATGCACAAATATATTGACCTTTGGACATTGTTTTACGCAACACCAATCAACTACAGTTCTCTACTAACAAAATTTATCATCTGTTACCACATTTGGCACACAGAGCGAGTCCTATTCAGACATGGTCCTGAGGGTATTTTTATCCATCACCTTAGCCATTAATGACCCGAAAACCCCTAAAACCCAGAAGACACAAAAGACCCCACCACCTTTTAACACCCTGAGGACACTAAAGACCGTGAAGACCCATTAGACCCCAAATATTTTTTTTAATGAATCAATGTTGACTGTGATAGAGTTCTCACACAGTCAAGCCATTATTGTTAGAATGGATAGAAAAGTTCGAACAAATTCTTTCTATCTACAAAGAATAGGATTGGTTGACTTGATGAATGTTGCCTCCATTGCATGAA
This sequence comes from Eptatretus burgeri, assembly GCF_056783735.1. Lineage (NCBI taxonomy): Eukaryota > Metazoa > Chordata > Myxini > Myxiniformes > Myxinidae > Eptatretus > Eptatretus burgeri. The sequence goes on from NC_140964.1 coordinate 71,920,673, forward strand.
ACTGCATCCTCCACTTGGGATTTTAAGCCGGCCAATACGATATTGCTCGTATTAGCCACCTTCCCCCCAACTCGCCCCTAGCTAATTAGCATTATGTTTCCGCCGGTACATTGGTGAGTCATCTCCGCTGAAACATTATTCATTATAGTTCATTTCTGCCTACTCATTGTTCATGATGCTCCATTGTTCCACCAATCAGATAATCCCATCCTTTCTTTCTCTCAACCAATCAACGTTGAGGACATTACATTGAAACTTTACAAATGAGAGTTTTGTACTTTTTCTTCATCTGCTGTTGTTTTATCCTGAGGAGTGCAAGTCAAAAACCTTTGATAATGTCTATTTTATTGAAATGCATATTTATTTATTTGTTTACTTAAATTTTATGTGTGTGTGTGTGTGTGTGTGTGTGTGTGTGTGTGTGTGTGTGTGTGTGTGTGTGTGTGTGTGTGTGTGTGTGTGTGTGTGTGTGTGTGTGTGTGTGTGTGTGTGTGTGTGTATATATATATATATATATATATATATATATATATATATATATATATATATATATATATATAATATTGCGGTTCTGGAAACCACATACCTCCAAGGCAATGGCCTCCATCATACAGTGATCCCCAGACAGTTATTTCATTAATATACATACAGTTTGACCCTTCCCTCATGTCTAATGGGTCAAACGGGACAAAGTGCATTGTGTGGATCTCATAGTTAGGTCTGATTATATCTCTAACTTCATTAACCTCCGCCATCTTCGAAGATGGATGGAGGTTACTGTTTTCACCCCTTTCTGTTTGTAAAACTTACGAAATCTAAAGATTTCGTAAGTATATTGATGCCTTCCATTTCTGTTTGTTTGTTTGTTAGTTTGTTTGTTTGTTTGTAGGCACGATAACTCGAGAACGGAAGAAGCTACCAATGTCAAATTACACCACGTGATTCAGGAGGGTGATGGCTAGTGCTGATTAGATTTTGGTCAAAATCGGTCAAAGGTCAAGGTCACAGTGAGGTCAAACATAATTCCGTAAATTCACGTGGAGAAATGGAGTATTTTTGCTTCGCTCGACGTTACGAGTTCGTTTTAACTTCAATTTTAATTTTGTCTTCGGTTTTTGCGATCGCTTAGGACGCTTAAAACTCGGTTGTCGAAATTCTGGTAAAAATCGGATGTTTTGGAGACGTTTTAAGATTGTATAAAAAATATTTCACTCGACGCGTCACGGGTCGTCCCATGATGTAGTGCGCTCGAGCAGACGCGTCGTTGAGTTACGTTAAGGTATAATATAATTGCGTGGAGAAATGGAGATTTTTACTTCAGTCGACGTGACGATTTTTGATGGTTTGATACAGAATCATCGTAGAAACTTCTGGTTTGCGTCGCTACCTTCTCGAGAGACAGCTTTTATTAGACAAGGTCAGAGGTCAAGTTGACGATTTCGTAAGTACCAGTCTATGACTGCTTGTTTGTTTGTGAACAGTATTACGGAAAAAAACTCCTCGACGGATTTCAACGAAACTTGGTGGGGGGGTTAGGTATGGTCCAAGGATCATGGCATGAAATTTTGGACTTGGTCCCCCCCGCCCCCCCCCAAAAAAAATTGTTAGAGAATTTTTTTTTTTTTTTGCATTTATACATGTTTTACGTGATTTCCAACCCCCCCCCCCAAAAAAAAATTCTTAGAGAAAATTTTTTTTTTTGCATTTCTACATGTTTTACGTGATTTCCACCCCCCCCCAAAAAAAATAATTGTTAGAGAAAAAAAAAATTTTGCAACTTTTTTTTCAACAAAATTTCGATTGCTTTTTTTGCATTTCTACATGTTTTAAGTGATTTCCAACCCTCCCCCCCCCCAAAAAAAAATTATTGGAGAAAAAAAATTTTGCAACTTTTTTTTCAACAAAATTTCGATTGCTTTTTTTTGCATTTCTACATGTTTTAAGTGATTTCCAACCCTCCCCCCCCAAAAAAAAAATGGAGAAAAGAACTATAACTGTCAGCACTGTTGACATCATATTTAATGAATAAGATATAAGGTTCACTTGAGTGACCCAGCAGTATTGGTGGCGGAGGTTTTGCACTCTCCCGAGTGCTCCCCCTCTCGTTCCCACTCTTTTCCTCTTATTCCTGAAATCAATCAAAGCAGGCATTGCACTCAGATGGCTGCCTGTAAAAATTGCGGCCACGCCCTTCACTGTAAGAATGCTTCCTCGCAGAAGACCAATGGAAGAACAAAAAAGTAAATTCCAATGCTGTACAGGCCGCATGAGGCGCGTTCTTTTCAACCCATTTCTGCATCTCATAATTATATCTATCCTCTTTTCAACCCAAATCTACATTTAATAATTACATCCAATCCTTTCCTTCAATTCATGACACAGATCAGGGCCGGCACCGCGCACACCACCACCTGTGATAAATAACCTCGAGCACGATGGCAGACATGGGGGCAACCCCGTAATAAATAACCACATGTAAAATGGCGGGCCCGCACACACTGTATGGGGCATGCATAGTGCATCTCTTCATTTGAGTCTGCGCATGGGTTTACAATAACATCTTACCATTGGTCTTCACTCACGACCACGACCACAAATGTCTCCCGTGGAAGGCAGACATCTTCTTGCACTTCCGCCCCGATGAAGCTGCTACCAAGCAGAAGCGGGCTGTACAGCCCGGATCGTTCGGGCCGCACGGCATACGGACAAAGCAAGCACATTGACTAGTGCTAACTGTGGGTCGCCGGGGGTGCCGGGGCGGGCATGCGGGGCCGACACAATCTTCGGTCGGTTGCCGGGGCACAGCCCGGGAGTTCAGGGCAGGGCGATTCCTATCACGGTGTTCAGAGCGAGACGATTCCGCAGCTCAGCTATGGCTTGCCGGATGCAAAGTAAGGCCGCTTCTGGCCATCAAGGCTGGGCCTTGCGGTGGCCGGGGCCCAATCAGAACACCCGATTCAGGTGAAGAAACATCACTTCGGGGTGGTGCCCTGCACCGCAGCGTCTACAAAGGACGGGTTGTGAGGCCGTCTGTGCTCCTGCTCATCCTGCTCTTCCTCTCTGTCTAGCCTGGGATCAATCTCTGTATTTGCCTGCTGACTCCGCCCTTCTCCACCACTCGTTGCTGACTCCGCCTTCTTCACCGCTTCGCTGCTGGCTCCACCTACCAACCTGATCCTGTCTGCCACTCCGCCCACTCGTTTCGACTCCACTTTCTCCGCCCACTCCCTCTCGACTCCGCCTTCTCCATCCACTCGCCGCTGGTTCCACCCAAAGTCCCTCTCTCCTGCCTGATGGTCGCACCCCTTCTCTGGATTGACGCTTAGCTGCACGATGCGCCACATAGCAGGAGATGACGCGCCAGCTGTCAGGGAGGGATCGCCCAGCGGAGCATCTCCCCAAAACGTACTGGATGGCACGGTCGGTCAATCGTGCAAGGTATTGCAAGACCATTAGCCTCATCTCCTCTCCTTTTTCTTCTCATTAACTCCTCTTCATTGGTGTGTGTGTGTGTGTGTGTGTGTGTGTGTGTGTGTGTGTGTGTGTGTGTGTGTGTGTGTGTGTGTGTGTGTGTGTGTGTGTGTGTGTGTGTGTGTGTGTTTTGTATGTCATGGCGCCCGTCTTCGTTTAACTTAAGATTGCGGAAGATATATTGGGATAAGTCTGCTTTTGTAAGTTGCTTGTTTTATTGTCGCACCACACATTTCTTTCTATCTCGACTCACACACAACAATAAACTACATTCACTGTGCCACATATCTTTCCTCGCCTGCCTGTAATAAATCCTTTTGTAGAAATGTTCCCAGTTCGTTTTTGTCTTTTCTTTCATTGATCCAGCATGGTCCATATCTTAGCCTCGCTGGGACTTTATTCCCAACGATCCGTTCCTTTTAGCTGGTACGTTCATTGGCAGTGTCGCTCGGCTGCATCTGGTCCGGTAAGGTTATCCGGTTCGGAGAAAGCGTACCAAGTGCATGTCCGCCTCATATATTTATTTGTATAAATATATGTGTGTGTACATATATATACAAGTTGTTGTTCTTCTTTCGGCTGCTCCCTTTAAGGGTCGCCACAGTGGATCATCCGTATACTGATTTGGCACAGGTTTTTACGCCGGAGGCCCTTCCTGATGCAACCCTGGTCGCCTCTTACGACACAGGGATAAGGATTGGGTTTCGCCATGATTCCGGGCTGCCATACACCCTCTCATAGCGCGGCCCAGCGCAGAGCGCCCGTCCTCAAGCGATCCTCCATCCCAAGCCTCCGACTAGCCGGATTACAGGCGCACACCACTCCGCCCGGTGTATATATATATATATATATATATATATATATATATATATATATATATATATATATATATATATATATATATATATATATATATATATATATATATATATATATATATATATATATATATATATATATATATATATATATATACATACATACATACATACATACATACATACATATACACGAAGTGTGTTCAAAAAGTATCCAACCTTAATTTTTCGTGCGTAAAAGAATGAAGCTTGGGTGGCGTGGTTTGGTGCACGTATGTAGGTGATCCTAATCCGTATGCGTGAATATTTTCCTGCCTGCAGAAGCTGTCAGTCGCCGACAGACCGCCAATGAGTGAGGAAGTGTAAGTGAGCGCCGTCGGATTTTAGTTTTTGACAAAATGACAGTAAAACTTGAACAATGCAACTGCATCAAATTTTGTGTAAAGCTTGGCGATTCCCAAGTGGAAATGATCCTCAAGATTCAACAGGCCTTCGGGAATGAAACAATGGGAACCACACAGATAAAAGAGTGGTACAACCGCTTCAAAAAAGGTCGCACATCAGTGGAAAGTGAAGCACGTTCTGGTAGGCCCTCAACATCCTGAAATGAGATTGTCATTGACCAAGTGAGGACCCTGCTGATGCAGCATCGTCGAATCACGATCAGAGAACTTGCAGACGAGGCGGGCGTCAGCATTGGATCCGTTCATTCCATTGTGACTGAGGATTTGGGCTTAAGGAGAATCTCAGCCAAGTTCGTGCCAAAGTTGCTAACGATCGTACAGAAGCAACTCCATTTGGAGATCGCACAGGACATGCTGGAGACTTTGAACAGCGATCCCAACTTCTTCAACACAGTGATCACTGGCGATGAGACCACAGTGATCCGTCATTTTGTCAAAAACGAAAATCCAACGGCGCTCACTTTCACTTCCTCACTCATCGGCGGTCTGTCGGCGACTGACAGCTTCTGCAGGCGGGAAAATATTCACGCATACGGATTAGGATCGCCGACATACATGCACCAAACCACGCCTCCCGAGCTTCATTTGTTTATGCACGAAAAATTAAGGTTGGATACTTTTTTAACACACCTCGTGTGTGTGTGTATATATATATATATATATATATATATATATATATATATATATATATATATATATATATATATATATATATATATATATTCCCGAAATACAGCCAAAACGGTACACGATAGCGCAAAAATTTTAGGGCCACCTTACTCACCATTGGCCTGCAGTGTGCAGTATCAAGTTTCGTTCAAATCGGGTAACGGAAAAAATTATTTGAAAAATCAATTCCCGATTCAGGCAAGTCCTCTTCGGGAGAATTTGATCAATGCAAACAACCTCAGCGTTATGGTTCGCTGGAGCTATCTTTTTTTTTTTTTTTCTTGAAATGATTTTTTTTTTCTTGAAATGATTTTTTTTTTCTTGAAATGATTTTTTTTTTCATCAACCGCTGTCACAATGGGTCATCTTGTGTGTGTATGTATGTATATATACATATATATATATATATATATATATATATATATATATATATATCTGTACGGCATCTGTCCTGTGTTGTCACTGAACTACTCACTGAAACCTTTGTAAAATTGTACCAAATTTCTGGGATGCACCTACTCACCCTTGTCTATGTCCTATGGGTATTTTTTTTCTTTCTTTCTTTCTTTTTTAATTTTCTGAAAGAAAATTTTCTTCACTTAATTTTTCAACTTCAATTGCCTATTAAAATGTAATATCACAAGTACTAAAATATATTTGCAAAATTAATGTTTGAATTCTGATTCGTGTAAATCATAACAACACGGCAACTCGCGTACTTATCCTGCAGTTAAAACAAGCCTGTCTCTATTGCGACGTGTGATGAGGTGTGTTGAATTGCACAGTGGGAGTTGCTTTGAATTATGTGTTGGTGTGGTGCTTTTAATAACATGAAGGTTATGCGGCAGTAAGGTGTTTTTAATAATGTGGTGGTGAGGTGTTTTTATCCCCCGCCGCGTGGCGGAAGGGGGATATTGTTGTCACCCAGGGCGTCCGTCCGTCCGTCCGGGCGTCAACATTTATAGCTGTGAGTGCGATAACTCATAAACTGTTTGCCATATCGATTTGAAATTTGGGTCACACATGAACCACCTGAAAAGGAAGAACCCTATTAATTTTGGGCATGGCCGGATCCAAGATGGCCAACTGGGGCAGTCATCTTGAAAAAAATGTTTTTTCGCCATATCGATTTGAAAATTGAGTCACACATGTACCACCTGAAAAGGAAGAACCCTATTGATTTTGGGCGTGGCCAGATCCAAGATGGCCGACTGGGGCGGCCATCTTGAAAAAAATGTTTTTTGTAATAAATGGAAAACCGCTTATCTGATTTCAATTATTTTTGGTTACTACGTTCCTCACCCCTGGGGAACTTTTTCGAGTTGATGACCAAATGGTGTCTTGTTTCCAATTCACCTCCCTCATTATCTGGAATATGTATGACCTTTTTCATTCAATGGTGGGGGATTCCCCATCTCTGATGGTATTTTTAATTTTGTGGTGGTGAGATGTTTTGAATTAGGTGGCGGTGTTTGTCCAGCTGTTGCGATGTGTCGTGGTGTGAGCGCAGCGAGCCGATCCACACCAATAATATATATTGTTGCAGACCCGGGGTCGGGGGCAAAGACCGCGAGAGGTGAGCTGCCTCAGGTTCCCACCAAGCTCTCTGGAATCGCAGGCCGTCACACACAAATAACTTTGTGACACGGCAGGTCTACTCTGGTACTCTACCAGAACTCTACTCTGGTACTGAGAGTGCTGTGAAGTGTGGTGGTACCGCCTCTGACTTATTTCCAGTTGTTACTGGAGTTCGTCAGGGATGTGTACTTGCCCCCACACTTTTCAGCACTTGTATGGACTGGATTTTTGGGAGGATGTCGGAGAGATCAAGTTGCGGTGCATCGTTTGGCAATGTCAAGATCTCGGACCTTGATTTTGCAGATGATGCAGTCATCTTTGCGGAGACTTTAGACATCCTCTTGGGGGCCCTCGAGGTGCTGAATGAGGAGTCGGAGCCGTTGGGATTACGGATTTCTTGGGTCAAAACAAAGATCCAGGCTTTCGGTGACATCTTGGATGCTGCTGTCCTGTCTGTGTCTGTTTGTGGTGAGGATGTTGAGGTCGTGGATAGATTCACTTACCTTGGCAGTGATATTCATGTCTCCGCAGGTTGTGAGCCGGAGGTCAATAGACGTCTGGGTCGGGCCTGGGGAGTCATGGATTCACTGGATCATGGGGTGTGGCGCTGCCGGTACCTGTGCGGGAGGACGAAAGTCCGAGTCTTCAGGTCCTTGGTACTTCCAGTCTTGCTCTATGGGTGCGAGACTTGGACTTTGACCAAGGATCTGAGACGGAGACTTAATTCCTTTGGTACCAGGTCTCTTCGGAGAATCCTTGGCTATCGCTGGTCGGATTTTGTGTCCAACGAGCGGTTGCTGAGAGAGACTCGGATGAGATTTGTTACCTGCATAGTCCGTGAGCGTCAGCTGCGGCTGTATGGACATGTGGCTCGTTTTCCTGACGCTGATCCTGCTCACCAGATTCTCTCAGCGAGGGAGTCTCATGAGTGGAGGAGGCCAGTGGGCCGACCACGTGCCTCATGGTTGCAGCAGGTTGACCATCATCTCAAGGAGATGGGGATGGGCCTGGCATCTGCCTGGGGGATGGCCAGACGGAGGCCCCTGGAGTACCGGCGGAAAGTGGACGCAGCGACGCGCTGTTCTGGCACATGCTCCCATACCTGACCTGACCTGACGGCAGGTCACTAATCGACCGTGAATGCCAATAACTCGGCCACGTGATTTAGGGTCATCCATCTGATACCGTTTACCTAAAGGTCACGTGATCTTATTACCAGGGGACACGCCCTCGGTACGCACTTGCTCAAACCAGATCAACTTACCAGATCAGATGCAGCCGAGCGGAACTGCCAAGCATATACGGGCTCGGAAATAGATCGTTGGGGGATAACGTCTCAGCTAAACTAGATTGCGAACCATGCTGGACAAATGAAGGAAAAGACAAAAATGAGCTGAGAACATTTCCATACAAAGCATTTATTTACAATGGCGAGGAAAAGTATGTGGTACAGTGAATTTGGTTTATTTTTATGTGCAGCAGGGGATAGCAAGGAATTTGTGGGGTGCAGCAAAAGGCGAGCAATCTTACAAAAGCAGACACAGAGCAGATTTATCCCATTATATCTTCAGCAATCTTAATTTATACTAGGACAGGCGCCATCACATACACAGACACATATCTGAGGAAGATTAGATATAGCACAGAGAGAAAGAGAGCAGATGAGGATAAATGACCTCCCAATACCTGGTGCAACCGGCAGACCAATGCAACCCAGAGTGCTTCGGGAGAGGTCGGTGGGAATAATACTGGTGGTGTATAAGGTGTGGGAGTGGGAGGTGTGGTATAGTGCAACATGGGGGGTGCAGTGTCCTGCCAGAGGAAAATGGGATTGTGAGCCATAATAATGCTCTTTGTGCGTTCAAAGAAGGAGAGGGAGAGAGAGGGAGAGAGGGAGAGAGGGAGAGAGGGAGAGAGGGAGAGAGGGAGAGAGAGGGAGAGAGGGAGAGAGGGAGAGGGAGAGGGAGAGGGAGAGGGAGAGGGAGAGGGAGAGGGAGAGGGAGAGGGAGAGGGAGAGGGAGATAGATATAGATGGATGTGTGAGGCGAAAGATCCCCAACCTAGCCGTGTGGAGGTCTGTTTGTGTAGCATGTACCTCCGTGGGACACTCTGCCTAAGCGCTCCCACCTTGAGATGTGGCATGTTATCTTCTGCTTATTCACTTTGCCGGGGCTCGTGGCAACATGCACTCCGCACTGGTCCGTCTGGCTGCAAGGGGGAGGTGGAACGCTAACAGCACGGCAAGGAGTCTCAGCAGTCACCAGGGTCCGGCTCTCAAGAAGAAGCACGTCCTGGCAATCACACACCAATGACGAGGCAGTGAGCGAAGAGGCAGCGAAGAAGAACGGGCAACAAAGAGCAGGCAACGAAGAGAGACAACAAACAGCAGAGAGAGAGAACGGCTCTGCGCTTTTCCTTTTATAAGCCCCGGGCGAAGGGTGGGGTGATGACCCGAAAGTGATGCGCTGTGACCCAAATCCTGCTCCTCTATTGGGCCACTGCGGCACTAGCCACCCCCTGCCAGGCTCTGGAGCCGGAAACTGTCTCAGTTACCCAACCAGCTTGGCACTCTTCGGAGCTCCTGACTCAACATAGGGCATGCTCCCTGAGCTGGCACCCCGGTCCTTAACGTGCTCCGAGTGCAGCCTGAATGTCCAATCATAACTCGCTTTCCCCGCCACTCATGGGCGCCCCACATGAGCCAAAATGCACACCTGGGCCCCGTACCAAACTCCTGGATCGCCCTTCTTGCGACACATCCTCACTGCCCCTGTCTTGCCGTGGTCTGGCGACTGGACGAGGGTTGTATCAATTCTGCGTGCTCCCAGGGACGTCCCCGGTGAGATACGGTCAAGCTATTAATGTATGTTTCTTGGCCACACATCGCACAGTGCCAAGAACAACCCGAGTCGTGCAGTACTCCTCTTTCTAGAGTGACGAATTGTGGCGATCGAGGGGTGCGAGGGGTGCGAGAATATTTTTCCCATATGTGGGAGGCGTTTGTGGTCGAAGTGGTGAGGTTTGGTGAGCGAGGTGTGAAGTAAGGTGAGGTGCCGGTTGGGAATTAGCATGCAGATTTAAACAAAATAACGGCGCACGATGCCTGTGTGCAGGTTGTGTCTTGTGTGGTGGAGCCGAGCCACAGGAGGCATGTGGTGTGCTTATTATCAATCGCATATTAAATGACGTGTGTGCTTGCCAGGTAGCTGGCTGGCTACCTGGCCACGAGCGCGCGGCTGGGCTTCCACTCCTTCTCGGGGGGCTCCGGTCGCCAAAGGACAGGCCAGCGCAGCCGAACCCAGCTGAGGTGAGACGAGGTGGTGTCCAAGCTCGCGACCATGCGGAGAAGGAGGAAGAAGATGACGGCGACGACCAAGCCCAGCCAGGCAGATTCCTCAGACTCCGACTAGACTCTTTGCGAGGGTCCTCCGCTCCCTTTTTAGCCTCCCCGGCGTGCTCGCTCAGGCAGACATTCGTTGCTCCACCCTCGGCGTGTCTCCACCCTTCCCCCACTTGGCGCTTTTCCAAGCGAAACGGTGGGTGGGGGCTCAACCTTTCCCCTTCTAAGCTCGCGGAGGACGCAGGGAGCTGAGAGTTTCTGCTTGTTGTTTCATTCTGAGCTGGAGTGGTCCGCTCTGTTGTTGTAGTTGAAATGACAGGAAATCCTACTACCAAATCAAATCGCAGCACATTTACATTGATTTACCCATTAGACAAGGGAAGGGAAGCTATTTATAAAACACATACTTACCAAGATATCTGAGCTAAAGGACCTGAATGTTGAGTGTGCTCATGGCTTCCAGATTCGCAACAGTATTAAACTCTGCTAAGATTACTGTTTGACTTTCAACCGCTCAAACATTGGTCCATATCAAACCTTCATAGCTCGTGAATATCTTGGGGTGGTAGCCTTCAGTGTGGGTCGGCAACTGCTGCAGTTGAGGTTATCAGGCATTTCCATGAAAGTATTATACATGACAGTGTAATTCGAGTGAAAGATCACCATCACAAAAAAATGCATTTTAAACATGTTGTGCATTCTTTATATCAATTTACCCCACCATGCAATTACGAAATTAACTTGAAATGAAAATCTCAATGAATAATCATTCAACAAAACAATGCAGGACCATTATAATAACAGATTTTTTAATCAGTTGCTTGGCAATGATGATTCGTAAAACCTTGAATGGTAAAACTCAGTGGGTAGAATAATAGATGAAGAAAGTAATTATTGAAATGCAACTGATTGGGTTTGTTGAAAGTACCCTGACACCCCACCCACATTGATTTGTTACCTTGGTGGTCCTTCAAATAATTATACCACAACATATGCTATACCAAATGCTGCATCAACAAAGCTCAACCAAAAAACATCGAGTTGCAAAATATACAAGAAAAAAAAAATTTGAAGAAAAATGTAAAAACATGGAGGGATGAAATGTTTTAAAAAAAACCATTCAAACAGAGTCAGAATGACACCACAATCCTCTTTTTGATTGCCATCATGACATCTTTTAACATCTTACTTCTGTTGTGGGATTATGATGGATGAAGAAGAAGAATAACAATGAAGAATAACACCACAATTCGACACAACAATCCTCTTCTGGTTTAACATCACAATATATTTTGACGTTGTTCCATCACAATCCCACAACAAAGGTAAAATATCAAAAGATATGGTGATGCTAAACCAGAAGAGGATTGTTATGTCACATTGCGGTGTCATTCTTGAATGTTTTTCTTCTTCATTTTTTTTCTTCATCTTCTTCATCCATCACAATCCTCCAACAAAAGTAAAATGTCAAAATATGTGTTTATGATAATCCAAAATAGGATTGTGGTGTCGTATTGTGTCATTACAATGTGGTGTCACTCCTACCTTATTTGATTGTTCTTTTTGAGATTTCATCCCTCCATGTTTTCACATTTTTCTAAAAATGCTTTTTTAGATCCTCGTGGAGGATCTCTAAGTCTTACTCACGTTGTTGTTCTTGTGGACTTTTTTGGTTCACAGCCTACAGTTTTCATCGAAACTTCCTGAAACTTGGCATAGATATTTAAAAATAACCTGCGCAGACAGTAACCATCTCTGATTTTAAAAATTCCTCCCAGAAAAAAAAGTTGTGACGTCAAAATATCTCCGCTAATGGAAATCGCCGAAACATTATCTCCGAAACAAGGCAAGCTTTTTGAATTCTGTTTGCGGGAATCAAACAGGGCATTAGCAGAGATAAATTACCGTACATATGATACATCACTCTGACGTCATATCAATTTTTATGACGTCATTCCTATTTTTTGACATTTTTTGTTTCACAACCCAGAGTTTTCATCGGATCTTCGTGAAACTTGCCATGTGTATGCAGAAAGCCCACGCGCAGGCAGTAACCATCTCCGATTTTGGAAATTCTTCCTAGAAAAAAAGTTGATGTCATAATATCGCCGCTAATGGAAATCGCCTATACCATTATCTCCGAAACTAGGTTTGCTGTTTGAATTTTGTTTGCGGGAATCAAGCCGGGCATTAGCGCAGATAATTTAGCGCAAGCCTGAAACATCACAATGACGTCATATTCGTTTTTATGACGTCATCATTAAGAGGATGAGGATCTTAGCTCATTTGAGCTTGTTTTTCTTCTTTCTGCAATTTTTTTGTCAGTCAGAAAATGCTTCATGTTTCATTTATTTTGTTATTTTGGTATGGATTAAATCCAACTATGTTATTAAATTTGGTTTATGATACATTCTACCACATTTCCCCACCCCCCACCCCCCTTTCAATGCTGGCTTTTGTCTCAGTCCACTTTGTGGATTACCGCACATCGTGTGCAGAAATGTCGATGCGAATATCGTTTTAAAAATAATAAAATGCTCTATGTTTTATATGTTGTCACCGCGCTGGACGGCCAAGGTTAACCCCCCCCCCCACCCCTGATCCAAATTGTCGTAACGGGCGGTTAACAATGCCAGCCCTGAACGGCCGGACTTCTCTCTTGGAGCCAAAATTCTCGGAGATTAATGCGCACGCAGGGAAAGGGCACAATGGCGGAGGGACGGAGGCACGGGGAATGGATGCACAGGGGGGTTTGTACTCGATCCCCACGACAAATACACATATACAGCTTCTTGAAATGAACACATTTAATGAAAATAGACAAATATTTACAAAGGCCAATAATAAATGTAATAATTATAAATACGTGAGGGAAATTAAACTCGAAGTCGAGGCACCTCCACACACAGTTTTTGTAGCTTCTAACGAGTTGGACCAGGGAGCACTGGTGAGTCCACATCCCACAAATGTAAGTCTGTGTATATTGATAAATGTTTACTGTAGAACGATATAGAAAGATGGCATAGCCAATTATTTTGATATGCACAAAGTGTGTATTTATTATTTTTGTATTTTGCCACATTTATTTTATATTTGTTTAGAACTGTGGATTGCTTTTTTAATCGGCTTAGTTCGTAAGTACATGAAGTGTCAAATATATGACCCACGTCATATTTGTTTGGCGATAGAAAACTGACATATTTGGTACATGACTCATGTAAAAAAAAATTGGGGTAAAAAAACTGGCGTTTCAGGTTCATGATTTGTCGGGTACTAAAAACTGGTGGCTATTTTAAAAAACATAAATAACAAATCAAAACGAATAAATGTCAATGTGTGTGAGTTTGTGTCAGTGTGTGTGTCTCCTCCATAATTCCAAAGCAGCCTGAAACTTTGCATGCATACTACAGAAACTCGAAGGTAGTAAATGAGTAAAAATTGCGTGTTTGTGTTAATTAAAATACCCATTTTGAAGATAATTAATAGCCTTATTTAATTATATCCTTCATCAGGTGCCATCCTCGACCACCTCACTCTGCATGGGGTCTTTAGGAATTTCTTGTGTTACCTTGCTGGGATCTGACGCCGCCATGTTTTTCGGCCTGCTCAACCATGTGATGACTCGGACAAACAGGCCGCAACCATTTATTTCTGAAGAAGTTTTTTTTTTCACTTTCCTCACTCATATTATCGAATGCCTGTTCATCATAGCGACGAATCACTGGGTACATTGCAGTGCTTATAAATGCCTGGAGACACCAGCATTCATGGCTTTATTTCATTTCTGCACATGCCATGAACATCGAGAATCTTTAAAACTAAACCGAATTACAAAATTTTAGCTCCAGAACTGAATTTAGTGGCAGTTCTGACTCCTAAAAAAAAAGTGTTCATTTCTCCAATTCGGACATGTTTGACATTTTGGGCATCTTCCTATGTTTAATGTGACTGTTTGGTGATTGCTCATCACGTACCACACGAGTTGTTACTTATCAACCATTTTGTTGGAGTGTTTAAGCCACTTGGTGAGCGCTATACAATATTCGCACTGTCACTGAATACTATATCAATCGACTTGAACAAAATTCAGTGGCCACACGCATGCGTTGGCCACATGTTGTTCTCCAATGCAACAGGCGGTAGCTGGCTCGCTAAAAATGTGAAATTTCATTTCACACGATCTTTCTCTTTTTTGTATGATCTTCCATGATACGACCCATCACTTCAGCATAGATAAATATAAATAAAAATTTAAGGTTTCTTAACCTCCGCCATCGAAGATCGGAGGTTACTGTTTTCACCCCTTTCTGTTTGTTTGTTTGTGAACAGTATTACGGAAAAACTCCTCGACGGATTTCTACGAAACTTGGTGGGGGGGGGGTTAGGTATGGTCCAAGGATCATGCCATTAGATTTTGGACGTGGTCCATGTCAAAAGTCCACACGTGGACGTCCACGTCAAAAGTCCACACAAAAGGACGTGGACGTGGTCCAAAATCTAATATGGCCGCTATGGTGGCCATTTTGAAAATATATTTGAATTTTTTTTTTTTGCATTTATACATGTTTTAAGTGATTTCCAACCCCCCCTCAAAAAAAATTGTTAGAGAAAAAAAAAAATTTGCAACTTCTTTTTCAACAAAATTTCGATTTTTTTTTTTTTTGCATTTCTACATGTTATAAGTGATTTCCAACAAAAAACATGCCAAAATTATAATTGCGGCTGATTTTGGAACTTCAGGTGGATATATCCACGTAGAATAAATTTCTGTCTCAAGGAATCTAGTTATGACGAATGAATTGAGTATGTAAAAGTTAAAAGTAAAAGGGAAAGTTGCAAACTATAACTCTGTGAGCACTGTTGACATCAAATTGAATGTATAGGATATCAGGTTCACTTGAGTGACCTAGCCGTATTGGCGGCAGAGGTTTTGCACTCTACCGAGTGCTCACCCTCTAGTTTTTAAAAGTTTCGTCAACCATTTCATGGATTGCTTGGTGAAGCCACTTGGCGTGCGTTCTTCACGATTCATTGGCAATACTCCAGTTTGATACCGGAGGTAGGAAGACAAAATAGATTACTTGATCACAATGAATAACTTATAGGACCACTGGAACTGCAGCTTATCTGGGCCCTGGCCTAATGCTGCAACCCAAATTTGGAAGAATTCTGACTGGTGGATCTGGTGAGGAAGATTTTGAAAGGAATTAATGCGATTTTCCCAAAAGTTGACTTATCTGGCCATTTTAACACACTTCTGGTCACATGATCCACATGACTTCCAAAATACAATTAACATCCCCACCCTAGCATAATGTTGCAACCCAAATTTGTTAGTATTCTGACAGGTGGGTCTCAAAGATTTTGGAAGGAATTTGTGTGACCACCATTTTGTCACACATCCGGTCACCTGATCAGCATGGCCTCTGCAATTTAACATCAGGACCCTATCCTAAAGTTGTAACCCAAATTTGGTAGGATTCTGACTGGTGGGTCTGGAGAAGAAGGTTTTTGAAGGAATTTCTGAGATTTTCCACAAAATTGACTGTCGGCCATTTTGACACACTTTTGGTCATGTGATTGGAATGACTGGCAATTTAGCATCCCTCCCCTGGCTTAATGTTGTCACACAAATTTGGTAGTATTCTGACTGGTGGATCAGGAAAAGAAGATTTTTGAAGGCATTTGCGGGATCGCCATTTTGACATACTTCCGGTCACGTGATCGGCATGATCTTCCCAATTTAACATCCTTGCCCCGGTCTAATGTTGTAACCCAAATCTGGTAGCATTCTTACTAGTGGGTCTGGAGAAGAAGATTTTTGAATAAATTTAACAAGTCGGATATTTTGACATTCTTAAAGTTAAGTGACCAGAACGAGCTTTGCAATTCCTGTTACTATTCAGGAGTGAAACGTTGCTGCAAAATTGAAGCCGGATCAGCATAGCGGTTTGGCTGGAGAAGTCAAACAAGGCCTCGTGCTGCCTTTCTTCCCCTCTCCTCACACTGCCTTTCTTCACTTCCCCTCACACTACCTTTCTTCCCCTGCCCTCGTGCTGCCTTTCTTCCCCTGCCCTTGCGCTGCCTTTCTTCGCTTCCCCTCACGCTACCTTTCTTCCCCTGCCCTCACGCTGCCTTTCTTCCCCTGCCCTCGCGCTGCCTTTCTTCGCTTCCCCTCACGCTGTCTTTCTTCCCCTGCCCTCGCGCTGCCTTTCTTCCCCTGCCCTCGCGCTGCCTTTCTTCGCTTCCCCTCACCCTGTCTTTCTTCCCATGCCCTCGCGCTGCCTTTCTTCCCCTGCCCTCGCGCTACCTTTCTTCCCCTGCCCTCACGCAACCTTTCTTCCCCTGCCCTCGTGCTGCCTTTCTTCCCCTGCCCTTGCGCTGCCTTTCTTCCCCTGCCCTCGCGCTGCCTTTCTTCGCTTCCCCTCACCCTGTCTTTCTTCCCCTGTCCTCACGCAACCTTTCTTCCCCTGCCCTCGCGCTACCTTTCTTCCCCTGCCCTCGTGCTGCCTTTCTTCCCCTGCCCTTGCGCTGCCTTTCTTCGCTTCCCCTCACGCTACCTTTCTTCCCCTGCCCTCACGCTGCCTTTCTTCCCCTGCCCTCGCGCTGCCTTTCTTCGCTTCCCCTCACGCTGTCTTTCTTCCCCTGCCCTCGCGCTGCCTTTCTTCCCCTGCCCTCGCGCTGCCTTTCTTCGCTTCCCCTCACCCTGTCTTTCTTCCCATGCCCTCGCGCTGCCTTTCTTCCCCTGCCCTCGCGCTACCTTTCTTCCCCTGCCCTCACGCAACCTTTCTTCCCCTGCCCTCGTGCTGCCTTTCTTCCCCTGCCCTTGCGCTGCCTTTCTTCCCCTGCCCTCGCGCTGCCTTTCTTCGCTTCCCCTCACCCTGTCTTTCTTCCCCTGTCCTCACGCAACCTTTCTTCCCCTGCCCTCGCGCTACCTTTCTTCCCCTGCCCTCACGCAACCTTTCTTCCCCTGCCCTCACGCTACCTTTCTTCCCCTGCCCTCACGCTGCCTTTCTTCCCCTGCCCTCACGCTACCTTTCTTCCCCTGCCCTCACGCTGCCTTTCTTCCCCTGCCCTCACGCTACCTTTCTTCCCCTGCCCTCATGCTGCCTTTCTTCCCCTGCCCTCACGCTACCTTTCTTCCCTGCCCTCGCGCTACCTTTCTTCCCCTGTCTGTCTGTCTGTCTATTGGTTCGCACAGAATTTTCGTGTTTTTTTCCACAACTGCTTGTCGGATTGAGACAAAATTTTCACCAGAGGTGTGACTTCTCATGGAGAATGTTTTAATGATAATTATGGCGTCATAAGTCAAGTTGTTTGGCAGCTATATTGGAAAAACAGGAAAAATTTGGACCACTGTATCTCTCAAACCGCACGATGGAAAAAATTGAAACTTGGCACACGGCAAGTAATCTTCAATGGAAATAAGTGTGATTTTTATGACATCATATTTGCCTTTGCTGTGACATCATAATTGCATATATTGAATGCTACATCTGATCAGTTTGAAAAATTTTGAGGGTCATCTCAGGTTAAAATGGTACACATATAAAAATTTGATGACATCAGTCACGTGATTTGGCAACCATATTGTTTAAAAAAATTTTTTTTTAATCTTCTTCTCTGAAGTGGCTGAACAGATTGAGGTGAAACTTAATGTCTGACCACCTTTACATAAAGAACAAAAGGTTCACACATATGATGTCATAGGTCACATGGTTTGGCAACCATATTGGATTGAAGAAAATATTAAATAATGTTTTCCCTGGAATGGATTAATCAATTGACATGAAACTTCAGAATTATAATGTAGTAGTGATCGTGAATACATGTTTTAAATTTCAACTATATCAGACACATGGTCTGGTAGCCAGAATTATTTATATTTTTTGATCTGGGTTCTTTTTGATTTGTTTGTTTGTTTATTTATGTGAAAGAGGCTCACTTTGCTGTGCCTGGATGTTTTTGAGGGTAGAGGAGTAGCAGCTGAAACCTGAATACTATCCAGCTTCCTCCTGATGACTTCATCTTTGCTTTTTTGATTGTTTGGGTTCCTTCTGATGACTCCAATGCAAGACTGTACCTATTTGGTCTTCCATTTGATTTGAATTGAATTTATCAAATACAAACACCAACACAGTATGCTTAACTTTACACTGAGTGCATACTCTCTGCATTTTTCATCCTTTTTGATAATCAAATTGTGTAAAAAATAAAAATTAACATGTTGCCTTCACAGTATGAACTACATCCATTTTATTTCAGTTTACCCAACCCAAAAATAACTCTGAGAGTGGACAACTTTTACACTCAAGAACAGACAATGAGAATTGTTTTTATACCAAAAAGTAGTTTATTCACTTCCTCCATTTTTATGGGTACCCACTAAAGTAAATCACAGCACTCGTAAAGATACAGTTGTGTCAAAGAACACAGTGAGGAGAAATAAACAAGTTATATAATGAAATGGTAACTTCACTCAAACCTAAGTATTTGCTTATTCTATATCCAGCTTCTGATTTCTGTCATGCCACATGTTCTCATCAATAGCACATCGAATATTTTCTCTCGCAATACATCTTGGGGTAAAAAAAAAAAAAAAATCTTGCATGATGGAGCCATCCTTGACAGGTGTCTGCTGTGATGACCTGACAAGCAGCATTTATGGCATTCAGCAGTGTCATTTGGTCATGTGGATTATGGTCATACACCTTTTTTATGGGGGAGAAAAACTCCTCTATTGGGGTTCAGGAACAGAGCGTATGATGAGAGGAACACCATTGAGAGATGTGGAGGAGCTTCAAACCACACCCTCAACAACAGCAGAGTGGTGGAAGAAAACATTGTCCCATATTACAACAAAGTTTGTCAAATGTGGCCCCACCAGTTCCGTCTCCTCTCGGGGTACAAGGCTATGTACATCATCTCTAAATACTCAAGCAAGCGTGCTGTGTTGTATGGGCCAAGGGTTGGGATATTGGAAACAACACCATTCCTGGAGATAGCAGCACCCATTGTAATATTACCTCCTCATTGACCAGGTACATCAATTGTGGCTCGGTGACAAATGACATTCTTCCCACGTGTCCTTAGTTTGTTCAAATTAAAGCCAGCCTTATCCACATATATAAAATCTTGTTAGCTCCATTATTCATGCAGCTCCATGTAGGTCCCAGGCCTCAAGCTCCATAAATCATGCAGCTCCCTGGCCTCAGGCTCCATTATTATTATTTGGAAAAAAAAGTCAACAGTATCACATATCATACAATGTGAAGATATCAGTATACTTCATATTGTTAGCTATTACAGCAGTATAGATTTGTGTTGCAGTATTGTGTGAGTGCAGAAATGACTTACATACACATACTTGTACCTCATCTCCTTTACCCTGTCATTATTTCGTTTAAAGGGCACCTGTTCACTTGCTTTATTGTCAGCTGGTTTCACTTCAAGAAACAGCCAATTGTTGTTGGACTGACATTATTTACATTGTGAAATATTTCATTATATTGGATGGATTGAGCTCTGAATCTACCTCAAAGGATGTTGTTGTTGGCAACCATCATATCCATCATAGAAACCTCCTGTTGAGCTGTAAAACTTCATCCTCGGCCACCAGAAGGGCGTTTTCTTTCAAATCTATAAGTAAATTCAATGTTGACAAATAAGAATGCAGGAATTGAATGACAGCGAAACTTCACTTACAAATTTACTCTGATAGAATACATAAATTAGATGTTTGGTCACTTACCGATTCTCATTCCTGAAGATATGAATGATTGATGCCATTGTGAATCTTTTAAGATTAGTCTGTACTTTCTGACCAGCTTCTCTCATCGTAAGTCCATGATTTATCACATGGTCAACTATTGTTGCCATATCTGATTTGAGAAATTACAAATGCGCCTTCCCGTTTGGTGTCTAATTCGACCGCTACACGTATGACACCCCTTCCTCTTAGGGATCCAGGTTGTCCTCCTTGCCTTTCACTTCCTCCCTTTCCAACCTCCTCCATTTCTCAACAACTGTGAATTCACCTTTGGTCTCTTTTATTCATGATTAAGGTCTGATGGTCGACTGGTGGCCATTTTAGTTGAAAAAAAACCCCGATGTTGAACACGTCCTCAACCATTTCTCGGACACGCAATTATCGATGTTGTTGAAACTTGGTACCCAGATAATGAATGATGGCTTACATATGCATGTCATTTTTTTTCAAGATCAGATCCAAGATTGCCGACTGGTGGCCATTTTGTTACTTCAACGATTCCCCAACCATTTCTCCAACATGCATGGTCCGATTTTGTTCAAACGAGGCACAAACACAGTACCCAATGGCATAGACTTGCACCTAACTTTATTTTGCGATCTGATCAAAGATTGATGGCTGGTCGACTGGCAGCCATTTTAGTTGTGCATAAATATGAGCTATCCATTTAACTTCATGCAGCAAAATTAGTAAAACAATGGGGCTATGAAATTTTGTCTTATTTACTTGTTTTATTTCAATTTAATCAAATACGACCACACTACAACACAAATCCCTTCTTATCTATATTAATATTTCGGCACGCCCCTTTCTTTGTTCCACCATCAGATTTTTGTTACTGCATGAAATGAAACAATATTTGGTACATATACTAATGATATTATTGTCTTCCTTAAGAGGCCCCTCAAAATTCGTTTTGATGCATTTTCACAAACTCCAACGGATTCCATTCAAATTCGGTACGATTATGGCTTTTGGTCTAACTTAGGTCATTGGCTATAAAAAAATTTTCCATAACACTTCCGATATTCGAAAAAATCAATAAATCGATATCCCTTATGGGATTTTCCATTCAAATCCACTCAAGTTTAAGGCCTACGGGGGACGCAAATTTCCACTTTGCCCCGGGCGCTGTTTACCTCCGCTACGCCAAGCTGTTTGGGTTCGGGTTTGGGTTAGGGTTAGTGTTAGCTACCCTAACACGAACCCTAACAGCTAACCGCTAACCCCAACCGCTAACCCCAACCACTAACCCCAACCCTAACCGCTAACCCCTAACCGCTAACCCTTAACCGCTAACAGCTATTCAGGAAATTTGCAAGAAAGCCCGGGCGTTGCCCAAGCAACGCCAGGCTTTACTACTAGTAGCCCATGAGCCAGAGTCGAAATAGGTATCACCTGGGCGGGCAAATTCCCATGGTGTTTCTTTAATAGCCCTATGTCTGTAGTTAATAAATTGATGTGATAGACCTTTGTAAGGAGCAGCTTATTGGTGGTTGTCACTCGTTGAACACGATGAGGTGAGGACAAATTCTTGTCAAATTCTTAGGGGTTAGAGAAACAAAATCTATCATAACTTTACAACGAACAAACATAGCCTCACGAACTACAACTCAAAATGTCAATATTATACCTGTCTGCAAATTGATATGCAACTTGAAACAATTGGTTCAATAACTAGGTCACAGAAGGTCAAAAGGTCATGAAATTTTGCTGATGCTAAAAATCTCACCTATTTCCACCAATGGAACAACTACTTCATAAATTAGGGACCTATTTCGTCCTAACTGCCCAGAATGTGAGTGGTACAAACCCTGTGAGACAATACAGCGGTTATTGTTCCTTTATTTTGCAAAATATGCATTCCACAGCAAATGACAAAAGTCATATTTACAAAACTAACAGAAAATTGTTGTTTTAGCATAATAGCATGGTATTAAATCTATTCCCGTAGGATTTTCGTGCTAAAATTGATTATTTTGCTTTATCGGGTTCATTTCAGGTCTTACAATCGCAAAATGATGGAGGTCAAATTTTCCGACCCCTCGACCCCACCCGGGGGGAGGGGACATTTTTGTTCTGGATACCCCCAAACTTAATCCGTGCTTTTCTCCACAAATAATTAACCGATTTTACGATTTTAGGGCCGTTTTGGGGGCTCTAGATGACGCTGTCTTGTTATGACATTTGCGAAGTGACCGGAAGTAGCTATCACCGACTTCCAGTTCGATCGACATTGCAGTCATGGTAATTATAGCATGGTAGTGTTACGTCTGGGGGGGGGGGTATGCATTCAAAGGGAAATTAGGATGTTTAATTAGGTATGCCATGCTGTTCGAGTTGTACCAGGATCTCGATGTAATAAGTAGCAATTCAGTGCTGATATGTTGTCAAGTAAATGTCCATTTCTTTAAGGAGGAAATAATAATTGTCACGTAATTAGATAGGGAGACGGGTTAGAGTAAGTGTGTATGCGTATTCCCTGTCGGCTTGCCGCGACGTAACAGGACAGTGCTGCGGATGGCTCCGCCCCTTGATCACGATTGGCGGAAGGCAACGGCGGAGGGCCAATAAAAGGGCTCGATTGGAAGTGACGAAGACTCGAGTATAAAAAGGTTCTGTTCGGGAGAAGAAGAGGAGGAAGAGTTATAAAAAGAAAGCGTCTGATCGAGGCTGTTGGTCTCTGAGCGCGCTCTCTCGTTGCGCTGGTACGTTCCTCGATTCGTCATGTCTCGTGGCCTTGCTGTGCCTCGTGCCTCACCTCGGTTGGCTCTGGAGTTCTGCTGGCTCGGAGTACGGGACTGAACGGCAGGCAGACCTGCCTCCCTCTCCTGCTCGCATCTTGGCGCCAGAACTGGCTCCCTGGCGGCTGTGAGCGGACTTGGGCCGACACCAGGAGGTCGACACCACCAGGAACAGCACCACGGTGGCTGGTTGGAGCTCACGGCCGGAAACCGCGGTTGTGCGTGGAAGGGCTGACGGAACCTCGGCACCACCGTGTCTCCTGCCCCTGACGAACGCAACGCCAACACCAAGCTGTCCGGCACCAATCCAGTGACTGTTACGTCGACACCACGGGCAAGCCTGACCACTAGCTACTGCGTGTGTGTGTGTGTGTGTGTGTGTGTGTGTGTGTGTGTGTGTGTGTGTGTGTGTGTGTGTGTGTGTGTGTGTGTGTGTGTGTGTGTGTGTGTGTGTGTGTACCTGGCGCCTTAGAGGGTTTGAGATTTGTATATCCATTGGAATTGTTTGTGTTTTCCCCACGCCCGAACCCACACAACCTCCCGTCCAATCGCCCCGGATCCCTCCTCTTGCCGAGTATTATTATTTCTGGTTGGAGAAATAAACATTATTAACTCAGTGAAAAGCGACTCGTGCCACCTTCCTCGTCCCGTTTGCTGTGGAGCGATTAAAACCGCCATCTTTGGGTTATAAAAAATAAACCGCCTCCATCGTTCGGCTCATTCTACGTTGGCGGGACTGTTCAAGTCCCGTGGACGTCACAGTAGAAATAAAGTTTGTCATATTTGTGTCCATTTTTTCAGGTTTTCGGGCATGGGAAAACGTTTGGTGCAGTCTTTTTTACTATCGGACTGTCCTGTCACGAGATATGGGCACTTTAAGGACAACCGCTACTGATAAAATGCTCAAGAATTTAACCATCTCTTGAAAATATTTACATCATATTCATTTCCATATATTCAGCTGTATTTAAAAAAAATTACACATTGCATCCTATTTATAAATGCAAAAGCAATTAGTTACTGTCCAAACAAGCTTTACATGATACTTTTTATTACAACTTTTTCCATCATTACAACTATTTGACACCACAATAACGTATGGGCCGAGGATTCTCATGCAAGAGCGTCCCGACATTACGGACTACCAGATGGACTTTGTAAGTTCAGCAAAGGTTTGGTTGCTTCCATTAATTTTCGGAACGACACTCATTCCATCAATGATGCAGGCGGAGGGATTGGGAAGAACCTCGGCTGGTGGCACGTTCTTTCCAATTTGGTTCAAGAGTCTGGCTTTATCTTTCGCAGCGATCCGTCCTCATTTGCCAAAGCCCACGGCAAGGGTCCCACGGCAAGCAAATACATAATGCATGTCAAGCTCACGACTTTGTGCAATGACTATCATGCGGGCAAACAAGTTTCGATCGGCCTTTATGGTGACGTCTTTACTCTTGAACCTCACTTTGTTGGTACAGATGTTCACCAATGTCTTGAGTCCCTGTTTCTTTAGCTTGGCATGGAAGTTCACAGCATCAGGATGATCTTTCTCAAGACGGTCATGCTTGAATTCTTTGTAAGCCTGTTCACCTTTCTTCTTGGCATTCAGCAGGTCATTCGTGACATCATCAGGGGCCTGAGTTCCTGTTGCAATGTTAACCAAGGCATCCTGGTCCTGTTTGAATGGGTTAATCCAGGAGTTTTGCAGAAGGTCAATCAATGACTGGACATC
The DNA here is from genome assembly GCF_056783735.1 of Eptatretus burgeri. Lineage (NCBI taxonomy): Eukaryota > Metazoa > Chordata > Myxini > Myxiniformes > Myxinidae > Eptatretus > Eptatretus burgeri. The sequence goes on from NC_140964.1 coordinate 71,945,252, forward strand.
AGCCTCATCTTTCAGAATCCTGGTTGGTTGCAAATCGGCATGGTTTAACCTTGAGCTACAAAGGCTTGTCATGTATCTAATCTGCCTCAGGTACGTGCTCCTGAATTCAGCATTTAGGTAGTACCGGCGAACTGCTCCTGGATTCAGACTAAAACCCTTTACTCCACATGGAGCCCCCAAACGACACTAGAATCATAAAAATCGGTTAATTATTAGCGTAGAAAAGCACGGATTAAGTTTGGGGGGTTCCGGAACAAAAATGCCCCCCCCCCAGGTGGGGTTGAGGGGTCGGAAAATTTTACCTTCATAATTTTCAGATTGTAAGACCTGAAATGAACCTGATAAAGCAAAAAAAAAATCAATTTTAGCACGAAAATCCTACTGGAATAGATTTCATACCACGCTATTACGCTAAAACAATTTTCTGTTAGTTTTGTAAATATGACTTTTGTCGTTTGCTGTGGAATGCACATTTTGCAAAATAAAGGAACAATAACCGCTTTATTGTCTCACAGGGTTTCGACCATTCACATTCTGGGCAGTTAGGACGAAATAGGTCCCTAATTTATGAAGTAGTAGTTCCATTGGTGGCAATGGGTGAGATTTTTAGCATCAGCAAAATTTCATGACCTTTTGACCTTCTGTGACCTAGTTATTGAACCAATTGTTTCAAGTCACATATCACTTTGCAGAGGGGTATAATATTGACATTTTGAGTTGTAGTTCGTGAGGCTATGTTTGTTGGTTGTAAAGTTATGAGAGATTTTGTTTCTCTGACCCCTAGGAATTTGACAATAATTTATCCTCACCTCATCATGTTCAACGAGTGACAACCACCAATAAGCTGCTCCTTACAAAGGTCTATCACATCAATTTATAAACTACAGACATAGGGCTATTAAAAAAACACCATGGGAATTTGCCCGCCCAGGTGATACCAATCCGTCAAATTTCGGGGTCTGGCTCATGGACTATTAGTCCTGCAGCCAGAAGATGAACCCTGCACTGGTCTACCCAATGTTTATTTGTGGTTTATGTAACTACAAGGTCTACTTTTTCAGAATCTGCATGATTCAAGTTTGTCACTCTTGGGGAATTTGAAATATTTTTGATGGCCGCCAAGATGGCGGCCGTTATATTGATCAATAGTGAAATGATCACAATTTTAATATCAAACCATCTATTGATTTTTTTATTTGTGCCTATTACCTTTGATATCCTACTGTTTCCAGATATCTTTTCCAAAAGAGATGTGAGGTCTTCATAGTCATCTGCATTGTTGACCAATTAGCGTAACAATTCTTCTGCAACTATCCACAATGCCCTCGCATTTTGTGGTAAATTATTTCCAGATAGCAGACATGTAACTCCACCAAATCCAGCCTTAATTACTTCTTCAAGCCCACTGTTAGCCATCGGGCTCCCAACTGACCCCAACAAACTCATAAATATGTGCATACCTCTTAGTCTTGGAAGAAAGTGAGAGAACATATCTGGATATACCCACATTACATTGACTGTAACTCTCTACAACTGTTGGTCTGCAGTCAAGACTGTAATGGTCTTACCAGTTTGTCTTCATTAACCATTGAGACTCCTTCATCGCAGTCATGATAGTTGAATGGTTCGACAGTAACATGTCTATCAATGGGCTGAACACAACCATTGTCCCTGGTTGTTAAGTGTGATTCTGCTCGCATGATTTTCGGGTATTAAAGCCAGTGAATTCTGGTGCTTGTGGTTAATTTACAATTGCCTTAAAGCATTGAAAGTCCACGTTGTTTGCCCAGTGTGTTCTGTTGTGTCAGGATTCAGAGAGGCAGAACAGAACGTTTTGCCTCATGTTTAGCTTCTGTCTTGGGACCCCTGTGGTTCTCAGTGCATGGGCACATCTGAGATCACTTACATCTTCATTTCCTCCTTTTTGATGCATCTTATTGACTGGTCTCGTTTGTTTATGTCCTCATTCAGTCTGTGGATCTGTGTTGTGAGCATTGCAAGTGAATGAGTTGATGATTGCCCATTTTGGGAAGACACATTTGCATCAAAGTTATCAGCAATCACCTCAATAAGACAAGCACTTGGTTCTAAAATTCCACAAAGATCATTATTTGTTGCAACAGATGACACAGCTGATCCCTTGAATCTTAAGTACTCATCGTCCAAACATGTTCATCCAAGTTTATGGAATGTTTCAATCAAACCTCAATCTCAAACCACAATACTTAGTGAAATTTGCAAGGCTGTCGGTCGATTGGTGATTGCTTTCATGATTATGTTTCCAATGCTTGTGGTTTTATCCTGAGGAGTGCAGGTCGAAAAGCTTTGATAATGTCTATCTTATTGAAATCCTTTTTAAAATAAATTTTTCCACATATATTTATGATGATTCTCTCCAGTTCATGTCTATATATATATATATATATATATATATATATATATTTATTTATTTATATATATATATATATATATATATATATATATATATATATATTTATTTATTTATATATACTCGTACGTGCGTGGCCGTACGTGCAAAAAAAAAAAAATAAAAGATTTCAAACCGCGTGCCAGAAACAATTACACAGGCTGTTCCTCCGCTCTCACATGCCAATACGTGCGTGCCCGTACGTGCGTGGTCGTACGTGCAACCCCCCCCTCCCCCAAAAAAACTTTCAAACAACCACACAGGCTGTTCCTTCACTCTCGTAAACGACGACTGGATTGGGGCATTGTTTTTATCTATAAATGCAGATAAGAAATCGAGAAATTATTATAATACAGTAAGTCATCATCATCCGGAAGTAGTGCGTGCCCATACGGAATGTTCACATCCATTCCATTATCGCTTGCATTGAAGTAACAACTGCTGTGATACTTCCACACACAGAGTTAATTAAAATCCAAATTTAAATCAACTTTACCTCCCTGTCTTTGATTGCCATGACATTTGCTGCCATTGACCATTGCCACTCCTACGCCACGGTAACTAAATGGTGCCCTTTCCCCATCGGACACGCCTACACAGCAACATGTATGTATGTATATATATATATATATATATATATATATATATATATATATATATATATATATATATATATATATATATATATATATATATTGTTGCGAATTCGTGCCCGCCCGCGTGCAGGCGGCCACGTGACTCGAATCGCGGCACATCGCCCACCGGACGGACAATTCAGTTGTGACCCTCTCGGACCAACGCCGGGAGCTAGTCACGGGTGGGGGTTTAACCCCACTACGACCGTGCCAATTGCCCACCCGCGCAGGATAGGGTTGCTCGCCAAATTCGATCTACCTAAGTACCTGCGCGGATGGTCGACCGGGCGATCGTACCACGCCACAGGCCGACTCCGGACACGAACCACTTAAGCGGTCCGTTCCGTGCTACAGTGATAACCGAGTGGTGTTATCGTCGACCTCGACGGTTCCGATTAATTATCGGGCGTATTAAGCCCACTACGAACCCTTTACGTGAAGCAGGATGGAGGGTCAATTAAAAGGAAGGAGACGAAGCGAAATGGGAAAACAGTTAAACACAATGCACATTTATTCCGCGGCACACGGAAAGCACGTATATACAGCCACAATAATCAAAATGCACATAGAAAGGGAAAGCAAGAGTTAAACCGAATACACGTACACACGGCAACACTTATACAGTTCTACTTTACAGTCGGCGCCAACAGACATTTACTCAAAAGCAAAGGAAAGAAGCCACCCTCATAGACAAGGGGGCAGACGGGGCCCGTGGGCCTTTATGGCGTGGGACTTGGCAGACCGAACGAGCCCATGAGACCGTTGCAGCTTACCTGCACCCTCGCGGTGCGATGGTGGGCGAGCTCTCTCCGGCGCTCCTTGTACGAACGCGCAGGTCCGCGCGACCCAGCTGGCAGAGCGGCGCCTCCAGTCCGCATCCCCTCCGCGACGGCCGGACTCTCCACCGACTGCAAGCTCCAACGAGCGGGTCGCTCTACGGACCGCTTCTCCAAGACCCAGACGGGCAGAAGACCATGAACCGCCAACTGACACTGACACTCTCACCGACCGCCCTGACCTGACCTCCTCAGCGGCGCCTCTGTGCGCCCTTTTATTTCCCCGGCACCCCGCCCCTCCCTTCGCGGAACGCGGGGGGGGGGGGAACATTCCACCAGAGAAATCGGGGTGGGAGTTGAGTTCCAACCGTCATTCTTGTTTACCAGGGAAATCGGGGTGGGAGTTGAGTTCCAACCATCATTCTTGTTTACCAGGGAAATCGGGGTGGTAGTTGTTGTTGTTCCCCTTTTGTGTTCGTGGAGATGTTGACTGTTGGCGGAATGGTGAGGATGGCGTGGTTGTTGAGAGGAAGGTGTGGTTGTGGTTGTTGTGAAGTGGCGTTGTGGTTGGTGGTTGTTGTGTGATGGCGGTTGAGACGTGGTTGGTTCAAAATAAAGATAGAACAGAAAATGCTTAACTCAAAGCGTCGCAGCCCGAATGAATCACATAAATTCCCTCTCGACAACGGATTTGGGGCTAACTACACATGTACTTAGAGATATCTCACCTATGGGCCCTTCATGGTGTAATGCGAATTTCCACAGCCGTAACAATATATACACATATATATATATATATATATATATATATATATATATATATATATATATATATATATATATATATATATATATATATATATATATATATATATATATATATATATATATTGTTGTGGTTGACCAAATTCGCAAACCACCATTCAGGTCCCTTAGGTGAGATATCTCGGTAAGTATATGTGTAGTTAGGCCCAAACCCGTGGTCTAGTGGGAATACATGTCATTTATGCGTGCTGCGACTCTTCAGGATAGCCGTTTTTCTTTTACTACCTTTATTTTGGACCAACCGCCATGATTACCACCGCCAACCGCGTCTCAACAGTCATCACAACATCAACCACCCACCGCGGCGCCGCTTCACGTCACACCTCGCAACCGTCGCATTGCCACCATTCTTGCGCCGCTTGTGGGTACCGGTGTGGGACTCGTGCAGGGCGCGCGCCGAACAGCGTGTACAAAATCACGGATTTTCCGCTCCAAAAACGGATCAAAAACGACTCACGCCCACTTTTGTTCCATCCAATCGGTGAGCAAGGGGCGATTTGGCCCCGCCTCCAGGGCGTTGGAGGGCGGTCGCTATATGCAAATTCATGGATCAAAATGCATTCACGCCCACTTTTTCTCGGGCCAATGGGGAGCGAGGTGAAAGGTCGAAGGCAGGGGGTCAAAGGCGAAGCCACGGGGCTTATATAAGCGGCTGCGTTCGTCAGAAAAGGGTCGTCGTGTGCGTTGGGGTTGTGTGTGCGTTGGAAGGAGTTCGCAGGAGGAAGAGTTCGGAGTTGGAGTCGGAGCGAAGAGGACGGAGCTGTGGAGAGGCGGCGGCGGCGAGGGCAGACGAGGGGGTGCTCGTGTCGGTGCCGGGAGCTGCACACCAGGGAGGCTGACGGCGCGACCTGGTCGAGGTGGAGACGCTCGTCGCGGGACCCGAGACAGAGTAAAAATCCTCCTTTCCCCGAGCATCAGCAACCCCCTCCTGTTTCCCCCCCGCGCTGAGATAGTGCGACCAAGGGGGCCCCCTTCCCACCCCCTACCAGACACTGTCCGCGAGGCCCGCGGAGTTGAGGCACCACCGCCGCTCCGCGTCTCATCACCAGACGGGTAGGCCCGACACGGTCTCGGCCCCAGGCCCGCCTACCCCCTCATCCTGGAGGGTGGTTCTCTTTTCTTTTGCTTTGGGAATGTGTGTTGTCGGCGCCGTCTGTGAAGTAAAATTGTATAAGTGTTGCCGTGTGCTCGCGTGGTCGGTATTAGATCTGCATTGTCGCATTTGCTTTTTGTCTTCTTCTTTTCTATGTGCTTTTGGTGGAATTGTATATGTGTGCTTTCCGTTCATCGCGAATAAATTTGCTTTATGTTGAACTGTTTCCCGCTTCGCTTCGTCATTTCTCTCATTGAATCCTCATCTTGCTTCACGTAAAGGGTTGGTAGTGGGCTGAATACGCCCGATAATTAATCGAACCGTCGAGGCCGACGATAACACCGCTCGGTTATCCCGATAGTACGGAATGGGTCGCTTAAGTGGCCCGTGTCCGAAGTCGACCTGCGGCGAGGTGCGATCACCCGGTCTACCCTCCGTGTGGGTACTTAGGTAGGTCGAATTTGGCGAGCAACCCTATCCCACGTGGGGGCCGATTGGCTCGATCGCGGTGAGACCGAAAGGTCCACCCGTGACTGGTTCCCGGCGTTAGTCCGAGAGGGTCACGACTGGATTGTCCGTCCGGTGGGCGACGTGCCGCGATTCGAGTTACGTGGCCGTCAGCACGCCGGCGGGCGCGAATCTGTAACAATATATATATATATATATATATATATATATATATATATATATATAAATATATTTTGGGAAGACGCATTTGCATCAAAGTTATCAGCAATCACCTCAACAAGACCAGCACTTGGTTCTAAAAATTATGCAAAGATCTTTATTTGTTGCCACAGATGACACAGCTTATCCCTTGAATCTTAAGTACTCATCATCCGAACATGTTCATCCAAGTTTATGGAATGTTTCAATCAAACCTCTATCTCAAACCACAATACTTAGTGAAATTTGCTAGGCTGTCGGTCGATTGGTGATGGCTCTCATGATCATGTTTCCAATGCTTGTGGTTTTATCCCGAGGAGTGTAGGTCAAAAAGCATTGATAATGTCTATGTTATTGAAATGCTTTTTAAAATTAATTTTCCACATATATTTATGATGATTCTCTCCAGTTCATGTGTATATATAAATATATATATATATATATATATATATATATATATATAGATATATATATATATATATATATATATAGATATATATATATATATATTTATATATATATATATATATATATATAAATATATATATATATATATATATATATATATATGTATATATATATATATATATGTACATATATATATATATATATATATATATATATATATATATATATATATATATATATATATATATATATATATATATATATACATATATATATATATATATATATATATATATATATATATATATATATATATATATATATATATATATATATATATATATATATATATATATATATACATATATATATATATATATATATATATATATATATATATATATATATATATATATATATATATATATATATATATATATATATATATATATATATATATATTTTTTTTTTTCACGAGGTGTGTTCAAAAAGTATCCAACCTTAATTTTTTGTGCGTAAACAAATGAAGCTTGGGAGGCGTGGTTTGGTGCACGTATGTAGGCATCCTAATCCGTATGCGTGAATATTCTCCCGCCTGCAGAAGCTGTCAGTCGCCGACAGACCGCCGATGAGTGAGGAAGTGTAAGTGAGCGCCGTCGGATTTTAGTTTTTGCCAAAATGACAGATCGCTGTGGTCTCATCGCCAGTGATCACTGTGTTGAAGAAGTTGGGTTCGCTGTTTACAGTCTCCAGCATGTCCTGTGTGATCTCCAAACAGAGTTGCTTCTGCTCGATCGTTAGCAGTTTTGGCACGAACCTCGCTGAGATTCTCGTTCAGCCCAAATCCTCAGTCACAATCGAATGAACGGATGCAATGCTGACACCCACCTCGTCTGCAAGTTCTCTGATCATGATTCGACAATCCTGCATCAGCAGGGTCCTCACTTGGTCAATGACTATCTCATTTCGGGATGTTGAGGGCCTTCCAGAACGTGCTTCACTTTCCACTGATGTGCGACCATCTTTGAAGCGGTTGTACCACTCTTTTATCTGTGTGGTGCCCATTGCTTCGTTCCCGAAGGCCTGTTGACTCTTGCGGATCGTTTCCACTTGGGAATCGCCAAGCTTTACACAAAATTTGATGCAGTAGTGTTCAAGTTTTTTCCGTCATTTTGTCAAAAATGAAAATCCGAGGGTGCTCACTTACACTTCCTCACTCATCGGCGGTCTGTCGGCGACTGACAGCTTCTGCAGGCAGGAAAATATTCACGCATACAGATTAGGATCGCCTCCATACGTGCACCAAACCACGCCTACCTAGCTTCATTTGTTTACGCACGAAAAATTAAGGTTGGATACTTTTTGAACACACCTCGTGTATATGTATGTATATATATATATATATATATATATATATATATATATATATATATATATATATATATATATATATATATATATATATATATATATTTACTGTATATTCATATAATTATTTTTATATGTATGTATTTATATAGTTATATATATATATATATATATATATATATATATATTTGTTCGTCTTTCAGATGCTCCCATTCGGGGTCGCCACAGCGGAACATCCGTGATGATCCGCATACTGATTTGGCATAGGTTTTACGCCGGATGCCCTTCCTGACACAACCCTGGTTGCCTCTTACGATACAGGGATAAGGATTGGGTTTCGCCATGATTCCGGGCTGCCCTACACCCTCTCATAACGCGGCCCAGCACAGAGCTCCCGTCCTCAAGCGATCCTCCAACCCAAGCCTCCGAGTCGCCGGATTACAGGTGCATGCCACTACGCCATATATATATATATATATATATATATATATATATATATATATATATATATATATATATATATATATATATATATATATATATATATATATATATATATATATATATATATATATATATATATATATATATATATATATATATATATTGTTGCGGATTCGCGCCCGCCGGCGTGCGAGCGGCCACGTAACTCGAATCGCGACACGTCGCCCACCGGACGGACAATCCCGTCGTGACCCTCTCGGACTAACGCCGGAACTAGTCACGGGTGGGCCTTTCGCCTCACCACGATCGTGTTAATCGGCCCCCCGCGTGGGATAGGGTTGCTCGCCAAATTCGACCTACCTATACCCACACGGAGGGTAGACCGGGCGATCGCACCTCGCCGCAGGTCGACTCTCGGACACGGGCCACTTTAAGCGACCCGTTCCGTACTATCGGGATAACCGAGCTGTGTTATCGTCAACCTCGACGGTTCGATTAATTACTGGGTGTATTTAGCCCACGACCAACCCTTTACGTGAAGTAAGATGGAGATTCAATTAGAGAAAAGACGAAGCGAAACGGGAGAAAACAGTTCAACATAAAGCACATTTATTCCGCAGCAAACGGAAAGCACACATATACAATTATACACCAAAAGCAAATGTAAAAGTAGAAGAAGCACAACAATTCTGCACAAAAAGCAAATGTAACAATGCAGATCTACTACCGACTACCGAGCACACGGCAACACTTATACAGTTTTACTTCACAGACGGCGCCGACAACACATATACTCAAAGCAAAAGAAAAAGGGACCACCCTCAACTACAAGGGGGCAGACGGGCCTGGGGCCGAGACCGCGTCGAGCCTACCCGTCTGGTGATGAGCCGCAAGATGGCGGTGGCACCCCGACTCCGCGGGCCTCGCTGGCACTGCCTGGAATGGGGTGGGAACGGGGCCCCCTTCTCACACTATCTCAGCGCGGGGGGGAAACAGGAGGGGGTTGTTGATGCTCGGGGGAATGAGGATATTTCGCTGGTTTGGGTCCCGCGACGAGCGACTCCACCGCGACCTCGGTCGCGTTACCGGCCTCCCCTCTCCGCAGCTCCCCGACTCTGACACGAGCGCCCTCTCGACTGCCTTCGCCGCCGCCACAACGCTCCAACTCTCCCACTCTCCACTCTTCTCAACTCCGTCCAACTGCGATTCAGAAACTCTTTTTCTCTCCCGATTCAGAAACTCCCTCAACAACTCTTAATTCGCCGAGCGAACGCGGCCCTTTATAGCCCCCGGGGCTTCGCTCCTTCACCTTCGACCCTTCACCTCTGGCTGGCTTCCCATTGGACAGAGGAAAAGTGGGCGTGAATGATTTTTGATCCGCGAATCTGCATATAGCGATTATACTCCGACGCACCTGGAGGCGAGGCCAAATCGCCCCACGCTCGCTGATAGGACGGAACAGAAGTGGGCGTGAATGATTTTTGATCCGATTTCTTAGGAAAGGCTGGTGTTTTTGCACCCGCTGCTCGGTGCGCGCCCTGTACGAGTCCAGGATCGGTGTCCACAAGCGGCGCGGGAATGGCGGTGATGCGATGGTTGCGAGAGCGAGATGTGACGGCAAGGGTCGTGGCTGTGGTTGTGAAGCGGCGTTGCGGTTGGTGGTTGTTGTGTGATGGCTGTTGAGACGTGGTTGGTGGTGGTTGTGGTGGTAATAATGGCGGCTGGTCCAAAATAAAGATAGTAAAAGAAAAATGGCTATCCTGAAGGGTCGCAGCCCGAATGAATGACATTTATTCCCTCTAAACAACGGGTTTGGGCCTAACTACACATGTACTTACAGAGACATCTCACCTAAGGGACCTGAATGGTGGTTTGCAAATTTCGTCAACCACAACAATATATATATATATATATATATATATATATATATATATATATATATATATATATATGCATATATATATATTTATTTGCATATATCTATATATATTTGCATATATCTATATATATTTGCATATATCTATATATATATTTGCATATATATATATATCTATATATATATATATATATATATATATATATATATATATATATATATATATATATATATGCATATATCTCTCGAAAATATATATATATATATATATATATATATATATATATATATATATATATATATATATATATATATATTCATTTTGTGAAGACACATTTGCATGAAAGTGAAATTGGAATGTTTCAATCAAATCTCTATGTCAAACCACAATACTTAGTGAAATTTGCATCAAAGTTATATACATACATACATACATATATATGCACATACACATACATATATATGCACATACACATACATATATATATATATATATATATATATATATATATATATATATATATATATATATTCCCATGGGTGGGAATTGCGGCCCCCAACTCATGAACATTTTTTTTAATTTATATTTATATATATATATATATATATATATATATATATATATATATATTTCAAATATATATTTCATACATATATATATTTCAGATGCACCTCCTGACTACCATGGCCAGCATTGCCGTGAACCATGTCTCACAAGGCAAAACCGCATAATCCGCAAAGAACAATTACCGTGTGAGACACAATCCACATCAATGCCCACAACAAGTCAGGTGGTGCGTCTGATGTTTAAACGACGAATGTGGTCATCATTGGTTAGATGTTTTTGGGATGCCATCCTGATGAGGGCAACCAAGCCTGAAATATGGATAGGCAGCTCCGTTTGATGTTTAACTGATGTTGATCATATAATATTTGTCTGCTTGACAGAGTCGCTTGGCCGAGACCTCCGGATTGGAGGTGATGCTTTGGTGTCGGACTATGTCCAATGGAGATTGGGGTAGTGCTCGTCACACTCCACATGTTTCGATTTCAAAAAAATATATATATATATATATATATATATATATATATATATATATATATATATATTTAACCAATAATATTAATTAAAGCATTTACCTCACTTAAATAATTAATTAATTATTATATCAAATGTAATGCAACAGGAACTAGTTTCCATGAAAACCAATCACAAGACCTGATCAAACAATCAGCCAAATATCCTCTGTTTAACATGATTGAAAAAACCTTCTCAACATGTTCTACAAAATCATCCTTTACTGAACAAATTCTTGCAAATCTAAGTCGCTGAGATGAAAAGACATTGTAACCCATTTTAATTAGTACATTACTACCTGGAAAGGTGTACAAGACTACCAGGAAACTGAAATCATCAACTTTATGATATATGCTTGTACTAAAACCATTCTGTTCAACTTTAACCAACACATCCAGATATGCAGCAACTGTACAATCATTACCCCTCCTGTTGACAACCAGGCTATCTGGATAAATCTTGTGAAGCTGCCTATCAATAAAATTATGGTTAACCACATAAATATCATCCACATAACGACATGTCTGAGATGATATTTTAGCTAATCATAATTTTTTTCTCCTTCAGTTTCTGCGTGAATGAAAATTCACAGAAAATAATAAAAAAATGTTCATGAGTCAGGGGCTGCAATTCCCACCCATGGGAATACCCTTAACCTGTTGAAACATTATCCCACAAAAAGACACAAAATTATTAAATTAACAGCATCCTTAAACTTCTGCTGATCAAAACAATGAAAACTTGAGTATTTATTTTTAGAAAAGAATGCTCTATCAAACCTGAACTAACTATTTTCAGGTCATTGTCAACTTCACAGCAGAGAGGGTGTTGGTGAAACTGCCAATGGGTTGGCACTCAATTGGTATGCTGTTAAACATTCATCTTGTGATGAAATCCACAAGATCATTGAGTATCCAGTGGATGGAGGAGCAGGTAAGGGAGTATGGGGAGGGAATACAAAAAGATATTTTTCAATAACAAGTTTGTTTTTGTTGTCATTACAAATTTGTAAAAGACATTGTGATTTTATAACATTCTTCAACTTGAGAGTTCAGAGAACACCTTGCACCTTGCAGTATACATCTTAGGTCATTATATCCTGTCCCTCCTTTGACATGTTCGAAACGTTAAGAAATTGAAAAAGTTTTACCAAAACAGCAAATTATTATGCATAATCAAACAGAAGACCAAATTCTGCATTGGAGTCATTCGAAGGAACCCAAATAAATAAATAGCAAAGTTGGAGTCATCACAAGAAATCTGGATAGGATTCTGATTTCAGCTGCAACTCCTCTACCCTCAAACCCATCCAGGCGCAGCCCAGTGAGCCTTACAGAAAAACCTTCTGCAAGAATTCACTTCTCTTCAGCAGATAGATAAAGAAAGAGAAGTAAAGAGTAAAAGAGATAAAAGAATAGAAAAAGCAAGAATTAGAACGAACAAGTAAAAAAGACATAAAATGTCATAGCCCCTGTAACAGTAGCCAAATACCGGGAATGATTCACACACACACCCGTTAAGTGAGCAGCCATGATGAAACTACTTTATTATACATATGCGAAACCAATGCGTCATCAGCCCCTCATTAACATATGTATCAGCTGGACTTCCACAACATCTCCCCCAACAAATAAGCCTGAAATGCTTCAAAAACCCGTAACCAAATTAGTCATGTGCAGAACAATCCTGGACAAAATAATGAATAAATGGCTATTTCTCAAGTACCAAATGAGAAATTATGGGCATTATTTTGGCCCAGAGACTCTTTCTTGCTTTAATTGAAGATCAAGTCTTCCCACTGGCTTGACTTTTCTTTGCTTGAATTAAAGATGAAGCCTTTTTTGGGCTCAGAGCCTCTTGCCTTTTCTTTTCTTTTCGAGTTTTACACTCGAAAGATTTCTCAGAGCTTTCGCTTCCAATATCAATTGGAGTTTCATCAATGGAATCTTCAGGAATGTCTTCTGAATGTGTTAATGGAGAAGGTGAATAAGGTACGGTAGTATCAGGTTTTCGGTGGCATCTGTTCCTTTTAAGAACTTTGTCACCAACGCATATACCGTACAAGCAAGGCATTTTCGGTGTCAGGGTAGAATAGATAGTACCCAACTGTTCCCAAGTCGATTAATGACCAGTTCTGACTCTAACTTTGTCACTGACCTGAAGTTCAGGGAGAATTCAGGAATCAAGTGTCTCCGATTGTAGTAATAAGCGTATTTTTCCTTGGCCTTGTCATCATTGCTCTTCACGATATCAGGGTCAATATTGTGTGTGTTTGGTAAAATATTCTGGGTCAAAGTTGGCATAGTTGTCTTCAACCTTCGACCCAGCATCAACTGTGCAGGGCTAAAACTTCAATAATAAACCTGTTTGCTTTATTGGAGCATTACAGTAAGAAATCAGCCCAAGATATGGATGAGGTTGTAGCAGGATCATTTTCACAATGTGTGCAGCCTTTTCAGCACATCCATTTGCCTGTGGATACCTTGCACTTGCAGTCACATGTTCAAAGCCACATTTTCCAGCAAGTTCCGCAAACTGCTTGGATGTGAATTGACTTCTGTTATCCAGAATGAGAGTATCAGGAATGCCCCAATGAGCAAAGGTTGACTTCATTTTATGAATGAGCATTTCGCTTGTGAGTGAGTGTAAGCATATAAGCTCGTTGAATCTTGAGTAGTAATCCACCACAACCAGGTAGTGTTTCTTGTCAAACTCGAGGATATCAGCCGCTATCTGTTCCCACAGACAAGACGGAAGAGGAGTCAGGATTAATGGCTCTCACTTTTGAGCAGGCCGGTACTTGATACAATGATCACATTTGCTGACATAGTCCTTGATGTCCCCACTCATACTGGGCCACCAAATACAATCATTGGCTCGGCGTCAACACTTTATCGCTCCCTGATGTCCATCATCAATAATTATTTGAAGCATCTCTGCCTTCATGTCCATTGGTATGACGATTCTAGAGTCATACAATAACAGTCCTTCATAGACAGATAAATGCCCACGATTTTCCCAGTATGGATTGAGTATATCCGGATGGTCATCCATGTACCAATGCCAACCTTAGATAGTGTAGTTAATCACATGTTGCAAAAAAAGATCCAGCCTGGGTGTGTCTGATGACATCTAACTTTCCCTTGGATGCTGGAAAACCTGCCTCAACTCCATGAACGTATGCGTCCACCTCTTCTGACAACTCGCGATCTGAGGCATGTGCTGGGAGTGGACTACGGAACAATGCATCGGCAACAACCATGGACTTTCCTGGCACGTGTTCTGCGACCACAATAAACCACATGAGACGTATGAGAAGGCATTGGCATCTCAAAGGCACTTGATCCAGGTCCTTGGTGTTGATTAATGGCACTACAGGCTTGTGGTCAGTGAGCAACCTAATGGTCTGTAGCCACCACAGGTATTGACAAATTTTCACATTCCCAGACCGAAGCAGGGCATTGTTTTTCGATATGTTCATTCCTGGTTGCTGCAGGACTTAGCGTGCATGGTACAAAACATACACGTCTCAACTCCACATTGAACTGCTTTTTTAGTAAGACAGCTCCGATGCTGTAGCTGCGAGCATCCGCATTCATGCTTGTCTCCTTGTTTGTATCAAAGAATGCTCTGGGCCTCAAAGAAGATAACAGTTCTTTCACCGTCTTGAAGGCCTGAATTTGGATTTGATTCCAAACCCATGAAGCGTCGTTTCGAAGTTGATCACAAAGTGGCTTAATCACCAATGATAGGTTTCTGATATAATGGTCTTGATGATTCATAATACTCAGGACCCTGCTAAGCTCTGTTTTATTTTCAGGCTGCTGCATGTACACAATCACCTGCGCTTTTGCTCGTGAAGCTCAGACACTATTATGGTTGATCACATGGCCCAGAAATTTGACTTGGTTCTTCCAAAATCCACACTTTGTCTGGTTCCGTTTGAGACCAGATTTTTTGAGAGTTTTGAGCACCTGATCAAGATTTTCATCATGTTTTATTGAGAGTCCTTCCAAAGACCAGAGTATCATCAATGTAAGACATGACTCTGCTGTGACCCTCCAGCAATTGCATCATCTTTTGTTGAAAGATTTCCAGTGCCGATGTGATGCCATAAGTTAACCTATTGAAGGCATACCTGCCAAAAGGAGTGATGAACGTCGTGGAGTAGTATGAACCAGGATGGAGTGTAACCGACCAAAACCCACTCAAAGTGTTGATTTTTGAAAAAGCAGTCGCACCAGTTTGGGAAGTATCTCATCCATATTATTGGCATTTTAAACTTCTCACGATGAACTGTTTTGTTCAGTCGTTTCAGGTCAACCCAAATTCGGAATTCACCATTCTTCTTGAGAAGCGGCACCATGGGGGTGTACCATGGAGTTGGCTCTCTCACTCAATGGATGACACCCTTGTTTTCCATTTGTTTGAGCTCAGCCTTTACCTTGGGCAAAAAGAGGAGCTGACACACGTCCAGGTGTAGAAACGCTGTAAGGTGCAGCATTGTCTTGGAGCTGAATTCTTACTGGGCTGCACTGCAGATAATCTGTGTCTGCAAAAATGCTAGCATGTACCTCACCAGCATACACAACCAGTCCCATGGCACTTGCTGTTGGTCCACTCAGCAAATTATTGCTGCAGTTCTTGACCACCTACATTTTCACATGATAGGATTTCTGCTTGTGCACAATATCAGTAATGAACACACCATCACATTGGATTTTCCCACTGACACCTTGAAGTGTTAATTTTGCAGGTTCCAATTTCAACTTTGGAGCAAGTTTGTCATACATGCTTTTATTGAGAATGTTCACATCTGCCACAGTGTCAATTTTAAAAAGCACCGAACAGTTGTTCAAGTCAACGGTTACAGACCACGGATGGTCTCGGAAACCCAGCACACTCGCAACTCCCAGAAACATGGTACCTTCCTCATCATGACCAGTCACGACCTCAACTGCCCGTACACGACAACACCTTCTATAGTGCCCCAATTTCATGCGCCTATAGCACTTTTCCTTGGAAGCTGGACAAGTCTGACTGTCCTGATGTGCAAAGCCTCGGTAGCGAGTACACTTGGTCCTGGGATGAGGTTAAAATGTTTTGTGTGATTTTTTTTTCCTTTTGTCTGCTCACCTCTTCCACAGTGGTTGAGCGGTCCTCTTTTAGATCCATCTGATCTATGATGAGCTCTCTTCCTCTTGCCATATGAATTGCTATTTGTAGACTGAGATCTGCCCTCAGTTGTAATTCCAGAGTGAGTTTCTTGTCAGCACGTCCCAACATGAGTTGATCCTGGGTTTCCTCATTTTTATCATGAAAACTGCAGTGCTCAGCACCAGTGCACAGGTGCGTCACAATTTTTTGCACAGACTCATTGGCTTGCTATGTCAATGTCCTAAAAACACCCCTTTCGTGATTCACATGACGCTTGGGAACAAAATAGGCATCAAATTTTCCCAACACCGTCTGTAGATCATTCTCGTTTTCACCAGGATGGTCACTATCAATTGTAGAAATACAAGTGAAGGTGCTCCAGACCCATCGCATAAATAAGGGTACTCACTTGGACCTCACCCCCATTTATCCGGTCAGCTTCGTGGCTTTGGAGTATCTATTAAAGTGCTGTTTCCAGCAGGGCCACCCAGTAGGCTTTGTAGAGTCGAAGTTTTCCGATGGATTAAACTTTGCCATGGCCCACAGGTAAGGTCAGGTATGGGAGCATGTCACGGAGCAGCACGTCGCTGCGTCCACTTTCCACCGGTACTCCAAAGGCCCCTGCATGGCCATCCTCCAAGCAGATGCCTGGCCCATCCCCATCTCCTTGAGATGCTGATCAACCTGCTGTAACCACGAGGCACGTGGTCAGCCCATTGTCCTCCTCCACTCACGAGGCTTCCTCGCTGAGAGAATCTGGTAAGCAGGATCAGCATCAGAAAAACGAGCCACATGTCCATACAGCCACAGCTGACGCTCACGGACTATGTAGGTAACAAACCTCATTTGAGTCTCTCTCGGCAACTGCTCGTTGGACACAAACTCTGACCAGCGAGAGGAAAGGATTCTCTGAAAAGACCTGGTACCAAAGGAATTAAGTCTCCATCTCAGATCCCTGGTCAGAATTAAAGTCTCACATCCATAGAGCAAGACTGGAAGAAACAAGAACCTGAAGACTCGGACTTTCGTCCTCCCACACAGATACCAACAGCGCCGCACCGCATGATCCAGTAAAACCATGAATCACCAGGCCCGACCCAGACGTTTAGCTCACAGCCAGCAGAGACATGAATATCACTGCTAAGGTAAGTGAATCTATCCGTGACATCAACATCATTGCCACAAAAAGGTACAGACAGGATAGCAGCATCCAAGATGTCATTGAAAGCCTGAATCTTAGTCTTGACCCAGGAAACCCCATAATCCCAGCAGCCCTGACTCCTCATTCTGCACCTCGAGGGCCCCTAAAAGTATATCTAGAGTCTCCGCAAAGATGACTGCATCATCTGCGAAATGAAGGTCAGAGATCTTGACATTCCCAAACGACACACCGCAACTTGATCTCTCCGACATCCTCCCCAGAACCCAGTCCACACAAGTGCTGAAAAGTGTGGGGGCCAGTACGCACCCCTGACAAACTCCAGTAACAACTGAAAATAAGTCAGAGATGGTATCACCATATCTCGCAGCACTCTCAGTTCCAGAGTATAGTTCAGACATCAGATCAATCAGTTTTGGTGGCACCCCAAGAAAACCAAGAATCCTCCACAGGGCATCCCGATTCACTGAATCAAACGCTTTACAGAGATCAACATAAGCTGCAAGCAGCCCCTGCCAAAACTCTCATCTGCATTCGGTGAGGACCCGAAGAGCAAGGATACGGTCAATCGTTGACCTCTTTGGTGTAAAGCCTGACTGCTCTGGATGCTGGTGCTCAAGCAGATGATGGCGAACCCTATCGAGAATTATCTGAGCAAACACCTGCTCAGCAATAAGAGAAGCGTCACCCTCAATTGTTGTTGCAGTCTTAGCGAACACCCTTCCCTTTCCAGAGAGGGACAACAAGGCCCCTCTCCCAGTCAGTTGGGATGATGCCTGAGTTCCACACAGAGCACAGAACTTCATGCAATGATATGAGTACAGCATTTCCACCAGTCTTGAGAAGTTCAGCATGGATGCCACAGATCTCAGGAGCTTGATCCCATTTCAACCGGTTCACCACAGTCTTTGTTTTCACAAACGAAGGTGGACCACAGTTGATTGGAGGGTCAGCAATAGGGATAATAACACCCCTGACATCCATCTCGACAGCTGGTGGATCAGCCTGGTACAGCCACTCAAAGTAACCGGCCTAGCGGGCCTTCACTTCGGATTCCTGTCAAGAGCCCACCACCCTCTGCTCTCAGTGCACCACACTGAGTGACAGGCTTGGAGGAACACAATGCACGAATTCCCCTGTAAGCAGGACAACAATCACTTGACCACAGGTGATGCTCTACACTCTCAGAGGTTCCTCACACATAGGCCTCCTTGTCCACCCTGAGTGTACGTACAGTTTTCGGCCTCAGCTCACTGAACAGCTCAGTTCTTCCATAAAGCCTGGCCCTGTGACTCTGGTCAATGGAATCCAGTGTCCTTTCGGAGACGAAGTTCCTTTTTGCCTCATGGTGTGTTCCAAGACACCCACTGGTAACATCAAGGATGATCATCTTGAAAGCACTCTACAACTCTTCAGAATCCCCCAAAGCACCCAGACCTCCCAAATATCCACTCAGCCTGTTCGCAAACTCCTCAGCTACCCTCTCATCCTTGAGCTTGCCAACATCCATCGTAGTGTGGGATGTTACCATTCTCCTGGATTTAAGCTGCAACTTCAGAGTTGCTACAACAAGCCTGTGGTCAGTATTGAGGAAGTGAGCACTCCAGTAGACCCTGCAGTTCTGGATTATCATCCAGCGACCATCGAAGAGCACATGGTCAATCTCCTTTGCCACACCACCAGCGTTGGAATACCAAGTCCAGTGATGAGCCTGTGGGAGCTGAAACCATGAACCAGCCACCCTAAGTCCATGACTTCTTGCAAAATCAAGCAACTTCGTGCTATTCTGGTTCATAGTTCCAGACCCATTGAGACCAACACCTGTCTCATAACCATCCCTATCAGTTCCAATCGATTCATTGAAATCCCCCAAGACGAGAAGAGTATTTCACCTGGGCCAATGATCAACCACTGACTTGAGCGTGGCAGAGAATGCATCCTTCATGGTGAGATCACTCGGGGCATATACAGAGACCAGAGAAATGACACCCAAGGAGTGACGAATCCTTCGTCTCATAATACACTCGTTGACTGGTGTTACCTCAATTATCATTGGAGTCACCATATTGGACACAGCTGTAAACACATACATATTGGATTGGATGGACACAGCTGTATTGGACACACAGCAACTCCTTGGGCATGGTAACCATCAGAGCGAACAGACCAATAGTAGGTGTAACCACCCACCATGATCTTGTTCCAATCTGCTCTCCAACCTCAGAGTGTTGCAGTACCAATGTCCAAACGCTTTTGCTCAGATGATAACAGACAGGTGATCATCCTCTCTTAGAGATAGGACATTCCAGGCCCCCATTTGAAGGGACCGCCTCAGTTGGGCACTAGATATGGATGGTTTTTAGCTCACAAAGAGCTCCTCCACCCTTTGACAGGTTTTGTTTTTAATCCTGCTGATTGTCCATATCATACACCCTCCTCACCAAGAAACTTAGTGGGGGAGACTGTTTACTCGTTGACAACCCAACCATGAAACAAGTTGGTGCATGTTTACATGGTACCTGCAGCAAGTCACAGATCTATGCTGACCTGACCTGACACACATTGCCCAAAACTATCTCCAAAATGGTTTACTGCAGACTTAACCACGATTCAACCAGCTTAGTAATCTCTGAGTAACACTGCTGCCACCATGTAAGAGTAGCTGAATACCAGGATTGATTTACACAAACCTGTTCAGTGAGCAGCCATGATGGAACTACTTTGTTATGCATATGCCAAACTGACACGTCACCAGCCCCTCATTAACATATGTATGGGCTGTACTTCCACAACAGCTGTACTCGATGCTTTCAGTAATTTTGCTGTATGGAGTTAAAGGGCTTGCCCATATTTATGTATGATTAAAATGGCTGCCAGTCTACCTTTCAGCCATCTTTGGTCAGATCACAAAATAAAATGAGGGGCACATGTATACCATCATGTACTGTGGTTGTGCCAAGTTTCAACAACATCGGTAAATGCATGTCTGAGAAATGGTTGAGGACGCGTTCAACATCGGGTTTTTTACAACTAAAATTTCCGCCAGTCGGCCATATTGGATCTGATGTCGAAAAAAAAAATGAGGTGCTTATGTTTACCATAACGTGTTGTCTTTGTGCCAAGCAGGAATAAAATCGGTTCATACATATCCGAAATAGGGTTGTGGACGCACTTGGATACGAAAATCGAGACCAAATACATAAGCCCCTGTTTTGGACTCAGTCCAATGCGGGGTAATAGGAGTATTGTCAAAAAGTAGAAAGAATTGTAGAGAAACAAAGAACACTTATATTAAGGGAATTGCAATAAGAACTCGAAGGGCACTCGGTAGAGCGTATACCTCTGCCACACAATGCCTGATCTAAGAGAACATATCAGGCCCAATACATTTTCGAAATATCACAACGTATATCGTTTTTGGCCCAATCTCAATGGTAAAAAATCACTTTAAAAATTAAACAATTCTCGTATCCAGATTCAGATTCAGATCTTCACCAAAATCAAACCATTTCGTCCTTGTCACACACCCAACGTGTCCACCAAGTTTCGGCCAAATCCGTCCACAACTTTTTGAGATATCCTGCACACAAACAGACAGACAAGTAAGAAGAAGATGTCGTGCAGAGCATGACACTTGCAAAATCCATAAAACAAATTTGACCTCAAAAATAATTGGTGGTTGAATTAAATGACCAAATATGCAACTCCACTTCAAATCTCAAGTCAATCGGATGAAAATTGACAATTTTAGAAATTCGGCCTATGTTGATCTTTTGGCCGATGTGGGCCTCCAAAATAATTTTCTGATTGAATTCAGTGACCTGAAATATAAATCCTCTTCAAATTTCAAGTCAATCGGATGAAAATTGAGGATTTTAGAAATCTCACCTCAGTAATTGACCTTTGGCCTATGTTGACCTTTTGACCTCAAACACAATGGGCTTATTCCTTATGACAAGCTTGATCATGTGATAAAGTTTCGTGAAGATCGGTTTAAAATTGTGACCTGTAGACGATAAACAGACAGACAGACAGACAGAATAACCAAATAGTCTGAGTGTTGGCCAGAAAAGCATGCATCAGTTTTTCTGCACAATGGTCCTGCACATTAGTTAGGTCCGCACAATGTTTTTCTGTATTTTTGTGATCACCAGACCAGCTGAATGAATATTCCGATTGATGCCACTCTGGCACCCTTGAGCATTTTTGTAGAAATCCATTATTATGCAAATTAGCAGTGGCCATTGTCGAAATTACTATTTTTCTTAATATCTCCAAAAGTAAGCATCCAAATAGCCTGGTTGAGGTGTCTACACCCATGTTTTTAGGGTCACTGGTCATGATAAACCCACGTACAATTTAATAACATTTAAATTTCGCTCATTAATATGCAAATTAGCAGTCGCCATTATTGAAAATGTAGATAAATAGACATTGAGATAGAAAAAAAAAACACTTCAGTCTTTGTGAATATAGATCACTTTATTATTTATACAGATTCAACAATTCGACAGCATGCAATGAAAGCAGCTAACAACATGAACAAAAGAAGACATTCCTGTGTCGATCAAATGTTCATATATATATATATATATATATATATATATATATATATATATATATATATATATATATATATATATATATATATATATATATATATATATATATATATATATATATATATAACAGGTTTGTAAACCTTATGAAGGCCACTTCAGTGCTTGGTGTCTCATTCAGTGTCAGTCATCATCAAGGGCAAATGCAGCAGCTGTCTTGGTGCGCTCATTCCTGCAGCCAGTATCTCCATGGCACGTACAGAAAACTGTGCATGGTAACTTGGCTGCTGTGCAGCGGCATTGAGCTGTGCAGCATTGCTTGGCAGAGGAACATCCACATCGTATTAGCTCCAAGATCTCTGGTGGTGCAAGAGCGACGTTGGGCGGCAGCATAATTGGAAGTAATGATCTTGATGCCTCATCACGTTTCCATCCGTACTGAGTGTGATCCAGAGGTGGTGGCTGCAGCTCAGCAGCTGACTTCCATAATATTGCTGTCTGGATATGAACGCGTTGCACGTTTTGTTCAAAGGACTCTGCAGTTAGTGGCAGAGCCTTTAGGTCTGGTGCTTTGATGGCATTTGGTTTTGCCATCTTCATAGACCACACCTCTATGTGAACATCAGACATGTTGCTTCTCTCCTTGCTACCATAGCAAACAGCCATGAACACAGTGGCTTCCACGATGACAATCTTCAATAGATGCATCCACATTCCCAAGTTTTTGAAGTGAATGGCCTGCTGCGAGTGTCTTCTTGCCAGTCATTTTACCTCTCCCATACATCTGGGCAACGGTGTCACAACCTGTCAGTGCGTGTAAAGCTAGTAGATCTTGCACCATCCTGGCATGCTTTCTGGCAGTGGCCCCAATGTCGATCAACGATCGGCCAGGACATGTTGCTTCCATTGTTACACAGCATTGCAGATGAAGTTCTGCGAAGTGATACACAAGCAAGATGAACACATCAGTATCATCACAGATGACTGTGATGCATTTTGCACCATCCTCGGCAACTTTTGCGACTTGCTGAGTCATGATGACATCTGCCTCCTCACGCGTCGTCTTCAAATCAGTGCGACACCTTTGGGCTTCGTGGTGTATTTCCACTGGGGTAGACTCCCGTCTCGTAATGACGAGCCTGTGTTGGCTTTGCTTTCTCTGTTGACTAACGTCAATCAAATTCTGGCAAATCGGTTCTATCAGCTGAACTTTGTTCTGTTACTGACAGAACCACCAGCTGTGGAGGCATTGGAGTCTGGCGGTTCAACCTGTGGCATCTGCGAGCTTGCTGCCCAGCTCTTGATAATCTTGTTCCACTCTTGATGCTGAAATCATGATATCTGTCAAATATCAGATATACATCTCATTTGTCCACATTTGCCATGATGTAGCTCGTGAAGTTGTCAACAAAGTCTTGCACAATTCCCCTGTTAGGCCAATGAATAACCCAGAGGATTGCACAACCACCTAAGATGGTGACTTCAGGTTGTGGACCCAGTGTTGTTGAGATTTCCACTTGGAGATTCTTCTTCAATGTCGACTTGGTCTTTGCTATTCTCATCTCCCCCTTTTCATCGAACATTGATGTTGGCACAGGTGCAAGCTCGTACTCGAAGACGTCACATAGTTTGATGTTTCGACTTTGTTGGAGTCCCATGACCCTGGAGTAGATGAGATTAGATCCCACACGCATGACTTTTCACGTCACTGCCATAGTTATGATTTGTTGAGATAAGGGAGCGTTGAATCCTGCTGGCCAGCTTTCTTCATACGAATGCATCTGTGCTCGGCCAATGTCAACTGCTCTTGGCGCATTCACATTCTCCGGTTCAATTCTGCCAGTTACAATGTTGACAACTCTGCATGTTCGTTTGGGTCAAGTGGGTCGATACAGGACTGGAGTTTTCTCCTTATATTATCTTGGTCCTCTGCATCAGATCGTATGCGTGATGGCTTCTCTTCCTTGTGAATGGTCACCTCTGTGACTATGTGCCCCTCAGACATATCTGTGAGATCGTGGACTATCTGACTAAACGTGTGCATACTATAGGCCCACTTCTTCAGTGTAGAAGGCTTCAGTGTAATGCCAACGATTCCATGTATGCCATGACCGTAGCGCATGAACGTGGACTCAATGTACATATCCGACCATATGCTGTTCCATAGGCCCTTCTTGTGCTGCATCACGTGATCTCCTTTTAAGAACATTTCCAGAATGTCTTCATGAAGCTTTTCCAACGATCGAAGGTAGTAGAGCCCATATCCAGCATAGTTGTGATGTCCAGCCGTGAAGAAGTAGGGGAGCATCTCCTTCATAGCCCAAAGATGCAATGGCCAGTCTCCTTCATGCTCAGCACGAACAAACGCCATCATAATGAATACAGGTTTTACAAGGTTCTGTACCCATAGTTGTGTGGTCATGCTCTTTGTTGCTTTGGTTTCAAGAGTGTCCATTAAGTCTTCATGACTTTCTGCCTGAGCCACGCTGAAACGAAGAACCTCCTCAGTCACTAATCGCAGGGTCCTGAAGTTTTGGGGAAACTTTTTTTCCACCAAACATATGAGCAACAACTCCAAAGGCAGATTTCATCACGTCTTCCAGCCCACTTTCAGCCATAAAGTTCCCCACACAACCGATGAAACTCATAAGGGTGTGCATGCCGCCCAGCCTTGGTATGAACTGAGTAAATCACTCAGGATAAACCTATTTATCATTAACAGCTACTCGATACAGCTGTTGGTCGTTTGTGAAAATGGTTATGGTTTGTCCACACTCTGCGGTCAAGCGTTTTCACTCCTCCATTGCTCTAAACATCGTGTCCGGATCAGCTGGATCCATATCTATGAGTGGTGTATAAATGGCCCTCATTGCAGGTTGCATGGATCGTCCTTGCTTTCTGCAGAGCTTCGTATTCAAGCCACCAAACTCTGGTGTGTTCTGATCAGAAGTGATTTGCTTCAGAAAAGAGAAATCCCTATCTTGAACTCTCCTAAGTTGTATAGCTTGATGAGCTTCTTCAACTTCTTCAACTGGCATCGCTGCATTCTCAGGTCCCTTGTTCCTTTGAACCGAAATGTCTTCTGTCACAGGTGTCTTCATTTCATCACAGGTCAATCGTCTGATGATGGCTTCATCTTCAGATGTGGAAGACATCTCCTGATCTTTTATGGTAAGTAGTACTGCAAGAGAATGTGTTGAAACGAGTCCATTCTGGGATGAGATATTTGTGTCGAAGTTGTCAGCAACAACCTGAACGAGGCCACATTCAGCATTGGCGGTTCCCCTAATCCTGGAGTAAACAGTTGCAGCCTTTGCTGCTGATCCCTTGAAACGCTGAAACTCGTCATAGGAACAGGTCACACGATAGTTGTACAACTGCTCGATGAGGCTTTTACGACTGACTGGAACTCCCAGTGCTATTTGGAGTGTAGTTGGTCGATTGGTGATCATATTCGTTATGATGTTTCCTATCAGAGCTCCTGGAAGTGTGCAGTCCAGTTTAGCTGATATTTTGGAGAGAAGCAATATCTATATTAATTATCGTCTGATAGAAACTGGGGTCAGACGACAAATGCTTAGATTCCTGTGCAACCTTCTTGGAAATTCGTTTGATGGAAACATCAATGGCATCATCTTCATGTGATGCTACGAATTTGATCGCAGTAGACACGCTGCTGCGAAACAAGATTAAACTACTGACACCTTCACCAGACAGAAACAGAAGCTCTGAGCCAGTATATCCAACAATTTGGATAACAGGGTTCGTCGAGAGTATAGCTTTCCTCCATAATCCTTGTACATATTGCAGTCTTCTACTGAATTCCAGATGCGCAACATGTCGTTTTTCATCGATAGGATGGTGGAACTGACAGCTGGCTCAATGTCCTGAGTTTCTCCGCCACTGTGTGCTGCTGCTGCAACAGAACGGGGTGCCATGAAAGACTTTCTGCAGTCATCGTGATATCTCACATCAGCAGCATGAAGATCGCTGATTGCGCCCATTAATCGTATCTTGACCTGGCGTCCTTCTTCATCTTGGTGGGAATCGATAACATCTAGAATAGTTTGTTTGAAAGTTCTCCGATCAACACGATCTGCAGTCCTACAAAGGAGAACTCGCCGCCAACGATTAGGTTTCTACTGATCAAAGTCCATGATGCACTTGTCTCCGCAAAAAATGCAATGTTCTTTAAAGTCAAATACTGTTGTCTTTGAACGGCGGCTTCTTTTGCTTGTTGAAGCATCTTCCAAACAGACATTACTCATTCGTTTCAAGTGTCTTTCTGTGTATGAGCGTGATGTGTATGTTGACACACAGTTTCTATGGCTTGGTTTTTCAAACCCGGGGGCGTGACCCCAAGTGGGGTCGCCGAGTAAATTTTGTGGGGTCGCGGGCGTCCGCTTGCAGCGAAAAAAATTGTCTATTTTCGATCGGTGTTCGCTTTTATGGGATGTAATATAAACGGTTCGTTCAAAGTATGGGAACCGGTGCAACATGACGCTTGGAATGGGATCCAGCCGATGCGCGGGCTCGCTGAAGGGTGGTTCATTTTGGCGGGAAATTAGTGGTTTGATCCACGGCATCTCAGACTCAGACTCTGACTCTATCATTAACGTCTATTCACGTCTCCACGTACGACTCGAGACCTTATTTGTGATGGCGGCACCGGCCACCAGCAAATCTTGAGAACGTTCTTACCAGGATAAATTTCTGGACCTTGGATTTTACTACGTGGTGGATAAAAGTGTGGCACAGAGGCCTCAGTGTGTGATTTGTTTCAAAGTGCTTTCTACAGAGTCTATGAAACAAAATAAGTTCCAGAGGCATTTGACTCCAAAACATGTGCCTTATCAGGATAAGGAGAGAGCGTTCTTTGAGAGGAAACTTATTGCACTCAAGAATACGCGTCTTGACAGAGAGGGTACATTCCATCAGACCAATTCTCGAGCATTAGAGGCCTCGTATCGAGTGTCGCTCCATGTTGCCAAGACTAAAAAGCCTCACTCCATTGCGGAAGAACTCGTGCTGCCATGTGCAAAGGACATGGTATCTCTGATGGTTGGGGATTAAGCGGCGAAGAAACTGGCAGTTATACCCCTCTCTGACAACACCATCCAACGCAGAATTGAAGATATGAGTCTGGACGTAACGGCCCAGGTCGTACAGAAGATCAAGGAATCGCCGTGGCACACCATACAGTTGGACGAGTCCACTGATATCACATCGTACACATACGCATCGTATGCGCAACTCATCATCTGAGTCCGCTTCATCAAGACTGATAACTTTGTCTGAGCCTCTGCTCATCAAATCGCCGTGGCACACCATACAGTTGGACGAGTCCACTGATATCGCATCGTACACATACGCATCGTATGCGCAACTCATCATCTGAGTCCGTTTCATCAAGACTGATAACTTTGTCTGAGCCTCTGCTCATCAAACCATTGGAGGCCACCACCAAAGGCGAGGACATTTTTGGGAAAGTAGAGCAGTTTTATCGTGACCATGATATGGACTTCAGAAAGTTGCTCAGTTCTACAACAGACAGCGCGCCAGCAATGTTAGGAGTGCGTTCTGGATTCAAGGCTAAGTTGCTTGAGGCGGCTCCTCAGACCTCCATGGTACACTGCATGATTCACCGAGAAGCGCTCGCCTCTCGTACTTTTCCAGAAACCTTGCAGAGCGTGCTCTCAGAAGTCATAAAAATTGTGAATCACATCAAATTGAGCGCCCTCAACACCAGGTTATTCAGGCTATTCTGCCAGGAAATGGACGCCGACCATAAGAATTTACTATTCTACACTCAAGTCAGATGGTTATCTCGAGGAAACCTTCTTCTGCACGTTTACAAGCTCAAAGATGAACTGAAGGAGTTCCTACGCACACAAGGGAAAACGGCACGGGTAGCGTTGCTTGAGTCGGACTCTTGGCTGTCAGAACTGTGCTATCTCGTTGACATCTTTGAACGTCTCGATGTCCTCAACCGCTCCCTCCAAGGCAAAGACGCCAACCTCATGATTTTTCACGACAAAATGAGCGGATTTCTGGCGACTCTAAAATTACTGGCAGACAAAGCAGCTGTTAAGCGCTTCAGCCTTTTCCCCCGTGTGGTGGAGCATCTATCGACCTGCCAGTACGATGATACTGAGCTCGACAGTCTTTCTGGGGAGATAGCACGTCACCTTCCGTCTCTCATTGAACAGTTCGAACACTATTTCCCTGAGCTGGATGCGCAGTCCTTTTCTGTGGTTCGGGACCCTTTCACGGCTCCACTGGACTCGATTGCTGATGACGATGATACAGCACAGGAAGAGCTTGTACAGCTCCAGCAGGATTCAGGAGCGCAGGCTCTTGCGCGGACGAATTCATTGTTGACATTCTGGTGCAAAATGCTGCCATCGTACCTGATCCTGTCACGGCGCACCATTAAGGTTCTCATGCCATATCCTTCATCATACTTTTGTGAGCAGTCGTTCTCCACCATGGTGGTGATTAAAACAAAGTACAGAAATCGCCTAGAAATGGAGCATGATAATTATCCTGGCATTGTCATCTACTTCTCCACGAATAGAGAAGTTGATTTCTGAAAAACAGGCTCATCCTTCTCACTGATATATCTAAATGTCATTCGGACTAAACTTCTGAAACATTCAACTGTACTATTTGGATAGTGTCGGCTATTCTCCGTTTACTCATCTATGAAAACGTGACGATGGTGAACAAAGTAAACAGTAAATGTTGTTGTGTCATATGAAATCTTATCTTGTATATTATGCATTGGGTTTTGAATCTTTTGGGTCGCGCGATGTGGAGAGGTTCTGAAATTGGGTCGCCACGAAAAAAAGTTTGAAAAACACTGCTCTATGGCATTTGAGCTTGATAGATTCATCTGCCTGTAATCTCTGTTCAAGCTCTTCATGTATACCATCTTGTCTTGCTTTGCTTGACCGGATGATACTTCACACTCTGTCTGGACCAACTGTTACCAGAGGTTTTCCAGCTTCAGTTGCATCACAGGGACTGAAGAAACAGCCTCCCATGGTGATGGAGCCTCAACCTGTAAAAATAGAGGTAATTATAAACATCAGTAAACATTTAATTTCTTTGTTCATATTTTTAAAAAAATTCTCAGGAAACAGGTTCCACCCTGTGTACTTTTAAAAATCAATAAATTACACAATTGCTTTCAGACAAATCATGTAAAATAATAATAAAAAAATGCTTGCAAATAATATCGATGATTCTACTGTATCAGAAAACATTACTCTTACTTAAAACTCAGTTCTCCATGTTTCTTTCATTACATTACAAGCCTCAACTTACTTGATCAGAAACAGTTCATGCTGTTGATCTTCTGAGGTCAGCCATTTCTTCACAGCTGTACTGGGGATAAATGGCTCTGCACAAGTTATTTTCAAACAGTTTTGTTGTTGTATAACTGTACTGCAAAAACGCTGATCGGCTCGGACAAATTCAGGGGGTAGGATATTGGATATTGCATATTATTTGGATATTGCATATTAATGAGCTAAATGTAAATGTTATCAAATTGTAAGTGGGTTTATCATGACCAGTGACCCTAAAAACATGGGTGTCGACACAGGGCCGGATTTAGATATGTGGTGGCCCCTGGGCAGCCTTCAGTAATGGAGGCCCACCCTACGTTAAAATACTAAAAAGGTGACAAGACATATTTACAGTCATCCATAAAGTATATTTTTCAAGAACAAAGAATCTGAACTTCTATATAAAATAGAGAATCAGATAAGATGAATATCTTATATCTGTTCCACTAACTACCAACTACCATTCAGGCACTCACAAATACATTTTCCCTTACAATTTTTTTTTCATGAAATATGTGGAGGCCCCTGGACAACTGCCCAGCTTGCCCATGCCTAAATCGGCCCGGTGTAGACACCTCAACCAGGCTATTTGGATGCTTACTTTTGGAGATATTAAGAAAAATAGTAATTTCGACAATGGCCCCCGCTAAATTGCATATTAATGGGTTTCTACAAAAATTCTCAAGGGTGCCAGAGTGGCATCAATCGGAATATTAATTCAGATGGTCTGGTGATCACAAAAATGCAGAAAAACATTGTGCGGACGCTAATGCAAGGTCATCTTGAAAAATGGTGTTTGACATCCGGACTAAAATTGACTGACCAATACACTTGAAAAATATTCCATGTTGCAAGTAACAAACAGACAGTCAGAAAAGGGTGAAAACATAACCTCATTCACCTTCGTTAAGGCCCTATCACACCTTGACGATTTCGCCAGCGTACGCCGACGTATGAAAAATGTCGAAAACGCTGGCACACATCGAATACATTATGGGTAAGTTTTGTATACATTAAGAGCACGCTGGCATACGTCGTAGTACTCCGAGCTCATCGACAAATTTTAACATGCTTGAAAATTTTCGACATATGCCAGCGTATAACTCGCACGTTCCGCATACGCTGGCCATAAGTTGGCGGCACGTTACGCGATCGTTGACAAACGTCGACACACGTTACTTGAAAGTTACAAATAAGTCGAAACACGTCGAGGTAATGTTTAGCATACCCGAAACTTATTTCAAACCTATGAGTAACGTGTTGAAGGCACGTTACGCGATCGTTGACACACGTTGACACACGTTACTTGTAAGTTACTCATAAGTCGAAACATGTCGAGGTAATGTTTAGCGTCAGTGTTCCAGACTCCCTGTTTTTTTTTTTCTTCAGCATGACGGTGATGTTGACACTTCGATTTCTCGTGCAGTTATAATATAATTAATAGGCTGCCGCTCAACGATTTAAATCATAACCGCACGAGAAATCGAAGTGTCAACATCACCGTCATGCCGAAAAAAAAAAAAACAGGGAGTCTGGAACACTGTCTCTCAGCATTACCTCGATGTGTTTCGACTTTTGAGTAACTTACAAGTAACGTGTGTCAACGATCGCATAACGTGCCTACAACTTATGGCCAGCATATGCGGAACTTGTGTCATATGCTGGCAAACGTCGAAAAATTTTCAACATGCTGAAAATTTGTCGATGTACTCAGCGTATTACGACATATGCCAGCATGCCTCAGCGTGCTCTTCACATATACAAAACTTACCCATAACGTATTCGACGTGTGCCAGCGTATTCGGAAAATTTTTCATACGTCGGCATACGCTGGCTAAAACGTCAAGGTGTGACAGCGGCTTGACACTTCAATGTCTAGTGCGGTTATTATTTGAATCGTCGAGCTGCAGCCTTTTAATAGGCTACGCCACGTGATCGTCGGCTATACGCTGCCGCGCGCTATGCATACGTTAGACTATCGTTGGGCAGAGGTTGTGAACGCCGGCAACACGCTCAGCATTCGTTGATATAAGTTATCTATATGTTATCG
>NC_140964.1:71982125-72020013 GCF_056783735.1 Eptatretus burgeri
ATATATATATATATATGTATATATATACATATATATATACATATATATATACATATATATATATATATATATATATATATATATATATATATATATTACACACAAAGTTTCAAAACACACCTGGGCCACAAGAGTGCCTCGCCGACTGGGCCTGTAGTCAGTCCTCAGCATCATCCCGTTTCGGCCCTTCAACCTCAATACGGTCAGCTAAGGTGGGACAGCAGGGGCACATATATGCCTCCCCATACAGCAGCTACATTTGGATGCATACATACTTCCACCCCAAGTCAGCTACACACAAACTACAACAACAAAACAACAGCTTCCACTCAAATAATCCACAGCACCGAAAATATATGCTGGAGTAACCAACAACCACTCAACTTTCCAACATACACCACTCAACAGCAAAATACATGCAAAAAAACACCACACACACGTACACTAAAAAGAAAACCACACACAACTAACTCACGAGCCTCATAGCATACACTGCTTAAAACAACAACCATACACACAAACACATACATCTCCGTATCTCCTCCATGCTCATTCACGACTGCTTTTGGGGCTGAAAGAACCACCACCTAATCACCATTCAAACTGCCTCCATGAACTTCCTCCAGATCCAAAGTGAGCCTTCAAAGTCAACCTGGGCCACTTTCTCACACATCCTCCTCCTTTCCGTTCCACACACTCCAAGTCGAGTAAGAAATGCATGAAAGGAATTTCCAAGATACCCTCTACACCCGAGCTCAATGGCTGGAAAGAAGCTCGCCAATCCTTCTCCCAACACTCTGCCTCCAGCTCACCATACTTTCCTCTCTTCCTCTCATGCACTTCCTCAAAGATGACCTGCGTTTTTGTACCTGACCAGATGACAATGTCAGGCCACAACCTTGTCATGCAGATCTCCTCCAGGAATACAATTTGTGGCTTTAGGTCTGCCACCACCTGCCAATCACAGGCATTTGGCTAAACCTCTTGCCTTCCACCTCCTCCTCCTTCCACCTCCTCCTCCTTCCACCTCATACCATCTGGCCCCCTTTCAGAAATAACACCTCTCAATTGATTAGATTTTAGTGAAGATCCAGATGCAATAATTTTTTTTTTTTGGTGATTCTTCACCTTTGAGAGATGGTGCCAAAAATGATATACTGTATAGCATTATATTTAAAAAAGTTGTGGATGGATTATGACAAAACTTGGTGGATGAGTAGGGTAGGTGACAAGAACAAGCCGGTTAGATAGTTGTGTGTGACAAGGACGGATGCAGATATGGCCTATCAGTGGGAGAGATAATGTATACTGTTCAGCCTGGCAGAGTTTTGCACTCTACTGAGTGCTGTTCTAGATGACTTTGGATTCGACTCCAGGCCAGACTAAACTGTCAGATTGGTGCTTCATAGACAGGGTGTTAAATCACAAAGGTCCCTGAGATGTAGATAAAGCAGTGTTTCCTATCTGCTTGTATTAGCTTGTGGATGTTAAGGATCCCACAGTGTACTCTTTCAATGAAGAGTATGTCAGTTATCACCGGCATGCTGACCAAATTACAAATTCTTGCCGTCAGGCTTTTTTTCAATCGATTGCTTTCAATCAAACATCAGGTCTGACCAGCCAGTTTTGAATAACGGGCCAAAAATCTTGCATAGCTAACCACACAAGAAGGTGAGAATAAATGGAACCATTGAGGTCATGGTATTGCATCGTAGTTATAGTCATCATAGTTTATCATATTTCACTGGTATCTCACCAACAACAATGCATGGGTCCTCAGGGTCCTCAAGGGGCTCAGCCATGGAGGCCATAGGGAGGTGGTAGTTGGCATTGTCCATTGTCCTGCTACTGATGATTTGAGAAAGTTTTGGCATATTTTTATTGGTTCTCAATATCAGATGGTTGTTTTTTACAACGGTATTAAAATGCTGAGCCATCATACCAATGTACAAGCTCTTCCATGAGCCTCAGACAGACATTAGATATTTTGCCAATTTCTTAAGTATTTGATGATATTAACGGCCTCTTAAATATCCAGGGACACACACACACACACACACACACACACACACACACACACACACACACACACACACACACACACACACACGGTTCAAGGTTGACTTGGACATTTTAAATGTCGTAAATTTGTGAGCGATCTTGAGCATTCTCAGATGCAACCAACCTCTGTCACTGAGGCAGACATAGAATGGATTGAACAGCTAATTTTGAGAATCACCAGATTGCTGGGCGTGAAATTGCAGGATAATTGGATGCCAGTGATATAATTGTGGAAACGATCATTCACTCTGACTTTGCAGTTCAATAATAGTCGTGCGAGGTGGGAACCAAAGGATCTCGAGTTTAATCAAAAGACGACAAGTGTGACCATTGCAACAAAGATCCTGGAATGTTACAAGAGATCGAGATGTGTATCTTTAAAAAATAGTGGGACACACGATGAGACCTGGGTTCATCATTTCATACCATAATCAAAGCGAGCCAGCATGTAGTAGAGACATTCTTGGTTGCGACCACCACAATTTTTTTAAACGTTCAACGGAAAGATTGTGGCAATATTATTTTGGGATCTTTTTAGTTTAACTAATGGACAATTTCTTGAATGTTGAAAAAGTCATCAATGCACACTACGACAGCGACTTGTTACACAATGTAAGTGAAACAGGAAATACACGGATGCTGGCCCGGTATGCAATCTTTTGACATGACTTTCCAGCATGATTACTTTTACCCTTACTCAGTAAATATTACCAGTGTTCTGTGTCCATCTTGTATCCTGTTTCCAGAAAATGTTACCACTCAGCAAATGTTCTGAATCCATGTGTCCCCCCCCACCCCCCGCCCCCCTTTACTGTTCCTCTTGTTCTGTTGCGTCCAGATCCGTTCAGTGCTCTCACTCTTACACAAGTCTTGACTCAGTATATCAAAGAAAAATGTGGAGATGGGTTGGGAATTTTTAAATCATCCTCATCATTGTTATGGTCCAGAGGTGGATCATCATCTGTCTCTGTCTATTGAAGTGTGGTGATGTTTTTCACTTTTTCAATGAATAGCTGAAAGCTGTCATCATCATGAGCAGACAGTTCTTGCCAAGACCGCATGTTCTGGTTGTCAAATTGTACATTGTTCAGGTTTCCTGCTTATGAGAGAATAATAATTATTAGGGTACCCAGTCAAATGGACTGGGTAACCTATTGTTTTTCTTCTGTTTATTTATTAGGGTACCCAGTCAAATGGACTGGGTAACCTATTGTTTTTCTTCTGTTTATTTATTAGGGTACCCAGTCAAATGGACTGGGTAACCTATTGTTTTTCTTCTGTTTATTATCTTGCCAAAACGAAGTTTTTGCAAGGTATGTTCATCAGCTTGTATGTTTTTTTTTGTTTGTCTGTAATCATGTATAAAAAAATTCTGCAGAGCACAGTTATCATTGGAAATTTTTGTAACTTCACATATCAGAGGCCTATAGAGGTCCCTTTCAGCACATAAAATTTTTAAGGTCAAGGTCAAAGGTCAAGGTCATTTTGTCGCAAATCAGGGGAGTCGACGAAACCCTTATTTTTTGAGTAATTTTGATCGGATCGTCTTCAAACTTCATGGGAATATAGTTCATGGTCTGGCGCTCAGCTGATTCATTTTTGGTGGCCATTGGCCTTGACCTTCATATGTATTTTTTTTTGTTTGTTTGTTTTTTGTCTGTAATCACGTATAAATCACTCTACAGAGCACAGTTATCATTGGAAATTTTTGTAACTTCGCATATCAGAGGCCTATAGAGGTCCCTTTCAGCGCATAAAATTTTGAAGGTCAAGGTCACTTTGTCGCAAATCAGGGGAGTCGACGAAACCCTTATTTTTTGAGTAATTTTGATCGGATCGTCTTCAAACTTCATGGGAATATAGTTCATGGTTTGGAACTCAGCTGATTAATTTTTGGTGGCGATTGGCCTTGACCTTCATGGTTAATGCCTAAGGTCAAACATATTTGACCCCAAGGTCAAATTTTCAAGTTTTAGGAACCATATCGTGTAGTACCTCAAATTGAACACCTCGATGAGTGCTTTCTAGATATGTCAAGCTTGAGACATTATGACATCATTTATTGACGTTATGAGGCAAACACATTTTTCATGGTTACTCTGCAGAACGATTCTCATCGGAATCTCTCGTAGGCAGATATTCCTCAAGGAGTCGCTCCTGGTGGATAGCAGCTCTGTTCACCTCAGTGTGACCTTAAAGAAGTCACACGTGGTCACCTTTTGGCAAGATACGGGTCATCCTGCGGGTGACATTGGTTTTTATTTATTTATTATTTATTAGGGTACCCAGTCAAATGGACTGGGTAACCTATTGTTTTTCTTCTGTTTATTTATTTATTATTTCCTTATTCTTTCTCCGCCGGCAATTTCTGGGTTCTTTCGCTTTAAAAATCATTTTCTCAGGAACGGTAAGTCCGATCGAAACGAAATTTTCACCGTAGTATGTATCTTTTTTGATCGCAAACTTAATAGATAATTGTGACGTCATAGGTTACGTGGTACGGGCGCAATCTTGAAAACGATAAATTTTGGACCTATGTATCTCTGAAACCGTGCAATGGAAAAAAATTTCGCTTCATACATTTTAATGAACTTCCCATCGGGAACACGGGTGATTTTTTGTGATGTCATCAGTGAAGCGGTATCCCGGTGAAAATGCGTCAAGTAGAACACTGCATCGGAAAAATCTGAAATTTATTGTGCCTCATCGACACAACAATTCACTATAGAAAAAAATATTATGATGTCATAGGTGACTTGGTCGGCAGCCATCTTGTTTTGAAAAAAAACTTTTTAAAAAACCTTCTTCTCCAGAACGGCTGGACAGATTGAGGCGAAGCTTTACAAACACATTCCCGATGACGTCCTTTTTCAAGTTTGTTAATTTCTTATTGATAGGTCACATGGTCACATGGTACCTTATCCGATTAACAAGAAACTTCATACACGAGTTCCAGTTCAAGATTGGAGCCAGAATGTAAATTTATGATGTCATCGGTCACATGGTTCGTCACCCATCTTGGATTGAAAATTAATAAATTTTAAAAATCCTCTTCTCCAGAACGGCTGGACAGATTGAGACAAAAATTCACACACACTTTCCCGAAGACATCCTTTCACAAGTTTGTTAATTTCTAATTCATAGGTCACATGGTTTGGCGGCCTTATTGAATTAACTCAAAAACCTTCAAATATTTTCTTCTACAGAACGGCTCAACAGATCAAGGGGAAACTTCACAAAAGTATTGCTCAAGGGTAGTGAATATAAGTTTGTTCATGAATAATTGAAAGGTCACATAGTTTGGCAGCCATGTTGGATTTAAGAAAAATATTAAATAATGTTTTCTCTGAAACCACATAACCTATCGAAGCAAAACTTGGCAACTGTAATCTACCCCCTGCCTGCATATACGCTAAAAATTATGATGTCACATGGTTTGGCGGCCATCTTAGATAGAAAAACGCACCTTATCCGATTAACAGTAAACTTCACAAACGTGTTCCACGATGCAATTGGAAGCAGAATTTATAATGTCATAGGTCACATGGTTCGTCAGCCATCTTGGATTGTAAATTGATAAATTTTAAAAATCTTCTCCAGAGTGGCTGGACAGATTGAGGCAAAAATTCACACACACTTTCCCGGAGACATCCTTTCACAAGTATGTTAATTTCTAATTGATAGGTTACATGGTTTGTTGGCCATATTGAATTTACCCTAAAACGTGCAAACATCTTCTTCTCCAGAACCGCGGGTCAGATCAAGGGGAAACTTTACATACATATTGCACTCGAGCAGTGAATTTCAGTTTGTTAATTTCTAATTGATAGGTCACATGGTTTGGCAGCCATGTTGGATTCAATAATTATATTAAATAATGTTTTCTCTGGAACCACATATCCTATCGAAGTGAAACTTGGCAACTATCATAAACAACAATGTCTGCATATGTGGTAAAATTATTATGTCACAAGTCACATGCTTTGGCCTCCATCTTGGATAGAAAAAACGCACCTTGTCTGATCAACACGAAACTTAACAAGCATGATCCACTCCCCCATTAGAGGGAGAATTTATATTTATGTTGTCATAGGTCACATGGTACGGCAGCCATATTGGATTGAAAAATAATAACTTTTTAAGTCTTCTTCTCTGAAACGTCTGAACAGATTGAGGCAAAACTCCACATGTATGACCGCCTCTCCATGACGAACAAAAAGTCCTCCCCCCCCCCCTCCTTTTGATGTACGACACATCCTTTGGCAGCCATATTGGATTGAAGGAAAAATATTAATTAATGTTTACTCTGGAAGTGTATCGACCACATCAAAATCTGCTCTCAT
This sequence comes from Eptatretus burgeri, assembly GCF_056783735.1. Lineage (NCBI taxonomy): Eukaryota > Metazoa > Chordata > Myxini > Myxiniformes > Myxinidae > Eptatretus > Eptatretus burgeri. Next base: position 71,988,530 of record NC_140964.1, read on the forward strand.
TAAAGGGTTATACGAGGGGGTTTTTTCACCTCCCAAAATAGGTATTTGCTCTCTTCTCTGAAACTACACACAGTTTTGATGAAATTTGACCACAACCTTCATCATCCGTCATGTACCAAAGTGTATTGACTGCATCAAAATCGCCACTCATTAAAGGGGTCTACAGTATGTCATCCCCAAAATAGGTATTTGCTCTCTTATCCAAACTACACACAGAATTTAAATGAAACTTGACCACAACCTTCATCACCCTTGATGGACCAAAGTTTGTTCACGGCATTAAAAAATTCAGGGTCTGAGTTGGTCTGCATGGGGTTTGAGTAACTGCTGCTCCTGATCCAGGTGAGTTTCAGGAAGGCGGTCCTATTTTTATTATGTGGTGAACAAATGGTTCCTTTTTATTGAGAGAAGCATAAGGTACCTTTTATCGGTTAAGATTGTTATGGGTCGGGGCTTGAGGTTTGCCACGAAGGGAAGCATTCAAGTTACTCTTTGAACGCCCGGTCTTGAGGCCACCAGCTGCGGAAGACTCCGTGATCCGGCAGATTGCTCGTCAGCCACAAACACCTATTGATACCGCCAATCCTGGCAGGGTTGTTGCTACTCCGCAGGTTACCTTTTTGGTGGATTGGCAGTATCAAGAGGAGCTCCTACCCTCGATATGCACTTAACTCATCTTACTTAATCAGGTGCAACTGAATGTAGCTGCCAAGTACGTATCTGCTAACGTGTAGAGCCAATCGGTGGGGAAAACTTCCCGGCTAACAAACATGTGCACTATGCTGGACCAATGGAGGAAAGGACATCACGAGCTGGTTGAATTGCATTAACAGACCATTTATTTATAAAGAAAGCGTGAGGAAAAGCATGTGGCACAGTGAATACAGGGGTTTATTTACAAATAATACATGTACAGCAGGGACATGCAATATTCACGTAGTGCGGCAAAATACATACAGTGACACATTCAAACAAAGAGGCGAACTACACTGACACTAACTAGCTTAGACACTCTTACTTACACTGGCAATACAGGCACCATCAGAGTCATTCTGTGGAAGGGGATATCAAGCAAGAAGAGCAGTGTGAGGTGGTTGCCACCTCTTTAGCTTACTGAGTATGGCTGATGAGCCCACATTGCCCAATCGCTGAGAGAGGGGTAAAAAGGAGGAATACTGGATGGTGTCTGAGGTGCGTGTTGCAGAGGTGTGGTGTGAGGAGGAAATTGGAAAGAGGTGCGTGTCAGTGAGGTCACCCTGAAAAGAACAGTTCTTCAGGACTTGTCCTTGCTGAGCTCCTTTTGCGGCCAAAGCAAATGATTAGAACAGAGACAGAATGTGTGAGGGGACAGCTTAACTTGATTTGTGAGGTGATAACTCAACTTAATATGTAAGGTGTTAATTGGCCTGCACTTAATGAACATGCCGTTCATAGCTCCTGAATTGCTCACTCGCCCAGTGCTCCATCCTGCAAACTCTTTCAGACCACTCCAGCTCCGTGCCACCAGCTCTGACACACCTTTTATAAAGTACCGCCGACCAAGCCAAAATGTCCTCGCTCTCTCATGCATCTGGAATGCACTGCTTAAATATATGATTCGTGGGGGCAGGGCTTTGGTGCAGATCAGGAGAGTTGTGAAGCATGGTGACCAGGATTTGAGACATGCTCATTGATGCATGCACGATTCCTCCAGGGTGAGCACCGCCCATGCAAGTTTCACAGTCATGAAGATGCTGCCATTAACTCCTGGATGACCCACACAACGGAGCTCTGCACTTAACATGGAGCTGGTGTTTTTGGCTGCACTTTCCAAGCATGAACTGCACTGGATGCCTAATTGGCATTACAAGCAAGCAGAGTGTCAGGGCTATTCCCAAGGTGGTAATGGGTGATTGGCACACATTTGCGCTTCGTGTTATTGAAGTCTGAAGTGCCGACCACCGGCGCATTGCGCCACTGCTCTCATTGCTCCGAAGGTGGCTGTGGGCATCTGTTGTTCTTATGTGGTGAGTGGGGTAGACATGGTGTGGGCATGTGGCAGGAGAGCTGTGGTTGAGGTGGCATGGTGGTCCGTACTGTGATTGAGGAGTCGTAGTTAGTGAGTAATGGAGAATGTATATAACGAGGTTGTATAATGTTCTAATAATGTGGAGTGGTGCTAAATATGTCTCAGTGTAGTGTGATCATTGTAGCATTTGTAGGAAGAGTATGGTGGAGGTCTAAGCAATGTGGCAGTTGGGTTTTGGTGCGCATATGAAAATTATCTGCACGCTGTGTATACTTGGTCATGTGAGAGATTCGTATGTAGGGAAGAAAATGGTAAATAATGGGGGGAAAAAACAGTTACATTTCAACCACCAGAGGGTGTAGTTAGATGAAATCATGGCCAGCTAGATAAGACAGCTTGTCCACCATCAATCTGGGAAAAAATGTATCTGAAGTACTTGAAAGATGCCGGAAAGCTGCGCTTGCTACGGTTGTACCAACTGAATGAGGAGAAAGTGGAATTTCCTTTCATAAGTGAGTAGCATTGTAGAGTACATAACATCATGGAGTGCATAACGTCAAACGATAACGAGTTAGTCGGACTTTACGACTAAACCATGACCATGTTAAAGTTAATTGAAGTTATCGACTGACCAACATCAACATTGTTTAATCCAAACAATCGCCGAGAGGTTAAATCATGCATCAGTTCAACATTACAGAGAATAATAATAGAAATAAAAACAAGTTTCATTTACTTAGTGAAAAGTCAGAGTTTTAGGAAGCCTTTTTAACATAACACGAATGCAATACATGGGCATGATGTAGGACCCATTTATTGTGCCATGTTCAATGGTTTGTGATCCTTTCAGTGTCAGCAGGTTTTCGGTCCTAAATATATTCACAACTAGCAGGGTGACTCAGCGTTGCTCGGGAGTGGAGGGGGGACTGAAACGGGGCAGGAGATCTGGTCGAGCAGAAGGTGAGGGGAGGGCAGAGGAAAAACTGAGAAGGGGCCAGGACAATGGCATGAAAACAAATAAAAAAAATTTGGTCCAATGGAGAAACAGGCCCACTACAATATACAACAAGAAAAAGAGCAATCAGAGATTGCAGACCCTCACCAGGACTTGTTTTGTGTGGTGTCTGTGTAGTTTTGTGTGGTGTTTGTGTACTGGTGTTATGTAATTAATAAGACACAATTAGAACTGCCACTTTGTAACTGCTGGCAGTGATGACCGGGTACCAAGACGTCCCGCTTTGATGCAACCCCGTTTTGATTTGACACCTGACCCTGACCCATGACGTTTTTCATTATTATTCAATTGAATTTAGAATGTGATTAAAATAAACTCAACTCAAATGAAATGGAAGATCAAATAGCTACAGTCCTGCATTGGAGTAATCAGAAGGAACCAAAACAAGCAAAAAGCAAAGATGAAATCATTAGAAGGAACCTGGATAGGATTCACATTTCCAGACCTGTCAACCCCAAATTATAAAAATGAGTGAGTGTAAAATGTGTCCAGCGAGGTAAATGAGAATTCAAGGTACGAAGCACCCGAAAAATCTAGGGGGGGGGGTCTGCTTTGCATGCTCCCCCATAAAATGTTTGCTTTCTGGTGTGTCTTAGATCCAATTTCTGTATTCTCGTGCCAAATTCATCCATTTTTTTCAGTCAGAAGACAGGTTTTTACATCATGTTGTTACTGTTTACTCCACTGCATTGACTAAAATAAATGAACCAACAACATGAACAAACAAGACATATGTTTTATTTTCATCAACAGATCAAATGCTATGCAGGAATTAGAACACTCATCATCCTTGTAATTAAGATGTATTATTTCAGCATATTGATAGTATGTCATTGGATCAGAATGGTCGTCGATAATTGATCAATCGTACTTTGTCTCTCATGTAGGAAGTGAGGAACGACGTGAAGCAGTCGGATTTAAGTCCGTATCCAAGGCAATAACAACAGTTAAACCAGTCGCAATGCAATAATGTTGGAAATATTTTTTGGTGCCGAGAATTTTTTTTTAAGTTTGAGAATTTATAGCGAGAACGTGAGAATGTGACTTTCAACAGAAAGTCTTGAGTCTCACAGCAAAAACATGAGAATTGGCAGGTGTGCATTTCAGCTGCTACTCCTCGACCCACAAACCCACACGGGCTGAAATGTGAGCCTTATTTTAAAAAAAATTGAAAAAAAAGGAACCCAAATCAAAAAATTAAATAATTCTGGCTAACAGACCATGCATCCGATCAAGTTGAAATTTAAAATTATTCCCCATCACAACTCGATAATAATTGTGAAGTTTTACGTTGATTGATTAAGCGGTTCCAGAGAAAACTTCATTTAATATTTGTCTTCAATGCAATGTGGCTGCCAAATCATGTGACTTATCAATTATTTCTTAACAAACTTAGAAACCGATGACTTGGGGAACATTTGTGTGAAGTTTCCCCTCAATCTGTCCAACCATTCTGGAAAAGTTTTTTTATTGTTTTCGGTTTTAGGATAAATCCAATATGGCTGCATCGGTCTAAAGTTTTTCTGTTTTTCCAACATGGCTGCCGCACCACGTGACATATGACATCATAATTATCATTAAAACATTCTGCATGAGTAGTTGCACCAATGGTGAAAATTTCCTCTCAATCTGACAAAGGGTTGTGGAGAAAAATACTAACGTTCTGTCATCTGTGCGGACAAACAGACAGACAAACAAATAAACAGCCAAACAGACCCAAATGCAATACCCTCTCCTCAGGTGAGGGTAATAAATATGGGCCCACACGAAAGTGGTATAGAAGAACTGTTCTAACAACTATACAATCTGACTTCAATAAAGAGTGAAATATCAATTAATTAGCCAATCAGTGCAACCTCATATTGAATGTGACATCACAGAATGCCGGAAATGATTTCACAATTGACCATTTCACAGGGAAATCACTGGGTTATTGGATTCGATGAAACCCATCATTTAATAATTTACAAACTCTCCTTCAACATTTTCCTTCATTCCCACGAGTGTGTACTGAACTGGACCTTCAAATGAGAATGTAAATTCATGTAATCGTGAAAAAGGCAGGGGGACCCGAGCTAATAACGAAGAACTAGTGGATGAGAGCAAAGCCTTTCCATAGAGTTTTCACGTGAACACACATCGGCACATCCGGCTTCTCCGAGCTCGGTTGCCCGGAATGGTGATAGTGGCCAAGCTTTTTAATGTGGCCATCTGATATGTACGCACTAAATGGGGAACACGCAGTCCAGTTGGTGGATGGAAGTCAATGGGAAAAAAACCTGCCTATTCCCTCACAACACATATTGACCCATAAAACCCATTACACAAAAGGGGAGGACGATCTGAATTAACTGCGTAATAATGAAATAACTAACTCCGGAATTGCTATGTGTTGGGTGCCATTGCCACTGGTAATCACGGTTTTGCTGAACCATCACAATTGGTTTCACAATCTTCAAACATGTTTCTCACCAATTCCCTCTCCCGCTTTCATCCCCCTGGCAGGGAAAATTTAATTCACTCCTTTCGCAGGTATACTCTGAAGCCATTTTCAGTCTCTGGAGTGGGTTTGCAGATTGGTGGCGTAATAGGTGGAGCGTCCGCTGTGAGTCTGAGGGGTTTGCTGTTTGAACCCGAGCCAAATCATCGTGGTTTCACAGGAGGGAGAAAAGAGGAACAAAGGAGTGAAGGTGAAATAGGAACAAATGAGCGTTGATTACATGGAAGGTTAATGAAAATAGGGTTCCTGTGGATTTTGTGCTTCCTGCAAGGATTGGGAAGGGTGAAAAGCTGAAAGAACAGGGAGGGGGGAGGAACAAAAGAGAGGTGATTAAAAACAAACAAAACAAAAAAACAGTGGCGACCAACCTGACTGCAATGCAGGTCTGTGCAGTGACAGTCCATAGACTGGACAAAGGTCTTTGTCGGCCATGAGAAGCTTAAACTTACAGAGAAAGGACTTGGCATGACAGAGGATTCCCAGTCTGTGGCTCACTTTGGAAGCCAGTTTTGATATGTTGTCTGCAGGTCAAAGGTCATGGAAGATGGTGCAGAATGGAGGTTTGTGGGACAGAACTTTATCCAGTGGTTGATCACTAAGTAGAGAAAGAGGTTGGTGACATAATCCTCCTGAAGAGACATGGTGAGAATGTGAGATTTCCTTGGATGGAATAACATATTCCACATGTTGCTCAAACATCTGATCCTTTAACAAACCTGCTGATGGAGGAGACCTTGCAGCTGCCACCTGTTTTGGGGTTGGGGCACCATATGATACAATGTGGAATTCATCTCCAAACTGGAAAAGATGGTTTTATAGAGCATTAGAGAGGGCAATGATGCCTTTGAAGAGCAAAATTAGGTCCCTTGAGGTACTCCAAATTCCACCAGGAGAGTTACATGCTTATATGCTGTATTAGTAAAGATAAATAGATGATGTTCTTCCAATCTTTCAGTACTTGTGTGCTTTGGGAACATGATGTTCATAAGGAACGGTGGCATGTGACAACATTTTTGTTTTTTGAAATGTCCGTTGTTCAGCCTTTTACAGGACAAAGAGAATATGCTGTCTATTGATGAGACCCACCATTCAGGGATTGGGGGGTGTGGAACTTGGGAGAGGTTCCCACTCTCCGGGGGACTATGGGTGCCAGCAAAATCATACAATGGCGCCATCTTTCTCATCACGCTCAGCAGGATATTTCATCAGGAGGAATGTCATCCTCCCCATGGATGCCAACCTGTTGGGATTGTCCATGCTCTATCCTTTTAAATGCTGAACAGGAAGCAGCACATACCATTAAAAAAAAGAACTTTGGGATTACACGGCTGGGCTTTGAACCACCGACCTCCCAGATTCGGAGCAGACGCTCCAACCGTTACATCACCAAACCTGGTTTTAGAACTTTGAATCGTGATAATATTTCAGTAAATGTAAATGTGTCATTTTCTCCAATTAATATTCATTCTTCAGCAGTCAAACTGTTTTCCTGTTGTGAGTGTGTCCCATGATAGCATCAAGTTTGAAAATTTGCCCTTTCATTTGTTCATGTTGTTGCTGATTCATGTCATGTACTGGGGGTGTTTTGAAAGAATAACTTTGCTTTTTCGGCTAAATCGATGGCTGCTCGGTCATACCGATTTGTTGTGTACTGTGCCGTACTTTTAACAGTGATGAAGTGCAGTAAGCTATTTATGAACATATTATCCACAACCTTGTGATGCAAAATTCTCATTATTGCTGTAATATTCTCATCATGTTTATTTGATCACAGTGGTTGCTTGCGAATGCATACTGGATTGAGATTCCATTATGAATTCAACCAAATGCTTTATTTTTATTTATCTTTTTTTGGTATATACAAAATTTGTGTTTGTGGTGGACTGGCATGATAGCCTGAGTTCTGCGCACACACCTTCAAACTGTCAAGCTTGGATTCTAATCTCGACCCAGCTATAAACTGCCACCATGGTGTTTCACGTGTAGTGTGAAGTGTCAATGTGTGTGCCTTTCATCAGTAGAATGTTATGCCGTCTGCCAGCACTGGTTGTTGGTGGACGTGAAAGGTACCACATCTGTCAGCGCTTTCATGAAGAGTAGGCAAGTTATCGCCGGCACCGTAAACACATTCCAAATTCCTGTCACTTTCAGTGGAGTATCGTGCGAAGGAGTGGTGATCTGTCCCAGGGTTGTTTTGAACTTTGAAATGTTTCTCGACGAAATGTTTTTTGAAATATTGTGAATGCCCTGAAGCTCTACCTCCTCCAATGGAGGGTGGGCCTCCATTGTTATTAAGTATTGCGTTCATGGAAGAGGGGAGAAGGCAATACACAGACAGTGTGACTGTGGTTTAGCATGTGGACAGAGCAAATAGATGAACAAACAGGAGGAGCACAAGAAAATAATGCAACCTGCAAATAATTGTGGAGAGAAAATTTACAGTCATGTTGTGAATCAAAGTCGAGATAGTTCAAAGGGTAAGTGCTCTGTACCATCCTGATGAATATTGAATCACACTAAATTTCTATGATGAGTCCCTCGTGATTACATCGATTTTAAACATTAAATCTCTTTCATTTATCCCTTAATTTGCTCTGTGTGTGTGCAGTGCTCGCAGCAGACAAATTATTAGTCCCGTATTCATTAAGAGTTTATGTGCTGTACAACAAATTAGTAAGAAGTTCCACGGGGATTTTGTTTTCTGGAAGAAAAATAATTTGTGAACTGCAATTTTTCATAAAGTTTGACACAAAGTTGCATCGTGTATATGAACAATTATTTTGCGAAGCATTGCAGTGCGATGTTGTGCAAAGTCAAGCCATTTCAGTCGACTGCAAGATTAAGGCCTCCCTCAACATGGTCCATGCTTTTGTATTCTTTGCAATTCCTGGCCGTTGCACTCTGGTGAATTTTTCAATCTTGTCTCTTCATCGAATCTTTGATCTTCCTTGGTTTTTTCCCAGTCTTTTCCTAGATTCCAAGTTTATAATGCATGAACATCCATTGGTCCCCCCCCCCCCCATTTTCAGTTGTTTTTTTATTATTGTGATCGCTATGTCATTGAATTTGGTTTTCTGTCTGATTCCTTGGATTTTCTTCTCATCTCCTTTTGCCATGCTGATACAGCTTTCATAAGAATTGCCCCGAAGTGCATGAATTCATTTGGAAAGGTGAACTCTTGTTAAATGATCCAGTCGAACAGGCAACTGATTATTTCACATCGCACATAGGATTGGGATAACTATTGGAGAGAGAATATTAATCATAAGATTCCGAGGATGGTTTGAAATATTGTGGTTTCCAAAGATTGCATAAAGGTTTGCTTTATATACAAACATGAATGATCGTTGAGTGCTTTATGAAGGTTAAACAAAAGTTGTACTTCTTAACATAACATTGACATAAAGACAAAATCCCATGAACATGTATGACAGGATTAAATCTGCCATGTAACTTATCAGTTTTATAAATAAGACATTTGGGTGTTGTTTCAAGAAATTGAAAGACAAGCCTAGAAAGTTACTTTTATGGTCCAATAAGACACGGGTTCTCGTCTTTACAGGTATAATTGAGGAAAGACTATTTTGGCAGATTTAACGAACAACGAGATTCCAATTCAATTTTTGTTTGGAAACTGCTTCCCAGATAAAATTTAATGGCTCGATGGTAAAAAGGAAAAATGATTTGCTGTGCCAAAAGAATATCCCAAGAACTTGTTGCTTCTCACCTTTATTCACCCTATATGCATTGTTGTTGACATTAACTCAACTCAAATTATTCACGAAAATGAAAGATGATTTAATGATGAAGAAATGTCTCCTGATTTGCTGTGCAGAAGAAAAAAAAAAATACTGGCAAGTTCCTTCTTCCAAAAAAGTAACCCAAAAAATCATGGGTGGTTCAAGTTTGACCTGGGCAAAAGGCAAAAATAATCCAAATATATACAGGTGTGTTATAAATACTTTGATTTGCACAATGTCCAATTTTGTGTTTTCTGTTTTTTTTTTTTCAGGTGTCACAATCATGTTGTCCGCCTTGCGCCGCAAGTCAGTAGGAGACCTCGGAGTTTTGGGCAGCGTTGTTGGTGTTACGGCAGGGGCAGCAGCTGGACACGGTCGCATACCCACAACTTCAGGATCTGTGAGAGATGGACCTCATGGGGTGACTGGTTTTTGGGGACAAGCAGCATGCCACAGGCAGAGATTTGTGGAGAAAAATGGCCGATGCAATGTGGAACACGGAAACCTGGGCAATGCTGCAAGCCGCTACCTCTCGGATTTTTTTACCACGTTCGTGGATTTACGTTGGCGGTGGAACCTGCTTGTGTTCGTGCTCAGCTATATGCTGGCTTGGTTATTCATGGCTGCCATCTGGTGGGCTATTGCATATGCCCGTGGAGACCTTGCAAATGAAGTGAGCCACACGCCTTGTGTGATGAACGTGCGTGGTTTTCCTTCGGCTTTCCTTTTCTTCATTGAAACTGAGGCTTCCATTGGCTATGGCCATCGATATATCACAGATGCTTGTCCGGAGGCAATCCTGCTTTTCCTAGTTCAGTCCCTCGCTGGGTCTATTGTTGATGCATTTCTTGTGGGCTGCATATTCATAAAAATGTCCCAGCCCAAGCGGCGAGCTGAGACATTAATGTTTAGCCGATATGCAGTGATTTCATCCCGTGATGGACAGCTCTGCCTCATGTTCCGCATTGGAAACCTGAGAACCAGTCATATTGTGTCTGCTTCGATACGTTGCAAGCTCATCAAGGTGAGAAACACGAGTTCGTGAGAGGAGGGGGAGAGGGGAAGAGTGAAAGAGAAAGAGTAGTCTGGCATGAAATATGTAATAAAGTTGGCAGATATTGAGGCAGACAGTGGTGGCCATTATGTAAATGTGTATGCCATCAACTAATTGATTGGTGCACCAAATTCTCAATTAGATTATTTTTCCTTCATGTTCTCTTGAGACAGTTCACTGTCTCCCACTCAGGATGTTGTGCAACTGCCATATTAAAACCTCCAATTTTCTTACTACTACACTTTAATTTGAATTTTTGGAACGAGCATTGAAGACATACAGTGCCTTCACAAAGTAGTCACAGCTGTTGACTTTTGTCACATTTTGTTGTGTTCCAGCCTTAATTTAAAATGAATCAAATTTTAATTTTTTTGTCACCGATCCCCATAATGACAACGTGAAAACATGTTTTTCAAAATTTTTACAAATCTATTTCAAAAAGACAAGCTGAAATGAATTGCATCAATACGTATTCAACCCTGTGAATCAATACTTTGTAGAAACGCCTTTGGCAGCGATTACAGCTTCGAGTCTTCTTGGGAATGTCTTCCTTGCAGATTTGCTCAAGCTCTGTCAAGTTGGATGGGGAGAGTCGGTGAACGGCAATCTTCAAGTCTTTCCACAGATTCTCAATGGGATTCAAGTCTGGGCTTTGGCTGGGCCACTCAAGGACTTTCACTTTCTTGTTCTGAAACTATTCCAGTGTTGCTTTGGCTGTATGTTTGGGGTCATTGTCCTGTTGCAATGTAAATCTTCGCTGTACTCTTCGGTCTTTTATGTTCTGAAGCAGATTCTCCTCAAGGATTTGCCTGTATTTGACTTCATTCATTGTTCCTTAAATCCTTGCAAGTCTCCCAGTCCTTGCTGCTGAAAAGCATCCCCATAGCATGATGCTGCCATCAACATGCTTCACGGTAGGAATGGTGTGAGATCGGTGATGAACTGTGCTCAGTTTCCACCAGATGTAGAACTTTCTTTCCATTTCTTAAGGATGGAGCTCACTGTGCTCTTCGGAACTTTCAACACTCTAGAAATTGTTTTATATCTTTCACCAGATTTATGCCTCCTCACAATTATATCTCAGAGTTGTACGGACCGTTCCTTCAACTTAATGGTAGAGTGTCTGCTCTGACAGGGACTGTCAAATGTGGGACCTTATATAGAAAGGGGCATCTTTCTAAATCATGTCAAATCAATTGAATTGGCCACAAGTGGACTCCAATCAAGTTGTGGAGACATCTCAAGGATGATCAAAGGAATTTGGATGTACCTGAGCTCAATTTGCAGTGTCATCGCAAAGGGGGCTGAATACTTATTGACTTCGATTTCAGCTTTTCATTGTTAATTAATTTGTAAAATTTCTAAAAAATATTAATTCCTCTTTGACATTATGGGGTATTATGTGTAGATCGGTGACAAATTTTTTTAATTTAATCCATTTTAAATTCTGGCTGGAACACAACAAAACGTGAATACTTTCTGAAGGCACTGGAGGTGGAGAGGAAAGCCTTTCTTCCCACACTCAAAGCAGAAAAAGAACCGTTGATGCAATCATTTCAGCATATACAGTGTTGAATTTTAATTTAGGATTCCTCTAAGCCACAATTGTTGTGCATACACTTGACATACATGGTAGTCAGGATGTGGTTTTGTTCTACTTTCTTCTATTCAATGTTACAAGAAACCTTGTGGTCAGAAGATACTTCAACGTTCATGCACATCACATTATTGATGTCTCATTAAGCTGGTTCTTCTTTATATGATTTCCAATGAACTGCTATCATAAGCAACCTGTTATTTTATACGAATCAAGAACTAGTCTTGCTGTTGAAGGCTCGTGTCGATCTGCATCACTGGACACGTATAACCATCGATGGTATCAAGAGAAGGTCGATTGAGGAATGCTAACCGCTGTGGGGAACAAGGTGCTGACGTTTTTGGGCTTGATGCTCTTTGCTCTCACGAAGGAGTTAATTCCCAAAACATCAACTCCCCCTTGCTTCCCACAGTGGTTAGCAAACCTCAATCAACATCATGCTGATTTAATCAATCGTTATTTTATTCCTTTGCATGGAAACAGAAGGAATGTTTTCTTGTCAATTGGAGCAGAATGGTTTAACGCTTTTTTGGATTTGTTTTCTTTTTTGGTAAGTACAGCATACCAAAGTACTTCTTCGAGTTGCAAGAGTTATATTTATCATGTTGAACTTTCATGTAATTGAATCTGGTCCTTTATTATTAAAATAACTTGTTTATGTAAACTGTGTTATGTAGACATCAGTGCAGCTCCATATGCATGATTTTTAGCTCACCTGGAAGGTAGTTCTGGGGAGCTAATGGGATGGCTTGTCGTCCGTCCGTCCATCTGCCTGTCCACAAACACTTGCAACTTATTTTCTGAAACTACACATTCGATTTTGATGAAACTTGACCACAACCTTCATCACTTGGTATGTACCAAAGTTTGTTCATGCCATTAAAAAAAAATCTGGCCCAAAGGGGTTCTGAGTGGGGTTGTCCCCCAAAATAGGTATTTGCTTTTTCCTCAGAAACTGCACATGCAATTCTGATGAAGCTTGAACACAACCTTCATCACCCGTGATGTACCAAAGTCTGTTCACGGCATTAAATACATTGGGGTCTAAGGGGTTCTACGAGGAGGTTGTCCCCCAAAATATGTATTGGCTTTCTTCTCAGAAACAACATGTACAATTCTGATAAAACTGGATCACAACCTTCATCATCCGTGATGTACCAAATTTTGCTCACGCTATTTTCGAAAATCAGAGTGCAAGGGGTTGCCCCCTAAAATAGGTATTTGCTATACAACATTGGTTCACTGGTACATTTTGCTGATTCTGTCCCACGTTGACTTCCTCCTCAGTATCATTATTCTACCAGGTGAGCACCCAGGGGTATTGCTCCTATTTTTCTGAATGCAGTCACAATTATAATAACTGCCACAACATTAAGAATGAAAATTTTCTCCAAGAACTAGTCGACTCGATTTTGCCTGACCTTTGATGAAATAAAGACTGCTTGTGAGTTAGGGTAAGCACGCAACATAACAGATCATGTAACATGGCATTGACCCCAAATTGTTCATGAATGAAGATGTATTTTGGTGTTTCTAATTTTCAAGCTTCAAATCTATTTCTAAAGACCACAGCTGAAATCTCACATGGTGTGAGGTGGTGATTTATGTGAGGCCAGATGTCTGTGCTTAGACCTTCTGCCAGTAAATGTAGAAACATTTCGTAAAAATTCTGCCAGTAAATTGTTGAATATTTGCACGTAAAAATTCCTATAAAATTTAGCATTTGTGTTTCCTTGGCATCCAGAGCGTCAAACCCATGTTCTGAACATTGTTCGTGTCACTTCGACAGTTATATCTAAGAACCGAGTTTCGTGTTCACTAACTTTACAAGGGATAAATGCTGCCTCGTGTAAGGAGGGAGGTTATAGATTGCTAAGGACAGTATTTATAATCACAATACTGTCAGTGAAAACAGATTATTTAAAAGTCGACACTGGCCATCCATGTAGGGTCGAGAAATTCAATGCGCGTGTAAAATTACATTTTCGCAATCCCAATTAGCACGTCTACTCTTAATAAATCCCATTCTTTTTGATGAAGACTCACTAACTTATCTTAAGTCAGCTTTCTGGCCATACTCAGATGGCATTGATCCTCAGCTTTCAGTCCTCTCGATCAAGCATTGCTGTGTGCAGCTCCTCCATTTCCAAGCCCCATCCTTTTTGAACATGTTGATGTCGTTGAGAGCTCGTCTCCTCATTTTAGGAAGGCTGCAGCCTTCCATTTTTAGGTGTCCGGAGTATAAGATTGGAAACTGGTTTGTTTTGAGACGGTAGCAGTGCCCAACAAACCTGAGACGTCTTTTTCTAATTTTAACCGACAGCCTTGGAAGAGAACCATATCGCTCTTTATTTGTCCTATATTCAGACCAATGGACATTGAAAGCTGAGCGAAGAAGTCAAGTATCGCATCCATCAAGTCCCTTCTCGTGGGTCACTGTGAGGATCCATGCTTCAGGGCAAGTTATCACTGGCACTACAGTCAAAATTCCTTACTTAACTAGTCTGAACCGAAGAGGAAATGGACACAACTTGGTCAATTTGCCCACAGAAACACCAACAGAGCACCGCAGCGATCTTCCGTGTCATGAAACACCACAGATCTCATTTCACAGGAGAATGAACAAACTGCTTATACAAGTTTGGAGAGTCAGTATTCAGGATTGACACTAATTTGGTCTATGAATGGTTTTCCAAAACCATTGTTTTGCTTAATTTCAACTCGTGTTTCTGGCCTTGCCATGTGTTTATAAAAGTTCCGAGAATCTCTGAATTCAGGCTAAATTCAAGCTTTGTAAGTTAATATTCATGAGCACGTAAAGTTTGAAGTTAACTTGGGTTGGTAGGATAGCTTGGAAGTTTGCACACTCATCTCTGAGCTGTCTAACCTGGGTTTGAATCACGACCCAGCTAGAAACTGTCATCCTGTTTTTTTCACAGGGAGTGCGAGGAATCGATGCGCATGCCGCCCCATGGATGAATGGTAAACTGGGAATCCGTCTGGCAGCATTAGTTGCTGGACATGAAATATCTTTTGTGATGAGTAGGTGAGCTGTCACCGGCACCCTGAATGAATTACAAATTTCTGCTCAAACCTCCAGGGGGCACTGCATCAGTGGCACAGCTGCACACCGAGCAAAATGATGCTATGCATGTGTTTTAATTCAATCACCTTCCAAAACCTCACCACCGATGCTTTATCAATTCAACATCGATTTCCATCATGTTTTAATGAAACTGTAACTCACTCTGTATGCCTTTACTCCCTCATTTCAGATGAGTTTTCCTCCCGTCCACTCCTCCCCCACCAACCTCCACTCTCATTCGCTTTCTTCTTGCCTGAAACCCTATTTGCTGTCTATATTTTTTTGCTGAAACCCTATTCCTCTGATACTCTGTCATGGTATTACATGGTGCATTGACTATATTTTTCTCATAACGTAAGCTTTCTTATCTCCTCCATGCCATTTCTATTTTCACGCCGAGTAATGTCGGTTATTTCACCCAGAAACGGACAGAAAACACAGTCTATGTAATCTCTCTCGGACTGGAAGAATGTTTCTGAAGTACTTGTTGGGCTGATATTTTTACACCATCGAGGCAAATGCCAAGCTGGTTCTGTAGGCTGGAGCACGGTCGAACAAGGACAGGCATGGGTGATAGGTATGAGCAGTCCTCCATGGGGCCTGGTAAAATCAGGAAGAGGGAATTTTAGTTTGATGTTTTCCATCATTGTATATTCTTGCTTGTATATCCGCGATAAGTCTTGCCCTGTGTCTTTCTTTCCTGTAAATAAGTGAGTGTTGCCGTGAGAGTCGTGGAGTTCGTTCAGTGCTTGCAGTGAAAGGCTTGGAGTTCGTGTTGGACATTTTCCTGTTAATTTCACCGACATATATATATATATATATATATATATATATATATATATATATATATATATATATATATATATATATATATATATATATATATATATATATATATATATATATATATATATATATATATATATATATATATATATATCGTTACGGATCTGGAAACCATGTGCATACAACATACAGGTGTCCCAAAAGTCAGTTATCCCGTTAAGTACATGTGAGACAGGTCCCTTCCTTTTGTCTAGTGGGAGAATCAAAGGCGTGTGTTGCGATTTCTTTCAGTTAGGTTATTAAATCTTCCCACAAACAAACCAACAACTGCTACTGAACAAGCGCTTCACTCGCCTAATCGACAACTCACTGTCCGAGGCAGTTTCTCTGGCAGTTCCTTCTCGACTTCCACAAACTTTGTAACTTCTTTTTGACGAGTATGGGCACATGTGGAGAGGGGGGGGTGGGGTTTTCCCCGGCATGGATGAAACCCTGCCCAGAAAGGGTGGACCCATGGGAGCTGTTTCACCAAGGCCCTTCCCCGTTGAGGGAGGTCCATAAAATTACCAACACCATCCTCAGCGGAGAGTTCAGTTCACAAGGAGTTCTTTGGGAGTTATTTGGGGGTTCTGAGAGAGTTCAGTGCACGAGGAGTTCTTTGGAAGTTCTTTGGGAGTTCAGTGCAAGAGGAGTTCTTTGGGCGAAGGGTTTTTGCTGTTACGAAGGGGTGGTTACGAGGGGTGGTTCCGAGGAGTGGTCACAGGAGGTCTACGTTGCTGTTATGAAGGGGTTTTTGTTGGCCCTTTCCAAGAAAGGACAGAGCGACCCTGACCCCCTCTGCAGACCCCAATTATTCGCCACGTGAACTCCGCCACGAGCCTCGAGTCCCCCACGTGCGACTGGGGATCGGACCAATGACCTTTGTCAGGTGCTGCATCGCAGAGCATGCCCTCCCTCCGACGACCAGGTACAAGCCGAACTCTTACCCCCAGCTCATCTCACTCATCACATCGGCTGGAGGGTCGAATAAAGAACCTTGGGTTTTTTTTTCATTTGTGTGTGTGTCTGAGTGTTTTTCCCATCTTGTAAGTGGAACTGCATAAGTGTTTTTGCCCATTGTAAATACTTGCATTGAATATTCGCTTTAAGTCTCGCTTCTCTTGTCTTTTATTTACTGTAAATAAATTATTAGAAATGTTCCCAGTCCGTTTCTGTCCCTTCTTATTGGTCCGGCATGGTTCGTATCTGAGTTTAGATGGGGTTTCATCCCCGATAATCCGTAATCCTAGCCAGAACATCCTGGGCAGGCCCGCTCGACTGCATCCGAGCCGGAGTTGGTAGGTGGATGTTGATACTCTACCGTCGCTGGTAGAATGATCCGGTTCAGCCAGACGTTCCGAGGGCGTGGATCCCCAGTAGACGAGATTGCATGGATACTTAGGTACTTTGGCTCTAGACAAATAACCCTACACCACGCGGTCGACATATTGGCGTTTCACGGTCGATTAATCGACTCGCCGGCTTCGGAGTTATCCGGAGCGACAGCCTATAAATTCCGAGGAGTCTGGTTGGAGACGGTGTAAACTTCCCCACCTCGTGGTCGTTCTCACCACTGACCCCCGGCCCACTATATATATATATATATATATATATATATATATATATATATATATATATATATATATATATATATATAGAGAATGAGAGAATGAGAGAATGAGAGAATGAGAGAATGAGAGAATGAGAGAATGAGAGAATGTCTCAATACACCACACTTTCCCCGATGATTGCCTTAATGTGATTATTTGTATTTCTTCTTTCACTTTGTCAGACTTCTCCACATTAGTCGAAAAATAAAATTGATTTATAAGGTGAAAATTTAAGAAAACGATTTCTAGTTTTGTAGGCTGGCAAACCCAGGATGCTCATCAATTAAGTATGCCCTGTAAAGGGTTATTTGGACCAAGTGTTGGATTGATCATAATCATGGGTGGCTGTTCAATCATGAAGCTTCCTCGGTAGGACTTCCTCCATGAATTGTGGAGTCCCCTGAGTCAGGGTGACAATGTAGAGACCTTGCCAGGATACTGTTGTGTTTTCTCAATACGTCGATTTTCCAATGAGCCTGGATTCAAACAAATTATATTTCTTTTTACGTTTTGTTTGCAATTGTTCAGATCAAAATAATCAGATAATCATTAATCTTGTGATTGTTCAATCAAAATGGTTCCTCAAACCCAGTAGAACATCAAGCCAGGCCCCGGCCAGTTCTTGAAACACTTGGGCCAAAAACTTTCCCGACCCAACAAGAAGGTGGGAATAATAGGGTCGTTAAATACGTTAAAACGAAGCTTTAAATAATAGCACTTGGGAAACCATTCCAATCGAAAGCGTACTTTAATGATTGTCTAATTCCCAAAACTAATGAGCAAATCATTCTCACCTAATTGGGCTATCTTTAAAACATCCCTGATTGCAGGCAAGTTTTCAGGAGAGAAGAGGAGGCATATTGGCAAACATTAAACAAAGTATCCATCATGCACTGCAAAAGCGATAAAAGTTATCAGGTTAAACGTTGTATTCCAACCTCACTCTTTCACGTCGATACCATAATTACAAATTACAATACCTGAGCCATTCCATGTTTCGACAAAATAAACGGTGTGTTCAAACTCGGTTACTCCAGATGTGCTGGTAGTTTTGTACCACTCACTGAGTGCTCAAGTTATTTATTATTCCTTTTAAAATTAATACTTCATTTTTCACCTCCGCCATCGAAGATCGGAGGTTACTGTTTTCAGCCCTTTCTGTTTGTTTGTTTGTTACTTACGAAATCTAAAGATTTTGTAAGTATATTGATGACTTCCGTTTCTGTTTGTTTGTTTGTTTGTTTGTAGGCACGATAACTCGAGAACGGAAGAAGCTACCAATGTCAAATTACACCACGTGATTCAGGAGGGTGATGGCAAGTGCTGATTAGACTTTGGTCAAAATCGGTCAAACGTCAAGGTCAAACAGTGAGGTCAAACATAATTCCGTAAATTCACGTGGAGAAATGGAGTATTTTTGCTTCGCTCGACGTTACGAGTTCGTTTTAACTTCGATTTTAATTTTGTCTTCGGTTTTTGCGATCGCTTTGGATGCTTAAAACTCTGTTGTCGAAATTCTGGTAAAAATCGGATGTTTTGGAGACGTTTTAAAATTGTATAAAAAATATTTAACTCGACACGTCACGGGTCGTCCCATGATGCAGCGCGCTCGAGCAGACGCGTCGTTGAGTCACGTTAAGGTTTTGCGTGTGCATGCTGACGGTGTTTTCGATAAAGATGGTGTTTAAAAGTCATTTTTTTATCCCAATAAAGGTTATCGTCGCATGCCTGCCTCGCTAAGCCATCGGATTATGTAAAGATTGTTGGTGGATGGCCGAATATTACGGTTTTGTGACTTTGATAAAATAATATTAAATAAACGCGTTTAGAAATGGAGATTTTTGCTTCGCTCGACGTTACGAGTTCGTTTTAACCTCGATTTTAATTTTGTCTTCGGTTTTTGCGATCGCTTAGGACGCTTAAAACTCGGTTGTCGAAATTCTGGTAAAAATCGGATGTTTTGTAGACGTTTTAAGATTGTATCAAAAATATTTCACTCGACGCGTCACGGGTCGTTCCATGATGCAGTGCGCTCGAGCAGACGCGTCGTTGAGTTACGTTAAGGTATAATTGCGTGGAGAAATGGAGATTTTGCTTCGGTCGACGTTACGATTTTTGATGGTTTGGTACAGAATCATCGTAGAAACTTCTGGTTTACGTCGCAACCTTCTCTCGAGACAGCTTTTATTAGACGAGGTCAGAGGTCAAGTTGACGATTTCGTAAGTACCAGTCTATGACTGCTTGTTTGTTTGTTTGTTTGTTTGTAGGCACGATAACTCGAGAATGGATGAAGCTACCAATGTCAAATTACACCACGTGATTCAGGAGGGTGGTGGCTAGCGCTGATTAGATTTTGGTCAAAGGTCAAGGTCACAGTGAGGTCAAACATCCAAAACATTCGATTTTTGATGGTTTGGTACAGAATCATCTTAGAAACTCCTGGTTTGCGTCGCTACCTTCTCGAGAGACAGCTTTTATTAGACAAGGTCAGAGGTCAAGTTGACGATTTCGTAAGTACCAGTCTATGACTGCTTGTTTGTTTGTTTGTGAACAGTATTACGGAAAAACTCCTCGACGGATTTTGATGAAACTTGGTGAGGGGGGTTAGGAATGGTCCAAGGATCATGCCATTACATTTTGGACTTGGTCCGCCACCCCCCCCCAAAAAAAAATTGTTGGAGAAAAAATATATATATTTTTTGCATTTCTGTTTTCATCATTTCGACCCCCGGATGCCCCCCCCCCAAAAAAAATTGTTAGAAATTTTTTTTCCCATTTCTACGTTTTAAGTGATTTCCAACCCCCCCCCCACCCCCCAAAAAAATGGTACCCCCCAAAAAAAATTGTTAGAGAAAAATTTTTTTTTTGCATTCTACATGTTTTAAGTGATTTCCAACCCCCCCCTGCACCCCCCCAAAAAAAATGTTGGAGAAAAGAACTATGACTGTCAGCACTGTTGACATATTTAATGAATAAGATATAAGGTTCACTTGAGTGACCCATCAGTATTGGCGGTGGAGGTTTTGCACTCTCCCGAGTGATCCCCTCTCTAGTTTATTATTGTTTTTACTTCGTTCCCTGAAGTACCAGTTTTTAGCTCTGCCACCGGAGGTGGGTGGAGGTTATGTTTTCACCCCTGTCTGTCTGTCTGTGAACAGAATATCTCAAAAAGTTATGAACAGATTCAAACGAAACTTGGTGGACAAGTTGGGTATGTGACGAGGACAAAATTATTCGATATTGGTGAAGATACAGATACGAGAATTTTTAAATTTTCAGTAATACTTCACCATTTAGAGATGGGGCCAAAAACGATATATATATATATATATATATATATATATATATATATATATATATATATATATATATATATATATATATATATATATATATATATATATATATATATATATATATATAGTGTTTCGTTGTTTCAAAAAATATGGACGAGTTATGACAAAACTTGGGAATGAGTTATTTCGGTGATGAGAACTCACAGATTCGATTTTAGTTAAGGTCCGGATTCAGATCCGACCTATCAGTGGGATATAAAACGTCATATGAGGTATCTGACAAGGAACTTCAACGCAGGATGAGGCCATTTGGCCCACCAAAGCCTGCACTATGGTTGCTAATGTATGGCTGTTTGTTGGCGCTCTCTCTTTTTTTTAATGCTGAGCGTCAAGCAAGGAAGAAGCATGGACCATTGTTAAAATATTCAGTTTGATTGGACCAGGGTTCAAACTGCCGACTCCTTGCACCACTGCGTCTGGTTGCGCACATGGGGAGGCAGCATCCCAGAGAAAGCCCTCCTCTTGGAATGGATTTTAAGCTGGCTGTGCGATCTCTTTGTGGACTTTAAAGAGCAGAAGGCAAATGCTTCAAAAGTATCGTCTACATTTGTTCAGCATCCTGTTTATTAAAAGTTGTTGTGGCTTATAAATGAAGAAAAGAGTAACTTGCAAGTCACGATCAAAGTTGTCCGAACTGCAAGTTATTGCAATGCACTTGTGAACACAAGTATTACAATTAAAAAAAACTTTTTAAAAAAAAATCTCTCAAAGTCCCAATACAGATTATAGGGTTGTCAACATGTGCCACAAAAATAATAGGACAGACAACTAATCCTTTCTTTTCTCAGTCTCGGCAGACCCTGGAAGGTGAGTTCCTGGCTCTTGACCAACACGAACTGGATGTGGGTTTTGGAACAGGAGCTGACCAGCTTTTCCTGGTATCCCCACTAACGATCTGCCATGTCATTAACTCACGCAGCCCCTTCTACAACCTCTCGGCAAGGACCTTTCGTTCGCAACAGTTCGAAATCGTCGTCATCCTTGAGGGCATTGTGGAAACGACAGGTGAGGAGGAGGTAGGGTGTCGTAAAGGGAAAGAGTGAAGAATATAATGCGCAGTTGCTTGAGTACACTTGGGAATGATGATGACAAACGAGGTGGATTTACTTTACAGGAATAATCTTCGTAATCTGAGTTTGTGCCTTGTGATGCTGGGAACCCAGGTTCAAATCAAATATATACCATTTGGATTTGTCCATTGTTTACAAATGTCTTATAATCATGCAAAACAACACTGTCTGCTCATGTCTTTCTCCTCATGCATGTGATTGTTCACAAGCTCTTCCATGATCAGCCGAAGCTCTCTATTTAAAAAAAATGTTTATACATTCCATAAGATGATGAGGATGAGGTCTTCTGAATAAAATGATTAGCTTACTCTTTTGGTTCCAACCGTAGTACGAAGAAAGCACAGATGGTGAAATTGAAATGCTCGTCCATTTGGAATGATGATGCTATTACGATTACTTTCTATATATTAATACTGAAGGACCAATTTTGTGCTCCTCCTCACGGTCACGTCACGTTTTTCTCGGTACTGTGACCTGGACTGAAAGAAACTTCGTACCTGTAAGAGTGCATCGCACATAGTGGCAATAGTCAACCTTCAACTCTGAAGCATCCGTCAGTGATGGGGTTTCGGCTGGTCATTATTATTATTACTAGCAGTGTACCCGCCCTACGATCGATCATGTCTCCAAGCATGCAACACCTTCTTCTGATGGACATCCTTTTATTTGGGAGGTGTATAGGCAACAGACTGCTGCCTCAATCACTCCCGAAAATAAAAAATAACCTGCGTTACGTACACGAAGCAAAAACATGCGTACTACTTATGTGCATATATAATACATTATGGTTATATAGCTCGGATAATTCCAAATGCACGAGGCCAGAGGCCAGAGGCCCGAAACCTGAGGCCAAAACACACTGTCGCCTTCACAATGCCCATGACAACTATCGGCTCCAACCTTTCAATATTTGATGATCCTTTCAACAGTCACTTAGGTTGTTTTACACTGAATGAAAAACGTGTATGGAAGGCATGGCGATTGTGAATGTGACACTTCTGAAGATGTCGTCGGCTTACCATAGCACCAAAATGGCGGTCGTATGATTTTTTTTCAGGTTACAGATGTGAGTGGCATCAGGTCAGCTGTCCAACAATTCGGTATAGAGGGGACGTACAAACACTTGCTCCATTATATATAGATTGCTCCATTATGTAAAGATTATATATAGATTACTTGTCTTGGGGATGAGGATGGGAGGGAACCATCTGGGCTTTCAAATAATCAATCTGAATGTGACAAGGTAATTCACCTCAGACGAGCTCTTCTTTATGGAAACATAGAATCCAAATCCTAAATAATTCTGCTTTCAGACAGATATAATTCCACACCCTCTGGGATGCCAATCCGCTTTCAGTCAGTTTTCAATCAACAATCTCTGGGATGCCAATCTTTTTTCAGTCCGTTTTAAATCCACACTCTCTGGGATGCCAATCCGTTTTCAGTCCGTTTTAAATCAACAATCTCTGGGATGCCAATCTTTTTTCAGTCCGTTTTAAATCCACACTCTCTGGGATGCCAATCTGTTTTCAGTCCGTTTTAAATCAACAACTTCTGGGATGCCAATCTGCTTTCAGTCCGTTTTAAATCAACAATCTCTGGGATGCCAATCTTGTTTCAGTTCGTTTTAAATCCACCCTCTCTGGGATGCCAATCTGCTTTCAGTCCGTTTTAAATCCACACTCTCTGGGATGCCAATCTGCTTTCAGTCTGTTTTAAATCAACAATCTCTGGGATGCCAATCCGTTTTCAGTCCGTTTTCAATCCACACTCTCTGGGATGCTAATCTGCTTTCAGTCTGTTTTAAATCCACACTCTCTGGGATGCCAATCTGTTTTCAGTCTGTTTTAAATCCACAATCTCTGGGATGCCAATCTGCTTTCAGTCCATTTTCAATCCACACTCTCTGGGATGCCAATCTGCTTTCAGTCTGTTTTAAATCAACAATCTCTGGGATGCCAATCCGTTTTCAGTCCATATTAAATCAACAATCTCTGGGATGCCAATCTGCTTTCAGTCCGTTTTAAGTTTACACTCTCTGGGATGCCAATCCGCTTTCAGTCTGTTTTAAATCCACACTCTCTGGGATGCTAATTTGCTTTCAGTCCGTTTTAAATCCACACTCTCTGGGATGCCAATCTGTTTTCAGTCTGTTTTAAATCCACAATCTCTGGAATGCCAATACGCTTTCAGTCCGTTTTAAATCCACACTCTGGGATGCCAATCCACTTTCAGTCCGTTTCAAATCCACACTCTCTCGGATGCCAATCTGTTTTCAGTCACAATCTCTGTAATGCAAATCTGCTTTCTGTCAAATTTAAATCCACATTCTCTGGGATGCAAATCCACTTTCAGTCCATTTTAAATCCACATTCTCTGGGATGCCAATCTGTTTTCAGTCACAATCTCCTGGACGCCAATCTGTTTTCGGTCTAATTTAAATCCACATTCACGGGGATGCCAATCCGTTTTCAGTCAGTTTTAAATCAACAATCTCTGGGATGCCAATCTTTTTTCAGTCCGTTTTAAATCCACACTCTCTGGGATGCCAATCCGTTTTCAGTCTGTTTTAAATCAACAATCTCTTTGATGCCAATCTTGTTTCAGTCCGTTTTAAATCCACACTCTGGGATGCCAATCCACTTTCAGTCCGTTTCAAATCCACACTCTCTCGGATGCCAATCTGTTTTCAGTCACAATCTCTGTAATGCAAATCTGCTTTCTGTCAAATTTAAATCCACATTCTCTGGGATGCAAATCCACTTTCAGTCCATTTTAAATCCACATTCTCTGGGATGCCAATCTGTTTTCAGTCACAATCTCCTGGACGCCAATCTGTTTTCGGTCTAATTTAAATCCACATTCACGGGGATGCCAATCCGTTTTCAGTCAGTTTTAAATCAACAATCTCTGGGATGCCAATCTTTTTTCAGTCCGTTTTAAATCCACACTCTCTGGGATGCCAATCCGTTTTCAGTCTGTTTTAAATCAACAATCTCTTTGATGCCAATCTTGTTTCAGTCCGTTTTAAATCCACACTCTGGGATGCCAATCCACTTTCAGTCCGTTTCAAATCCACACTCTCTCGGATGCCAATCTGTTTTCAGTCACAATCTCTGTAATGCAAATCTGCTTTCTGTCAAATTTAAATCCACATTCTCTGGGATGCAAATCCACTTTCAGTCCATTTTAAATCCACATTCTCTGGGATGCCAATCTGTTTTCAGTCACAATCTCCTGGACGCCAATCTGTTTTCGGTCTAATTTAAATCCACATTCACGGGGATGCCAATCCGTTTTCAGTCAGTTTTAAATCAACAATCTCTGGGATGCCAATCTTTTTTCAGTCCGTTTTAAATCCACACTCTCTGGGATGCCAATCCGTTTTCAGTCAGTTTTAAATCAACAATCTCTGGGATGCCAATCTTTTTTCAGTCCGTTTTAAATCCACACTCTCTGGGATGCCAATCCGTTTTCAGTCTGTTTTAAATCAACAATCTCTTTGATGCCAATCTTGTTTCAGTCCGTTTTAAGTCCACACTCTCTGGGATGCTAATCTGCTTTCAATCCATTTTAAATCCACCCTCTCTGGGATGCCAATATGCTTTCAGTCTGTTTTAAATCCACAATCTCTGGGATGCCAATCTGCTTTCAGTCCGTTTTAAATCCACAATCTCTGGGATGCCAATCCACTTTCAGTCCGTTTCAAATCCACACTCTCTCGGATGCCAATCTGTTTTCAGTCACAATCTCTGTAATGCAAATCTGCTTTCTGTCAAATTTAAATCCACATTCTCTGGGATGCAAATCCACTTTCAGTCCATTTTAAATCCACATTCTCTGGGATGCCAATCTGTTTTCAGTCGCAATATCTGGGACGCCAATCTGTTTTCAGTCTAATTTAAATTCACATTCGCGGGGATGCAAATCCACTTTCAGTCACAATCTCTGGGATGCCAATCCACTTTGTCAGTTTTAAATCCACACTCTCTGGGATGCTAATCTGCTTTCAGTCTGTTTTAAATCCACCCTCTCTGGGATGCCAATCTGCTTTCAGTCTGTTTTAAATCCACAATCTCTGGGATGCCAATCTGCTTTCAGTCCATTTTAAATCCACAATCTCTGGGATGCCAATCTGTTTTCAGTCTGTTTTAAATCCACAATCTCTGGGATGCCAATCCACTTTCAGTCCGTTTCAAATCCACACTCTCTCGGATGCCAATCTGTTTTCAGTCACAATCTCTGTAATGCAAATCTGCTTTCTGTCAAATTTAAATCCACATTCTCTGGGATGCAAATCCACTTTCAGTCCATTTTAAATCCACATTCTCTGGGATACCAATCTGTTTTCAGTCGCAATCTCTGGGACGCCAATCTGTTTTCAGTCTAATTTAAATTCACATTCACGGGGACGCCAATCCGTTTTCAGTCAGTTTTACATCAACAATCTCTGGGATGCCAATCTTTTTTCAGTCCGTTTTAAATCCACACTCTCTGGGATGCCAATCAGTTTTCAGTCCGTTTTTAATCAACAATCTCTGGGATGCCAATCTGCTTTCAGTCCGTTTTAAATCAACAATCTCTGGGATGCCAATCTGCTTTCAGTCCGTTTTAAGTTCACACTCTCTGGGATGCCAATCTGCTTTCAGTCTGTTTTAAATCCACAATCTCTGGGATGCCAATCTGCTTTCAGTCCGTTTTAAATCCACAATCTCTGGGATGCCAATCCACTTTCAGTCTGTTTTAAATCCACAATCTCTGGGATGCCAATCCACTTTCAGTCCGTTTCAAATCCACACTCTCTGGGATGCCAATCTGTTTTCAGTCACAATCTCTGTAATGCAAATCTGCTTTCTGTCAAATTTAAATCCACATTCTCTGGGATGCAACTCCACTTTCAGTCCATTTTAAATCCACATTCTCTAGGATGCCAATCTGTTTTCAGTCACAATCTCTGGGACGCCAATCTGTTTTCAGTCTAATTTAAATCCACATTCGTGGGGATGCAAATCCACTTTCAGTCACAATCTCTGGGATGCCAATCCACTTTGTCAGTTTTTAATCCACACTCTCTGGGATGCAAATCCACTTTCAGTCACAATCTCTGGGATGCCAATCCACTTTGTCAGTTTTTAATCCACACTCTCTGGGATGCAAATCCACTTTCAGTCACAATCTCTGGGATGCCAATCCACTTTCAGTCAGTTTTAAATCCACACTCTCTGGGATGCCAATCTGTTTTCAGTCTAATTTAAATCCACATTCGTGGGGATGCAAATCCACTTTCAGTCACAATCTCTGGGATGCCAATCCACTTTGTCAGTTTTAAATCCACACTCTCTGGGATGCCAATCCGCTTTGTCAGATTTTAATCCACAATCTCTGGGATGCAAATCCACTTTCAGTCACAATCTCTGGGATGCCAATCCACTTTCAGTCAGTTTTAAATCCACACTCTCTGGGATGCCAATCTGTTTTCAGTCAATTTTAAATAAACAATCTCTGGGATGCCAATCCGCTTTCAGTCAGATTTTAATCCACAATCTCTGGGATGCAAATCCACTTTCAGTCACAATCTCTGGGATGCCAATCCACTTTCAGTCAGTTTTAAATCCACACTCTCTGGGATGCCAATCTGTTTTCAGTCAATTTTAAATAAACAATCTCTGGGATGCCAATCCGCTTTCAGTCAGATTTTAATCCACAATCTCTGGGATGCCAATCCACTTTCAGTCACAATCTCTGGGATGCCAATCCACTTTCAGTCAGTTTTAAATCCACACTCTCTGGGATGCCAATCTGTTTTCAGTCAATTTTAAATAAACAATCTCTGGGATGCCAATCCGCTTTCAGTCAGATTTTAATCCACAATCTCTGGGATGCAAATGCACTTTCAGTCACAATCTCTGGGATGCCAATCCACTTTCAGTCACAATCTCTGGGATGCCAATCTATTTTCAGTCAGTTTTACATCCACACTCTTTGGAATGCCAATCCATTGTTCTTCGGCTTCGGATTTCAACACCGTTGGGAACTTCGGCTCAGAATGTTGAACGGCTTCCTACCTGCCGTCAGCTTATTTTAAGCTCCCTTTTTGTAACCGTCATGTCCACAATTGTTAAATGTTACTGGTTCTCTGCTGCCTTTGAGAGTTTCGTGCTGTAAATACGTCTCTGTAGACCTGTTTTTGTTGTTGATGATCTCAGCTAGCCTGATCCGTTACTTATTTCGTTTGTCTGTCTCCATCTCTGCTTTCCATCATTTTTTTCACCCAAAAACTACGTCCACGGTCCACCCTTGTATTGTCACCATTTATATATCACTAATCATTATGCTGATCAGTTGTGGACCAAAAGGTTGGGTCCTTCCCCCTTTCTCCACCTCTATCTTTGTTTCAGAACTACCTTCCTGGTTTTATTTCTTCTCTTTCTCCGCTACTAATTAAATCCCATTTTATTTTAAATTCATATTTAAAAATCTGTCTTCTCGTAAGCTTCCAGTCCTATCCCCAGCCTGCTGACATGCCTCTGGTAATAATGAGCGAGCCCAATGAAGGAAGAAAGCTGAACTTTTTCTCTTGGGTTGGGCATGTCGGATATGGCATCAACTTTCTGAGGGGCTTTCGAAGGCCCATCCAGAGTGATGATATGGCCCAGGTACTCCACTCGCTTCTGAAAGAATAAACATTTGTCTAAATTCAGGCGGAGACCCTGAGGAGCGAACTTAGACATCACCTTATCGATGTTCTCTAGATGCTGATTAGCCGGTGCACCCGCAATGAGGATATCATCCAAGTAGCATTGTGCCGGTAAGTCGGCACAATGACAATCCAAAGCTTTCTGCCACATTGCTGGAACTGAAGCAATACCGAAACAAAGACGGGTATACTGGTACATACCCTGACACGTATTGACAAAAAGGTGACGACGATCCTCTGGTGCAATCTTGAGGTGGAAGTCGGCATCGCGCAAGTCTAACTTCATGAAATACTGACTCTCCACCAACTTAATACATATCTTGTTAATGGATGGCAGTGGATACTGCTCCACACAGAGGTTGGGGTTAATGGTTGCTTTAAAGTCACCACACAGACGGATACCTCCATTCCGTTTCAGCACTGTGATCATGGGCGTTTCCCACTCAGAATGCACCACCGGCTCAATGACACCAACCTTTTCCATTCTGTTGAGCTCTTCTTTGACCCGATCCCAAAGAGCATATGGCAAAGTTCAAGGCTTACAGAATCACGGACTGACACCCTCCTTCAGGTGTAGGTGACGTTGAGTACCTATGAGCTTCCCAAGGCCAGGCCCGAATAGAACTTGATGGATGCTTTTTTCCAAGATTCTCTCCAACCAGGAAGGAGACAGAAATGATGTATGAACACTGTAAATATCTGCCCAATCCAGAGAAATTGTGTGCAACCAGTCACGACCCAGGAGAGATGGTCCCAAACTATCAACCACATGCAGGGGCAACACTGCTTGCTGTTCCCGATAACGAACCACTGTATCCATCAAACCTAATGGTTTGATCAACTCCCCAGTGTAGGTACAAAGTGTAGTGTGTACTGACGCCAATACCAGACAACCCAAACGACATCAGGTCTGCTTTCTCACGAGACTGACTGATGCTCCTGTATCCACTGTGAAATTGACTGGCCTGCCATTCACACTGACAGATACCTCAAAGGGGTGATTTACAGCTGTTGTCATCAGAAATATGCCAAGTTAATCAACCTCACTGCTAACCTTGACCACATTAACCGATGATGGTGCCTGTCCCTGACAGACCCTCTGCACATGGCCTGTCCTACCACACCGGTGACACACTGCATTCCAAAATGGACAGTTCTGCCAAGAGTGTGAACCACCACCACCCTGACAAGACTGTGGTTTCAGCTGGACCTGTGATGCACTGCTTGCGTGCATCCGGGATGAAAGAGGTTCCTGATATGCTGACCAGGATTTGGAATTGTGAGCATGTGACCTGCCAGTAGCTATGACATTGACAGAAAAATCCTCCCGAACAATGATGTGAACATCCTTTCTCGCTTGTTCCACAGCAGCTGCAGTTTCAACTGCTTTTAGCAAATGTAATCTCGTCGAACTTTATTGGAAGAACTGATGCGACTATCTTCTCATCCCGCAACCCAGCGATAAAATGATCCTTCAATCTGTGTGACTGTTCAGTCACCAAAGACGGCAATCCCCGTCGAGATGCTTGAGTCTGCCAACAAAATAAGCTAGCCTCTCATCAGAAAGCCGAACCAGGTTGTCAAACTCATTCCATGATAACTGTGGTGACTTGCCAAATCTAATATGGTTGTGCAATGTCTTGACTATGGATTCGTAGGTGATCGCATCATCCGGTGCCTTTGCAGGTGAAATCAAGTCAGACAGCAGACGGAACACCTTCGCCGGCAGTGACGACAGAAAAATCGCTTTCCATTTCCCAGCATCGGTGACATCGTTAGCAATGAAATGGAAACTGAGTTGCTGCGCAAATAGTTCAAATTTATCTCCGGAATACTCTGGGACCTTACCATGCAATGTAGTCATGGTTCGACAAATCCTCGTCGTCAATTGTGGTGTCTTTAGCACAACGATGAGGACACATGGAGAGAAACAAACATCATTTATTCCATTGAGAATCAAACGTCAAGCCAACAGCGGCCTCACTGGGGCTGTACACGATACCACACAGCCTTCCTGAATGTATTCAGTAACTCAATGTTTCACCCGAAAAGCAGTGTTGTAGTGTCTAATTTTGAGGGACCAGAGCTCTGCAAAAATGTCAGCATTGACGCCATCACCAGATCTACTGTCACATCAACTTTTAACATGACGCTATACCATTTGAGTCCCCAAAATGAGTGACAAAAGAAATTCACACATTTTACCATGATTACAAGAAAAAAAAACTCACACCCATTTGATCTCATAATTCAGAATCAGATTTTTTTTAATGAGTTAGATCAGTTACTCTCTCCATTCCAACCAACGATGTATTGAAATAAAGAGAACTGTCATCCTGGTGTTTCACAGGCAGGGAGATTCATCAATGTGCGTGCCGTCTCTCGGAGTGACGTTAAACTTGGCGTCCAGTCTGCCAGTATTAGTTATTTCATTGTTTTTCACAGTAGCTGGTGTCTTTCTTGAAGTTGACGAAAGAAGATAAAGCTTTGGGGTCAGATAGACATCTGAGAGTATTGAGGGAGATGGCAGAGCAGGTAACCATTATGTTAACATATATAACGTCATGATTGTCTGTTCTACCAACATGAGTCCTTGTCATTAATGTATTGTAGGCCTACCTTTGTTCATACAATGTGATAGCCATTCAGATAATTTACAACAACAGCCACATCACTGATCTACCCAGACTTCAACTGGTTGGAAGCATCCAAAGTTTCCCATGTCTTCACGTGTGAATACTTTTTGTAAATATATGATAATTCACTAAATCTGGACATAAAATGGTTGAAAGTTTGTCTCGCTTCAGGACCATGCTGAATTCAGAAATTCATATGGGTCTGTGTGTGCCTATAACCTGTATTGTTATAATATCACTCCCAAGAAAAAGTGTCCAATGTCTTGACATATCAAAGCTTCGGAACAAAC
>NC_140964.1:72020513-72070513 GCF_056783735.1 Eptatretus burgeri
CATTCTCTGGGATGCAAATCCACTTTCAGTCCATTTTAAATCCACATTCTCTGGGATGCCAATCTGTTTTCAGTCACAATCTCCTGGACGCCAATCTGTTTTCGGTCTAATTTAAATCCACATTCACGGGGATGCCAATCCGTTTTCAGTCAGTTTTAAATCAACAATCTCTGGGATGCCAATCTTTTTTCAGTCCGTTTTAAATCCACACTCTCTGGGATGCCAATCCGTTTTCAGTCTGTTTTAAATCAACAATCTCTTTGATGCCAATCTTGTTTCAGTCCGTTTTAAGTCCACACTCTCTGGGATGCTAATCTGCTTTCAATCCATTTTAAATCCACCCTCTCTGGGATGCCAATATGCTTTCAGTCTGTTTTAAATCCACAATCTCTGGGATGCCAATCTGCTTTCAGTCCGTTTTAAATCCACAATCTCTGGGATGCCAATCCACTTTCAGTCCGTTTCAAATCCACACTCTCTCGGATGCCAATCTGTTTTCAGTCACAATCTCTGTAATGCAAATCTGCTTTCTGTCAAATTTAAATCCACATTCTCTGGGATGCAAATCCACTTTCAGTCCATTTTAAATCCACATTCTCTGGGATGCCAATCTGTTTTCAGTCGCAATATCTGGGACGCCAATCTGTTTTCAGTCTAATTTAAATTCACATTCGCGGGGATGCAAATCCACTTTCAGTCACAATCTCTGGGATGCCAATCCACTTTGTCAGTTTTAAATCCACACTCTCTGGGATGCTAATCTGCTTTCAGTCTGTTTTAAATCCACCCTCTCTGGGATGCCAATCTGCTTTCAGTCTGTTTTAAATCCACAATCTCTGGGATGCCAATCTGCTTTCAGTCCATTTTAAATCCACAATCTCTGGGATGCCAATCTGTTTTCAGTCTGTTTTAAATCCACAATCTCTGGGATGCCAATCCACTTTCAGTCCGTTTCAAATCCACACTCTCTCGGATGCCAATCTGTTTTCAGTCACAATCTCTGTAATGCAAATCTGCTTTCTGTCAAATTTAAATCCACATTCTCTGGGATGCAAATCCACTTTCAGTCCATTTTAAATCCACATTCTCTGGGATACCAATCTGTTTTCAGTCGCAATCTCTGGGACGCCAATCTGTTTTCAGTCTAATTTAAATTCACATTCACGGGGACGCCAATCCGTTTTCAGTCAGTTTTACATCAACAATCTCTGGGATGCCAATCTTTTTTCAGTCCGTTTTAAATCCACACTCTCTGGGATGCCAATCAGTTTTCAGTCCGTTTTTAATCAACAATCTCTGGGATGCCAATCTGCTTTCAGTCCGTTTTAAATCAACAATCTCTGGGATGCCAATCTGCTTTCAGTCCGTTTTAAGTTCACACTCTCTGGGATGCCAATCTGCTTTCAGTCTGTTTTAAATCCACAATCTCTGGGATGCCAATCTGCTTTCAGTCCGTTTTAAATCCACAATCTCTGGGATGCCAATCCACTTTCAGTCTGTTTTAAATCCACAATCTCTGGGATGCCAATCCACTTTCAGTCCGTTTCAAATCCACACTCTCTGGGATGCCAATCTGTTTTCAGTCACAATCTCTGTAATGCAAATCTGCTTTCTGTCAAATTTAAATCCACATTCTCTGGGATGCAACTCCACTTTCAGTCCATTTTAAATCCACATTCTCTAGGATGCCAATCTGTTTTCAGTCACAATCTCTGGGACGCCAATCTGTTTTCAGTCTAATTTAAATCCACATTCGTGGGGATGCAAATCCACTTTCAGTCACAATCTCTGGGATGCCAATCCACTTTGTCAGTTTTTAATCCACACTCTCTGGGATGCAAATCCACTTTCAGTCACAATCTCTGGGATGCCAATCCACTTTCAGTCAGTTTTAAATCCACACTCTCTGGGATGCCAATCTGTTTTCAGTCTAATTTAAATCCACATTCGTGGGGATGCAAATCCACTTTCAGTCACAATCTCTGGGATGCCAATCCACTTTGTCAGTTTTAAATCCACACTCTCTGGGATGCCAATCCGCTTTGTCAGATTTTAATCCACAATCTCTGGGATGCAAATCCACTTTCAGTCACAATCTCTGGGATGCCAATCCACTTTCAGTCAGTTTTAAATCCACACTCTCTGGGATGCCAATCTGTTTTCAGTCAATTTTAAATAAACAATCTCTGGGATGCCAATCCGCTTTCAGTCAGATTTTAATCCACAATCTCTGGGATGCAAATCCACTTTCAGTCACAATCTCTGGGATGCCAATCCACTTTCAGTCAGTTTTAAATCCACACTCTCTGGGATGCCAATCTGTTTTCAGTCAATTTTAAATAAACAATCTCTGGGATGCCAATCCGCTTTCAGTCAGATTTTAATCCACAATCTCTGGGATGCCAATCCACTTTCAGTCACAATCTCTGGGATGCCAATCCACTTTCAGTCAGTTTTAAATCCACACTCTCTGGGATGCCAATCTGTTTTCAGTCAATTTTAAATAAACAATCTCTGGGATGCCAATCCGCTTTCAGTCAGATTTTAATCCACAATCTCTGGGATGCAAATGCACTTTCAGTCACAATCTCTGGGATGCCAATCCACTTTCAGTCACAATCTCTGGGATGCCAATCTATTTTCAGTCAGTTTTACATCCACACTCTTTGGAATGCCAATCCATTGTTCTTCGGCTTCGGATTTCAACACCGTTGGGAACTTCGGCTCAGAATGTTGAACGGCTTCCTACCTGCCGTCAGCTTATTTTAAGCTCCCTTTTTGTAACCGTCATGTCCACAATTGTTAAATGTTACTGGTTCTCTGCTGCCTTTGAGAGTTTCGTGCTGTAAATACGTCTCTGTAGACCTGTTTTTGTTGTTGATGATCTCAGCTAGCCTGATCCGTTACTTATTTCGTTTGTCTGTCTCCATCTCTGCTTTCCATCATTTTTTTCACCCAAAAACTACGTCCACGGTCCACCCTTGTATTGTCACCATTTATATATCACTAATCATTATGCTGATCAGTTGTGGACCAAAAGGTTGGGTCCTTCCCCCTTTCTCCACCTCTATCTTTGTTTCAGAACTACCTTCCTGGTTTTATTTCTTCTCTTTCTCCGCTACTAATTAAATCCCATTTTATTTTAAATTCATATTTAAAAATCTGTCTTCTCGTAAGCTTCCTGTCCTATCCCCAGCCTGCTGACATGCCTCTGGTAATAATGAGCGAGCCCAATGAAGGAAGAAAGCTGAACTTTTTCTCTTGGGTTGGGCATGTCGGATATGGCATCAACTTTCTGAGGGGCTTTCGAAGGCCCATCCAGAGTGATGATATGGCCCAGGTACTCCACTCGCTTCTGAAAGAATAAACATTTGTCTAAATTCAGGCGGAGACCCTGAGGAGCGAACTTAGACATCACCTTATCGATGTTCTCTAGATGCTGTTTAGCCGGTGCACCCGCAATGAGGATATCATCCAAGTAGCATTGTGCCGGTAAGTCGGCACAATGACAATCCAAAGCTTTCTGCCACATTGCTGGAACTGAAGCAATACCGAAACAAAGACGGGTATACTGGTACATACCCTGACACGTATTGACAAAAAGGTGACGACGATCCTCTGGTGCAATCTTGAGGTGGAAGTCGGCATCGCGCAAGTCTAACTTCATGAAATACTGACTCTCCACCAACTTAATACATATCTTGTTAATGGATGGCAGTGGATACTGCTCCACACAGAGGTTGGGGTTAATGGTTGCTTTAAAGTCACCACACAGACGGATACCTCCATTCCGTTTCAGCACTGTGATCATGGGCGTTTCCCACTCAGAATGCACCACCGGCTCAATGACACCAACCTTTTCCATTCTGTTGAGCTCTTCTTTGACCCGATCCCAAAGAGCATATGGCAAAGTTCAAGGCTTACAGAATCACGGACTGACACCCTCCTTCAGGTGTAGGTGACGTTGAGTACCTATGAGCTTCCCAAGGCCAGGCCCGAATAGAACTTGGTGGATTTTTTTTTCCAAGATTCTCTCCAACCAGGAAGGAGACAGAAATGATGTATGAACACTGTAAATATCTGCCCAATCCAGAGAAATTGTGTGCAACCAGTCACGACCCAGGAGAGATGGTCCCAAACTATCAACCACATGCAGGGGCAACACTGCTTGCTGTTCCCGATAACGAACCACTGTATCCATCAAACCTAATGGTTTGATCAACTCCCCAGTGTAGGTACAAAGTGTAGTGTGTACTGACGCCAATACCAGACAACCCAAACGACATCAGGTCTGCTTTCTCACGAGACTGACTGATGCTCCTGTATCCACTGTGAAATTGACTGGCCTGCCATTCACACTGACAGATACCTCAAAGGGGTGATTTACAGCTGTTGTCATCAGAAATATGCCAAGTTAATCAACCTCACTGCTAACCTTGACCACATTAACCGATGATGGTGCCTGTCCCTGACAGACCCTCTGCACATGGCCTGTCCTACCACACCGGTGACACACTGCATTCCAAAATGGACAGTTCTGCCAAGAGTGTGAACCACCACCACCCTGACAAGACTGTGGTTTCAGCTGGACCTGTGATGCACTGCTTGCGTGCATCCGGGATGAAAGAGGTTCCTGATATGCTGACCAGGATTTGGAATTGTGAGCATGTGACCTGCCAGTAGCTATGACATTGACAGAAAAATCCTCCCGAACAATGATGTGAACATCCTTTCTCGCTTGTTCCACAGCAGCTGCAGTTTCAACTGCTTTTAGCAAATGTAATCTCGTCGAACTTTATTGGAAGAACTGATGCGACTATCTTCTCATCCCGCAACCCAGCGATAAAATGATCCTTCAATCTGTGTGACTGTTCAGTCACCAAAGACGGCAATCCCCGTCGAGATGCTTGAGTCTGCCAACAAAATAAGCTGGCCTCTCATCAGAAAGCCGAACCAGGTTGTCAAACTCATTCCATGATAACTGTGGTGACTTGCCAAATCTAATATGGTTGTGCAATGTCTTGACTATGGATTCGTAGGTGATCGCATCATCCGGTGCCTTTGCAGGTGAAATCAAGTCTGACAGCAGACGGAACACCTTCGCCGGCAGTGACGACAGAAAAATCGCTTTCCATTTCCCAGCATCGGTGACATCGTTAGCAATGAAATGGAAACTGAGTTGCTGCGCAAATAGTTCAAATTTATCTCCGGAATACTCTGGGACCTTACCATGCAATGTAGTCATGGTTCGACAAATCCTCGTCGTCAATTGTGGTGTCTTTAGCACAACGATGAGGACACATGGAGAGAAACAAACATCATTTATTCCATTGAGAATCAAACGTCAAGCCAACAGCGGCCTCACTGGGGCTGTACACGATACCACACAGCCTTCCTGAATGTATTCAGTAACTCAATGTTTCACCCGAAAAGCAGTGTTGTAGTGTCTAATTTTGAGGGACCAGAGCTCTGCAAAAATGTCAGCATTGACGCCATCACCAGATCTACTGTCACATCAACTTTTAACATGACGCTATACCATTTGAGTCCCCAAAATGAGTGACAAAAGAAATTCACACATTTTACCATGATTACAAGAAAAAAAAACTCACACCCATTTGATCTCATAATTCAGAATCAGATTTTTTTTTAATGAGTTAGATCAGTTACTCTCTCCATTCCAACCAACGATGTATTGAAATAAAGAGAACTGTCATCCTGGTGTTTCACAGGCAGGGAGATTCATCAATGTGCGTGCCGTCTCTCGGAGTGACGTTAAACTTGGCGTCCAGTCTGCCAGTATTAGTTATTTCATTGTTTTTCACAGTAGCTGGTGTCTTTCTTGAAGTTGACGAAAGAAGATAAAGCTTTGGGGTCAGATAGACATCTGAGAGTATTGAGGGAGATGGCAGAGCAGGTAACCATTATGTTAACATATATAACGTCATGATTGTCTGTTCTACCAACATGAGTCCTTGTCATTAATGTATTGTAGGCCTACCTTTGTTCATACAATGTGATAGCCATTCAGATAATTTACAACAACAGCCACATCACTGATCTACCCAGACTTCAACTGGTTGGAAGCATCCAAAGTTTCCCATGTCTTCACGTGTGAATACTTTTTGTAAATATATGATAATTCAC
The DNA here is from genome assembly GCF_056783735.1 of Eptatretus burgeri. NCBI lineage: Eukaryota > Metazoa > Chordata > Myxini > Myxiniformes > Myxinidae > Eptatretus > Eptatretus burgeri. Next base: position 72,026,661 of record NC_140964.1, read on the forward strand.
TAAATCTGGACATAAAATGGTTGAAAGTTTGTCTCGCTTCAGGACCATGCTGAATTCAGAAATTCATATGGGTCTGTGTGTGCCTATAACCTGTATTGTTATAATATCACTCCCAAGAAAAAGTGTCCAATGTCTTGACATATCAAAGCTTCGGAACAAACTTTGACCCAAAATATTTGGCCACGGAAGCACACAAAGCACAATAAGTGGACGGATCGTGAACCTGTGTGTTTTATTTTTTAAACTGTCGTGAAGCGAAGCTCTGCCTTTGATTGAAGTGCCGGAGCACCACTCTGGTGCGCTCCGCCTGACAACACCCCTGCCTAAGGGATGCGTGTGCCACATTGCAGATGAAGGTAATCTGAGATGGAAACAGTCTCGCCGTAAATGCACACGTCTGTCCTTCCCTTTCAAATATCAACATGTACCCCTTCCTGTCACTTGTGTGTTTTGCCCTCGCTCATGTACCCAGCGGTGGAATTGTCTTCCTCGATCCACTGTCTTGAGCTCTTCCCTTTAGGATTTCAAGTCTGCTGTCCACCACCACCTCATGGTCTCTCCCATTTCCAGTACTCAGCTTTATTACACCTGATGAGACCTTGTTCTCACCCTTCTACAATTCCTCTCCTTGTTCATTTGTTGTCAACCTTCTGTTTTCCATTTTTCCCATGTTGTCTGTTAATCAATTTTCCCCATATTAATTCTGCTCTTCCATGAGCCGTGATGCCAGGATGAAAATATACACAGTGGGGGGGAGGGAGGGGGGGAACATACAAGAAAGGTAAAAATCGAAATAATTTAATGAGGACATATCACCGATTTTATCAAGTGAATATTTATTTTGCTTCCATTCATCTAGAATTTCATCATTCTTAACAGATTATTTATTTCTGAACAGGGATGACGTGCCAGGCAAGAACATCTTATACGGAGGACGAGGTGCTATGGGGTCACCGTTTCCTGCCGGTCATGTCCCTAGAAGAAGGATTCTTCCGTGTTGACTACTCACAGTTCCATGCTACGTTTGAAGTCCCTACACCAGGCAGTAGTGTGCGTGAGCTAAGCGAACGAGCCGGTTATTTGCAAAGCCCTCAGGTGTTTTCTGAGACGCAAGGACACTCGGCAAATGACCATGCTGGGAGAAATTACAACAAAGGCTATGGCACATGGCAGAGGCAATATTTTGATGATGGAGAGATGCCATCTCCTGGAAGCATTGCCTCCAGGGATTTTCCAGCAACCAGGGCAACTGGAGGAAGGCTGTGTCGTCTCAATTCTGAGCCAAGCTGCCTAAGCTTTATCCCAGGCAAGGAAACTTCTTTGTCTAACTTGGCAACCTCAGGACAGAGAAGAGGTTGTTCTGGAGGTGAAGGAGCTCCTCGACACTTCACTGATGAAGATCTCCCTGCTAAGCTCCGCAAGTGGAACATGTGATGTAGTTGATCAGTTGATAATTTCTGGAATGCTGATGGATCAGATAATATCCAAGGCTTAACAATGTGCCTGAGGACCTTCTCACACAATATAAACTGTACACAAACCAAAATGATCTAAATTACATCCCTTAATCTCCACTGAATTCCAAGACCTTGAGCACAGTGTATGACAAAGGAAATTATTACCCATTTGGCAATGGCCCAAGCTTTGTCAGATATTAATGTGTCAGAGATTCTGAAACGATGTCACAATGAATGATTAATTGATTACCACAACCAGTGTTTTGCAATTATAGCAAGACATCATTCCAACGATTTTGGAGATATCGAATGGTCCCTTTTTAAATCGTACTTCCACAAGCAAATGCTTGATGCCAGTTGTACAATTTATCAGCAGCTCAACTTTTCAGGTCGGTATTCTGTCTCTCTCACACAACCTGGCATTTTTGAGGAACTAGTGTTTTCCAACCAGGAAATGTAGTGTAAAATTTTGACCTTATATTGAGGCTTGGTGAAGGGATCACTGGAAGATAGATTGAAATACAGTAGCTCGAGCTGAAAAGCTACAACATTAGGACGCAATGGACAAATCAGTAAAAAGCATGGCATTGAAACTTGAGGTCACAGCATCATTAAGGAAAGTTCTCAAACGGGAATGCTCAACAGGGTGTTACGACATGATCTATAACTGCATCGATTTCATCCTTGGTGCCTCATGAAATTCCTTGTAGATCAAAAATGGGTTCATTAAAGCTTGCGCAGTCCTACAGTGAACCAATTTAACAAACATAATGAGTAACACCAATTTAAAATCTCCTGAAGGAAAAGTATAGCTAATGATTTCCACATTCTTTTGAAGTTGTTAATCCTATATATTAAAGTAAAAGTATTCTTTCCTATTGTACCACTCAATGTGTCAGCAATGAATAAACATATTATTTACAGTAGTTGTAGCAGTTTCTTTTGAGCTAAAAGCATCACAAAACAAATGCTGGTGTTTTAGTTGTTAAGATGTTTTATGGCCATGGAAGTGTGGTCCTTTTTTGAGTTTCATTCATATTTATTGGAATTCACCAGTTTGTTGCTAAATTGTCTCGAATATGATGTAACAATTTGCATAGATACCAAACACAAAGAACAAAGACATTAATGTAACAAACAACTTTGGAATATACTGTCATGGGTTTTAATGGCCTCCTCAATGTAATGTGATATTGAGGAGAACCTTTCTGCTATGGGCTGAACCATCTCGAGGTACTGATATTAATCACTCAGGTTGAGTCTTCTCTTTTTTAGTATGGTTGTTGAGACTTGTGGAAGAGCAGCACAACAGAGGGCAATTGATTAGCAGTTGGAGTGAGGTAAAGGGAAAACAGTTGGATGACAACAAACTGATGCACCACTTCACAAGGAGAGAAATTGTCGGAGAATGGTCTCAGTGGGTGTAATAAAGCTCACTCGTGGAAATGGTGGGAGAGAACATGAGATAGCTGTGGGCAGTAGACAAGAAATCTTGTCGGGAAGAGCTCAAGACGATGGACTGGGGAAGACATTACCACGGGCAAGGAAAGACAGGGATGAACCAGAACGGACTTGGTGGAGCGCACTCCTCCATTAGACTGAACAGTTCACATTTAGTATCGCACTGATAGGCTGGATTTGCATCCGGACCTGAACCAAAATCTAATTGGCTTGTTCTCGTCACCTAACCAACTCATCCACCGAGTTTGGTCCCAACTCATCCAAAACTGTTTGAGATATCGTGCTATATATCGTTTTTGGCCCATCTCTCAATGGTGAAGAATCACTTTTAAAAATTCTCGTATCTGAAATTCAGATCTTCAGCAAAATCGAATCATTTCATTGTTGTCACACACCCAATGGGTCCACCAAGTTTTGGCCGAATACATCCATAACTTTTTGCGATATCATGCTGTATCTATTCCACAGTGATATCATGCTATATCTATTATCATGCTATTCCACAGTGATGTATATCATTTTTGGCCCCATCACTCAATGGTGAAGAATCACTTTAAACAATTCTTAGATCCAGATCCGGATTCACATATTCACCAAAATTGAATCAATTCTTCCATGTCAAACACCCAACCTGTCCACCAAGTTTTGTCAGAATCCATCGACAACCTTTTGAGACATCATGCTCACAGCCAAAGAGACAGGGGTCAAAACATAACCTCCGTCCACCTTCGGTGGCGGAGGTAAAGAATGGAGGTGTGCATTAAAATTAGACGTGGGGAGGGTAACAAGGAAAGGGCTTCTGGCAAAATGCATAAACCTAGGGGATGGGGTGATGGAGAAAGGACTGGGTGAAGAGGTGACAGCACAAGAGAAGCAAGACCAGAATAGAGCAGGTAGAAAAAAATCACTTCAACGTTAGGAGGCAATGGAGAAATCACTCCAACATTAGGAGGCAATGGACAACGTTGGGAGGCAATGGACAAATCACTACAATGTTTGGAGGCAATGGACAAATCACTACAATGTTTGGAGGCAATGGACAAATCACTACAATGTTTGGAGGCAATGGACAAATCACTACAATGTTAGGAGGCAATTCAGTAAATTGCATGGGATTAAAATTTGAGGTCACAGCATCATTAAGGTAAGTTCTCAAATGGGAATGCTAAATCGGGTGTTATGACATGATCTATAACTCCATTGATTTCTTGCAACATAACAAAAGGAACAGCAGAAAGAGAAGGGGAAATGACAACAGGATGGGCTGAGGGAGAAAATAAATGGAGGACAACAAGGGATGTGTGTGTGTTGGGTTGAGGAGTGGGGGGGGGTGGATACAATGGATACAGAAGCAAAAAAATATATATATATATATATATATGTATATATATATATATATATATATATATATATATATATATATATATATATATATATAATTGGTGAGGGAGGTTTAATGGTGGGAGAAAATATCATGGTTTTGAATGGGCGATGATCTGAAATTAAGGTGAACAGCTGTCATGAAGACCTGGAGGGAAGAATGAGATTGAAGAGGATGTGGAAGTTGATTCCGCAGGTGGGACAAAAAGAAGAACAAATGAGTGGAGATGAGCAGTAATCCTCAATTTAGGTAGTTTCACCAGAAGGGACTGATGGTGTGTGCTCTGCATATACCTGTGGGGGACAAAGCATGGAAAGAACAGAGGGTGCAAGACAAGAAAGGAGGCAGAAGAAGGCAGAGAGACCACCGACCTGTCTTAGATGGTGAATTGATGTACCCATAGACTTAGCTTCAGCGTGGGAGATTCTAATGATCTTGAAGGCCTTGGTTTCCACAGCATCAAGCTGAGCAAGATATGAGCAGTACTCCATCAACCTGCAGAAGTCCTTATAGGTGGATAGGAGTTCAGGTGTGCCAAGGAAGGACTTTGTACGACAGCGGATGGCCAGTCGGTGGCTGGCTGTGCGGCCATTTTTTAAATTCGTTTTGCCCAAGAAAGATCATGGCTGATCGTGAGACACAGGACTTTGAATGACTGAAATTCCTCAAAAAGATGTTAAGAACGTTGATAGGAGGGTTTGCCAGACAGTCCTTTTGGAGAGAGAGATAGTGAGAGTGTGAGATTTGTCAGGATTGAAATACATATTCCAAGTGTTTGATGAGCTTGTGATTTTTTTTTAAGGTCTGAAGAGAGGGAAGAGGCTGCAGACTGCCGGTCTGAAGGATGCGGGATGTCACGGCAGAGGGTGGAGTCATCAGAAAATAGATATATTGGATTTTTCAGGGAATCAGCGAGATCACTGATGAAGATCATGAATAGGACTGGACCCAGAACACTGTTTTGGGGCCCTCCAGCCTTGACAGGGAGAGGAGATGAAAGGATTCCATTGTGTGCCACATGTTGGCTACGAAAGTAGAGCAAGTCAGTCATCCATGTGTGGAGTTGGCCTTGGATGCCATAGGCAGAAAGTTCGGACAACATCTCATGACTGTTGGGTGAATAGAAGCAGCAGAAGGTGGAGTGACCTGGTCTAAACTCAATTGGTGATCTGAGATGAGCTTGTTGGAGAAAAGGAAGGATTTCATATCATTTGCGATGATTGATTCCATTTTCTTGTTGATGAGTGGAAGTAGTAGAGGGGTTCAGTTTTTGCTTCCTTTTAATGTAGTTCAATAATGTTGGTGGATTTCCAAGGAGATGGAAGATGACTGAGCATAAATGACAGGGTGAAAAGGGCAGAGAAAGGATGTGCAAGAGCAGCAGAGTAGGTTTTTAGGACACGTGAGCTGATGCTGTCCAGTCCAGCAGCCGAGTCAGAGTCGAGGGTTTAAAGAACCTTCTCTACCTTATCGGGTGCAAAAGGCAGTCGAGGAGCAGTTGGATACAACAATGAAGGATGGGTACTGCGAGTGAGGGGTTGGGGACACAATGTTTGGAAGCAAATACAGAATTCAGACATTCAGTCTTCGCATGAGCAGAGTTGGCTGTAGTGCCTTTTGAAGTAAGGTTAGCGATGGAAGGGGAGCATGCTTCAGTGACAAGCTTAACAAGGCACCACCAGGTTTTAGAGGGGGGAGACAAGTTTGAAAGTTCATTTTTGAGGTTGGACAGATGTTGTTTTCTCACTCTCCTGAGTGTGGACACACACTTTTTGCGGACTTTTTGGAATGCACTGAGATTTCCTTCAGTGGGATATGCTTTCCAGGAAGAGAAGGCAAGTTGTTTCAGAGCAACTGCCTCACTACAGGAGTCAGTATACCATGGGTGGGAAGAGGAGATGGCATGAATCTGTGAATGAGAGAGAGCAGGCTTGTGTGGAAGAATTCCCAGGCTGAGTTAATACCACGTGCAGCAGATATAGGAGACCATTACTGAGGAGAGATGGCTGCTTGCAGTCCCTACCAATCTGCTTGAGTGAAATGCCAGACTCGCCGGCATTGAGGCAGCTCTCTGACAATGGCCAGAGAGATGTTGATTCTCACAAGCATAAGACCAAATTAACCAATTGGAACAGAGGAAGGGCAGGATACATTTACAGGAAAGTTGATCGTCACTGGGAAAGTTAGTTAGGTTGGAAAGTTCACAGATTGAGTCAGTGCCATGGAGTCACACAAGTCCTTTGCTGAAGTGCAATGACAAGTGAGAGGGGTACAAACACCCAGCCAAATTGCATGGTGACAAATGAAATTGCCACATATGAGGAAGGGACATTTGGCATGAGTGGTTAAAAGTTTGTCCATGTTGTCTGAGAGAGATGTAGATGGAGTTGTCACTGTTAGGAGGACAGTGCAACACATATGAACAAGAGGTGGAGGTGGAAGGGAAGTTGCAGTCAGAGGTACTCCTGAGGGTTGGGAGGTGTAAGGTAGGTACAAGGGCAGTGGTTGAGGGGATCAAGGTAAGTACAAGGGCAGTGGTAAATTGAGTTCTTGATATAAAGGGCAACTCAGTCGCCGGGGTGTGATTCAGGCCGATCAAATTGCATGAGACAGTAACTGGGGAGAAACAAGAAAAGAGTCTGAGATGTCCTGTGGTAGGAAGGATTCTGTTAAATAGATGATGGCTGGTTTATCGGCAGCGGCCTGGATTGAGAGATGTCAGGTGATAGAGCGATGACCTCAGATGTTTGAGGTCCACACAGCAAGAGATGGGGGGGGGGGAGAAGGCGTTGGATGCAAGATGAAGGGGAGGCTTTACGGGGGCAAGATGAGACTTTGAGGGGTGGGGGGTGGTGTGAGAGGGAAAGTTTGAGTGTGTGGGGTGCAGGGTAAGGTTTGAATGTGTGGGGTGTTGGAGACGGTTTGAGTGTGTGGGTGTGGGGGAAGCATTTGGAGGATGAGGTGTGGGGAAAGCATTGAGAGGGTGGGGTGAGGAGGGATGCAGAAAGGGGGGAAATGAAGGTTTGAGAAGGTGGGGTGGGGTGGATGCTTTTCCTCCTTCCATATTCCCAACTTTGACAGATGGAGATAAAGATCATGAGATGGGAGATTTGAACGGTTGTTAAATGCATGGAAAAACAATGCGCTGTATGAGCAGGGGTGGGAGGGGGGAGGAGGGGTAAGGTTTGTGGACGAGGTACAGAGCAAACAAAAGTCTCAGAAAAAGAATCTTTTGTAAGAAGAAGAAGAAGAAGAAGAGACATATCGTGATGGAGAAGAAGCATCCTGTGGGAGGAAGAAAAATGAAGGGAAACTCTATGTGTGGCATTTATGAAAGAGATTCAAGGGTGAAATGCATTCTTAAAATGATTTTTAAAGATTATTTTCAAAGATGTATGATTTATCTATACGTGTGTGTGTGTGTGTGTGTGTGTGTGTGTGTGTGTGTGTGTGTGTGTATGTATGTATGTATATATATATATATATATATATATATATATATATATATATATATATATATATATATATATATATATATATATATATATATATATATATATATATATGTCCGTCCTCCATAACTCCAAAACCATGAAACTTAACAGCCTGAAACTTTGCATGCATCCTAAGAAAACTCCAAGGAAGTGCATGACTGACAAGAAAAAGAGCAATCAGAGATTGCAGACCCTTGCCAGGACTTCTTTTGAGTGGTGTATTTTTTATAGGTTTTAAGGTAAATCCAATAAGGCTGCCAAACCATGTGACCTCTGATATCATATGAGTGAACCTTTTGTTCCTCTTGGACAGGCGGTCATATGTGTAAAGTTTTCTCTCGATTTGTTCAGCCACTTCAGAAAATATTTTTAAAGTCTTTTTTTTTAACAATATGACTGCCAAATCACGTGACCAATGACGTCGTGAAGTTTTTTTCTGTGAACAATTTTATCCCTAGATGACCCCCAAAAGTTTTAATTTCTGATCAGATATGGCGTTCTGCATATGCAATAATGACGTCATAATGAGAGCACCTGTGATGGCATAAAACATCTCACTTATTCCCTATGAGGAGTAATTGCTCTGTGCCAAGTTTCAATTTTTTTCCTTCGTGTGGTTTCAGAGATAGAGGTCCCAAGTTTTTCCGTTTTCCAAATGTGGCTGCCACACCACGTGACCTATGACGTCTTAATTATCATTAAAACATTCCACACGAGTCGTCGCACCAATGTTGAAAATTTATTTCAATCTGGCAAGCGGTTGCAGAGAAAAACATGAAAGTTCTGTGCAGACAAACAAACAAACAAAAGGACCCAAATGCAATACCCTCTCCTTCGGCGAGGGTAAAATTTGGGTGTTTGTTTTAATTAAAACACTGCTTTTGAAGATAATAATTAATGGCCTTATTTAATTATATCCTTTATCAGGCACATCCTTAGTCACTGCTATCTATGGGGTCTGAAGGCGTATCCTGGGTAACCTCGCTGGAGTCTGAAGCCGCCATGTTTTTTGGCCTACAAAACCATGCCTTGACTTGGAATAGACTGCAACGATTTCGTAACGATATTTCTTTTTCACTTTCCTCACTCATATTATCAAATGCCATTTCATCATAGCTACGAATCGCTGGGTACATTGAAATGCTAATAAATGCCCAGAGACATCAGCGTTCGTGGCTTTATTATATTTCCGCACATGTGATCACCACGAGAATCTCTTAAACTAAGAAGAATTACAAAATTTAAGATCCAGAATCGAACTTACAAGCAGGTTCAACTCTTCGAAAAGTGTTCATTTGTCCAATTCCGACATATTTGACATTTTGGGCATCTCCGGGACGTATTACGGTTCGGTGATTGCCAATCACGTGCCAAGCGAGCCATTTCTTTTCAACCATTTTGTTCACGTGCTTAAGCCACTTAGCGAGCACTCTACAATATTCGCACTGTCACTGAATACTATGTCGATCAACGTGAACAAAATTCAGGGGTTACTTGCCTGCATTGGCCACGTGTTGTTTTTCAGTGCAACAGGAGGTGGCTGGCTCGTTGAAAATGTGAAATTTTATTTTCCACAACGTTTCCCCTTTTTGTTTTTTCATTACACGACCTGTCACTTCGGCATCCATAAATACAAATAAAAATTAAACATTTTGCTTTTAAAAGTTTCTTCAACCCTTTTGTGGAGTGCTTCGTGAAGCTACTTGGCAGGTGTTCTTCAAGTTTCAATGGCGATACTGCGGTTTGATAGGAAGGCAAAATAAATTATATGATCACAATGAGAAAAAATATTTTCAGTTATGAAATGATGAATCACCACACCACGCGAAGAATGCCGAGAGGTACGCATGCTCACTCTGTGTAGCCTGGATTCAAATCCCGACCCAGCTATAAACTGTCATCCCAGTGTTTCACAGGCAGGTGATTCATCAATGTGTGTGCCATCTCTTGGATGGACGATAAACTGGATGTCACATCTGCTGGAATCGCTCACCCCTCTCCCTCCCAACCCTACCCCCCCTCTCTTTCCGACACTGACCCCTCACCCGAACTCTGTGATATATTGTATGAACACGTGATTATTTCATCCCATCAACATCCCTGGTGTTGGCTTCATGGTTAGGGTGTGGGTTTGGGATCCTGGGGTCCTGAGTTTAAATTCCCCTGGCTGTTGAATTAATACCAGGTGAAGTTGACTCAGCCTGTCATGCTTCTGAGGTCAGCAAAGTGAGTGCCAGCTTGCTGGGATGATTGAGCCATTCGAGTAACCTGCATCAGAATGGCGACCCATCCAGGATTATTCCCAATAGCCCAGGAGACTGCTTTGGCAGCACCAACACTGAAGTCTGAACAGAGTATGGTCCCGATGGATAGATGGATCTCCCTCTCTCCCCTCCTCCTTTTCTCTCTCTCTCTCTCTCTCTCTCTCTCTCTCTCTCTCTCTCTCTCTCTCTCTCTCTCTCTCTCTCTCTCTCTCTCTCTCTCTCTCTCTCTGACCCCCCCTTTCCCCCTTTCCTCTTCCCTCCCTCGCTCTCTCTCCACCCCTCTATCTCTCTTCCAACCATCCCCCTGGTTCCCCACACCTCCCATCTGTTGAGGAGACTTGCATGTATGAATCAGATTTGGAGTGAACCGACTGGTGGGGTGCAAGGGTTGCTGCATGTACGAGCATGCGTGCATGCAGGCATACCTTTACCAGGAAGATAGTGTGTGTTTTAAATGCTCCCACCCCAGGTCTCAAGTCCGTGCAAGTTGCTGTTGTTGCCTGCTATCTCCACATGTGGTGGGTGGGTTTCAGGAGGTGATATGGAGATCTACCTGGTCTCAAAGTAGCCATGTGTGTGCGTGCGTGTGTGTGCGTGTGTGTGTGTGTGTGTGTGTCCTTGATTGGTATCTACATATGCAGGTTTCAAATATGGAATGGAGTCCTCCCAGGGCAGGCTCAAAGCATCCACCTTCATTTCAGTAAGGGATTCACGATTCATGGACCAAACTGTGAAGTTTTCTGTTCTCAAAGTTTTGTACTGAGGGCTCTCTTCAGGGTCGTCGCTGAACCCTGGACAGCTTCCAACTGTAGTTTGTTTGTCGTTATTTTCCCAGGGATGGTTTTTAATATCTACTTGAGGTTCTTCCACATCATTCCTGAAGCTTCATTCCTGAACAATCGCTGGTCCAACTTTGGCATTCTTCAGCCTCCAGAATCTTTTCACTTTATTCTTGAGGTCCTGGTATTTGGCCATTTTCTTGATTTCTGCATTGTTTAGTCTAAAATTACTGGTATTAACACCCCAATTAGCAATACCTTCTTCTCTTTTTTTTGTACCGAAGTATGATATCTCGTTGCAATGCTTTGTTTTTGATGTTCCTGCTTGATGGGATCATTAGTTCGTACGTGAGCGGTCGGTATTCCATGTTTTCAGTGTTTGCTTTTGGTTCATTTTCCCACATATTTTCTGGAACTGGGACATCAAAGCTTTTGCAAATGTGCCAGTAGATTACATTATAAACTTTGTTGTGTGGTTGTGTGTTCAGCTGTTCTGACCGTATGTGTGTGTGTGTGTGTGTGTATGTGTTTTGTTCATGAAGCATATATCTATCTATCTATCTATCTATCTCTCTCTTTCTCTTTCTCTCTCTCTCGTTCTCTCTCTCTCTCTCTCTCTCTCTCTCTCTCTCTCTCTCTCTCTCTCTCTCTCTCTCTCTCTCTCTCTCTCTCTCTCTCTCTCTCTCTCTCTCTCTCTCTCTCTCTCTCTCTCTCTCTCTCTCTCTCTCTCTCTCTCTCTCTCTCTCTCTCTCTCTCTCTCTCTCTCTCTCTCTCTCTCTCTCTCTCTCTCTCTCTCTCTCTCTCTCTCTCTCTCTCTCTCTCTCTCTCTCTCTCTCTCTCTCTCTCTCTCTCTCTCTCTCTCTCTCTCTCTCTCTCTCTATATATATATATATATATATATATATATATATATATATATAATCTCAACCCCTCATCGCACCCCTCCTCCCCACGTGTTTAGCAATGTTTGGTGAGGTGTCACTCTCCCACTTCCCCGGCTGCTCACTCTTCCCCCCTTCCGAGCCACTGCTACCTTTGTCCTCTCCTCTCCTCTCCCTTTCCTCCATCCTCTCCCCTGTCCTCCCTTCCCTCCATCCTTTCTCCCCTCCCTGCCTCCTCTTTCTCCCCTCCCTGCCTCCTCTTTATCCCCTTCCTGCCTCCTCTCTCCTCTCCCTGACTCCTCTCTCTCCTCCTCTCTGGCTCCTCTCTCTCCCCTCCCCTTCCTCTCTCTCCCCTCCTCTCCTTTCCCCTCTATTCCCCCCCCCACCCCTTAACATCCCTGTCAACGAAGCGACAGGTTGTATTTGCTTATATTTAATACAGATTCCGTTTGGAGAAAAGGGGGGGGTGGGGAATGTAGAACCAGGGGCAGAAGGAAATTCAATAGAAATGAGAATTGTTGTGGAGTGAAATATATATTGAAATGAGGAGAGGAAAATGAAATAGAAAATAGGACAGCATAGTGTTGAGGAAATAGAAATAGGATACCCAAAAATACACCCAGGTCTTAAGCTAAAGCAGGGCACACTTTCTATCCGAGGAAGGCCTTGAAAAAGGCCATTTTGGCCTTGGCAACACAGTACAAACGAACAATAAGAATTGAATACCACAAAACAACAAACAAATTTACATGAAACATTGCACTGGATAAAATAGCAACACATTGACGAATGAAACAAAACAGGATGAATCCGGTTCGGAAGACTCAGCTTTGGTGAGGTTGGATGGAGAAGCTCAAATTTCACCATGCACATGTGGAGAGCCAGAGTTGACAATTTCCATTTTGCAAAAAGGAAAAAGCAAATATTAACCTGATGTGGGAAGCAATAATCTTGCAGAGCTTTGCTCGGCCAGCAGCCATTCTGGAAAGTGAAACATCAGAAGGCTTTTTTTCCAGGTGAGGTTGACTCAGCCTGTCATGTCACTAACAGCCTTGAAAGGTGAACTCCAGCTAATTTAAACAAGAATCAGATCACCTTATAAGTACTTAATAAAAGTTGTGCTACCTGAAATCTATTTGCCAAATATCCAAACTCAGCTGTAAAACCTGCGCATTATCTTTTAGAACACAGACTGGCATCTTAACAATTTAACCCTCACCGTCTAACAGTTTTGGGAAGAGAAATGAAGAGTGGGTGACACTTGATTGCCCTCTCCCCCTTCCACGTCCCCCTCAAGGATAGATAATAAATATTGTATGTGGATCCTTAGGCCTTGTCTCTGCGAGCATAATGGTAGAGAGCCCACACTGTGCTGAGAAATGCACCACTTACTGATCCATGCAGCTCAGGTGAGGCCGAGCCATGATAGACCTGTACGGGTGATATTCTTCAAACCGCACCGATATCACAATTATTCTAATACTGTGAGGTGTACTTGAGAATGCATCACAATTATGCTGATTTAGAAAAACCATTAATCAGAAAATGACAAAAAAGTCAGCAAAATGAAGTGTGCCTCACGATTATTCCTTCATAATTTATTGGAGTGAGTGAGACAGCAACTTTCAAGTAAGAGGGTTGGATTAGGTAGAGTTTATGTGGAAGAGAATACCGTGGATAGGGATAGGGGAGGGTGACATGAGACAGTGGTGCACCGCCAGACCGAAGCCCTGGAGGAAAGTTCGAGAAAGAAGGAAGGCAGTTCCAAAAACAAATACAAAACACCACTGATTTTAACTATATTTCATCAAACTGAGCTGTTTTATCGTATGATTGTAGCGCTTCTTATTCCCCCATCATTTTAGACCTTCATATTGTTTCAGTTCACTGCATTTACCCAGTGGACGATTCCCAAATAAATATTAAACTAAATTTCCTATGCTTGACGTCTTGACACTATTATTGCCGTTGAACTACATATTAGAAAATAACCGCAATCGGCTCAATCATCCACGGATGCTCCCAGAGTGGTTACTTAACTTTTGAGCAGCTGAGATGAGAACTTTGTGGAATTCACTTTCCTGGCTTCTTTGAAATAAATAAAAAAAAAATGGAATAATTTTTTTATTTTTTATTGATGATGTCTTATTTCTAAGCCAAACTGTTACTAAGACAAACTTTTGTCATAAAATTGTTCCTTATTGATGTAGAGGTCAAGTCAGGTATGGGAGCATGAGCTGGAGCAGCGCCTCACTGCGTCCAATGTGGAGGTGTATGTTCTTTAATATTGTGGAATATGGGATTTTCTGGAAGTTGGCATTTAAGTAACAGGATGTATATTGACCCCCTTCTACAAGTAAGTTTTTCAACCCCTCCAATTCTCCACCCCCCCCACCCCCTCCCACAACCATCCCCACTTACCCACATATTTCTTAGAACTGTGGTTGCTTAACAGTGAAAACAGGTTTCCTTTTGAGCATGACATTTCACATACAAACTAACTTCACTCCAGGTTGTGGAGAACAAATAATTCCCCTTCTGTTGGAATTATGGCAGTTTGTAACCCTTCAAAACTGAGAGAAAGGTAAATATTCATTGAACTATGTATGAAAGGGCATGGATATATATATATATATATATATACATATATATATATATATATATATATATATATATATATATATATATATATATATATATATATATATATATATATATATATAGTATTACAACATAGATAATTCATGGAAAAGGATGCATAAACATTAAATGGTGATCATGAGGAGAAACCAATATGGATTTACATCAAGATCTAAAACATTGGGATTGAATGAGCACATCAACAAGGCTGTGAAACTCTGGTGACAGCACTTGGACAATTCGACAGAAACACCAAAATGGCTGCCCAAAGAATTTGGTCCTGTCCAAAAGAAAAAAGGTCCATGCCAGAAATACTGTTGCTCATTGTGGCCGAAAAGTTCCATGTTGGTTTCATCAGACCAAAGGACACTCTGCCAGAAGCCTCTATCTTTGTCCTTGTGCTTTCTTGCATATTTCAGCCTGGCTTCGCAGTGGCGTTTTTTAAGGAGTGGCTTCCTTCGTGCTCTGCAGCCTCTTAGTCCGTTTCGGTGCAGGACCCTCTGGACGGTGGGCAGTGACACCTTCATCTCTGAAGCCTCCAATTCTTGGCACAGGTGTTTCTTTGTAGTCTTGTGGTTGAAGCACACCTTTCCAACCAATGCCCTCTCATGAGTTGGTGTCAACTTGGACTTCCGGCCTGATCTTGGAAGGATCTTGCTTGTCACTAGGTCCCTATACTTCCGCACTATCGTTTGGACAGATGACTGTGGCACTTCTAGTTGCCTAGATATGGCCCCTAGAGAAGTTCCTGACTTGTGCAACTGGACAATGCTCTTCCTCAGGTCTTGAGAGTATTATTTTGCCTTCCCCATCCTAGCTCAAGTGGAAATAGGGCCTGAATAGGAAACCTAGGCACTTTATACAGCCATGGGAGCACTAGCTGACCTATAGGGAGCACTATAATCAGCAGAGAGTGGGGGACACAATACAAGTGATGGAAGGCCATTTCAGAACATTCTCGGCCTTTCGAAAGCCAATCATGCAGCAAGTCACCTTGGTGGATGTAAACTTTTGACCCACTATTTTTGTCACATCATGAATTAAACTGTGAATAAAATCATCCAAAGTACAGAAGTTGGGGAAACCTTTGATAGAAATAAGGGAGAATGGTTGAAATTGTTCTCGGAATGGAAAGAATTATGATTATTGTGGAGAAAAGAGGTATAAATGGAAGTCAACTGTATTCTGCTCAAGTGTATGCAAACTTTTGGACCCGACTGTATGCAGAGATCCATAGCTATGATGAACAGACATTCGATAATATGAGTGAGGAAAGTGAAAAGAAACATTGAGCGCTTTATCGATAAGAAAAAACTGCGGCCTGTTCCAAGCCAAGGCATTGTTAAGCCGGCTGTACAAAATGCCGCTTAAGACCACGATGAGCTGAGAGAGGGCTGACCAAGATGGTAGGCCACCATCTTTGAAAGGCCCATTTTGGGTTCTTTTTTGTGATGAGCACCCCCTAAATTATCTTCAAAAGAAGTGTTTAAATTTACCCAAACACCCAGTTTTGATTCATGCACTCCCTAGAGTTCCGTTAGTTTAGATGCAATGTTTTGGGCCTCGAGGTTTCATGCTTTTAGAGTTATGGAGGACACACACACACACTTATTATATAGATTTGAGGTTTTGTCATAACATTTTCAACAAACCTTTGTCAGGAGAATATTGAGAACACGAATTAATAAATATTCCTTTTTTTTCTAAAGCTGTTGTTTTCATCAAGTTTTGTTTGAGTACAAAGCAAACGTGAGCAGGCTTTGCATTTCAACATGTTTCCAAGTTGTTTTTGTCCTAATTTGTACCTTATCATAATTATTGATGTTATAAATGCAATCGGACACAATTGTTGGCATTGTCAGGATATGAAGACAGCCATCACTCACATGACCTGGCCAACATTCACAGCACATGGTAATTTCTTCCTCTGGGGAAAAGCCCAAATGAACAGATAATTAGGACACCATCTGGCTGTACACCATCTTCCCAGAAATAATTTGACACAGGCTAATGTTTTTGCACCATAAACACTAGGACTTGCATTTCTAGAAGATTTACAGTAAAGCTCTTTCTACAACCAGTGAGGAAAGAAAAAACAATGATTTGAACGTGTCCTTTATCTGTGTTATCAATTGTTGATATTGTTTGTCCTGCTTGCAGACTGAGCTCATCCGATAAAGTAATTTCCATTGCCATCTTACCCTGAAGATAATCAGAAGATATTTTAATGAAACATTCCTTGATATAATTCAGGCATTATGAATTAACTCAAAGAAAATCAGTTTCTGTAATATCTGTTAAAAAAGAGAAAATAATAAAACAAGAGCAGTTTTAGATATATTTTCTCGACAAACAACTCGGAAATTATTTGCCCAGTTTTTGACCCTCCCCTCTCTCTCTCTCCTAAACGATTTTTGCCCTAACAGTTTATTTATTTTGATTTACTGAAGAGGCAGAGCATGTGGTTAAATAGATTACTTAAGCCTTACATTTCATTCCACTGACATCTCCAAGCTGTTATTGTTCCATTCTACTCAAATCTGAAGTTGAGACTCATGGAAGAGTGAGATGTTAAGACGACGGAATGTTATCATCATAACATTGCAGTAGCGGGAAACAGGAGGGCACAAAACATACAAACAAACAGGATTTGACAAAGAAGAAAATCCCTGCAGTCGAGGTAGGACTGATGGGTAGGCATGGAAGGAAAAGATTAGCAGTTCACAGTGAGGAAGGAAAAATAATTGGTGGATCTTCACGAAACATCGACCTCTGTGTCACGTTATTGCACAAAAGAATGGTAGAGGTTCGTAAAGAAAAAAACCAAAAAATATACTTACGATGCTATCACCTTCATAAAACTTTGAGTTTCGTCTTCGGAACAAAAATTTGGTTGCAAAGCATCAAAAAATAGACCTCACTTGAAGTTCAAATTAAAATCTCAAACTCACCTTCTATTCTTGGTTATATATTGATTACATTGATCACTTTGTGTTTTATGCATATTGTTACTACTGTGGAAGTTAACATTACACCATGAAGGGCCCGTAAGTGAGATATCTCCATAGGTACATGTGTAGTTAGCCCAAACCCGTTGTATAGAGGGAATTTATGTGATCCATTCGGGCTGCGACACTTTGAGTTAGTCGTTTTTTCTGTTCTATCTTTATTTTGAACCAACCACGTCTCAACCGCCATCATACAACAACCACCAGGCCAGCCATCGTCACCAACTGCAACTACGCTCCAACCCTCGGACAACAACAATAATGCCAACAGCTATGACCTTTACCTTCACAACTCGCTCCCACATCATCGCATCACCGCCATTCCCAAACGGCACCATAACCATCAAACCACCACCGAAAACCCTCCACCACCTTCACCGCTCTCCTTCTACGGACATTCCCGCACCACCTGTGAACACTGAGCGTCGGGCTGTCTCGGGCCCGTTCGGCGATTGGTGCCGAACGCACCGAGTCGCGAGCGCAAATAGCGGCCTTTCCGAGGGGAAAATCGGATCAAGAACGCTACACGCCCACTCTTCCTCCGTCCAATTAGCAAGCGCGGGGCGGCTTGGCCCCGCCTCCAGGCGCGTCTGTGTGAAATCGATATATGCAAATTCTAGGATCATAGGAGGTTCACGCCCCCTTTCCTCTGACCAATGGGCGAGCGTGACTCCGCCCCCGAGGTCATCATGATCCGGATACTTGCATATTAGCTGCTCCTGCTGGCCGATCAGAAGGTGAGCGCAAGGCGAATGGAGTCAGTCGAGTCGGGTGGCGAAGTCATCGGTGTGGCAGAGTGAGTCAGTTTTGGTTGGAGAGTGGAAGAAAGCCAGGGGAAGAGTGTCATCTAGAGAGTTGGGTTCTGGAGTCGGCTGCGAAGAGTTGCGAGAAGAGGAAAAGGAGCTCAGGTCCGAGGCGAGAAGGACGGCGGTCGGCGACAAGGTCGCGGTGAGGGATCGCTCGTCGCAGGATCCAAGCCAGCCAGCTATTCTCCTCCCCAAAAGGGCAAAAAAGTGCAAAAAGGGGGCCCCGTTCCCACCCCACTCCAAACATCGTGCCAACGAAACCCGCCAAGGAGCACGGAGTCGGGGCACAGCCACGCCGCCACATCTGCGGCTCACCTGCCAACGCATCACGAGGACGCAGGTAGGACCCCCCCCCCCAGTCTCGCGGACCTGGCCGCTCCTCCAGGTCACGCGCACAATTGGCCTACAGGCCTGTCTGCCCCCTTGTCTATGAGGGTGGCTTCTTTCCTTTGCTTTTGTGTAAATGTGTGTTGGCGCCGTCTGTAAAGTAGAACTGTATAAGTGTTGCCGTGTGTGTGCGTAGTCGGTAGTAACTCTGCGTTGTTGTTGCTTTTGTTTTGGTTGCTATATGTGCATTTTGACTGTATGGCTGTATATATGTGCTTTCCGTGTGCCGGGAAATAAATGTGCATTGTGTGAACTGTTTTCCCGTTTCGCTTCATCTTTTCTTTGTTGACCCTCCATCCTGCTTCACGTAAAGGGTTCGTAGTGGGTGCAAAACGCCCGGTAAATAATCTGAACCGTCGAGGTCGACAATAACACCGCTCGGTTATCCCGATAGTACGGAACGTGCCACCCAAGCGGCTCGTGTCCAGAGTCGACCTGTGGCGAGGTACGATCGCCCGGTTTACCATCCGCGTGGGTACTTAAGTAGGTCGAGTTTGGTGAACAACCCTATCCTACGCGGGTAGCCGATTGGCACGATTGTGGTGAGGTCGAAAGGCCCACCCGTGACCGGCTCCGGGCGATAGTTCCTGGAGGGTCACGACTGAATTGTCTCCCCGGTGGGCAACGCGGTCGCGATTCGAGTGACGTGGCCGTCCACACGCTGGCGGGCGCGAATTCGCAACAATATCATCAAAGAGCTCATAGGGTAGCTTAGAGTTGTACGCCCTCACCTTTGAGCTATTGAGCATGGGTTTGAAACACACGGTTACACACTTTCACCATCATGTTTCACATGCAAAGCGAGGTATTGAATGTGTGCACCATCTATCGGAAGCTCGTTAAACCTGAGAACGAGACAGCCAGCCAGCATTAGTGGATGTTAAATATTTCACGGTGTCTTTCATGAAAAGTAGACAAGTTATACCACCGGCACTCTAAACAAATATTCCTCATTCCTGCCCACTTGCCAACCCACACTTGGCAAATGTGGTGAGTATGCCAAAAAATACACCCAGCGTGAGTTCATGGAGGCCTTTGTCCCACAGTGTATTTAAAAACAGGTTTATGACGATAATAATAATGATGATGATGATGATATCATCAGAACGTTTGATTTTTCATCATCTTCCACAATTATCAACAGTTTCAAGCATAGCATGGAGTCTCTGGAAGGTGTACGTTGCTTTCCTGTATCCTGGGCTGGTTGATAAATAAAACAGGGACTGTTTGTAACATCAGATCAAGAACATCAAGGAGCATCAGATTGATTATTTATTTTGGAAACGTGCCAAGTTATATTGAACACGTCTTTTTGTCTGGTTTGTCACTGAATGTCATCACTTTGGAGTGATATTTAATTTCAAATTGACGAACAAAGAAATGGGGTATTATCATTATGAAAAATATTCTGGCAGGGTGATGAAAAGGAAGCATGCTTTCCTTTAAACTCATAAGGTATGGGTTCAATTCACAACACGACTATAACCTGTTGGATTGGTATTTCGCAGGCAGGATGTTGTGTCAGTGAGTGTACCATAGCGACCTTTAGATAGATGTTAAGCTTGATCCGTCTGCTAGCATTAGTCGGTGGACGTGACAGATCCCACGGTATATTTTGCGAAGAGTCGGCAAGTTATTGCTCTTCCCTGAACAAACAACAAATTTATGTCATCATCAACTCCAATATAAAGTCAGACGTAGCCAACCAATTCCTGAAAGGATTTGGCCAAAAACTATCTCTGACCCCAAAAGAAGATGGAAAAATAACTGGGGGCTCAAAAGACGTAGCAGTAGTAGAAAAAGTTGTGGTTGTCATCGTCATAGTAATCAGGGCCGAATAAGTTAGGCAAATAAGACTGAAGCCTTCGTCGCTCCTATTTTTTTCTGCCCTCAAATTAATGAATCTCATTCTGAAAAAATCCTGGGTGATGTGATACACACTTTGGACACTGGTATTTTTCTGAGGTCTGGAACTATATCCTTCAGCCATTTATAAGATGCAGTCTTGGCTTGCAAAGTGCTGAAATGGACTTTTCAACTTCTGTAAACTCACTGATGAGTCTTTGAGCTGTTCTTCAACACGTGTGGGAGTGTTTTGTTGAGTACAAGGCTCGGGGGGGAGGGGGGGTGGAGGTTGCAAGGTCTTCCAGCCAAGATCCCCAAGAATTTGAATAATAAGTTAGTTAAATTCATCAAACAAATTTATGTTTGAATAAATTAGTTAAAATGAATTTATGGATTTGTATGCAATATGTAGTCCTTCCCTCCTATGAGTTGGAGGCCCCTCATAGTCTTAACCTAGGTCTGGTTGCAGTGGTAGTAATCATGATGGTAGTGGCAGTAGTAAGTACGGGATCATTATTCATGATGATGATGTAACACACTCTTTACAGAGTACTGGCGCTGCTGAAGCAGTTTCTTGGCAAGGATTATTATGGCTAGTTTACCATAGCCTTCCCAGAATTGTTTGTCCATGCTCTTTTAAAGCCTTTTAAAGCCAGGAAGTGTCAACCAAGGAAGCAGCACGTCGCATTTTAAGTATTTGGTATGACTCAGCCAGGGTTTGAACAGCCGACTTCCGAGACTCAGAGCAGACGCTCCAACCATTACACCATTGAGTCTGGTCATTACTCGAAGTACTGTTAGTCCTCGGTTTACGTCAGGGATGCGCTACTGAAAATTGTGATGACTATTGCAATAACATAAATCAAAGCAATTTTTCTCACAATAATTCATGGAATAAGTGGGGGATGCATTCCTATCGTCGCAACTCCACATTTTATATTTCGCTTTTTACCAATATTACCCGCTTGTCTTTTTTTTGGTTGATAATTTACATTCAAATACACTTATAAACTTAAAAAAAAAACCCTTCCAGAAGCAGTCAAACCTGGCAGTACGTCTTCAAATTGGAGCATGCTGGTCAATGACAGCACAGCATGTCACAAGCTCAGTTCTGATTGGTCTTGGAACGAATACAGACAGTCAATGGAGAAGTGAATAAACCTCACACATGTAGCCCCATATACACATACTGCATATTATAAGCTCCATTATAATATGATAGTTCATTAATTCAGCAAAATGTAGCGTTTTGGTAACTGGTGTGACATTGTCTCACTGGTCTTACAAATTCCAGTGTGTTATACCAGTGACGTGTTACACCAGTGATGTACGGGCTGAAATAATTTATGTGCTCCCTATGACATCATGAAAAAATTGGGTGGCTGACATTTTTCATTTCCGCAACAGCAGGTGTTTTCATGTACATATTAATTTTAACTTGGAATTTGCTCGATATACTTTAAATAAACATAGGGGCGATACCCCTGGGCGCATCGGGGAACCACTGGTAGGCATGGATAACCCACAAAATATATAATGGAGAAGAAAGTAAATATCTTTGGAATTTTTATTTTTTTTAATGACGTGAACAAACATTGGTGCATCATATGTCTCCGTATTACTTAAACTCTCATCTTTTATGTATGTATGTATGTATGTATGTATGTATGTATGTATGTATGTATGTTTCCAAAATACAGCCAAAATGGTAAAAGATAGTGCAAAATTTTTCGGACCACCTTACTCACCATTCTCCTGCGGTGTGCAGCATCAAGTTTCGTTCAAATCGGGCAACGAAAAAGTTATTTAAAAAAATCAATTCCCGATTCAGTCAAGTCCTCTTTCGGGAGAATTTGATCAATGCAAACAACCTCAGCGGTATAGTTCGCTGGAGCTATCTTTTTTTTCTTTCTTTCTTTTTTGCAAATGATTTTTTTTTATCAACCGCTGTTACAACGGGAACCCAACGAGTTCACTAGTCGTCTAGTGAGTGATAAAGGTTGTGGTCAAGTTTCATCGAAATTGTATGTGTGGTTTCAGAAAAGAAAGCAAATATATATTTTGTGGCACAACCCTCTATAGACACCTCAAGACCCCGATATATATGTGTGTGTGTGTGTGTGTGTGTGTGTGTGTGTGTGTGTGTGTGTGTGTGTGTGTGTGTGTGTGTGTGTGTGTGTGTGTGTGTGTGTGTGTGTGTGTGTGTGTGTGTGTGTGTGTGTGTGTTGCTTTCTGTGTGAGCTTCCTGAAATGGTGGTGCCTGGGGCCCATTGTCCTGCTCCTGCTCCTGCTCCTGTTAGCACCACAGACATGACCATTTTGACAAGTTTATGCCGGGCTATGAATCCAGTGACACCACCAGAAATTCGCAATTTGCACAAATTATCCAACAATGATGACATTGTGTGCTACTTTGACACTTTTGAACGGCAAGCGATGTCAGGTTTGCCGGAATCCGGTTGGCGTTCAGCCCTCGAACCTTACCTTACGAGCAGGGCCAGAAAGTAAATGCGGAGTTTTCAGATGACAACAAATAATTACTCACAGTTGAGGAATTTGATTGTGTCGCTACCAGCGAACACCTGAATTTTACAGGCAAAACTTCAGGTCTTATTGAAAGATGAGTGATGACACCATTAAGGAGTTTGGTGCCTGGTTATGGTTTCACTTTGTTCATTGGACACAACCATCAGAGACTACCCAGAGACTACCCAGAGAGTGTGTGTGTGTGTATATATTTTTTTTAAAGGTTGGAGTCAAGTTTCATCGAAATTGTGTGTGTAGTATCTGAGAAGAAAGCAAACACCTATTTTGGAGGAACCTCCCCCCCTCCCCCCCACAGACCTCAATTTTATTTTCATGACTTAAACACACTTTGGTACATACAAGATGTTGAACGTTGTGGTAAATTATCATCGAAATCATATGTGTAGTTTCAGAGAGGAAGTTGAAAGTATTTGTAGATGGACGCATGGATGGATGGACGACATACCATCTCATAAGCTGCCCAGAACTACGCTCCAGGTGAGCTAGAAATAGATACAACAACAGTGACATTGCGTAAACCTACACGATCATTCCTCGACCCTCCATGACACAAACTCACATCACCATCTCTCCAGCTGTGGCAGGTTGGATAGTGCTGTCATCTGGTGGGTGAATTACAAATGGCAAGTGCTCCCCTTTTCTTCAAGCCCTCGTGAAGTCATGTGTTACACCAGTAACACAGAATCCTTGGACAGCAATGAAAATTACCAGGTATCAAATAACTTGCATGCTGGACAGAATATTTTGCATGTGACATATAAAGTAGCTTCAGGGCCTGCAATTAAATTCTCACTTTTAGAAGAAATTTTTTTTGTTCGATAACAGACTGGTGCAATAATGAGATTTCAGCCGAGGGCACGTAACACCAGTGACATTTCAGCGGTTAAAGAACTCCAGACAGAAAGTATCAGTCACCATGAATAATTGTTATGATCATTTCATAGATCTGATTGACCACTCAAATTATTATATATTGAGTCTGACTAATGTTTCACTGGGGATTCTGTTTGGACATGAAATGTATGATATTTTGAGAATTATCTAATTGTGTATACATTAAGTAAATAAATAACCATCAATAAATTCTCATCCTTTATCTTTAACATCAGAAACTCTCATCCTTTGTCTTTAACATCATAAACTCTCATCCTTTATCTTTAACATCAATAAACTCTCATCCTTTGTCTTTAACGTCAATAAACTTTCATCTTTTATCTTTAACATCACCAAACTCTCATCCTTTAAATTTAACATCAACAAACTCCCATCCTTTATCTTTAACATCAATAAACTCTCATCCTTTGTCTTTAACATCAATAAACTCTCATCCTTTGTATTTAACATCATAAACTCTCATCCTTTGTCTTTAACATCAACAAACATTCATCCTCTGTCTTTTACATCAACAAACTCTCATCCTTTAAATTTAACATCAACAAACTCCCATCCTTTATCTTTAACATCAATAAACTCTCATCCTTTGTCTTTAACATCAATAAACTTTCATCTTTTGTCTTTAACATCAATAAACTTTCATCTTTTATCTTTAACATCACCAAACTCTCATCCTTTATCTTTAACATCAATAAACTTTCATCCTTTGTCTTTAACATCAGTAAACTTTCATCTTTTATCGTTAACATCAATAAACTCTCATCCTTTGTCTTTAACATCATAAACTCTCATCCTTTGTCTTTAAAATCAACAAACTCCCATCCTTTGTCTTTAACATAATAAACTCTCATCCTTTGTCTTTAACATTAATAAACTCTCATCCTTTGTCTTTAACATCAATAAACTCTCTTCCTTTGTCTTTAACATCAATAAACTATCATCCTTTATCTTTAACATCAATAAACTCTCATCCTTTATATTTAACATCAATAAACTCTCATCCTTTATCTTTAACATCAATAAACTCTCATCCTTTATATTTAACATCAATAAACTCTCATCCTTTGTCTTTAACATCAATAAACTCTCATCCTTTATCTTTAACATCAATAAACTCTCATCCTTTATCTTTAACATCAATAAACTCTCATCCTTTGTCTTTAACATCAATAAACTCTCATCCTTTATCTTTAACATCAATAAACTCTCATCCTTTGTCTTTAACGTCAATAAACTTTCATCTTTTATCTTTAACATCACCAAACTCTCATCCTTTAAATTTAACATCAACAAACTCCCATCCTTTATCTTTAACATCAATAAACTCTCATCCTTTGTATTTAACATCATAAACTCTCATCCTTTGTCTTTAACATCAACAAACATTCATCCTCTGTCTTTTACATCAACAAACTCTCATCCTTTAAATTTAACATCAACAAACTCCCATCCTTTATCTTTAACATCAATAAACTCTCATCCTTTGTCTTTAACATCAATAAACTTTCATCTTTTGTCTTTAACATCAATAAACTTTCATCTTTTATCTTTAACATCACCAAACTCTCATCCTTTATCTTTAACATCAATAAACTCTCATCCTTTGTCTTTAAAATCAATAAACTCTCATCCTTTGTCTTTAAAATCAACAAACTCCCATCCTTTGTCTTTAACATAATAAACTCTCATCCTTTGTCTTTAACATCAATAAACTCTCATCCTTTGTCTTTAACATCAATAAACTCTCATCCTTTGTCTTTAACATCAATAAACTATCATCCTTTATCTTTAACATCAATAAACTCTCATCCTTTATATTTAACATCAATAACCTCTCATCCTTTATCTTTAACATCAATAAACTCTCATCCTTTCTATTTAACATCAATAAACTCTCATCCTTTGTCTTTAACATCAATAAACTCTCATCCTTTATCTTTAACATCAATAAACTCTCATCCTTTATCTTTAACATCAATAAACTCTCATCCTTTGTCTTTAACATCAATAAACTCTCATCCTTTATCTTTAACATCAATAAACTCTCATCCTTTATCTTTAACATCAATAAACTTGTATCCTTTATCTTTAACATCAATAAACTTGTATCCTTTATCTTTAACATCAATAAACTTGTATCCTTTATCTTTAACATCAATAAACCTGTGTCCTTTATCTTTAACATCAATAAACTTGTATCCTTTATCTTTGCAGAAAACGTTATTTGGAGTCTTATGTTTGTTAACTTCCTGAATACCATTTCTGCAATGGAATATCAAAAAGTTTTTCACCTGACAGCGAAGCCTGACACTGATAGGCCTTTCCATTTAGTTCCAGCCAGGGTTCCACATTCTTTACAGTGTTGAGTGAATTACCTGATGGCATTGTAAAAGGTCATGTTTGTTGCTGTGAAGGTATTTCATTGGAAAAAAGGAAATGAAAAACACTTTTTGACTCTCCCTCCTCCATTACATTCTTATGATTTCCTCCGTGGTATTTCATTAATTTAATTGTTTTGAAAACATGTGCCTTTATCATAATTTATTACCAAATCGATAATGCAGTGTGGATTTGATTGAATAACCAAAAATAAGACGAGACCAAATTGATCCGATGAGCCACAGAAATATTCTTGATTCCTCGCACGCACCATATAGGATACCCCATAAGAGGTATAGACCGAAAACACAAACAACAACCATTATTAAATATAACCTATGCTGGATCAAAGAGCATAAAGTGAGAATAATACTTGACAGCAAAATAATTTGCAAAAGCTTTGGAAAGCATTCCGTCAGCAAGGCATGTTGTTCACTGTTTTGTTTCACAGAGAAGATAATATAATTAGTGTGTGCGCTGTCATCCATCAAATGCCACCGATCGAAATTTATGTGGAACTTAATTTATTTCCAAATGCATTCAAAATAACATTTAATTGAAGGTGTGCACCGACAGAATTGGTCTTAAAACAATCAGAGTTAAACAGGTATGAGAAATCAGGGGCAACTGAGAGACCTGAAAACAAAGACGTGGAGTTACACAAGCTTTGAAAACCCAAGGATAGAATAATGCAGCTTGTCTATTTGTGTTTCAAATGTACTCTTCAGTAAGGAAATTGATGAACGAATGTTTTGTTTATGCGATTCCCATAGCTCGTTGCAGTGAAGGAACTTTGCAGGTGCATCGGTGATGTGGAAAGCTGTGATGTTTTCAGGTATCACCTAACTTGGCAGTTCCACCTCCGTTACTTGTTGTTTTCATGTTTGACTATATTTCGTACTTCATACCAGGGTAATAGAAGGAAAGATGGCTGCAGGAGGAGGTCATTTGGCTCATCATGCTCATGTTATATCCACACCTCAGCATGGTTGTGCTAATTATGCAGCAATCTCCAAGCCGAGAATTTCGCTTATTGAGTGAAAGCCTGTAACTGAGGCCAAGGGCTGTGCCTGGTGTGCCTATTATAATCTCCTCACTGATATGAATACGAAGAGAGAGGGGAGATAGAAAGAGAGGAGAGAGAGGGGGAGAGGGGAGAGAGAGGGGAGAGAGAGAGAGGAGAGAGAGGACAGAGAGAGGAGAGAGAGGGAGAGGAGAGAGAGGGAGAGGAGAGAGAGGGAGAGGAGAGAGAGGGAGAGGGAGAGAGAGAGGGAGAGGGAGAGGAGAGAGAGAGAAAGAGAGAGGGAGAGAGAGAGAGAGGAGGAAGGGGGATGCGAAGGGGGGGGGAGAAGAGGAGGAGTTCGGGAGGGGGAGTGGAGAGTGTGGAAGGGGTGGGACAGTGACACCTCACCATAATTCACTATACACTCAAAAAGGGAGAGGGTGCAGGGAGACAGGTGGGAAAGGAAGAGGGAGAGAGAGATATTGTATCTGTGTATGTGGGAGGAGAGTGCTGCACTCTATTTGGAGGGGTGAGTGGGGAGGACACAGACAAAGAGAAAGGAGGTGAGGGTGAGAGAGAAAGGTGAGGGGAGGAGGGGGAGTTAGCAAATAGTTATGTTATCTTTTATGAACACACAAACACGAATATATACATGCACCCATATGCATATATACTGCACTACTTCTCCCGGTACAAAAACAACTATACAGGCAAAACATCGTTTAAATTCAAATAATGTAAATCGAACTTCAAAATCCCATTGACTTAACGTATTAAAGGGGGATTGCGTTCCTGACAGGAAAAAACAAAATTGAGTGGGAATTTTTCAATGTAAATGAATTAAAATCTTTTTTAGAATAAAATACTATACCTCAGGGTCTGGTCATCATCTTTTTTATTGTGCATCACAAGGCTGAGAGTAGCATCATTGACTGAGGGTGTGACAGTGCGACTGATGCAGTGCCCCTTGAGGTTAGAGCAGAGATTTGGAATTTGGCCAGGATGCCAGGGATAGCTCCCCTACTCTTCGCGAAGGACACCGCAAAGGAATCTTTCATGTCCACCAACTAAATTTGGCAGATGTGACGCCCAGCTTAATGTCCATCTGAGGGATGGCACGTACATTGATTAATCAACCTGCTTGTGAAACATCAGGGTGACATTTTATAGCTGGGTTGGGAGTTTAATCCAGGCCAGACAGATTAGAGTGAGTGAGCATACCTCTTGGCCATCCTGCCGTGGTGTGGGCATGTGTGGTGTTGATGATAATTAATTAGTCAGATAGAGGTTCAGGTTTGTCTGCCCCTTCCTCCATGTTTGACAACTCCACGTGAGGACATGCTGGCTTCTTCTTTGAAATTCTTGTTGGTGATGGAGTTGGTGTTGATGTTGTTGAGGATGTTGATGCTGTAGGTTCATCAACTGTTGGCCGTTCAACTTTCTGGAAGAAGCTGAGTCCTCTGTACTGCTTTCTTCTATTTTTTTTTCAGCAAGCATTGTTTTGTCGCCATTGAAAACATTTTCCAATTCTCTCTTGAACTTGGAGTTCACTCATCCCATTGCTTTACTCATTCTAATCCTCCTGTTATGTGAATTGATATTTTAATTCGATCCTTAATTTTATTTATTTTGCCTTCTTCACTCCGGGGATTTTCCCACGGAAAACCCATCCGCGGCCTCCACACCCATTGCTCGTGTCGAAGGAGCCTTCACAGCGATCCCGCAGCCAAATTTGTCCCGCTGCTTAATTATTTTTGTTGCACTCAATGAAGTTACACTTTGGGCACATTTCTTAACATTTTCTTTACTCGATATAAGTGTCCGAACAGTAGAAAAAATTATATTTCATTCTTTGGCAATTTTACATTTTCTTGTGTAAATATGGAAAAAGACAAACCATTACCTTAAATAAATACACTAAGTTATAAGAATTGTCAGATTCTTTAAAATTTTTCATATTTCACTCCAGATTATGACATTTAATTAGTCCACGAGCTCTGTCCGATCCTCAAATCCGAGGACAGATTTTGATTCGACACTTGAATTAGTCTGTGAGAGGCCATTGTGGAAAATCGCATCATGTGATGCATAAAATTGCTCCAGCTCCTAATTTGAAAATGATAGCACCTACAAAAGCAATGTATTCAGCTATTCGTAGGTATGAATATCAGGAATTCCATTATATAAGTGAGGAAAGTGGAAAGAAAAAAAATTGAACACTTTATTGTCCAGAAACTGTTGTGGCCTGTTCCAAGTCAAGACAGTTTTGAACAGTCTAAATCAAAATGGCGGCTTAAGGCCTCTGCGAGGTGATGGCGTGCTGCCATCTTGGTAAGGCTTTTTTTTGGTTTTTGTTGATGAGCACCCTGTTAATTATCTTCAGGAGGGATGTTTGAATTTACCCAAATACCCAGTTTTCATTCATGCCCTTCCTTGGAGTTCCCTTAGTATGCATGTAAAGTTTTTGGCTGCGAGGATTCATGGTTTTGGAGTCATTGAGGAGACACACACACACACACTCACACACACGTTTATTATTATAGATATAGGAGCACTGGTTATTTTGCAACTACCCAATAGCTTCAAATGAGTTTTTGCCTGTGACCATACTAAAGTCATCAATTGCAATAATGAAACAACTACATATCCACTCAATTAAAATTAAACTCAGGTATCATTGTAACCACTTAAATCTCATTGTGTGGCATCTAGAGGTGTGTGGCCTCTTTTGCAATCAAAGTACTGCACTGTAAACTGGGTTCACAAGGCCGACAGGACAGCATTTAGCTT
Organism: Eptatretus burgeri; assembly: GCF_056783735.1. NCBI lineage: Eukaryota > Metazoa > Chordata > Myxini > Myxiniformes > Myxinidae > Eptatretus > Eptatretus burgeri. Next base: position 72,056,677 of record NC_140964.1, read on the forward strand.
AAATGAGGTTCTTAACAGGATCATCATCATCATCATCATCATCATCATCATCATCATCATCATCATCATCGTTTTCTGGCCATTTCCATGCTTGAATGTGTAAGCCGTGGTTCACCTAATGGCTGCTTTCCAGGCTGCACGATATCTTGCTCGCCCTCTTCTGAGGCCTCTAACTCTAAGATCATCTCTCAGCAACACATCCCATGTTTTCCTCGGACAACCTTGAGCTCTCCTTCCATCCACATTCATATTCACATTTATATTTATACACCTCCTCACACAACTACCCGACCACATCCTTTCCACATGTCCAAGCCATCTCAACCTACCCTGACGCATAACCTCATTCATGCTTTCTATACCTAACCTATCTATTAATTCCACATTAGATTTCCTATCCTTCAGTGTCACATCACACATCCACCTCACCATTCTCATTTCATTTCGTTCACACCTCCGTTCATCCTCCTTTTTGGTCACCCATGATTCGCTGCCATACATCGTTATGCTTCTCACACAAGCTGCATAAAGTTTTCCCTTTAATCGGAGAGAGGTCCTCCTTGATTCCTCCAGCCACTTGTAATTCTTGCAATCACTGCTGTCTCCACTCCACTACCTGCACCAATCATATCACCAAGATAACAGAATTTATTTTCACATTCCAGAGATATATCCCCACAAACTAACCTTTCTGCTCCAACTGGGGTCACGTGTTTACCTGTGTAAACAGCACATTTGAAGTCAGGAACGACCTGCAGTCTACCCTTGAGGCTACTACACCTCTTGTGCACCCAGCAGTTACAGGATTTACACAATATTGAATTGCTATCTTCAACTTGTCTCCAGACAGCACAGGGCCACCTCCCTCATTTTTCCAAACTTCCTTCTCCCAAACCACTAATCAATACTTTTGTTTTCCCTGTATTCGCTTTCAGTCCTCTGGCCTTCATACCCTCCTTCCATGTTGTATATTTGCCCATTACCTCTTCCACACTGTCGACTATCAGCATTACATCATTAGCATACAGGAGTTCCCAAGGTAAGTCTCCTCTAAATTCTTGTGACATAGTCTCAAGAACCATGATGAACAGGATTGGACTCAAGACTGACCCCTGATGAACCATTTTTACTTCAAAATCCTCACTCTGCAATCCATTTACCCTCACAGAGGTTTTTGGGCCATCATACATTGCCATGACTACCCTGACTAACCAATCCTCCGCATGTAACTTTCTCATGGACCATTGCACCACTTCCCAAGGCACCCTATTGACGCCTTCTCCAAATCCACAAATATAAAGTGCAGTTGTCTCTTCTTCCCCAGATATGTTTTCCTGTAAGTGCCTCTATCGTGCCCCTTCCTGGCATGTAATCAAATTGCATTTCATGTATATTAACACTCGGTATGATCAGTTTATCCATGACTCTCTGTACCACCTTCATTCCATGGTCCAGCAACTTCAGGTCCCTATATACTTGCCCCCAAACTAAGGCATCACCCTTCCCTTTATAAATATTCACCATTACACTCAACCAGTCATCTGGGACAGATGTCTCCCTTATAATTGCATTTACCAATTTAGTGATTAAATTCACTCCAGTATCACCAGATGTGTCCAGCATCTCTGTGACAACACCAGTGCTGCTCGCCGCTTTACCATTCTTCATTTCATCGATGGCTTTCTTCACCCGTTCATTCTTTATCTCAGGTGGTGGGCCCTAAACCGGATCTACTGCCTCCAGAATATCCCTGTTCCAAGGGAACTCCTCATTTAGCAGGTGCTCATCGTAACTCCTCCAAACATTTCTAATCTCCCCGTGGTCAACCAGAACATTTCCCACATCATCCTTCACACATTGTTCTCCTCTGAGATCCTTATTTTGACCCATCATTTGCTTTGCTATCCTAAATATCTCCCCCTCGACTGTCTGCATCATTTATCACATCTGAAAGTGAATCCTCTACTCATTGTTTCGCCTTGTAAACTTCCCTTCTTGCCTGACGTTTAGCCATGAAATATTCCTCCTTTTTTTTTTTTACAAATCGTTAACAGTTTTCTTTTTTCTTGAATCGCCCAATCCACCTCATTATTCCACCACCATGTAACCTCATGTCTTGCTGGGCCCTTCGACCAGCCACATGTCTTATCAGTAGCATGCAGCAGTCCATCTTTTAAAGAGTTCCAACAATTCTCTGCATCCTCTTCTACCATAGGGTTTCCAAGATTAATTTCCAGAAGTTCCCTATAGAAATGTTAATAATTCAAAGAAAAAAGGGTCTTTTTTCTGCTCATTGTCATTTCATTTTCATACGATTTTGGTATAAATATTTTGTCGAGGTTTGAGCCAGCAGTATAACTCGTAGATAGCTTACTTGCCTTTAAGAAGTCCGACTTGGGGTCGGTTCCCGATCTGACTATAAACTCTCACCATTGTGTTTCACAGGCAGGGTCTTGTTTCAATGGGTTTTCCATTTGTCGAGTGGGGACTTTTCAGCTGGCGACCAAGTCGAGCAGCATTTGTTGCTACTGCACGTTATAGATCCCATATCGTATGGTCTCACAAGGAGCAGGTGAACGTTGCTGCTACCCTGGCCAAAGGATCCTGCCCTAACTGAGAGGAGGAATTTCACCAGCAGCACAGGCATGCCCGAGGAATGATGGAAACAGCAATCCAAATTCAGAATTGAATTCCTGGTCCAATATGTGTTTATTAAATAAATAAAATGCAGATTTTAAATATTTTTCTTATTTACAGCTACTGTATTTGTATATTAATGAAAGAGTAAGTAGAACAATAGAGGGAAAGGAGTTAAGAAAGAAAAATGGGGGAAAAGGGAAAACAACATTGCATTAATGTGTGGAAAATGATTTGCAGGCAGTGGGAGTTGGGGGTGGGGGTGGGGGGAAGAGGGTTCAGTAGTATACCGCAGAGGTCACCAGAGGAAGAAATTGTCCTGTAGATAATATGAGGCAGTAACCGGCTTTGGAAGCTGCTTGAAGATACTTCTTTCCCACAACCTATTGTAAACATGCACAGACCCAGAAATTACAGAGACCAAACCTTTCCCAGAAATTAGTTGGAGGATTTGCTGGCCAATACCTTTGGAGACACAAAGTGAGTGTCGGCCTTTCCTGCATTGAAGGACCATCTCCGGGTGGATGATTAATTGTTTATTTATTTTTGTCGAGAGATAGAAGGCAATGCTACTGCATTTTGTAAGTTATTTCAAATGTCGTTAGTTGTCTGTCATAAGAACGAGGGTAAGCAAATGTGCATGACATTTCATAATTAAAAACAAGAAAAGTTCACAATGAAGCCAGATTGGTGAAGGGAACCTTGTTCAACTTTTTGTTTTAAAGTCATCACAAATAGAGGTAGACTTCCCTCTGCTGTCTATACTTAGAATTACAAGTAGGGAAGCACAGACGTGGATTGTATTGTTTCGACACCAAAAAACAGCACAATAATATAATTAATTAATTATAACAGCAATCACATTATAAAACCTGATCATTATTGTTCTTGTTTTGAATACCGTGTTTATTTGAAGATGTAGACCATTGCTAGAATTGGTAACTGTTGGAATTATCTTTTAAAGTTCATGCCCACATGTCTATCATGATTCCAGTCAAAGTTATTGGTAGTTTTGAGACAAATAATAATTTATTTTGACATAAATGTTTGGAGTCGTCTTCATTCGCATGCAGCACAAGACTGCGGGGTAGTGTCATTGGCTGAGGGTGTGGCTGTGCTGTTGATGCAATGCCCTCTGCTGGTTAGGGCAGGAATTTGGAATTTGGCCATGATGTCAGCAATAACTCGCCGACTCTTTATGAAGAACACAATGGAATTTTTAACATCCTCCAATGAATGCTGGTAGATGGGATGCCTGTTTAACGTCCAGATACAAAGATTTGTAAAAAACACTGCACAGATGTTTTGGCTGTGGAAATGGAGAGAGAAAGAGTATCAAGGGATGCGCAAAGGGCCCTCCCTTTATATGGGACGGTTTCTCTGTATGCAACTTTAACACAGGGATTGAAAATTTGTTTCTCAGCTTCTACTCGATGAAATCGGCTGCAAATTTCAGAAGTAAATCCTTTTATGTCAAGGTAATATGTTCCAAATTTCAGCAACGTCCATTTCCACATTCTTGAGTTTTTAATGAAAACCCTCAAAATTAACATTGGTGTCTGTTAGTCTGTCCGTCCGTCCGTCTGTCCATTTGCCCGAAATGTGTTGGCGCTCATATCTCGAAGGCTATACATTGAAACTAGATGAAACTTGGAATATACATCAGCTAATACATCTAATTAGAAAAAAAACAAACATTTTTTTTTTTAAATGTAAAAACATAGAGGGATGAAATCTCAAAAAAAAAACAAACAACCAAACAAGGTAGGAATGACACCACATTATGATGCAACAATATGACGCCACGATTCTCTTATAAAGGGGCGCCATATATATATATATATATATATATATATATATATATATATATATATATATATATATATATATATATATATATATATATATATATATTAAAACCCGTCAGTGCGTAAAGTTTTTTTTTGTGTACCTTGAAAACAAAAACACATACGATAATGCGCATGTTTGTAATTAATTTTTTTTTTTAATTGACACACCTTTATTTTTTTTAATTGACACACCTTTGTGTCAGGTCAGGTTCGATCTGTGACCTGCTACAGGTACCATGTAAACCTGTACTAACCTGTTCCATGGTCGGGTTGTCGGCGACTAAACCGTCTCCCCCACCAGGTTTTCTGGTGAGGAGGGTGTTTGGATATGGACACCCAGCAGGATTAAAAACAAAACCTGTCAAAGGGCGGAGGAGCTCCTTGTGAGCCAACGGCCATCCATATCTAGTGCCCAACTGTGTCTGCGGACGTCCTCCTGCAGTTGGGTTACTTCTTATTAGGAGGTTGGTGGCAGGATTTGCACTCCAGCCACCGTAAAACGCTTCATTCCGCAAAACGCAAAAACGCAAAAAAATCTGAAAACCCACTCCGTGGGAGTACCTCCTGTGCAGCTTCCCTTCGCAGGGCAGCTCACCGGATGATGGGATTGGGGCAAAGCCTTCGGGACCCCCAATCTTTGATAGGAGGGAAACCACGGGGTAACATCCCTGGGTCAGATTGCGGGAGAGTGTGTCGGAGTGGTGCTGAGGTGTCGTCCACCAAACGGCGGTCTCCTTGGGTTAACCTGAGGCGGTCCCTTCGGGTGGGTGCCTGGAATGTCCTATCCCTAAGAGAGGATGATCACCTGTCTCTGTTATCATCTGAGCTCAAGCGTTTGGACATCGGGATTGCAGCTCTCTCTGAGGTTCGGAGACCGGATTGCGGCGAGATAATGGTGGGTGGTTACACCTACTATTGGTCTGGTCGCTCTGATGGTTACCATACCCAAGGAGTTGCTGTAGCTGTGTCCAATAAGCTGACCCCAATGATAATTGAGGTAACACCGGTCAACGAGCGTATTATGAGATTAAGGATTCGTCACTCCTTGGGTGTCATTTCCCTGGTCTCTATTTATGCTCCGACTGAGGCGAGTGATCTTACCGTGAAGGATGCATTCTACGCCACACTCGAGTCTGTGGTTGATCAGTGCCCCAGACGAGATACACTTCTAGTCTTGGGGATTTCAATGCATCGACTGGAACTGATAGGGATGGTTATGAGGTGTGTGTTGGTCCCCATGGGTCAGGAACTATGAACCAGAATAGCACTAAGTTCCTTGACTTTGCAAGAAGTCATGGACTTAGGGTGGCTGGTTCATGGTTTCAGCGCCCGCAAGCTCATCGCTGGACTTGGTATTCCAACGCTGGCGGTGTGGCAAAGGAGATTGACCATGTCCTCATTGACGGTCGTTGGAGGATGATCCAGAACTGCAGGGTCTACCGGAGTGCTCAGTTCCTCAATACTGACCACAGGCTTGTTGTAGCAACTCTAAAGCTGCACCTTAAATCCTGGAGAATGGTACCATCCCAGCCTAGGCTGGATGTTGCCAAGCTCAGGGATGAGAGAGTAGCTGAGGAGTTTGCGAACAGGCTGAGTGGACACTTGGGGGGTCTGGGTGCTTTGGTGGGTCCTGAAGAGTTGTGGAGCACCTTCAAGACCACCGTCCTTGATGTTGCCGGTGGATGCCTTGGAGTTCACCGCAGGGCAAAGAAGAATTTTGTCTCTCAAGGGACACTGGATACCATTGACCAGAGTCGCAGGGCCAGGCTGAATGGCAGAGCTGAGCTGTTCAGGGAGCTGAGGCGTAAAACTGTACGTGCACTGAGGGTGGACAAGGAGGCCTATGTGCGAGGAATCTGTGAGGGGGTAGAGCATCACCTGTGGACAGGTGATTCTCGTCCCGCTTACAGGGGAATTCGCGCATTACGCTCATCCAAGCCCATCCCTCGGAGCACTGCAGTTCGAGCAGAGAGTGGTAGGCTCTGACAGAGAGTCTGAAGTGAAGGCCCGCTGGGCCGGTTACTTTGAGCGGTTGTACCAGGCTGATCCCCCAGCTGTCGAGTTGGACGTCAAGGGTGTTACAATCCCTGTTGCTGACCCTCGAATCAACTGTGGTCCACCATCGCTTGTGGAAACACGGGCTGCGGTGAACCAGTTGAAACAGGGCAAAGCTCCAGGGATCTGTGGCATCCATGCTGAACTTCTCAAGGCTGGTGGAAATGCTGCACTCGCGTCGTTGCATGCAGTTTTGTGCTCTGCCTGGAACACAGGCATCATCCCAACTGACTGGAAGAGGGGCCTTGTTGTCCCTCTCTGGAAAGGGAAGGGTGATCGCCAAGACTGCAACAACTACCGAGGGGTGACGCTGCTCTCAGTGCCGGGCAAGGTCTTTGCTCGGATAATTCTTGATAGGGTTCGCCACCATCTGCTTGAGCACCAGCGTCCAGAGCAGTCAGGGCTTTACACCAAAGAGGTCACCCATTGACCGTATCCTTGCTCTTCGTGTCCTCATTGAACGCAGACGAGAGTTTTGGCAGGGGCTGCTTGCAGCCTATGTTGATCTCTGTAAAGCGTTCGATTCAGTGAATCGGGGATGTCCTCTGGAGGATTCTTGGTCTTCGCGGGGTGCCACCGAAACTGATCGATCTGATGTCTGAACTCTACTCTGGTACTGAGAGTGCTGTGAAGTGTGGTGGTACCGCCTCTGACTTATTTCCAGTTGTTACTGGAGTTCGTCAGGGATGTGTACTTGCCCCCACACTTTTCAGCACTTGTATGGACTGGATTTTTGGGAGGATGTCGGAGAGACGAAGTTGCGGAGGATCGTTTGGCAATGTCAAGATCTCGGACCATGGTTTTGCAGACGATGCAGTCATCTTTATGGAGACTTTAGACATCCTCTTGGGGGCCCTCGAGGTGCTGAATGAGGAGTCGGAGCCGTTGGGATTACGGATTTCTTGGGTCAAAACAAAGATCCAGGCTTTCGGTGACATCTTGGATGCTGCTGTCCTGTCTGTGTCTGTTTGTGGTGAGGATGTTGAGGTCGTGGATAGATTCACTTACCTTGGCAGTGATATTCATGTCTCCGCAGGTTGTGAGCCGGAGGTCAATAGACGTCTGGGTCGGGCCTGGGGAGTCATGGATTCACTGGATCATGGGGTGTGGCGCTGCCGGTACCTGTGCGGGAGGACGAAAGTCCGAGTCTTCAGGTCCTTGGTACTTCCAGTCTTGCTCTATGGGTGCGAGACTTGGACTTTGACCAAGGATCTGAGACGGAGACTTAATTCCTTTGGTACCAGGTCTCTTCGGAGAATCCTTGGCTATCGCTGGTCGGATTTTGTGTCCAACGAGCGGTTGCTGAGAGAGACTCGGATGAGATTTGTTACCTGCATAGTCCGTGAGCGTCAGCTGCGGCTGTATGGACATGTGGCTCGTTTTCCTGACGCTGATCCTGCTCACCAGATTCTCTCAGCGAGGGAGTCTCATGAGTGGAGGAGGCCAGTGGGCCGACCACGTGCCTCATGGTTGCAGCAGGTTGACCATCATCTCAAGGAGATGGGGATGGGCCTGGCATCTGCCTGGGGGATGGCCAGACGGAGGCCCCTGGAGTACCGGCGGAAAGTGGACGCAGCGACGCGCTGTTCTGGCACATGCTCCCATACCTGACCTGACCTTTATATGAACTTTTCTCGAGAATTACTTGGTTCCTCCAAAGAACACAAGGGTAGTTGTGATTTTTTGAATGTCATTTTCTATCATCTGGCATTTTCCACAACCCATGGAATGTCCCTTCTTTCCTATTGTTTGGCATTTTCTCCAAGCTATACAATGTCCCTTCTTTTCTGTAGTTTCCACATGACACTCACCATATAAAGGGGCCTTTTCTATGCCCCTGGCATTTTTCTCAAGAATGAGTAATGGACTCAACAAATGATGAAAATAAACAAGTTTGATGTTTTGGCATTATACGTTTTCCTCAAAATCATCATTTGCTTCTTCAACACCACAAACTCGGCCTCAACTCTTCTCCTGATCTTGTTCTGACATGAACTTTATCAGGATAAATGATTTTCCATTTTTGCACGACTCAGCTACGTCCATCAACAGATTCACAATTAGACATGCATGTCTGAAAAAATGCGTTTAAAACTTGAGTCTATATTTTGCAGGACTCAGACATGAGACATAAGGACATAAGGATTGCACCGAGCCTCGAAATCAAGATCTTAATTTGGGACCTGAATCGACTAAAATTCATCTTGCCAGGATTTGACAGCAAGGGAGAAATTATTAGCAGGAAATGACGACCTTCCAATGTGAAGCTCGCTGATTAAGTTACTATGATCATATCCACCATATTTATATTGTCAGGTCAGGCCAAATCAGATCTATGACTTGCTTCAGGTACCATGTAAACCTGTACTAACTTATTTGTCGGTGACTAAACCGTCTCCCCCATCAGGTTTCCTGGTGAGGAGGGTGTATGGATATGGACACGCAGCAGGATTAAAAACAAAACCTGTCAAAGGGCAGAGGAGCTCCTTGTGAGCCAAAGGCCATCCATGTCTGGTGCCCAACTGTGTCTGCGGACATCCTCCTGCAGTTGGGCAGTCCCTTCGGTTGAGTGCTTGAAATGTCCTCACTCTGAGGATGATCACCTGTCTCTGCTGTCATCTGAGCTCCAGCATTTGAACATAAGTACTGCAGCACTTTCTGGGGTTTGGAGACTGGATAGTGGTGAGATTATGAAGGGTGGTTATACATACCACTGGTCTGGTCATTCTGATGGCTGCCATGCCCAGGGAGTTGCTGTTTCTGTGTCCAACAAGTTGACTCTGATGGTAGTTGAGGTAACACTGGTCAACGAGTGTATTACGAGACTGAGGATTCGTCACTCCTTGAGTGTCATTTCCTTGGTCTCTGTGTATGTTCTGACTGAGACAAATTATCTTACTGTGAAGGAGACATTCTATGCCCCGTTTGAAACTCTGGTTGATCGGTGCCGCAGGCGAGATACTCTTTTAGTCTTGGGGATATCAATGCATGAAGCCGCACTGACAGGGATGGTTATGAGACATGTGTTGATCCCCACATGTCTGGAACCAAGAACCAGAACAGCATGAAGTTCTTTGACTTCACAATATGTTGTGGACTAAGGGTGACTGGTTCTTGGATTCAGTGCGCACAGCCACATCAATGGACTTGGTATTCCAATGCTGGTGCTGTGGCAAAGGAGATTGATCATATTCTCCTTAATGGTTGCTGGAGGTTGCTCCAGAACTGCAAGGTCTGATGGAGTGCTCTGTTCCTCCATACTGACCACAAGCTTGTTGTAGCAACTCTGAAGCTGCAGCTCAAATCCACGAGATTGGTATCATCCCAGCTTCGGCTGATTTTTGGTAAGCTCAATGATGAGAGGATAGCTGAGTTTATGAACTGGTTGAGTGGCGGTGTCGGGGATCCTGAAGAGTTGGAGAGTGCTTTCAAGATGATCATCCTTGATGTTACCAGTGGGTGTCTTGGAACACACCATGAGGTGGAAAGGAACTTTGTCTCCGAAAGGACACTGGATACCATTGACCAGAGTCACAGGGCCAGGCTTTATGGCAGAACTGACTGTTCAGGGAGCTGAGGTATAAAACTGGATGTTCAATGAGGGCGAACAAGGAAACCTATGTATGAGGAATTTGTGAAAGGGTAGAGCATCACCTGTGATCAAGTTATTCTCGTCCTGCTTACAGAGGAATCAGTGCATTGCATTCCTCCAAGCCTGTCCCTAAGTGTACTGCACTTAGAGCAGAGGGTGGTGAGCTCTTCAGAGAGGAGTTTATGGTGAAGGACAGCTGGGCTGGTTACTTAGAGAGGCTTTACCAGGCTGACCCACGAGCTGTTGAGTTGGATATCGGGGGTGTTGCTATGATGTTGCTATCAAGTTCCTTGACTTTGCAAGAAGTCATGGACTTAGGGTGGCTGGTTCATGGTTTCAGTGCCCAATGGCCCATCACTGGACTGGGTATTCCAACGCTGTCGGTGTGGCAAAGGAGATTGACCATGTGCTCATTGTTGGTCACTGGAGGATGACCCAGAACTGCAGGATCCACCGGAGAGCTCAATTTCTCAATACCGACGACAGGCTTGTTGTAGCAACTATAAAGTTGCAGCTTAAATCCAGAAGAATGGTACCATCCCAGCTGAGGCTGGATGTTGGCAAGCTCAAGGATGAGATGGTAGCTCTGGAGTTTGTGAACAGGCTGAGTGGGGATTTGGGGGTCTGGCTGCTTTCGGGAATCCTGAAAAGATGTGAATTGCCTTCAAGACCACCATCCTTGATGTTGCCGGTGGATGTCTTGGAACCTCACCACAGGGCGAAGAATAATTTTGTCTCTCAAGGGACACTGAATACCATTGACCAGAGTCACAGGGCCAGGCAGAATGGCAGAGCTGAGCTGTCCAGGGAGCTGAGGCGTAAAACTGAACGTGTGCTACGGGTTGAAAATGAGGCCTATGTGCGAGGAATCTGTGAGTGGGAAGAGCTTCACCTGTGGTCAAGTGATTCTCGTCCTGCTTTCAGGGGAATTCGTGCATTGCATTCCTCCAAGCCCGTCCCTCGGTGTACTACAGTTAGAGAAGAGGGTGGTGGGCTCTTGACAGAGGAATCCGAAGTGAAGGCCCGCTGGGCCGGTTACTTTGAGCGGCTATACCAGGCTGATCCCCCAGCTGTTGAGTTGGGTGTCAGTGGTGTTACTATCCTGATTGCTGACCCTGCAATCAACTGTGGTCCATCTTGTTTGTGGAAACACAGGCTGTGGTGGACCAGTTGAAATGGGGTAAAACTCCTGCAATCTGTGGCATCCATGCAGAACTTTTCAAGGCTGGTGGAAATGCTGCACTCGTGTCGTTGCATGTAGTTTTGTGCTCTGCCTGGAACACAGGTATCATCCCAACTGACTGGAAGAGGGGCCTTGTTGTCCCTCTCTGGAAAGGGAAGGGTGATTGCCAAGACTGCAACAACTACCGATGGGGTGATGCTGCTCTCAGTGCCGGGCAAGGTCTTTGCTCAGATAATTCTTGAAAGGGTTCGCCACCATCTGTTTGAGCACCAGAGCAGTCAGGCTTTACACCAAAGAGGTCAAAGATTGACTGTAGCCTTGCTCTTTGGGTCCTCACCAAACACAGAGGAGAGTTTTGGCAGGGGCTGCTTGCAGCCTATGTTGATCTCTGTAAAGTGTTTGATTCAGTGAATTGGGATGCCCTCTGGAGGATTCTTGGAATTCGTGGGGTGCCACCAAAACTGATCAATCTGATGTCTGAACTCCACTCTGGAACTGAGATTGCTGTGAGATGTGGTGGTACCATCTCTGATTTATTCCCAGTTGATACTGGAGATCATCAGGGGTGTGTACCACCCCCCACACTTTTCACTGTTTGTATGGATTGAATTCTGGGGAAGATGTCAGAGAGATCAAGCTGTGGTGCATCGTTTGGGAATGTCAAGATCTTTGACCTTGATTTCTCAGATGATGCCGTCATCTTTGCAGAGACTTTAGATATCCTTTTGGGGGCCATCGAGGTGCTGAATGAGGAGTCAGAGCCGCTGGGATTACGGGTTTCCTGGGTCAAAACTAAGATCCAGGCTTTTATTGACATATTGGATGCTGTTTTCTTGTCTGTACCTGTTTGTGGCGAGGATGTTGATGTCACGGAGAGATTCACTTACCTTGGCAGTAATATTAATGTAATTGCTGGCTGTGAGCCAGAGGTCAATAGATGTTGGGGTCAGGCCTGGGGAGTCATGGATTCACTGTATCATGGGGTGTGGTGCTGTCAGTATCTGTGTGGGAGGATGAAAGTCTGCGTTTTCAGGTCTTTGGTGCTTCCAGTCTTGCTCTACGGATGTGAGACTTGGACTCTGACCAGGGATCTTAGATGGTGACTTTATTCTTTTGGGACCAGGTCTCTGTGGAGAATCATTGGCTATCACTGGTCAGACTTTGTGTCCAACGATCGGTTGCTGAGAGAAACTCAAATGAGATTTGTTACCTGCATTGTCCGTGAGCATCAGCTGCAGCTGGATAGACATGTGGCTCATTTTCCTGACGCTGATCCTACTCACCAGATTCTCTCAGTGAGGGAGCCTCGTGAGTGGAGGCGGACAGTGGGCTGACCACGTGCCTTATGATTGCAGCAGGTTGATCAGCATTTCAAGGAGATGGGGATGGGCCAGGCATCTACGTGGGGGATGGCCAGACGGAGGCCCCTGGAGTACCAGCGGAAAGTGTATGCAGCGACACGCTACTCCGGCACATGCTCCCATACCTGACCTTCTATCACGATTGCTGACCCACCAATCAAATTTATTTTTCTTTCGAGTGCAGCCTTATGGCTGCTGGTTGTATCTTTGGTTTGGCTTAAGTCACATTTGCCACGGCGGCCGTGGGTTCTCCAAAATCTATGGCCACGAGCAATTATACGGCGGCCGCAGTATTTTCACGGTCACACAATGTAGCAGTCACATATGTTTTTATTTTTCGGGGAGCCGCACGGTGTATTTATAAATTGTGGAGACCGAAAACGTGGGGTTGCCGTACGGTGTTTGATTTGATGTCGCACGGTGACTTTAAGGGGGCCCTGCGGCGGCCATAGAATTTTCAAGGCAGACGCAAGGTAGCCTCAAGGTGCCCGCAAGGCGACCGCAGGGAGGCCCTAAGGCAAACGTGCGGCCAGACGGACGGTAACGAGTGGGTTTATTTTTTACCAGTTCTTTTGTTTCGGCTTGTCAAATTGCTACGGTGAACGTAGAAATGATAAAAGTTATAACTCCGCGTTATAATTCCACGGCGACCCCTACGGCCTGTAAAAGATAGCCAAACGGCGTAGGGCCACCCTGAGGCCACCTCAGAAACTCTGCGGCCGCCGCACATTTCTGTCAATTCAGAGGGCGTACGGCCGCCGTATCCTCGCCGTAGAGCAAATGTGACTTAGGCCTTAGGCCTTAGGGACGTGGCTATGCCGCTGATGCAGTGTCCCTATTACCAGTACACTGGTACTCCTTTTGCCAACCTTGGAAGGATGACAGGTTGAGTCAACCCCATCTGGTATTAATTCAGTGGCAAATGGGGCTCGAACTCGGGACCCTCGGATCCCAAGTCAGCCACCCTAACCACGAAGCCAACCCGATGCTTACACTCAAATGTGAACTGCTTTTTATCTGGAAATACAGGCTGTGGTGAAATGGATGAATGGGGCAAAGCTTCTGGGATTTGTGGCATTCATGTTGAACTTCACAAAGTTGGTGAAATGCTCCAATCGTGTTGTTGCATGCAGTTCTGTGCTCTGCTTGGAGCACAGGC
>NC_140964.1:72075513-72090513 GCF_056783735.1 Eptatretus burgeri
GTCTTCATTTTATGATGAATCTTCAAATTAAGAACAGCAAACTATGATCCTGATGGACCTCTCGACTGATGAATATGTTGTTATTGGAGTTTATACTGTATATCCGGTGGTACTCCGATTGATACATTTGCGCTACGCAGAGAAATGTTCTCTAAAACGAAGTTCTGGTTATTCTTGTGTGTTCACAGAAAGGACAAGAAAGTGGATGGAGAAGATGAGGCTGATCGGGAGGATAAGGATGTGGAAGATTATGATGACGACACTGACGAATGTGACTGTGACAATGGAGACGATGAATGTGAATGTGACGATGGACATGATGAATGTGATTGTGATGATGGAGATGATAAATGTGATTGTGACGATGACGACGGATGTGATTGCGACAATGGAGACGATGAATGTGTTTGTTCTGATGACGATGACGGATGTCATTGTGAGGATGGAGACGACGAATGTGTTTGTTCCGATGACGATTGTAATTGAGGACAAGGAACACCAGGTTCACAAGAGAGGAGGGGGAGAGGCTCTATTTTGTGTTGTACAACTTCCAGGAGTTTGATTTCATTTTAGTGATAGTTTTTCCAAGTAGTTTTTGATTAGATAAGGTGACTAGCACAGTCTACCCACCCTCCGGGTGGGTAGAGTTTGCACATCACCTGTTGAAAAGAGTAGTCTGTGTTACAAAAAGACTATTTTGATGTTTGTATGATGTATGTTTAAAGGGTTCTAAAGTGGTTAAACCAGTACAAAGGGTGTAAAGGTCGTACAGGCTCAAAAAAAAGGAATCAAAATGGGTCTATGGGGTTTCAACGGGTCTAAAGGATCTGCGGGTATAAATGTCGAAGGGGTCCAAGGATCTATGGGAGTTTGAAGGGTCATAAGGGGTCTAAACGTCTTAAGGGTCAACAGGGTCTAAATGAGCAACAGCAACAACAGAAGCAGCACGGTGTTTAGGGGCTGCAGTAAAAGCAGAACCCTCATTGTGATCATAGGCTGCAACAGCAACAGTAGCAACATGTTATTGAGGGGCGACAACAGCAACAACAGAAACAGCACGGTGTTGACGGGTCATACCACATGCGGGACCTCCAACAGGTAAGCACTCTTCAATACTTTGGGGCAGTTCGGATGAACACACTGGATGCAAACACAGCAAACCCCAAGATCGGGTCGTTAAGCTGAAATACATTTTGGGACTTGTTCTTTTATAGACATTGCTGTTAATACAGTACTTCCTTCTTTGAAGAATAATATTCTTAATTGTGGAGATAATTGAAATTATAATTTTGATGGGAAGGTCACTTATTCACATGGTCATCACCACGCAGGATAAATCACAAGAAGTTTAACTCCCCTCGCTTGGATTATTCACCTTTTTGTCGTTACCTGTTGCATCAGTGCATTCCCTTCTGTGCCCTTTCCTGAACAAGTTATCAAACTGATGAAGATATCAATGTATTTAACATTTCATAATTTTATTGTTTTTTTCCAAAGACCTCTCAGAAGAGGTGCTCGTTAACTCCCCTCCAACCCCTCGAATGAAGCTATCCTACCGGTTGGAACGTAAGTTGCCAAGATTCTTGCCTTACATTACAAGTTATTCCAAACTTTGTGAAACGACATGTTCTTCACCCCTTTCGTGTCCCATTCTGTTTGTGTCTCAGAAGCGTTGGGAACAAATGAATGTTTTGCTGCACTCTCAGCCAGACACCAAACAGATCATGAAATGGTGAAAGTCTGGCATGAGTGTTAATGTAACCATATGCAAGTCGGTATGTACAACTGGATGATCATTAAAATTAATTAAATCGATGAAGGTTGGTAAATAAATCGATGCGATTAAATTAATTCATTAAATCGAAGCAGGTCAGATGTCACGTGGCAATTTTCCAGCTTCTTCCTTACTTCATCATCTGCCGTGACCAAGGCGAGTGGATTCTCACCGAAACATCGCCTTTACCAACGAGTAGCAAGTTCAACTTTTTTTCAATGATAAACTTTAACTGTATTAAAATTAATTGTTTGAAAAACTTTAATGAAAATCCAGTAAGACTTTGTGATGAATAAAATCAAGATGTGAAATTGACAGCAAAAGAAAAGGAAAATTGAACTGAGATGCAGAAACCAATGGAGAGAGTACATTGTTTCCAGGATTGTGTTGGAAGGCATTATAATGATGAAGATTATGATGGCGGTGATATTTAGTGGTTTTTACTTCCTTTTGCTGATATGTGAGCAGAGACCCACAAAACGAGTTCTACCTTGACCCAGCACATAAGTTCTATCGTGGAGACTCACAAAATTCGGGAAAATCAGGAAAAGAGTTCTGCCTTGATGGCTCAAAATATGAGACCTACCTTGGAGAGTCGAAAAGTGTTTCTATCTTGGAGACCTTTGGAGTTCTAAACCTACCTATCCATGTTGTTCTAGGTTGGATTGTGCTTGATGATATGAGTGGTAAGTTCAGTTGATTAAAAATTAATGAAATTATATATTATTTAATTCGATATTAGACATGAAATTTATTTATCTATTCTTTTTCAGTAATATCAAGAAAGTAGTGGGAAGACCTGAGATTTATTGAGACATTTAATATCTGCTCCTTTCCACTTCTTCAAACTTGAAAGAACTGAAACTTCTTAAGACAGAACTGGAAGAAAAAAAAAAAAACACAAAAAAAACTTTGGTGAGTTGAAAGACTGTATTGACCTTTTATTATGATTGAACTGCTTAAAAAATATTCATTTGTTGAGTTGTTTTTAAAAAAAATTGTGTAATAATGATTAATAATCTTGAGATTAGAGTTGGGTTTGGGGTTTGAAGGTTAGCATTTGGGTTTTAATGTGAGGGTTAGGGTTGGGTTTGGGGTGTTAGGGTTTGGGTTTTAATGAAAGGTTAGGGTTGGGTTTGGGTTGTTTGGGTTTGGGTTTTAATGTTAGGATTAGAGATGGGCTTCATTTTCTTCTTTGATTTTAAATTTTGTCTTTTGTAATTCCTGTGAATAATATAAACCTAAAAACTCTTCTCTTTTAAATCATGTCGACAGAGGCCTGCAAAAGTATTCACCCGCTACCAATAATGCCACATTTAGATAAATTACGAATTATGCAGAAACAATTTTTCCAAATGAACTTTTTTATTCACAACTGAAGAGATCAAACTAAATACTGTTACAGCTGAAGGAGGTTACATGTCAGGAATACCTTCAAAAAACATGTGAAAATCAAAATTCACTGGTTGTAAAAGTATTCAGCTTCAGCCCCTTCGGTCAGTACTTGGTGGAAACACCTTTTACAGCAATGACTGCTGTGAATCTTTTTGGGGAGGTCTCCACCAGCTTTGCACAGTGAGATGGTGAAATCTTTGGCCATTCTTCAAATGAAAATTGTTTTAGTTCTTCCAAGTTTGATGGAAATCGTCGATGGACTGCAATCTTCAGTCTCACCATTCATGATCAATTGGGATCAAGTCAGGATTTTTCCTGGGCCACTCAAGAACATTTATTTTCTTCTTATTCAGCCACTCCAGTGCAGCTTTATCTTTGTGCTTCGGATCATTGTCCTGCTGCAATGTGAATCTCCTACCCAGTTTCAGATTCATGACTGACTCGAGCAGGTTTTCATCAAGGATTCTTCAGTACTTTGCACTGTCCATTGTTCCTTTACTTCTATTTCTATCATGATAAGCTTGGCAGTCCCTGATGATGAAAAACAGCCCCATAGCGTGATGCTGCCATAACGATGCTGGACAGTAGGGATGGTGTTGACTGGGTGTTGTGCAATGTTATTCTTGCGCAAAGATGTACTGCATTGAATTTAGACCAAAAAGTTCAATTTATGTCTCGTCTGACCATAAAACCTTCTTAATGATACAGTAAGCATGTGGAGTGATAAAACTTTCTTAATGATGCAGGAGGCATTAATTTTAATTATCATCATTCTCCACATATTTATTGTATGTATCATTAAGATGCTTTTTCGCAAACTCCATAAGAGCTTTTAGATGCATCTTTTTCAATCATGGCTTCTTTCTTATCACCTGTGCATAGAGGCCTGATTTGTGAAAGGAACGGGATATTGTTGATTGATGAACACTGACCCCCATCTCGGACATAGATCCTTTCCAATCTTTCAAAGTCATTGTTGGACTGACAGTGACATCCTGAACCAGTTTCCTGCTTGCACAGCTGCTGAGTTTGGAAGGGTGTGGTAGAGTGGGTAGCTCTGATGTGGGTAGAGTCTGGGTGGTATGATACATCTTTCACTTTTTAATGATGAATTTCACAGTACTCAAAGGGATAATGAGTGACTTTGAAATCTTCTTGTAACCCTCTCCCAAACAGTGTTTCTCCACCACTTTATGTCTTACTTCTTTGGAAAGCTCCTTAGTCTTAATGTTTGCCTTGTAGGTAGACAAAGTGAGTTGCACCTTGAAACTCCTTAGATAAGTTAGGGAGATTCAGTGACCTGAAATATAAATCCTCTTCAAATTTAAAGTCAATCGGATGTAAATTGAGGATTTTAGAAATCTCACCAAAGTTATTGACCTTTGGCTATGTTGACCTTTTGACGTTTTGACCTCAAAAACAATAGGCTTCTTCTTTATGACAAACCCGACCAAATGGTGAAGTTTCATGAAGACCAGTTTTAAATTGTGACCTGTTGGTGACAAACAGACAGACCAACAGACAGATAGACAGACAGATAGACAGACAGACAGAATAACAAAATTGACTCACCAATATACTTGAAAAATGTTCGATTTTGCAAGTAACAAGAAGAAGACGTCGCGCAGAGCACGGTACTTGCAAAATCCGTAAAACAAATTTGACCTCAAAAATAATTCGTGGTTGAATTCAATGAACAAATATGCAACTCCTCTTCAAATTTCAAGTCAATCGGATGAAAAGTGACAATTTTTGGAAATTCAGTCTATGTTGTCCTTTTGGCCGATGTTAACCTCAAAAATAAATGGTGGTTTAATTCTGTGACCTGAAATATAAATCCTCTTCAAGTTTCACATCAATCGGATGAAAATTGAACATTTCAGAAACACCACCGAGTTGTTGACCTTGGGCCTATGTTGACCTTTTGGTCTATGTTGACCTCAAAAATAATTTGCTGGATGAATTCAGTGACCGGAAATATATATTCTCTTCAAATTTCAAGTCAATCAAATGAAAATTGAGGATTTTAGAAATACCACCTTAATTGTTGCCCTTGGGCCTATGTTGTCCTTTTGGTCTATATTGACCTCAAATATAATTGGTGCTTGAATTCATTGACCTAAAATTTAAATACTCTTCAAATTTCAAGTCAATCAAATGAAAATTGAGGATTCTAGAAATTCCACCTTAGTTGTTGAGCTTTGGCCAATGTTGACCTTTTAAACTGTTGACCTCAAAAATAATAGGCTTCTTCCTTATAACAAACTCTACGATGTGGTGAAGTTTCGTGAAGATCTGGTTAAAATTGTGACCTGCAGATGACAAACAGACAAACATGAAAACGACGTCATGCCGAGCACGATACTTGCAAAATCCACCCTCCTCTCCAAAGGTTGCCATGGATACATCAAATTGTCCATTTCATTAAGATTAAAATTGAGAATCTTAATCAAAGCTCAGGTGAATATGATGAAAATTGATGATTTAGAAGTTTGACCTTGAGTTGACCTTTGACCTTTTGACCTAAAAACTAGTTGGTCTCCAAATTCAGTGATGCACTGTGCAATTGTTGCTTAATTTTCATATCAATCAGATGACAATTAAGCCTGGTGTTGGCTTAGTGGTTAGGGTGGCGGCTTGGGATCCAAGGGTCCTGAGTTCAAGCCCCGTTGGCTGCTGAATTAACACCAGGCGGTTGACTCAGCCTGTCATCCTTCCGAGGTCGGCGAAATGAGTGCCAGTGTTCTGGTCCCGGTGTATGCCCCGGTTAGAATAGGTGTACCATATCCCTGTGTGTCATAAGAGGCGACAAGGGTTGGTGTCAGGAAGGGCATCCGGCCATAAAACATTGCCTCAAGAAAAAGCGAAACACCTGCACAGCAGGGAAAAATGGCTGTAAAAAACGGTCATCAATCAGATGACAATTGACGATTTTTTAGAGGAAATTTGATTTTATAAGTTTGACCTTGAGTTAACCTTTGACCTTTTGACCTCAAAAATAGTTAGTTTCCCAATTCAGTGATGCAATATGCAAATCTTGTTCAAATTTCAAGTTCATCGGCTGAAAAATCACGATTTTAGAAATTCGACCTCAAGATGATCTTTGACCTCTGACCTCAAGTGCTATAGGCTTCTCAGTTGAGACTACCTCGACAGCTTGGTAAAGCTTCTTGATGATCGGTTTAGAATTATGACCGGTAGGCAATAAACACACAGACAATCAGACAGTCAAACAGACAGTCAAACAGACAGTCAAACAGACAGACAAACAGACAGACTAACAAAATTGATTAACCAATATAGTGAAAAATCTTCGATTATGCAAGTGACAAATAAACAAACAGACAGACAAGCCGGTAGGCGGCAATGGGTCGCCGAGCATGGAAACTATAGGATATAGAGCAAAATAGATGTCATATAGCGGATAGGGAATCACCTTAAGATTATGCATATCAAATCTCATCCAGTTCCATCTACTGATAACTACTCGATATCCATTTAAATGAAAAGTACCGAAAATGCGGTTTGAAATCGGAAATCCCCAAAGTTCGAGGGGGTGCTGTGGGTGAACAAAGATCTAAATCGAAAATACAGCTCGATCGTTTGTGCACAATGTATTCCAGATGATTAGTCTGAATTTTCATGACCATCCGACCGACCATAACCCTAGGAGGAGTAGCATTTGGCGCGAAGGCACCTCCAACTCTCGCATATTATCGATTTTTGCACTAATTGCCCTTTGACCCCTGACTGAAGCGAAATCGGTCAATATGTCCTGAGGCAAAGTTGTAGTACTCATTGAGTACCATGAACCTGCAAAGTTTCATTCATATCAATGCACTAACCTGGTCGCTTGGGGGCCTTCAATTTTCGCCAATTTTCGCGCATACCCTAATTGTAGGGGGCGCTGTGTGTAAAGTATTCCATATATCACAAAAACCGGAATATATTTGATAGAGCATCACCTGTAGATAATTTGTGCCAAATTTCATAACCCTACGTAGGATAATGGCTTTCGGAATTGATTTCGCGTGAACGGTACCGATTTTGAAGGTTTATCGGTTGTTGCTAGGGAACCAAAGCATCCCTAGCAACCATCACAATTTCCAAAGTTTCTGGGTTTGACTTCCGGTTCTGGGTTTGGAGCATTGGCAGGTCTACATAACATGGGGGCTCCCTGCTGACGTTCTCAAAGTTAAGTTTCTGGTCGTTATCTGTCCCGTTTTAACTGTTTATTTTCTCACCGACATGTTACTGTGTGTTCCTAGTTCGGTTTTGTTTCAAAAATCGGTGCTATTTTGTGAGATTTCATTGAACTTGTTCTTACTGGGTGCTTGAGGCCTATCCTTGAGGCCTGAGGCCTACCTTTTGTTCCCCTCGGTGTACGATCGTGTTTATTTGTTTTTCTCCCCATTATCTTCAATTTCTATCTTTCCCACTTTCTTAATGTCCCCCATCCCAACGAATCACTCTATTTCTTATCTTTAAAAAAAAATAAAAATAAAATAAATAAAACGCGACCTTTTTCCGATTCTTCTTCTTCTTCATGTCCTCTTCTTCTTCCTCCTCTTCTTCTTCCTCCATTTTTTCCACAACTCTTCCATGACCTAATCTGTTCAAAACTCTCTCAAACATTAATAATAATAACAAAAACGATCTCTTATAATGCTTCATCTTCCTCTTTCACATGTGTGGTACTCTTTACTGTATCAGAATGCACTACTCTTCCGCTATTTAAACAGACTGCTCTCTATTCGACCTTTTCTTCATACCTTGCCGAAAAAAATCCAACTGTAACAGCGTTTCTTCTCTCCATTCTCTGAATTCGCCTTTATTGCATCCCTCAAGAAATGTGTTTAATCGCATAACTGACCTAAAACTTAAAAAAAAAAACCCAGTTTGCTATGAATGTTCGCTTTCCATCAACCATTCTTTTTTTTCCAACTTCAGTGCCAACACACTCCTCTCACCCCTCATTCTCAAAACAACCATCCCACTCTTCTCCCTCCAAGCCTCCCTCTCACCTCTCTCAAAAACAACCCCCTCACCTTTCTCCCACCATTCATCCCTCTCACTCATCCTTCCCAAAGTTGCCCCCCCCCATCCACAAAGCTGCCTCCTTCCACTGCCCTCTCACCTCCATTTCTTCACTCCACCTCCTCAAATCCTCAACTGCCTTCTTCCCCCTCTCTTGTCCCCCCTCTCCCCCAGCACCACAGAGCCTTTTCTCCTCATCATTCGGTCCCCTCCCCAAGCTATTCTGCAATCCCCCACACTCTTTCAACAACACTCCTTACCTCCCCCTCCCGTCCCTTGTCCTGCCCTCCCCCTCGCCCCCCCCCCCCCCCGCCCCCCACGCCTCCTCCCCCACCTCTTCATTAAAAATATGGACCTCAAATATCTGGGGCCTTTGCTCAAACCTTTCAGATCTTTCCATGCAGGTTGCCACTGACAAACCAGACATAATCAGCCTAACAGAGGCTTTTCTCCCCCAAGACGTGTCTGACTCCCAAGTATCTCTCCCTGGTTACTCCCTCCTCCGGTTTGACAGACCTGAGCCTCGGCCTGGGGGAGGTGTTGCTCTCTTCATCAAAGACTCTATTCCTCACTCTCCATGCACTGCCCTCACTCCCCCACACCCCCAGGAATACTTCTGGCTACGGCTTCCCCTCAACTCCCACCTCATGTTTGTATGTGTACTGTACCGTCCACCTAACAGTGACGACTCCATCTACACCTCACTATCCGAAAACATGGACCAAATTCTATCTTCTCATCCAAACTCTCTCTTCCTCATATGTGGCGACTTCATTTGTCATCATGCCAGTTGGCTCGGTGTGGGTACTTCTCTCACCTGTCATGGCACTTCAGCAAAAGCTTTCTGCGACTCATTGGGACTGACTCAATTGGTCAACTTCCCGACCCGGATCTCAAACAATGGTACTCCATCTCTTCTGGATCTGATTTTGACAAATTTCCCTGACAATATCTGCTGTTCTTACTCCACTCCAATCGGTTCTTCTGACCACATCCTTGTCAAATTGGACATCTCTGGCTGTTATCAGAGAACCATCTCACCGCCGTCGAGTCTGGCATTTCACTCAAGCTGACTGGCAGGGTCTCCAAGCAGCCCTCAAACTTATAGACTGGTCTCCTATCACTACTTTCTCCAACATCAACTCATCCTGGGAATTCTTTCAAAGAAACTTGCTCTCCCTCATGCACAGATTTATCCCCTCTCGTCTTCAGTTGTCCAACCCTTCCTCCCACTTGGTTCACTGAAGCTTGTGGTGAGGCAGTTGTCCTGAAAAAACTTGCCTTTGCCTCATGGAAAGCAAACCCAACTGAAGGCAATCTCAGTTCCTTCCATAAAGCTCGGAACAAGTGTGTATCCACCCTCAGGAGAGTCAGAAAACAACATCTTTCTCATCTCAAGTCTGAACTCTCAAACCTCTCCCCCTCCTCAAAATCCTGGTGGCGTCGAATCAAATCTGTTTCTGGTGTATGTTCCCCCTCCATCCCCTCCCTTACCTCAAATGGCTGCACTGCTGATACTGCACATGAAAAAGCTGAATGCCTAATCTCGGTGTTTGCAGCTAAATCTTGTGTCCAAAACCCATCACTTTTTCTACCCACCTTACCCAGTTGCACCCAACTGTCCCTGGACTCTGTGTCCTTTTCTTCTGACAAGGTGGAGAGCTTGCTGTCAAACCTCGACTCAGATTCTGCAACCGGTCCAGACGGCATCAGCCCACGTGTCCTCAAAGCCTGCTCTTCTGCTCTTGCTCACCCTCTCTCTGTTCTATTCACCCTCTCATTTGCTCAAGACCATCTGCCATCTGCCATCTGCTTGGAAATCAGCAAACATCACTGCCCTGCACAAAAAATGTGCAAAAACAGATCCCTGCAACTCCAGACCAATCAGCCTTCTTCCAATCATCAGCTAGGTTATGGAATCCATCATCGCTTCAGACATCAAATCCTTCCTCTTCTCCAATGGCTTGATTTCTCATCATCAATTTGGTTTCAGACCAGGTCACTCAACCCTGGATATGCTGCTTCTGCTCTCCCAACAATGGATGGAGGTCGTCAATGCCAGACAGGAAATCCGAGCCGTATCCCTGGACATATCACGTGCTTTTGACACAGTCTGGCACCCTGCCCTGCTCACAAAACTCTCTTCCTATGGTATCCAAGGCCATCTCCACTCATGGTTCGCAGACTTCCTCTCTTGTCGCAGTCAGTGTGTGGCCCTAAATGGAGTTCTTTCATCCCCCCCCCCCTTCCTGTCCAGGCTGGAGGTCCTCAAGGTAGCGTTCTGGGCCCTGTTCTTTTTCTGGTTTTCATCAATGATCTCTCTGACTCTCTGGAAAATCCTCTATTTATCTTTGCTGATGACTCCACCCTCTGCCGTACCATCGGTCATCCCTCAGACCGGCAAGCAGCAGCTTCTTCGCTCACTGCTGATCTGGATAAAAGCACAAACTGGTCCAACACGTGGAACATGTCTTTCAATCTGGACAAATCTCATACTCTCACTATGTCTCTTCGAAAGGACCGTTTAGAAACCCCCCCCATCCACTTTCTCAACAATCCACTGGAAGAAGTCCTTTCTTTCAAGCATCTGGGTCTCACTATCTGCCATGACCTTTCCTGGGAAAGCCACATTTCAAACCTCGCCTCCAAAGCCAGTCGCTGACTGGGAATCCACTGTCATGCAGGGTCCTTCCTTGGCCCACCTGAGCTCCTGACCACTTACAAAGCTTTTGTCCACAGCCTGCTGGAGTACTGCTCTCCCCTCTGGGCTGGTGCTCCTGCATCCCACCTTTGTTGGCTTCACGCTGTATAAACCAAGGCATTTTGGATCATTGGCATCTCCCGCAATGAGGCTGAGTCTTTGGGCCTCTCACTCATTCACCGCAGGTTGGTCGGTGGTCTTTCTGTCTTCTACAGTCTCCTCTCCAGCCTCGCCCCCCTGCTCTCTCTGTGATTTGTCCCCACCACATTTCTGCAGGGCGCTCAAGGTCCGCCAACAACCCCCTTCTCGTAAAACTACCAAAATCATGAATCACTGCTCACCTTCACTCTTTTATTCCTCTTTTTTCCCACCTTTGGAATAAACTCCCTCACTCTATTCATTCCCATTCTTCCCTCCAGGTCTTCAAAACAGCTGTTCACCACCACCTCTTATCATCGCCCATCCAAATCCTCGATCTTTTCTTCCCCCGATAATCCACCCAAGCCCACCTCCTTCAACTTCCCTGCTTTCCTTTCTGAAAGTCTCTGTAATGTCCATCTTCTATTCCCCATGTTCCCCGTCCCATCCCTCTCCCTTCCACAGATCTCCAAATGTCTCTGTTCCCCACTATCTTGTCCTTCCCACTTCCGCCCCTCTTGTCTCATGCCCCCTTGATGTGCGTTGTGTGTTAGTTCTCATACGAGCCTCGACAAGGTATACAAAAAAAAAGCACTAGGTCATAAGATGTACCTACCACCTGAGTTTGGTCAAAATACGCCCACGTTTACTACCAATTATGCTGATGACAAACGACCAAACATCCAAACAAACAGACAAAATTACTGACAATAAGGGTCACCTATTTCGGCGACCCAACAGACAGACAGACAGACAGACAGAATAACAAAATCGACTCACTAAATACTTGAAAAATCTTCAATTTTGCAAGTAGCAAACAGATGAAAAATAACTCATGGAGTGACAACTTGGCAAAACGGAACGGCACTTCATAGAGAACACACCTCCACCGGGCTGAATAGTTTATATTTTGTATGCCACTGATAGGTCGGATCTGATTCTGGACCTTAACCAAAATCAAATTGGCTTGTTCTTGTCACCTAACCAACTCTTCCACCTCGTTTTGTCACAAGTAACCAACAACTTTTCGAGTTGTAACAACAACAACTGGGCATCCTCCATCATGCAAAGTCCTTCCTTGGCACACCTGAGGTCCTGACCACATACAAAGGTTTCATCTGCAGCCTGATGGAGTACTGCTTTCCCCTCTGTGCTGGTCCTCCTGCCTCATACCTTTCTCAGCTTCACGCTGTGCAAACCAAGGCATATCGGATCATTGGTATATCCGTGATGAAACTGAGTCTTTGGGTCTCTCACTGCCTCACTTTAGGAAGGTCGGTGGTCTTGGCTTTGTCTTGTCCATCTCCTCTCTGGCCTCATCCCCCCCCCAACCTCATGCTCTGTCTGTGATCCCCCCATATTTCCACAGGATGCTCAAGGTCCACCAGCAATCCCCTTCTGGTGAAACTACCAAAATCAAGAATCACTGCTCAACTTCACTCTTTCATTCCTGTGTTCTCCCACCTCTGGAACAAACTCTCAGACTTTCTTCAATCCCACTCCTCCCTCCAGGTCTTCAAAATAGCTGTTCACCACCATCTTATCTTCCCCCATCCAAAACCATGATCTTTTCTCACCCCATTAATCCACCTCCTTCAAATTCCCTGCTTTTCTTCCTGAAAGTCCCCCTGTACTGTCCATCTTGTTTCACCCGTGTAGCCCACCCCATCCCTCTCCCAACCACAGATCTCCTTATGTCTCTGTTCCCCTCTTTTGTGCTTTCCTCTCCCACCCCTCTTCTTTAACATGCTTGGTCCGATTTTGTTCATACTTGAAACAAGCACAGTACATGATGGCATACAAGTGCCCCTCACTTTATTTTGTGATGTGATCAAAGATGGCCGACTGGTAGACTGGCGGCCATTTTAGTTGTACATAAATATGAGTTAGCCCTTTAACTCCGTATAGCAAAATTACTAAAACAACTGGGGCTGTGACATTTTATGTCTTTTTCTTGTTTGTCCTGTTGTATTTCTCTGCGCAGCTGTCGGTAAATCATCGTTCTTTTCCTCTTCCACGTTCCTTTCCTTTCTCTGGTTCCTTTTTGTTAATCCCAGAAATGCTCTACTTTTGACTTCTGTCATTGTTTTGTCCTCTCCCACCTCCATAGCAAGTTCCAGAGAATGTTGGGTTAACAATAAGAGAACAAATGTTCATTAAACAGATGTCCACATGTGATGGGTGACCTGGGACTTGTGAACTGTACCATCACACTAATTATAAGGCTTGGAAACTGTTTACCTTTCATGATTCCCACAGCCAGATGTTGCATTATTTATATGGCCTCGTCCTGGGACACAAACAAATGTGCAAAGCCTGTGGAAGATCTCAGGGTGCAGGTCATTCATTCAACAAAAAGTTATACATCAAAATGCCCGTGCAGGTTTATTAGTGCATGCATGTGTTTATATGCATTTTCACGTGCAAATTCTAATTTGTTTCCAAATTAACATTATCTACACTCTTTCCGAAACAGCACATTGTAAATATCTGGATGGAAAAAAATTCAAATGAAAAGAGAAACATTTAATTTCAAGGCTTTAGTGTTTACAAGGAAATAAATTAATCGACTAAGTGCATCCGGGTACTGTACATTTTAAAGGTTTAACATGTTTCGTTGAAATAGAATAAAGTATTGAAAACACTAAAAATTATGTTTTCATCATGTAACTTTAGAGTATGTTCATTTCACTTTTGTTATATCCCCATATAAACACTCAGGAGGCAAATATCTTTGTCCTTAATAAAATGTCACACCTCTTCATCGGATAGTGCTGAAACTTCATAGATAGCATTCGAAACCTTCATATATAGCATTCGAAGATAGCATAAAATTGAGTTGGATAGGTATGTATAAGTAGTGGGGAAAAGGTAGGACTAAGATGTTGGCATGATTACACAGGCTTAGTGGGCATAATAGCCCTCCTCCTGCATTGAGGTTCCTTGTATAATCTGGATAAAAGACAATATTGTATTGAGAGTAAGGAATGACATTTGGGGAATGTAGAGGATTCTGTATGGATTGAGAGTACAGATTTGTAGGATGAAAGATACTTGTCCAATACATTCATAGGGCTAATAGTACAAGGGAAGACCAGGAGAGAGGGGTTCATGAAGATTTCAGAATGGCCAGTGGAAGGGAGGAGTGTTGCTTGTCCTGGATTGTGTCCTGGAATGGGGACAGAGCAGAACCGAAGACAATTTTCTAAATCAAATCCAGGATTGATTTTTAAGTTGGTTTGTAGAAAAGCCTACGAATATGGGGGGGGGGGGGGGGCGAGATGCGGTGTTACATCTTTTAAAGTTTTAAGGTAATGATCCCAATATTGTGGATGAGGTGGAGGTCAGAGAACATCTGGAGACAAGTGACCTCAAAATTATTGTTACATACACTATGTTGTGATGTGTAATACGGGATAGTGGAGTAAGGTTGTTAGATTTCAGGAAGGCAACCTTTGAGGGTATGAGAAGAGAGTTAGGTGGTCTAAATTGGGAAGAACTAACATGTGACAAATCTGCTTCACTGAAATGGGCAACATTCATTGAGCAATTGTGTAGGGTGCAGAGGTATTCTCCAGTGATGTGTAAATGTGGAGGAAGACAGAGACTAATGTGGATGAGCAGCAAGGTAAGTGGTATTATTAAGTATCAGCAGAAGGCATCCGTTAAGTACAAAGTAACAGGAGTAGAGTCCAGCTTACATCAGTGTAGGAGTAAAAAAGGGATAGTTGTAAATTAACTCATCCCTCCAGGTCTTTAAGACAGCTGCTCACCACCATCTCAGATCATCTGCATCCAAAACCATGATCTTTTCTACTCTTGTTAACTCCCCCACTGCAAACCCACCTCCTTCCAAGTTTTCCTTCTGTATCCATCTTGGCCACCCCATACATCCTCCCCTACCCCTCATTCCTCATAACTTCCCTTATTTGTTCAAGTCTTCCTCTATTTGATC
>NC_140964.1:72095513-72173013 GCF_056783735.1 Eptatretus burgeri
GGCCCTGGAGCTCCGTGTGGTTTGTGTCTCATCCGCTGAAAATGTGCAATTTTATTTGCACAGGACATCGCTCTTTTTAACCATTTGTGCCATTTAACCATTTAACCATCTCCTAGTATAATCCACCCCTCACTTTGACATCGATACAAATATAAAAACAATAAGGTCCATCCGACCAGGTGATTGCCATGATCGGGCGGTGAAGGCAGGGACCATAGATGGACATTTTGTGTTTTGTGCCTTGATATATTTTTCAATTGAATTTTGTTAATTTCCCACGTGAATTCCTCTTTTAAACAACTCTGTTTAAAGGTAAATCTTTGTGTTTGTCGTTTTTAATGTGTTTTATGTGTGTGTACATATATAAACTGTATTACCATAATGGAAGTGTGTGTACGTGTGTGCGTGTGCGTGTGCGTGTGCGTGTGTGTGTGTGTGTGTGCGTGTGCGTGCGTGCGTG
Organism: Eptatretus burgeri; assembly: GCF_056783735.1. Taxonomy (NCBI): domain Eukaryota; kingdom Metazoa; phylum Chordata; class Myxini; order Myxiniformes; family Myxinidae; genus Eptatretus; species Eptatretus burgeri. The sequence goes on from NC_140964.1 coordinate 72,095,974, forward strand.
CGTGCGTGCATATGGGGTTTCAGAATGTGGAATTGAGTCCTCCCAGGGTGGGCTCAAAGTATCCACCTTCATTTTGGTAAGGGGTCATGATTCATGGACCAAGTTGTGAAGTTTTCTGTTTTAAAAATTTTGTGCCGAGGGCTCTCTTCAGGATCGTTACTGAGCCCAGGGCGGCTTCCAACTGAAGTTCGTTTGTGGTGATATTCACAGGGATGATTTTTAATATCTCTGTGAGTTTCTTCTTCATCATTCCCACGAGGTTCTTCATCATCACTGGTTCAACTTTGGCATTCTTCAGCTTCCAGGATCTTTTCACTTCATGATTGAGGTCTTGGTATTTGGTCATTTTCTTGATTTCTGCATCGTTATTTCAAAATCACCGGTGTTAACACCTCACTAGCAATGCCTTATTCTCTTTTTTTTGCACCTAAGTATGACAACTGGTGACACCTAAGTATCACAATGATAACAGCTAAGTATCACAATGTTTGTTTGTGATACTATAATAACACCGAAGTATCACAATGCTTTATTTTTGATGTTCATGCCCGATGGGATCATAAAGTCATACGTGAGCAGTACTTCAATGTTTTCGGTGATTGCATTTGGTTCATTTTCCCACAAATTTTTCGGAACTGGAATACCAAAGTTTCTGCAGATGTGCCAACAGATTACGTTACAAACTCTGTTGTGTCGTTGTGTGTACAACTGTTCTGACACGTTTTTTTTTTGTTTGTGTTCGGCCATTAAGTGTCACATATCATTCTCTTTGCTAACCCCACCCCCACCCTTCACTTATCCTTGTTTTTTAGTCCTATCCCCATCTGTTTTCTCTCACTCTGTCCCCTCCTCATTCCCCCCTCCTCATAAATGCAGCACTCTCCTCCCACACCTCTGTAGCTCTCTCTCTCTCCTCCCATTTTATTGACCCGTCAGTAAAGCGATGAGTTGTATTTACTTTTAATACCAATAAAAGGGTGTGTGTGTGTGTGTGTGTGTGTGTGTGTGTGTGTGTGTGTGTGTGTGTGTGTGTGTGTGTGTGTGTGTGTGTGTGTGTGTGTGTTTCTCCTCCATAACTCCAAAACCATAAAACCTAGCAGGCTGAAACTTTGCAAGCATCCTACAAAACCTCCAAGAAGTGCGAGAGTGAAAATTGGGTGTTTGGGTTAATTAAAACACCCCTTTTGAAGATAATTAAGGGCCTTATTTAATTATATTCTTTGTCAGGCGAATCTTTGGACACCCTCAGACACCTCGTTCACACTCAATGGGGTCCTCTGGTTCGGCTTATTCAACCATGCCTCAATATGGAAACACGATCTACTCTCACGGACTAATTAAAGTATATAATCAAAATATCATGTCGGATTTGAGAGTTGGATCTGGTGGACAAAATAAGTGTCAAAGTCTGGAGTGAAATCCGAAAATTTAAACAAATTAGTGATTTTTTATAACTTAGCGTATTTATTTAAGAAAGCATTAAACGTAACTTTTTCTACTGTTCAGACGATTCTATTGAGTGAAGAAAAGATTTTGGAATGTGCAGAAAGTGTAACTTCATTGAGTGAAACACCGTGCTTCAAAACCTGCTTTTGCAATCCATGAAGGCACAGTCCACGGGGGGGGGGGGGGGTCCTTTTGGGGGAAATTACATCCGTAGTTTGCTGTTTCCATTTTGGGTGAATTGCTTGCATTACAAAATATTCATATAAATATGCTATTATTGTTCTGCCAATATATTAATACTCGGTAGTTTCTGTAAGTGAAAAGAACCATTTTTGTTGCTGCAAGTGGAGGCTTTTTTTTTTTTGGCTTCACACAATTTTGTGTGTGCTTTCATTACAAAATATTGATGTAAATATACTAATAGTTACTGCAATATATTACTAGTTAGTCGTTTCTGCAAGTGAAGAGGTACATAGACAGCACACATGGGCATGTTATAAATGGCTGTGTGGAATGGGAACTCTGGGAAGTGTTTGAAACAGCAAAGCGCTTACCTTGTATAGGCCTTCTTGAGTTGCTTTGTGCAGCAGCTTCGGCGAGAGGAGTGTGGGAGGTGTTAATTATTTATATAATCATAGCCACCTGGGTTTAGTCGATTCGGTGAGAGCTGATTGGCTGTTCCCTCCATTCACAAGTGAGAAATCACAGAACCATTGGAAGGCATCCGTATATAGAAATATAAACAAGGAAAAGAGCAATCAGAGATTGCAGACCCTCGTCAGGACTTCTTTTGGGTGATGTATTTTTTATAGGTTTTAGCATAAATCCAATATGGCTGCCAATCATGTGACCAATGATATCATATTGTGAACCTTTTGTTGCTCATCAACTGGTGGTCATCCGTGTAAAGTTTTGCCTCGATTTGTTCAGCCACGTCAAAAGATTTTTGAAGGTTTTTTTTTTTTAACAATAAGGCTGCCAAATCACGTGACCGATGACATAATGATTTTTTTCATACTGATCGGATGTGCCATTCTCCATATGCGATTATGACATCATAACAAGGGCAACAATGACGTCATAAAAAGACCACACTCATTCCCCATGAGGAGTACTTGCTATATACCAAATTTCAATTTTTTCGTTAGTGCGGTTTCAGAGATACAGTGGTCCAAAGTTTTTCCGTTTTTCAAATATGGCTGCCACATCACGTGACCTCTGACATAATTATCATTAAACCATTCTCTAATATGAGTAGTTGCACCAATGGTGAAAATTGTATCTCAATCCGACAAGCGGTTGTGGAGGAAAACATAAAAGTTCTGTGCGGACAAACGGACACAAATGCAATACCCTCTCCTCTCCTATTATCGATAATAATAAATTTCACACCAAATTATTTGATAAACGAGATGATTTTCCATTCCACATTGTATGAATGCCTTTCTTAGACAGCAATATTCCTAAGAAGTTATTCTATGGTATGGTTGCAGGTGAAATAATTCGGATTGTGAGAGCAACCACACACAGCCCTGCTTGTCAATATATTAAAACAACTAGACAGACGCATGCTAACACAGGGAGCTACAGTTAGCAGATGAAAACAAGTTTTATTTAAGATTAAAAAACGACACCAAATAGAATTAGTGAAATACAATACGAATCGTAAAAATATTATTAACGAGATCATTATAAAAATTCATTATTAAAAAAAAAAAATATATATATATATATATATATATATATATATATATATATATATATATATATATATATATATATATATATATATATATATATATATATATATATATATAAAGACCACAAGGGGAAAACGAGAGATGTCAGGATGTCAATTTTGAAGAAACTGAAAAACAAAGTTTCAAGACTTTGGTGGACTGTTTAATAACTGACATATAGATTTATTTTCCAGTAAAAGGAAGAGTGATCATTGGCCGATCAAATTGAGCATGTAGCATTTGCCAAGCTTCTGTGTTATTTAATTTAAGAGCAAAGAACGAATCAATGTTGCAAACTGACATCACTGGTTATTCCCTTGTTTAATAATTGCCATGCAATTTTAACCCAGGATGTGTAGCAAATTCATGCTTGTTCGTTATTAGCATACATTACATGACTTTGGTGATCACAGATTATTTTTTTCAACATTAAACGGTCATTGTTTTTTTTTTTGTTTGATTGGTGTTCAACGCCATACTCAAGGGTATTTCGCTTATATGATGACGGATTCTCCATTTCTTACTCCGTACTACTTAATATGATGGAAAACCGGGAGAAAACCAAGGATAAACCACCCCCGCGATAGCCGAAGTCACCTCATGTGACTCCCTCATATACCTAAGCAGGTTGATTGGGCGGTGGGTACATCGAATGAGGATGGGTACTCAGACGCGCTAACTATTAAGCCACAGCGTGGGTCCCATAAAAGTCACAATAAAGGTTTGACCAGGCTTGAACCACGATATGCACCAACTTCGGAGCCCATGATATAACCAAATATGCTCAGAGTTTATGCTGTGAAAGTTTTACAACCTTTAATTTTTTTTTTCTCGACTCTGAATATTATGGTGGAACAGTTAACATGAATGAAAGGGAGATAGCCAGGAGTAAAGCACTGACAACTCTGGGTTTCTACTTGTTCAGCTTTGACAACACTTGTTTTTGCATTGCACGGGTAAACTTTATACCATATAAATTATGTGACACCCCTGGTTATTTGTTAAAGTAATATTGTGAGAGGAAACCTTATGTTGCCAACTATTGGCAGGTGTAATAACCCTGAAATTTATAAAAATTGACATCTCTGGTTTTCCCCTTGTGGTCTTCATATATATCTTTGGAAACCATTGAAACCCATTTCAGTAGTTGCTGGGAGACAACAAAAGCCAGTAAAAAAAAAACGTTTATAAACAACCGCTTGAATACTTGAACTGCAGTTTGATCCATAGGTGAGTCGGGTGGTCATGTTTGCTGGTGGACGTGCTATATTTAACGTAAGATGTGCATGATTTAATGTATTATCATATAATAGAATGTGTGATGGGAGTTGTAACTATGTGATAGTGCATTAAATCCTCCAGTGAGTAAAGTCTGATTAGTGATGTTGCATTAATGGGTTTACTGACTGCATGGACGCAGCTGAGGTTGTGGATCTACTGTTGTAGGTCACCTACTGATGTGCATCCGTGACCAAGGATGTGGATGTGCCTTTTGGAGAGGTTCTGGACTGAAAGGATCGAAACCTCAAGGAAGAATGGTGCTCAGCTGATGATCTGTGCGGTCAGGAAACCAGTGAATTGCTTGCAGGTTAAGGATCTTACTTTCGGTAAGGCCTAAGTCACATTTGCTCTACGGCGAGGATACGGCGGCCGTACACCCTCTGAATTGACAGAAACGTGCGGCGGCCGCAGAGTTTCTGCGGTGGCCTCAGGGTGGCCCTACGCCGTATGGCTATATTTTACAGGCCGTAACGTCGCCGTGGAATTATAACGCGGAGTTATAACTTTTTTAATTTCTACGTTCGCCGTAGCAATTTGACAAGCCGAAAAAAAAATGGTAAAAAAAAAAAATTAACCCATTCGTTACTGTCTGTCTGGCCGCACGATCGCCTTAGGGCCCCCCTGCGGTCACCCTGTGGGCACCTTGCGTCTGCCTTGAAAATTCTATGGCCGGCGGAGGAACGCCCTAAGGTCACCGTGCGACATCAAATCAAAGACCGTACGGCAACCCCACGTTTTCGGTCTCCACAATTTATAAATATGCCGTGCGGCTCCCCGAAAAATAAAAACATATGTGACTGCTTCATTGTGTGACCGTGGAAATACTGCGGCCGCCGTATAATTGCTAGTGGCCGTAGATTTTGGAGACTCCACGGCCGCCGTGGCAAATGTGACCTCGGCCTAAGGGAACTATGTTTTGAGGTTAACGTCATTTACAGCAATCCTTTAAATTTATTATATTTCAGGAATAGCCAATATTCTACAATTTTGTCTGTCTCTCTCTCTCTCTCTCTCTCTCTCTCTCTCTCTCTCTCTCTCTCTCTCTCTCTCTCTCTCTCTCTCTCTCTCTCTCTCTCTCTCTCTCTCTCTCTCTCTCTCTCTCTCTCTCTCTCTCTCTCTCTCTCTCTCTCTCTCTCTCTCTCTCTCTCTCTCTCTCTCTCTCTCTCTCTCTCTCTCTCTCTCTCTCTCTCTGTGTCTCTCTGTGTCTCTCTCTGTGTCTCTTTGTTGTCTCTCTCTGTGTCTCTCTCTCTCTCTCTCTCTCTCTCTCTCTCTCTCTCTCTCTCTCTCTCTCTCTCTCTCTCTCTCTCTCTCTCTCTCTCTTTGTGTCTCTCTCTCTTTCTCTGTCTCTCTCTCTCTGTGTCTCTCTCTCTCTCTCTGTGTCTCTCTCTCTCTCTCTGTCTCTCTGTCTCTCTCTCTCTCTCTCTCTCTCTCTCTCTCTCTCTCTCTCTCTCTCTCTTAAAAACTTGTATGTGGTCATTTGAAGTACGGGACTTCATCAGTTAGCATCATTCAGCCTTCAAAAATCTGGGTAAGGAGGCCATTGGGAAACACGCATTTAAAGCACTCTTAAAAAATGAAAGCACGATTGGGAAACATATTTAATGTGCTATTCAAAGATAAACTCGACATCTCTCATGCATGTCAGCCTCTGCCATGGTTACATCAGAACGATTCGTCACACGCTCACGGATTGTTTAAGCCCAATATGGGGCCATTCAAAAATTACATAATGCTATTTTTTCGGGAAGCATGTATGGGCTTGATTAAACCTTACTAATAATTTTTATTTGACCTATGATTTTATTTTTTTGGGGTCCCTCATCGTGAATAACACTCAACCCAACAAAGCCAATAGATATCTGATGCAACAAACCCAGACAGTGTCTAATCAGCAGAAGCCTACAGGCCCAATGTGTGTGGCCCACCAGAAAACCAAGATGGTGGCCATATTGCTTCTGGGTGCCATGGTGGGTGGAGTCAAGCGGCCAATGCGGGTGTGGACTGGCAGCGTCAGGAAATTGAGCCACATGTCCATACAGCCACAGCTGACGCTCAGACTATACAGGTAACAAATCTTATTTGAGTGCCTTTCAGCCATCGCTCATTGGACCGCACAATGTCTGACTAGCAATAGCCAAGGATTCACCATAAGAACCTGGTCCCGAAGGAGTTGTCTTTTTCTCAGATCCTTGGTCCGAGTCCAAGTCTCACATCCATAGAGAAAGACTGAAAACACCAAGGAATTGAAGACTTGGTCCTGACAGCACCACACCCCATGATCCCATAAATCCATGACTCCCCAGGCCTGACTCAGACATCTATTGATCTCTGGGTCACAACATGTGGAGACATGAATATCACTGCCAAGAAAGTGAATCTCTCCGTGACCTCAACATCCTCGCCACAAACAGGTACAGAAAAGATGGCAGCATCAAATGTCATTGAAAGCCTGGATATTCATTTTTACCAAGGAAACCCATGGTTCCCGCAAACTCCGATTCCTCATTCAATGCCTTGAGGGCCCCTACAAGGAGATCTAGTGTCTCCATAAGGATGACTGTAAAATCAAGGACAGAGATCTTGGCATTCTCAAGTGATGAACCACAGCTTGATCTCTCTGACATCTTCCCCAGAATTCAGTCGATGCAAGCTTTTGAAAAGTGTGGGAGCCAATACACACCCCTGACAAACTCCAGTAACAAACGGAAATAAGTCAGAGATGGAACCACCACACATCACAGCATTCGCTGTACCAGAGTATAGTTCAGAAATCAGATCGATCAGCATTGGTGGCACCCTGCGAAGAGTGAAAATCATCCAGAGGGCATCCCAATTCACTGAATGGAACACTTTGCAGAGATTAACATAGACTACGAGCAGCCCCTGCCAAAACTCTCATCTGCATTTGGTGAGGACCCGGAGAGCAAGGATACAGTCAATCGTTGACCTCTTTGGTATAAAGCCCAACTGCTCCAGGTGCTGGTGTTCAAGCAGATTGTGGCAAACCCTATTAAGATTTATGTGAGCAAAGACCTTGCCCACCACTGAGAGCAACATCACCCCTCAGTAGTTGTTGTTGCAGTCCTGGGGATCACCTTCCCTTTCCAGATAGGGATACCAAAGCCCCTTTTCGAGTCAGTTGGGATGATGTCTGTGTTCCAAACAGAGCAAATAAATGCATGTAATGATACAATTGCAACATTTGCACCAGCCTTGAGAAGTTCAGCATGGATACGACAGATCCCAGGGACTTTACCTCCTTCAACTGGTTCACAACAGCCTGTGTTTTCACAAATGAAGGCAGTTCACATTTTATTGGAGGGTCAGCAATTGGAATAGTTATACCCCTGACATGCAACTCAACAGCCGGTGCATCAGTCTGGTACAGCCGCTCAAAGTAACCAGCCAAGCAGCTCTTCACTTCAGATTCCTCTGTCAAGAGCCCACCACCAGCTGCTCTAACTGCAGCACACCGAGGGATGGGCTTGGAGGAATGTAATGCACAAATTCCTCTGTAAGCAGGATGAGTCACTCATCCACAGGTGATGCTCGACCCCTTAGATTCCTTGCATGGCCTCCTTGTCCAACCTCAGCACACATACAGTTTTACGCCTCATTTACCTGAACAGCTCAGCTTTGCCATTAAGCCTGGCCCTGTGACTGGTCAATTGTATCCAGTGTCCCTTGGGAGAATGCCTTTCTTCGCCATTCTTTGCCAATGTTCCTCTTTGCCAGATGGTAGGTTTCAAGACATCTGCCCACAACATCAAGGATGGTAGTCTCGAAGGCACTTCACAACTCTTCAGGATTCCCCATAACACCCAGACCCCAAAATCCCCACTCAGCCTGTTCACAACCTCCTCAGCTACCCTCTTATTCATGAGCCTGTCAACATCCAGCCTACACTTGGATTTAAGCTGTTTAACCCAGAACCCCCAACCTATTCTCTTTGATTTAAGCTGCAACTTCAGCGATGCGACAACATGCCTATGGTCATTATTGAGGAACTGAGCACTCCGGTAGACCCTGCAGTTCTGAATCATCCTCCAGTGACCATGGATGAGCCTATGGTCAATCTCCTTTGCCACGCCACCAGAGTTGGAATACTAAGTCCAGCGATGAGGCTGTGGGTGCTAAAACCATGAACCAGCCACCCTATCAAGGAACTTCGTGCTATTCTGGTTCATAGTTCCCGACCCAAGGGGACCAACACATGTCTCATGGCCATCCGAATAAGTGCCAGTCAATACAGTGAAATCTCCCAAGAATAGAAGAGTATCTTATCTAGGGCACTGATCAACCACTGTCGATAGAGACCAGGGAAATGACATCCAAAGAGTGATGAATCCTTTGTTTCATAATACACTCGTTGACTGGTGTTTCTTCAATTATCATGGGAGTCAACTTATTGGCCAGAGCTACACTAACTCCTTTGGCATGGTAACCATCAGAGTGACCCGACCAGTAGTCAATGTAAACACCTGTCATGATCTCACCACTATCCAGTCTCCGAACCTCAGAGATTGCTGAAACACCGATGTCCAAGCGCAACCACATTGATTGTCCTGGTGTAGTGATTGTTGAGAGCTGTTGACAGCTCAGATGATAGCAGAGACAGGTGATCATCTTCTCTTAGGGATAGGACATTCCAGTAACCCACCCGAAGGGACTTCCTTAGGTTAACCTGAGGAAACCAACGTCTGGTGGACGACACCTCAACACAACCCTGACATACACTACCGCAATCCACCCCAGCAAGGTTATTCCATGTTTTTCCTCCTATCATCAAAGAAATGGGTTCCAAAGACTGCTCCAATCCCATTATCTGGTGAGCTGTCTTGCAAAGAGCAGCTGCCCAGGAGGTACTCCCATGGAGTGGGTTTTCAGTTTTCTTATTTTCGTGTGTTTTCTGGAGTGAAATACTTTTATGGTGTTCAAAATGCAAATCCTGCAACCAACCTCCCCAGAAAGGTTACCCACTGCAGGAGGACATCCACAGATGCAATTGGGCACCAGATATGGATGGCTGTTGACTCACAAGAAGCTCCAACGCCCTTTCACAAGGTTTTTTTTAGTCCTGCTGGATGTCCATATCCATACACCCTCCTCACCAGGAAACCTGGTGGGGGAGACTTTTTAGTCTCTGACAACCTGACCATGAAACGGGTTAGTGCAGGTTTGCATGGTACCCTGTAGCAAGTCACATATCTGATCTGATCTGACCTGACAATTGCGGAGATCAACATAGGCTGCGAGCAGCCTCTGCCAAAACTTTTGTCTGTGTTTTAGTGTGTTTGAAAAATCTGGCCTGAACTGACGGCTCTATCAAATCATTTTCATTCACATTTGACCACAGGACAGATACAGCTCCATCTAATCTTATTCATTCGCATGGGAATATGGGACAGACACAACTCTATGTAAACATATTCATTCACATAGGAACAAGGGACAAACACGGCTCGATCTAATACAATTCATTCACATGGGAACACGGGACAGATACAGCTCTATCTAGTCTTATTCATTCAGATGGGAATATGGGACAGAAATGGCACAAGGTTAATGAGACAGCTTAAAGAATGTAAGCTGAGCTGTTAAACAGCAAGGATGAGGGAGCTGAGTAGACCGAGGAGGAAAAAATATATTTATTTGTGTCGCAGGTTGTGAGGACAGTGCGGTCATTCTTGGTTTTTAAAGTTTACACATGCATCTCGTTTTTATCACACACAACTGTTCCTAACAATTCTATCACTCACACACACACACACACACACACACACACACACACACACACACACACACACACACACACACACACACACACACACACACACACACACACACACACACACACACACACACACACACACACACACACACACACACACACTCTCTCTTCTGAAGAGGGCAAGATAATTAGGAGGTTAACAGTTATTCTCAGAATGATGCTGGAGGCGGAGAAGTTTACAATAAAGCAGCCTGGTGCCTTAGATTAGAGAGAGAGAGAGAGAGAGAGAGAGAGAGAGAGAGAGAGAGAGAGAGAGAGAGAGAGAGAGAGAGAGAGACAGAGAGAGAGAGAGAGAGAGAGACACAGAGACACAGAGACACAGAGACACAGAGACACAGAGACACAGAGACACAGAGACACAGAGAGACAGATATATATATATATATATATATATATATATATATATTTATATATATATATATATATATATATATATATATATATATATATATATATATATATTTTTTTTTTTTTTGAGATAAAGACTCTGAGTTTCATGTCAAAAGCCTTCTTCGGATATGAAAAACTCTCAATGAAATATGAGGGTCACTCAGGCAGGGGTCAAGAAGGCTGCCATCGGCCCTCTTTTGGGATGAAGGGGCAATGTACCTTGTGGAAGTCAGGAGGCAAAAACCCCCTGAAGCCATGCGATTTCAATTATTTAATAAGCAAATAAGTTTTGAGTATTACATATGCCTGAGATAGCTTCTCTGGGATGAGGAGTTCATTCTGTGTATGTACAGGCTAGCTGTAGAATGCAGGTAATTGGCATCACAACCAAAACTGGAATGGCACTCGGCAGAGTGCATAACTCAGCCAGGCTGAACACTTTATGGTTTGCATTCCACTCTGAGGCCAGATCTACAGCCAGACGTGAAACAAAATCTAATTGGCTTGTTCTTGTTACCAACCCAACTCATCCACCAGGTTTTGTCATTACCCATCCACAACTTTTTGAGATATCGTGTTGCATGTCCTTTTTGACCATATCTCTCAATGTTGAAAATCACTTATAAATTGCTCGGATCCGGATCCTCACCAAAATCTAATCAATTCATCCTTGTCACATACCTAACCTGTCCACCAAGGTTTGTCTGAATCCGTCGATAACTTTTTGAGATATCCTGCTCACAGACAAAGTGGGGTTAAAGCCTAACCTCTGTCCACCATCGTTGTTGAAGGTCGTTATATGTTTTCATGCACCAATTATATTTTGTTTCTATCATGTGTTTATCAAAAGTTATAAAAGTTAAAAGTTGCACAAGGACGTTATGGACATTCTGATATATGTACAAGCGTGTACAAACAAACACCGGTCTGCAACAGTAATCTGTAGTTTTGCAAATGGTGTTCTTCCTAAAGGAGCCTCCATTTGGGCCACTTAAACCTCGAACCAGCTGTTGCACATACCCAGCACAGGGCTTGGATGGTCATTTGGGAGGCTGATCCAAAGCTCGTCCAAGATTTTCAAAATAACACAAAGCTGCTGAAGTATGCTCAACCAGGGCCATGAAATATTCATGGTTCATAAAAAATATATTATACTGTGAATCGCTCAGCATCACAATTATCTCGTTTTCGGTTCCTTAAATGAAACACTGCAAAAATAACTTGGTTACACACACACACACACACACACACACACACACACACACACACACACACACACACACACACACACACACACACACACACACACACACACACACACACACACACACACACACACACACACACACACACACACCGACCTGGGAGGGCTCCATTATACCTTATGAAACACGCACATACAATACCTTTGATTTTGTATCTTCATTTTCAGTGTCAAAAGACTGACCTACATTTATATTCACTGATACATATGTTGTACATCTTTATGCACATAGTATTGAAAATTAATTATGGAAACAGACAATATATCCATTAATTAAGAGTAATTTCAGCTGAGAGATATATGTGAGGACATGTTGAAAAATAATGCCTCCTATTCTTTTTCTCCAAAATGGGGAAAGATATTCGAAGGAAACAGACATACTTAAATCAATCTTTATTCCACCATGATGCGTATTTATTTCTCAACATAAACACCTGACGGTCCCCACATTTCTGCCATTGTTTAAGGAGTGTTATGGACCCGGTGTCGCAGGGAGACCATGAGGGATGGACTGCCTCGGGTTACTCGCTGGACTCACCAGAATCGCAACCCGTCACACACTAATTAGTTTGTGACGCGGCGGGTCACTATCATCGACCGTGAACGCCATCAACTCAACGACTTGACTTTGGGTCCTCCGCCTAATACCGTATAACGAAGGGTCACGTGACTTCATTACCGGGGAACACACCCTCGATACGTACTTGTGTTAACCAGATTACTTACCGGATCAGGGGCAGCCGATCATAACTGCAAAGTACGTATCGGCTACGAAGCAAATCTATGGGGAATAACATTCCGGCTAAGCTAGGGTGCGAGCGATGCTGGACCAATGAAGGGAAACACGAAAATGAGCTGGGAACATTTCTACACAGGGAATTTATTAAACAAAAGCAAGGAAAGGTATGTGGCACAGTGAATGGGATTTATTGGTATGTACAGTAGGGACAGCATGGAATTTTTGGGGTGCGGCAAAAGGGTAAGCAATCTTACAAAGCAGACACAGAGCAGAGTTATCCTGTATATCTTCTGCAATCTTAATTTATGCTAAGACAGGTGCTATCTCTCTCTCACACACACATACACACACACACACACACACACGGAAAGTTAGATAGTGCATCGAGAAAGAACAGGTGAGGGTAAATGTCTTCTAAGTACCTGGTGTGGTTGGCTGACCAATGCAACCCAGAATGCTTTGGGAGATGCAGGTGGGAGGAATACTGATCATGTCTAAGATGTGGGAGAGGGAGGTGTGGTGTATTGCAATGTGAGCGGTGTGTCATCGTGTGAGAGGAAAGTGTGAATGGGAATCAGTACATTCGCTCCTTTGGTTCAACCCGTAAAGGAACAATCGGGCTTCGACCGCATTAAGGCTCTTCTATGCATCCACAGTAGACGAGATAGATGGGAAGAAAGATAATAGAAAAAGATGCATCAGGAGAAAGTCCCTAACCTATCTATGTAAATGTCTGTAAATGTAAATGTGTGTATCTATTGTGGATCGCTCAAACTGAGCATTCCCACCTTGTGGCAGCAGTGTGTGATCCCCCATCCCTACTTGGTTATGGGAGGGCTCATGGCACCTTGTGCTCTGCGCCAAGCACCGACAGCCCCAGACACGAATCGAGCAGCAGCAGCGACAGCGGCAGGGCGAACAGGGTGGACCCGTGCAGGCGAGCAGGCAAGCAGACTGACGAGTGGAAAAGAGCGGAGGGTGAAGTGAAGAGAGCCAAGCGAAGAAGAAGCTCAAGCTGAAGCTGACGCAGACTGAAGCTGAAGAAAAAGGAGCAGAGGCTCTGCTCTACCCTTTTTATGAACCCAGGCAAAGGGATGGGCCAAGGACCAGATAACGGTGTGCTGTTGGCCAAATCCCGCTCCTCTATTGGGCCACAGTGACACCCCGCCAGACTTCGGGGCCAGAAACTGGCTCAGTTGTTCGCCAACCTTGATACAGATTGGAGCTCCGAGTTTTACATAGGGACGCAGTCTTCAGATGAGGCGCCGTCCCCGAACGTGCATCGTTCTTCATTCCAACCTGGAATTGCAACAGAATCCTCGTGCTACTCGTGGGTCCCTCCATGAGCCACAGCGCATGTTCAGGCGAGACCGGAGAGGAGATGGTGCAATCCTACTTGCTGCAATTTTGGCTGAATTTCGATATTCTCCAACGCTAAAAGCGAGAGGGTTTGATTTGATTGGTTGTGATGAAAGATCAAAGATTCCCCACCCCCCCATCTATTTTTTTTTTTTTGCTTGCACATCTTTATGCCTCCTTTTTATGCGATTTATGCCAATTCATTCAGCCATGGCAAAAATGGTTAAATGTATATGTATTTTTGTGGTTTCCCGCCCGTAGGCGTGTGGGCGACCGCTTATAGCCAATGGCGGCCGCTCTCGCCCACCGAACGGACAAACCTTGTCACAGCTTTTGGATCAATGCCGAAATCCAGCTACGGGTGTATCTTTAATCACACCACAGCCTTGTCAATACTCTACCCGCGGTACAGGGTCCGATCGCCGAATAGTCGATTTACCTAATTAATCGCGCGGGCAGACTACCGAGAGACTGTACCTCAATGGGGCCTGCTTGGAAACGAGCCGCTAAGCAACTCGCTCCGTTTGTGATTTGCCCAGCGGTGTATATCGCCAAGCCCCGCCGGATCCAATTCTTTTATCGGCTATTAAAAAGCCAGCTATATTCTGAACTCAATTATGGAGTTCAATGAGGGAAAGGACGCAACAAACGGGTGAACATTTAAACGACATTTATTTCACACCTGTAAACAGTCATGCAGTCATGTATGCAACCAATGCACATATGCAATCATGCAGTCATGTATGCAACCAATGCACGTATGGGACAAAACACAAGCAAGAAAAAGAACTACAACCATCTATTTATTATGTACACACATGCACTTAACAGTTCTACTTAACGGACTTGGCGCCACATCATGCATGCAAAGAAAAACCCCAGAAAAGGCAAGGGGGCAGAACTGGACCTCGTGGGTCTTTATAAGTCACGGAACTGTGGAGACCGCAAAAGCTCCAAGAGACCGCGCTGGTTACCTGTCGCCTGGACCTCATGGGTCTTTATAAGTCACGGAGCTGTGGAGACTGCAAAAGCTCCGTGAGACCGCGCTGGTTACCTGTCGCCTTTGTGGTGACTCGCTGGGCGCTCCTCGACATTGCGTCCGCACGGCAGCTGGCGTGACCGCGGCGTGGCCCAGGCCTCGTCGTGTGGCCCGGTCGATCGGGCCTAGTTGACAACGCCTGAGAAAAACGAACGGGCCTTTGCTCTTTCAGAGTCGATGCTCTCTTAAGAGCCCGCCCATTCCTCAGCGTCGTTTGGACTGTCTCGGGGCCCGATCACCTTGGACCGTTTGCCACTGGTTGGCGACTCCTGGCCGGCTGCGCTCCAGCGAACCACAGTTCGGCACGGCACGGCACGGCAGGCTGCGCTCCAGGCTCCCTTCTCTTCCGCTCTCTCTCCAGATCCTCACCGACTGCAGACCCCAGACTCCAGACTGACCCAGCTCCCAACGCGACTCCACACAATTGCGCACTTGGCGTCTCTGCGCGCCCTTATATTGGGTCCGTGAGGCGAGGTTTTGATCTCCGATCTCTCACCTCTGACCTCCCGCTGGCTCCTCCCCTTTTGATCTTTTGATCCGAATTGTCGCGAAGCTCGGAGAGAGCGGAAGTGGGTGAAATCATCGACCCTCGCTCCAATGAAGGAGTCCCCACGTTTGGTGGCAGAGATGTTGTTCGTGGGGAATTCGCCGTGGCTGGCGCAAAGATGGCGGCGCAATGGAGATGAAGGTGAGGCGTTGCTGTTCGTTGTTGCGTAGGTGGTGAGGGCATGTCGTGGTGGTCGTTGTGGCGATGGTTGATGAGAGTGATGTTGGTGGTGGAGGTGGTTGTTGTGAAGCGGTTGGTCCAAAATGAAGATAGCAAAAGAAAAACGGCTAACTGAAGATTCACAGCCCTGCACACGAATAATTTCCCGTTAAACATCAGTGGGGAAATTTATCTGAACACAGACTTATCGACACAACTGATCTAAGGACCTACGTGTATATGGTGTCCTGTGAATTTCCACAACCATAACAGTATTATTTATTGTAAAGTGCCTGATTCTAAGTGCTATTCAGATGTAATTTAAGTGTTATTTGTCGATGTAAATGGTACATTTACATGCACGGTATGTCAAATTTATGAACATAAATATAATGGAGTAAGTGTTTTGCACCTGGCAGTCAACTGAGGTGGAAACTGGGTAATAGCTTTCTGCCATTGACTAGCAAATTGAACAATAGTTTTGTTCTACTTTGCTTCAAAGTACGACCTTCTTTTCAGCAGACCCAGTGCCATACACCATACACCGTTACACACACACACACACACACACACACACACACACACACACACACACACACACACACACACACACACACACACACACACACACACACACACACACTATCAAAATGATTGCCATACACGTAAATATGGAAGAATTTCTACTTAAACTTCTTAACCTTACAATATATTTACAAATGCCTTTGTATTCCAATTACAGTATTTCTTTCTTTTCCTTTACAAGTCTGCATTTCCAGTGTCTTCATTCATGCATATGGATTTACTTCACTAGAAAAAAAGAAAAGTTATGTGTCATTGGCAAATGTACTTTTAAACGCTTACCTGCAATGATTTTTCACACATTTTACAGGTGGAAATGAAACTTACAGTCCCCATGCTGAACATTGCATCATCTCCTGACAATTAATGAAAAGATAAATTATTTTCAATTATTTGCACTACATTAAGTCGGTATTAGATCAAAATATTAGATGCACAGGTGTCCATGTATTTAAACATTCCAGTGTTCATATACATTTCAATGTATTGTACAATTTTAAATCCTATCCCAACAATGTACTTGCATGTAATGCATCACGACAGCAGAAATGAATGATCTGTTTGTTTTCCCTCGTTTTGCTACAGAGCCATGTGCTTGGATGAACATTAGATTCTATAAAGGTCTGCAATATATGTTATTACATGCAAATATCATGAAACCATTATTAAATCAGATTAATGATCTTAATTAAACAAGAACTGCAGTACCCATACATTTGCATGTAGATCAAATATAGATAAATGTAGGCTGGAGTTCAAATCATGCAGATCACAGAGTATGAAAGAACTTGTCCGAGCAAGCATTATGAGACATGAATCACTCCTTCCAGCATTTACATTGGATATATTAGTACATGTATATGAAGCTCAAAGGGGTTAAAGGGATTCTGGTAGAGTGAAATCCATGTTTATGGATTTATGGGCTGTACTATACAAAAAGATGATGGTCATAACTGAAATATTCAGTAAGCTTTGACTTTAAAAAAGCGCAAATTCATTAGAATGCATCTTAATGTACCCTGCCCCAGGCAAGAAATTAAGAACACCAGAAACAAAATAAAAACTCGAGAGGGAGTACTCGGTGGAGTGCAAAACCTCCGCCGCCAATACTGCTGAGTCACTTAAGTGAACCTGATATCCTATTCATTGTAGGTCAAAACGGATCAGACTCTACTGAACCACGATTGAATAAACTAAACTAGATCGACGCACATGTAGAAATGCCAAAAAAATAAAATCGAAATTTTTTTGAAAAAAAAGTTGCAAAATTTGTTTGTTTTTTTTATATAACAATTTTTTTTGGGGGGGGGTTGGAAATCACTTAAAACATGTAGAAATGCAAAAAAAAAATCAAAATATTTTTCAAATAAAATCGAAATTTTTTTGAAAAAAAAAATTTTTTTTTGGACCAAGTCCAAAATCTAATGGCATGATCCTTGGACCATACCTAATCCCCCCACCAAGTTTCGTCTAAATCCGTCCAGGAGTTCTTCCGTAATACTGTTCACAAACAAACAAACAGACAGGGGTGAAAACAGTAACCTCCGTCCATCTTCGATGGCGGAGGTATTTATTATTACTCGTGTTCACAAGCCATTCCGGTGGTAATAATTTATTGTGAGGTAAAGTTGAAAACATAAATTATGATGGGATATTTGCTTCAAGATAACAGAATATTGACACCTGGAGACTTCTTAACAGAGGCAATAATTGTCTTTCATCTTACAGTTGCCGATTTTACCAGTGTTGTGAACAGCTTCCGGGTTGTTGATGAGCGCAAGCTCGCTCTGCCTGTTAAAATGGCCGCCGAGGGCATCCATTGGATACTTCACTGTTTCGAACGGGCGGGTTATCTTGCTCCGCTTTACGATCTTTGGTTGTGATGGCATAATATTTTGCCTGCTCCATTAGAGGCTTTTGGAAGTGCCAAGTCGGCGATTTGTGTTCTACAGTATTCATCCATCTATAATTCCAGCAATGTGTGTGTGTCTGTCTGTCTGTCTGTCTGTCTGTTTGTCTGTGACTGCCGTTTCTCGACGACCGCCAGTCCGATCTGATTGGAACTTGCCAGGAATATTGCCGGGGCCCCCAAGATGTGCCTTTTCGAGGTTTGATGTCAATCGGACGAGCGGTTCCCAAGTTACGGCCATTTATCTGTCAACCAATGACAAGACGTGGTGCTATGACATCACGAATGACGTCACAATTAATGTTTTGTTTTGTTTTTTTGCACGATTGACGGTCCGATCTGATTGAAACTTGCCAGGAATATTGCTGGGGACCCACGGATGTGCCTTTTCAAGGTTTGATATTAATCGGATAAGCGGTTCCCAAGTTACGCCATTTATCTGTCAACCAATGACAAGACACGGTGCTATGACGTCACGAATGACGTTACAAATAATGTTTATTTATTTATTTATTTATTTGCACGATTGACGGTCCGATCTGATTGAAACTTGCCAGGAATATTGCTGGGGACCTGCGGATGTGCCTTTTCAAGGTTTGATATTAATTGGACGAGCGGTTCCCAAGTTACGGCCATTTATCTGTCGACCAATATCTGCGAGAGAGGGGGACGGGAGAGGGGGGATGAGAGTGGGGGCGAGAGAGGGGCGAGAGAGGAGGGGGAAGAGAGGAAGGTCGAGACTAGGGGGAGAGAGGGGGCAAGAGATGGGGGAGAGAGGGGGCGAGAGAGGGGGGAGAGAGGGGGGCGAGAGAGGGGGGATGAGAGTGGGGGGCGAGAGAGAGGGGGCGAGAGAGGGCTGCACATACTGGCACTCACCTACGGGTCCGCCCCTACGGGCCCGTACTAGTGTATATAATTTAATCAAAATAAAATCGATATTGTAAAGGTTTAAGTAAAAAAAAAAAAAACTTTTTTCGGAAGTTTACCACCGTTGATGCAGCGTCTTTTTCGCTGCCTTATTAAACACTTTAAATTAGTAATTCTTGTCTGTTGTTTGTGGCCTTTAGGATGTCGCAAAAACAGGAAGATTGCTGTTTGGAATGATTTTCAAATATGGTTGACTGCGAGACAGGTAAACAGACAAAAAAACCCCAAAATAATTACATTCTCGATGCGCTTGGGCACTCGGGACGAGATTCGGCACAATTTGCCAAATTCAGAGCTAAACTTCTGCCAAACTGGAGGTTCGTGTTACGATTCATGTTCTCCAGTGTTCAAATTATAACATTGAATTGATATCAAGTAATTCCTCAATCATAAGCGGACGACTGTATAAGACAGACAAAGGGAACCAATTGCTCCAATCCCTCTTTTTCGCTTAGCACGTGGGGTGCTCACGGAGATCCGAATTGTGTTGTCGGTCCTTCCAATGGAGAGGGCATGTAAGCCGTCCACGCCAGGATATTTTCCCCAACTCCAAACTTGTATTGGAAACCCCGGCATAATAATTTTAACCTCCACAAGCCAAGTAAATGCAGACAGAATAGCCGGCTTAACATCAACAGAACGTGAAAGGATGTGATCTGCAAAATATAAAGGACAAGCCGGGAGGCGACGATGGTTCGCGGGCATTATTGAACAATGCCACGATAGGTACAATTGAGTTTGTGGAAGCTTTTGAGGAAGCCCCACAGTAAAAACCTATCTCTTCCGTCAAAATTGACCAAATCAAATCGGATTTTTTATATGTTGTGTTTATGCACATTACGCACAGCTTCTAGGAAATGAAATTGCGAGAAAAAAAATTGAGAAAACAAGCTCAAATGAGCTGAGATCCTCGTCCTCTTAATGATCACGTCATAAAAACGAATATGACGTCATTGTGATGTATCAGGTTTGCGATCAATTATCTGTGCTAATGCCCGGCTTGATTCCCGCAAACAAAATTCAAACAGCTTGCCTAGTTTCGGAGATAATGGTATCGGCGATTTCCATTAGTGGCGATATTATGACGTCTTATGACGTCAACTTTTTTTCAAGGAAGAATTTCCAAAATCGGAGATGGTTACTGCCTGCGCGTGGGCCTTCTGCATATACATGGCAAGTTTCAAGAAGATCCGATGAAAACTCTGGGTTGTGAAACAAAAAAATGTCAAAAAATAGGAATGACGTCATAAAAATTTATATGACGTCACAGTGATGTATCATATGTGCGATAATTAATCTCTGCTGATGCCCTGTTCGATTCCCGCAAACAGAATTCAAAAAGCTTGCCCAGTTTCGGAGATAATGTTTTAGGCGATTTCCATTAGCGGAGATATTTTGACGTCATAACTTTTTTTCTAGGAGGAATTTTCAAAATCGGAGATGGTTACTGTCTGCGCAGGGTATTTTTACATGTATATGCCAAGTTTCAGGAAGTTTCGATGAAAACTGAACGCTGTGAAACAAAAAAGTCCACAAGAAGAAGATGAAGAACAACAACGTGAGTAAAACTTAGAGATCCTCCACAAGGATCTTTCGAATTAAAAAAAAACTTCAAGTGGGCGTGGCTGCGCCCAAAGGGGCGTGGTAGATCATGATATCCAGCTTTGGTCAAGTTTCATCAAGATCGCATCAAACGTCACGGAGCTCTGCTCTGGAGAGTCACAGACACAACTAAAATAGTGGTCACTGTTGGCGCCCGCGAACCAATATAATATTATCGATTTTTATCCTCTGAGGAATCAAACCCAAAAAGTCGACAACCGAAAATTAATGCTTGGATATTAAAAGCTGCCGTTTTGAGAGACCGATGCAACCAACTTTCTTTAATTATACACCGCCCATGTAATCTCATGCATGGTGACGGGAAACGATGGGAACAATGAAATTAGTTACTGATTTGAAACAAACCAAAGAACAAAATACGATTGCAATCCGTACAAAAGCGGCGTTGGTCTGCACAACCAAGTTGAATCGTAAATACTTCCGGGGTTTCGCAGCTCGATGACTTCGTCTGCGAAACGACCCTTTTCGGCCGCTTCCGTCGAGCGTCGAGATGATTCCAAGGAAAATGTTGTTCATCACATTTGATGTATATTATCGCGAATTCCCTCACGGCTTCAAACATTTGCTGCAGTGGAAGACAAAAAGAAGACAGAGAGGGATGTTGAAAAATGACACAGACGTCAAAAAAAAAAGATAAGCGGGTGAAGCTGCTTTGTTGAGAATTTCAGTGAGTTGTGTCAATTGGATTGTAGAGGAATTGGATCAGGTGGAGATGAGGGGGGGAAAGCAGAAAAAAAAAAAGTGGAGATGCCGGGGATTGAACCCGGGGCCTCATACATGCAAAGCATGCGCTCTACCACTGAGCTACATCCCCGATATGTACAACCGTCATGTATTTAATGTATATATACATGTCATGTTTTATTTGAAGAAATTTATTAAAAGTGATGATAATAATATGACGTGTTCCCTCACAAGGAGCTTCAACACAGAAGGAGGCACGAGGCCCATCAAAGCCTGCGGCAGCATTGCTAGCATATGGTTGTCTGTGCGTGTTCTATCCTTTTGAAACGCTGAGTGTCAAGCAACGAAACAACACGTATAGCAGTTATTATTATTTTTTTTTTTTTAAAGTCTGGTGTGAACAGTTGCATCTTGAGGTTTGAGTCATCAACCTCATCGACTGATGGCGGATGCTCCCCGTCCGCTCTTTCACGCAACCGAGTGTCGTTGTTAATTTGACAAGTCTTGTTTCTCCACCCGTCGGTCGACATTTTGTATTTTTCCGACATTCATCAATCATCAGGTTGATTTCGAAATGTCAGCTACAAAATAAAAAAAAACCAGAAAGAATTGTTTTTCATTCGATAATCATTTCCTTTGCAAATATGTCTGAACGTGGTTCATTGAAAATAATGGTGGTATAAAAAATAAAAACATATATAATGGGGAGAGGAAGTGTACCTGGGGATGTAGCTCAGAGGTAGAGCGCACGCTTCGCATGTGTGAGGCCCCGGGTTCGATCCCCGGCATCTCCACCTTTTATTTTACATCTCGGAGCCTCAAGATGACGCGACAAACCGCTCGAATTGGGAATTGCCAACTCCACCTGTTCGTTCACGGTTCTCCTTGTCAAAAGCAACATTCCCCCAAAGAGTAAACTGTTTTTCCTTGGTGTGAAATTGTCCAAAACTTTTTTTTAGTTCGTCCAAGTCGAATAGGCTCTTGAACGATGTCATTCAGTCACAGTGACTTCAGTCAGTTAGTCAGTCAGTCCTTCCTTTCGGCAGTGGATCCATTGTTCACATTTTTTTTTCTTTTTTTCTTTACTCCTCCGAGGTGGCTCAACCAATCATTATGCTGGTTCCACTTCGGCCCCGTAAAACTCCTCTTCGACCCTCGAAGAACCCCTTTTTTTTCAAACCCCCTAAGATCCATGTCACAACCTCCAAAATCACATCAGACCCCCGAAGACCCCATCTAGACTCCCTAAGACACCATTTAGACCCCGTAGGACTTCCTTTAAATCCCCTCAGCCCCCTTATTTAGACCCCCTAATCTCATCTATAGAACCTTTTAGACCTCCTTGTACTCTCGTCGACCCCATAAGACCCCTCTCGACCCCCTAAAATCCCCATCTAGTTCCCCTAAGAACGCCTTTCATATCCTGAATACCCCCTTTTACAACCCCCAAGACCCTGCAAGAACCCCCAAAGACCCCCACCCAGATGCCTTTTAGACTCCCATAAGATCGCCCTAAGACTCCTCCAGAACCCCTTTAAAACCCCAAGAACTATTTCAACATTTTAGAACCCCTTAGACCCTTTTGGACTCTTTAGAACCCCGAAGACCATTTTAGACCATTGGAACCCCGAAGACACCTTCAGTCTGAAACCGCTGAATGCAAACAAAAAATAAATCTTGGCACAGGTTGGGAACTCACCACGGAGAATGACATTTGATTACGATGACGTCATCGTGCCCCAATGATGACATCATAATTTGATTGGTCGAAACACTTCTCGAACAATATACCAATTTTTGAGAAGCATCAGGTCCAAACAATATACCAAACCAAATAATCGTATAACAATATACGATTAGCTCGGGATATCTGGTGGTCCGTTTCTTTGTCTTGGTGCCTGTCTAACCTTCTTTAATCACTTAGTTGTTACCACCACATATCAGCGGGATTTCTTATCAATATGATTTATGTATTGCTTGGTGGTATACCCTGTGTTTTCTTTGTCCTGAGTAAAGGATTTGCATTGCATCACTGGATTTGCACACATTTGCATGTGCATTCTGTGTGTTGAAGAGTGAGGGGTGTAAATTTGCATCAGCATTTGGATGGTAACTTCGCTCGGTCACATCTCACTGCTTATGCGTTTCGACGCGCACACGGGGTACGTATTGATCTCCCGAGCACATCAATTAGGACCTCCGGAGCAATGGGTTGTACCCCCAACCCGTCTACCCAGGGGCTTGGTTGTAACAGGAGCAGTGGAGAGGCACGATCGCCGGGTGGAGCCGGTAGTTGGTATGGCCAGGTAGGTGGACACACGCAAAAATGGTGTGAATGGGAAGCGGGGGGTCCATGTAATGAAGGTCTGGATGGGGTCTCTCTTCAGGGTGATGTATATGCCTGGGTGTGTGTGGTGTGCGAGCCCCACACATGAGCTGCCGGTACCTTTGTCTGATGGCACTGGTCCATGAGGTGGATATCGAACTGTCCGGTTTGTGAACCGTGAGCACGGCAAGCTACCGTGCCGGGAGATCAAAACCACGCAGCCCGTGCATGCTGGCACACGTGTGGGAGAGGGTGAGTGGGTGCACGTGAGTGGTGTGAGTGTGGTGCATATGTGTGAATGAACTTGTATGGATGCTGAGGAAGAAAGAGTAATGCAGGCGGGGAAGCTGTCATTGGTATCAGACTGGTTAGAGGTAGAACCAGAGCTGCTTTCCTGGGGAGTAGTGAGCACGGTTCCGGCTCGGGCTGAGCCGAGGGACAAACAGGACGTTCCGCATGACAGAGTATGTATGCGAGGGGTCCCCTGTATATTGATTAGGACAGCATTTACATACTCCCACTGGCCTTTGTGGAATGTCTGAAGTTCTGAAAGGAAATGATGCCGTTGGGGCACATTTCATCGCCCCAGTCAGCCTTATCGACAAGGATGACGTCATCAGTGATGGAAGGTAAATTGTGGGGAAGAACTGATCCCATGTGAGCCCTATTGAAAGGGAGGGCGAAGCAAGGAAAATTTGCATGATGAAAATTTGCATGATGAAAATTTGCATGGTGAAAATTTGCATGGTGAACGTTGGGCTTCGTCCGAAACGGGACTTAGGATTTGGTCTCGATTTTTCACGTCCGTGCGTCCGCAACCATATCTCGGACATGTATCGACCGATTTCGTTTGTACTTGACACAACGTCAACACATGATGGTATACATATGCACATCATTTTGTTTCACGACGTGATCAAAGATGACCGACTGGTAGACAGGCAGCCATTTTAGTTGTAAAAAAACCCCGATGTCGAACACGTCCTCAACCATTTCTCGGACATGCATTTACCGATGTTGCTCAAACTTGGCACACATGACGAATGAAGGCTTACATAAGCATGTCATTTTTTTGTGTGAGATCAGATCCAAGATGGCCGACTGGCAACCGTTTTCGTTGTAAAAACAAGGACAAATGTGTCCAAGAGCCGCATCCTGAAAGTTTTGTCTTCAGCAGAAGAAGAAGAAGAAGAACAACAACAACAACAACAACGCGGAGCTCTCTTCGAGCCAGCGTTCGCAACGCGACGCGGCTAAAAATCCATTACAGAAAGTCGAAACATCAGCATTTTGATCACAATAACAACGACAACTTCCGATATTTGGTCACGTGCCTTGATGGAGCCAATAGTGAGATCCGTCATGGAGGCTCCTCGTTCATGACGAGAAAATAGTGTATTTATGAAATTACAACACATTAAATGGAATAATCTTTAAATAGTAGTATGAACTTTTCGAAACTTTAAAGCAAATATCCGAATATATTTAAAAGTTCATGATAGACGCTCTCAAAAGGCACCCTCAATGCGAGGATGTGTACAGGTGTTTAGTATTTATGGAGATCCGGATCCTGTATATGAAAGAGCCACGTCCTAAAGGTTTTGTAAGGAACTAGAACTAGAACTAGAACTAGAACTAGAACTAGAACTAGAACTAGAACGCGGAGCTCTTAGTGATGTTGTTCAATATTAGTGGGGCAACTGAGCATAACAATTGTGCATTTTGTGAGGAAAGCACCAAATTTGGCGCACGAGTAGCCTATCATATTATGAACAGATTTGGATATTGGGCCATCTCAAAATTTTTGATGGCAGTGGAAAATGGCTGCCACAGCCATCAGCGGCTGAATTTGAGATGGCCCAATATCCAAATCTGTTCATAATATGATAGGCTACTCGTGTGCCAAATTTGGTGCTTTCCTCACAAAATGCACTATTGTTATGCCATATTTAGGTAAGTTGCCCCACTTTATGGAAATATAGGTGTTTGAAGGTTTTCATATGGGCTTGGGTTTTCACATGCATTTCGTGATGTTTCATATGGGTTTTCACATGCATTTCGTGATGTTTCATATGGGTTTTCACATGCATTTAGTGATGTTTCATATGGGTTTTCACATGCATTTAGTGATATTTCATATGGGTTTTCACATGCATTTAGTGATGTTTCATATGGGTTTTCACATGCATTTAGTGATATTTCATATGGGTTTTCACATGCATTTAGTGATATTTCATATGGGTTTTCACATGCATTTCGTGATGTTTCATATGGGTTTTCACATGCATTTAGTGATATTTCATATGGGTTTTCACATGCATTTAGTGATATTTCATATGGGTTTTCACATGCATTTAGTGATATTTCATATGGGTTTTCACATGCATTTAGTGATGTTTCATATGGGTTTTCACATGCATTTAGTGATATTTCATATGGGTTTTCACATGCATTTAGTGATATTTCATATGGGTTTTCACATGCATTTAGTGATGTTTCATATGGGTTTTCACATGCATTTAGTGATATTCCATATGGGTTTTCACATGCATTTAGTGATGTTTCATATGGGTTTTCACATGCATTTAGTGATATTTCATATGGGTTTTCACATGCATTTAGTGATATTCCATATGGGTTTTCACATGCATTTAGTGATGTTTCATATGGGTTTTCACATGCATTTAGTGATATTTCATATGGGTTTTCACATGCATTTAGTGATATTTCATATGGGTTTTCACATGCATTTAGTGATGTTTCATATGGGTTTTCACATGCATTTAGTGATATTTCATATGGGTTTTCACATGCATTTAGTGATATTTCATATGGGTTTTCACATGCATTTAGTGATGTTTCATATGGGTTTTCACATGCATTTAGTGATATTCCATATGGGTTTTCACATGCATTTAGTGATGTTTCATATGGGTTTTCACATGCATTTAGTGATATTTCATATGGGTTTTCACATGCATTTAGTGATATTCCATATGGGTTTTCACATGCATTTAGTGATGTTTCATATGGGTTTTCACATGCATTTAGTGATATTTCATATGGGTTTTCACATGCATTTAGTGATATTTCATATGGGTTTTCACATGCATTTAGTGATATTTCATATGGGTTTTCACATGCATTTAGTGATATTTCATATGGGTTTTCACATGCATTTAGTGATGTTTCATATGGGTTTTCACATGCATTTACTTATATATCATATGGGTTTTCACATGCATTTAGTGATGTTTCATACGGGTTTTCACATGCATTTAGTGATATTTCATATGGGTTTTCACATGCATTTAGTGATATTTCATATGGGTTTTCACATGCATTTAGTGGTTTCATATGGGTTTTCACATGCATTTAGAGATATTCCATATGGGTTTTCACATGCATTTAGTGATGTTGTTCAAATTTGGCACACAGATAAGGAATGATGGCTTACACATGTATGCATGTCATTTTATTTCAAGATCAGATCCAAGACGGCCAACTGGTGGTGATTTTGTGACTTTAGTGTGTCCCCAACCATTATTCATACATGCATGGTCCGATTTTGTTCAAACGTGGCAGAAGCACAGTACTGTACATGATGGCAGACACATGCACCTCACTTCATTTTGCGATCTGATCAAATATGGCTGACTGCTAGACTGGTGGCCATTTTAGTTGTAAATAAATGTGGGCAAGCCCTTTAACTCTGTTCTGCAAAATTACTAAAACAACCGGGGCGATGATATTTTATGTCCATTTTTCCTTGTTGTTATTCATTATTATTATTATTTTAATTATTATTATTCTACAAAGAAGTGATTTCTAAGCCACAACATTTTGCAGCACACCTTTTATAGCTTGACACCAAAAGTCGATCACCCTCCCCATGCCAACCCCCTTCCCCCTGCCACATTGGGGTAAACTACCATTACCAGTATCAATTTGACTACCACTTTGTTTCAATGTAAACCTTCTTCTTTTTCATATACAGCACAAGGCTGCGAGTTGCATCATTTCCTGAGGGTGCAGCTATACCACCCTCTGTAGGTTAGAGCAGGAATTGGGAATTCATTAGAGTGCCGGCAATAACTCGCCTCCCCTTCACGATGGACACCATGGGGTCCTTAATGTCCACCAACTGATGCCGGCAGACGGGACGCTCAGTTTAACGTCCATCTGCAGGACGGCACAAACACACTGATGAATGACCGTCTACTAAACAACAGGATGACAGTTTACAGTTGGGGTGAGATTCAAACCCAGGCGAGACAGCTTAGAGGAGATAAGTGTGCATACCTCTGTCTTGGAGTCGGGCCATCCTGCAAGCCCATATGAAAACCTTCAAACACCCATAATTCCAATGGGATCGTAAATCGGTCAACAGATGTGTTAGTGAGCAGAAGAAACCACTCATTGAGTAAACTTGATTCAAAACCTTTTGGCACATCCTGATGACACCCAACGGCATGGAGCAACTGTGCACGTCTCAGTGACATCACAATCTGTTTCCATGACAAGGAGTGTAAAATCATGATATCTTCCATCAACAATTATACCTACGGTTTCAAATACAATATGAAAGCATTTTTCTCCAGGGATACACAAACATCTTAACTGGATTCTGTAATTAATAGAAGTCGATTCTCAATTTTTTTTTTTAAGGTGTGCGTTGCTTTTGTCATTGAAAATATTTCATGATTTTGTGATTTCTTGTCCGATGCGTTGTTGAGCCATTGATTCTGGACTTTAAATAATGACCCAAGGTGGCTTTCCATTTGAAAACGAATGAGTGAATGAATTTATCATCTCATCAACTGCCACATTACCATTTCGTTACGTTTGTCTATTTTTCTCTGCAATTGACAATGGACAAAGTTTGTTTTTATTCGGTACCGCTATATATATATATATATATATATATATATATATATATATATATATATATATATATATATATATATATATATATATATATATATATATATGGGGTGGGTACCAGTGTGACCACTCCTTGGCTTTTTTCACAAGATCTTGGCTATTCGTTGTTCACCTTGGCGTCTTGGTTTTCTATAGGTTTTCTTGGCGTATAGGTTTTCTATTATCATAGCTTTTCCGAAACCTTGTGAATTCTTGGCTTTTTTTCATTGGCTCACCTTGGCATTTATGAAAATGAGGAGTGGTCACACTGGTGGGTAGGTGCCGTTGTTTTTCTCGATGCTCCCTGTGTT
Source organism: Eptatretus burgeri (assembly GCF_056783735.1). Lineage (NCBI taxonomy): Eukaryota > Metazoa > Chordata > Myxini > Myxiniformes > Myxinidae > Eptatretus > Eptatretus burgeri. The sequence goes on from NC_140964.1 coordinate 72,125,013, forward strand.
TTTGCAGTGTGGTGCGAGTTTAGGAAACATCAGAGACATCTCTTCCTCATCCTAATGAGCGTGGACCCGCCGGACCAGGTGCGCACTATACGCGCGCGTGTAAACTGCGCGTTCATTGGTTGTTTCAGCTTTAATTCCCGAGCCAGAATCACTAATAAGGCAAAGCTTGCGAGATTCAAACCAGAGATTGCAGAAAAGTACGTGAAGCTCCACTTGGTGGGTCTGTTTTCGGCCCAGGTGCAACGTGCAGACAGGTGCGGGGGCACACTGCAGGGTACGGGACGGACCTGATGCTTCTTTTCTCCGAGGTACGAGTACTACTCCCAATACTTCATCTTCAACATTTCATTAGAATTCCATCCCTTTGATTGAGCACGGTGAGGTCGCAAAGCGTGTGTGCAAATAATTATAACTGCAAGCAGAAGAGATCACCGACTCGAGGTCTCCTTGAAAGAAGGCGAGGTGCAGTCCGAGTTTTTAAGATGCAAGATCGGTTGGGTGAGAGGTTTGATCAGTAACTTCATGGAATTGAGGTATTTATTACTTCTGCCAACGAAGATGGACGGGCGTTATATTTTCACCCCTGTCTGGCTCAGCAGGACGTCTCAAAAAGTTATGGATGATTCAGCTGAAACTTGGTAGACAGATTGGGGGTGTTACAAGGACAAATTCGGTTAGATTTGAGTGAAGATCTGAATCTGGAAATGAGAAATTTTAAAGTCATTCTTCACCATTCAGGGCCAAAAATGATGCACTGTATAGTAAGATATCTCAAAAAGTTATGGGTGGATTTGGATGAAACTTTGTGAACTGGCTGTGAGTGTGACGAGGAAGATTAGATTTTGGTGACGATCCGAATCCTCGCAATTTTTTAAAGTGAATCTTCACCATTCGGTGATCTCAGGCCAAACAAAACGACATACAGCATAGCATGATATGTCAAGAAGTAGTGGACGGGTTTTGAGAAAAGTAGGTGGATGAGTTGGGTCGGTGAAAATAACAAGCCGATTCGATTTTGGTTCATGTCCGATTCAGAGCTGACCGATCAGTGGGATACAAAATGTAAACTGTTCAGCCTGGCGGAGATATGCGCTCTACGGAGTGCCGTTCTAGTTTAATAGCTCACCTGGAACGTAGTTGCGGGGAGCTTATTGGATGGCGCGCCATCCGTCTCCGTCCATCCACAAATACTTGCAACTTCTCTGAAACTGCACATATAATTTTGATGGAATTTTACCACAACCTTCATCATCCTGGATGTACCAAAGTTTGTTCACGACATTAAAAAAAAAATCCAAAGGTTTTGACTTTCTTCTCCGTTACATATTTTGTGGGTCATCCGTGCCTACCAGTGGTTCCCTGGTTATCTTATCCAGCCACTACTATGTGAACACCCAGGGGCATTGCCCCTATGTTTTATTCTTCTTTGGTTCTGATCCTTCTCGAACCCTTGACGTTTTATATTTGTTCACGTACATTGTTTCTATTTCAAGTTTATGAGGGGCGTACGAAACGTTCTCGAACAATCGATACAATAGTCCAGGAAACTGTTTTATTACCCTTTATCGGAGAGGGCATTGCATCCTTGGGCCTGTTTGTTTGTTTGTTTGTTTGTCTGCACAGCACTTTGGTGTTTTTCTCTACAACCGCTTGTCTGATTGAGACAAAATTTTCACCATCTGAGCGACTATTCGTGTAGAATGCTTTGGTGATAATTATGATGTCATAGGTAATGTGGCATGGCAGCCCTGTTGGAAAAACCGAAAAACTTTGGATCTCTGAAACCACACTGAGGAAAAAATTGAAACTTGGCACATAGCAAGAACTCCTCATCGGGAATAATTGTGATTTATGACATCATACGTGCCTTCATTATGACGTCACAATTGCATATGTAGAATGCTACATCTGATCAGTATGAAAAATTTTGAGGGTCATCTAGGGATAAAATGGTCCACAGAAAAGATTTTGAAGATGTCATTGGTCACGTGATTCGGCAGCCATATTGTTTGCAAAATAAAAGCCTTCAAAAATCTTCTGGAAGTGGTTAAGCACATCAAGGTGAAACTTTGCATGTATGACCGCCTATGCATACAAGGAAACACATATGACATCATAGGTCGCATGGTTTGGCAGCCATATTGGATTTACCCTAAAGTCAATAAAAAAATCTTCTCCAGAACGACCAGACAGATTGAGGGAAAACTTCAAACAAATGTTCCCCAAGCCTTGGGATACTCAGGTATTCACAAATAAATGATGTCACATGGTCTGCTAGCCATATTGGATTGAGTGGAAATCTAAAAAAAAAAATCTTTCTCTTGAACCGGTTAATCAATCAACATGAAACTTCCCAATTATGTTCTGGTATTGATTGTGAATATATGTTTTAAATTTCATCATGATTGGATACATGGTCTGGCAGCCGGAATTTTTTTTTTCTTCATCTGGGTTCTTTTTGATATTTTTGATTATTACTATTATTATTATTGTGAATTATTTTACCTTTTTTAATAAGGCTCACTTGGCTGTCCCTCTGGATATGAGGGAAGAGGAGTAGCAGCTGAAACCCAAACCCTATCCAGGTTCCTCCTGATGACTTCATCTTTTATCTTTGCTTGTTCGAGTTCCTTCTGATTACTCCAATGCAGGACTGCGCTTCTTTGATCTTCTCTGTGATTTTAATTGAATATATTGTTTTATCCTATTCTAAATTCCATTGAATAATAATAAACGTCATGGGTCAGGGTCAGGTATTCGATCAAAGCGGGATATCATGGTACCCAGTCATCACTGCCAACAGTTATAAAGTGGGGGTTCTAGTTATGTTTATTGTTTCCTCCGCTACTGAAGGTGAAGGAGGTTATGTCTTCACCCCTCTGTGTCTGTTTGTTTGTTTGTCTGTGTGCAGCACATCTCAAAATGTTGTGTGGACGGATTCGGGCTTTGGGCTTTGAGATCGTGAAACAATTTAATTGGCTATTTTATATAATGTGCTTTTTTTGTCATTTTCAGGAGAATTTGTTTTTTTAGACTTTGCAATACATCCCTTATGACCCCCTCCCCCCTCTCTCTCATCTTCTCTCCCTCTCTCATTTTCACCTCCCTGTGCTTGTTCTCAAAACCAGTTCAGTTGAATCTCTTCTGCACAATCATGGAGTGGAATGAAGCAGCCATGGCATTTCCAGGGCTCCAGAATCCAAACGACCTCAGCAATATGAACAACACTGAGCACAGTTCCTGCTTCAACAGTTTTCCTCTGGAACATATCAGACAGCTTACAATTGGCACAGACTACAGTGGTGCACCACCATCTTTAGCTTGGCCATCGAGTCCCAAGATTGAGACACTGTGGTTGTGCCACACAAACTCAAATGGGATCTACAGTGTTGCAGAACCTCACACAGATCTATTTAGTACAGCAGCCTACCCCAGCCAATCCAAACCAGAAGTAATTTTGAAGCAGGTTTCAACGTTTGCTGAACCCGTCACTAGAAGAGACTGGCAGATAACTGGTTGCTGTAAGCCACAGGGTTTAACAACAAATAATTCATCATACAATCAACATAAATGCCGAGAAACAAAGTTTAAAGAAGGTACTTGGACCCAATTAGCTCTACCCAACACAATGCTGTATTCATCTGTGGATGAGATCAGCTCAGAAAAATTTGCTCCTCAAGCTAAATGTAACCAAGATCAATCATTACCAAGTAATTATGGCCTAGATATTACTTCTTTATCCGATGGCAATTTGCGAAGCTTCACCCTATCCGCCAATGAACATGGTATAATGCAAGCATCACCTTCAAAAGAATTAGTAGGTTCTTGCCTCATCCCATCAGATATTCCCTACCCATCAGATAGACCATGTCCATGCCTGATAACTCACCCATGCAATAGGCCAAATTACATGGCCACTTCTCTTCAGGGGACACCAATTTTAAAGGACAATGCCGACATGGTGTTACCCTCTCATGATGGTTCCCAACTCCACTTAGAAAGACTTGTTAATGCTGAATGTGCGGTTTGCGGGGACAGTGCATCATGCCAACACTATGGTGTGCGAACATGTGAGGGCTGCAAAGGATTCTTTAAGGTAATATATGCATCATTTCCTCTACATTAATAAATCGTAGGGACAGCAGAAATGACATGATGATTGTGGTCCAGCATTCAAAACTTATCATTGTGAGTAGACAATTTTTGTCCACTGTCCACTCCAGTGGCCATTTTCTTTTTCAACAGCGGACGGTGCAGAAGAACGCACTATATGCTTGCCTGGTGAATGGTTCCTGTCCGATGGACAAGCGCAGACGGAACCGCTGCCAGTTCTGCCGATTCCAGAAGTGCTTGGCTGTAGGAATGCAGCGACAAGGTACAGACGAGGGGGAGATAAAAGATGGAGAAAGGAAGGAAGATTAATTATAATTATATATAAATATAATTATAGATGTGATTCGTGGATTGAAGGGATGTGGAACATCTAAAAATAAAAATCCCTTTCCCTCTGTGATGAAAACATTGCATTCTACTGTGTATTTGTTCTTGTTATGTTTATATTGTGTGTCCGTCCAGTGGTTCGTACCAATAATCTCAAAGGCCGCAGAGGGCGGCTTCCATCCAGACGAAGATCTTGTAGTTCCAGAGGTGCAGTGGTTCATGACAGAGGTGAACTCTCCTTACTACCTGCAATTGTTCGTGCGCACTTGGCCTCTTTCCCCTCCTCCGAATGCCTGGATTACTCTCAGGTGAGAACTGAAATTACAAGTCTCCAGTAAGGTGCTGGACCATTTTTGTTTCCATTTTTTCTTCATTATAGGTTGCTTCCAAATAATTTTGTATTAGCACTGAGGATTAAAAGTTTCCACAAAACTGACTAATTCCTAAATAAATAAATAAATATCTACTACGAGAAGCTCTTTCGAATGACTGACTGAAACACTCACTCACCGACTCGCTGATTCACTGACTGATATTAAAGATCGGTACCTTCAGGGTGACGTTGAAAGCTGAAATTTTGCATGCCGATGGACATCAAAGGCAATACACCAGAAAAATCACAAAATCATCAGACAACATCCATAAATGAAAGAAATGCAGGTGAGTGACCCGATACAACACGGTAATTTTTGTGTGCTGATGGACATGGAAGCCGATACACCAGGAAAGATCACATAACAGTCGGAAAGCATCCGAAAATGAAAATATAATTAAATTTAAAGAAAATTAAAAAATCAAATGCAGGTGAGTGATCTGAGACAATGGGGAAGCACAGTTCTTATGCTAATACAATGTGTAATTTGTAAGCATACCTTGCTTGTGTGTGTGTGTGTGTGTGTGTGTGTGTGTGTGTGTGTGTGTGTGTGTGTGTGTGTGTGTGTGTGTGTGTATGTGTGTGTATACAATTATTCTCAGGTTTTCTGTATGTATGTTATGGACAGCTCTGGAGGCCAGAGGAGTCAACCGATTTTGATGAAACTTGACTGGTAGGTTCATACCAGGATCTAGTTATATGCTTTTGAGCACCGTTGCTATGGATGCCACCGTTGCCAAGTAACGGGACTTTGAAATTTTTGAAAAATGCGAAAAAAAAAATTCCGAAAATCAAAACTCGGCTTGCGCGCTTTTATGCGCACTGTAATCAACCTCTTTGTCAAAAATTGTCAGTCCGATCCGTCAAAAACTGTATGACTAGTATGCAATTATATAGCGACCACCCATGTCGCCTACCGGCGTGTGTGTGTGTGTGTGTGTGTGTGTGTGTGTGTGTGTGTGTGTGTGTGTGTGTGTGTGTGTGTGTGTGTGTGTGTGTGTGTGTGTGTGTGTGTGTGTATATATATATATATATATATATATATATATATATATATATATATATATATATATATATATATATATATATATATATATATATATATATAGTTACGATTTTGGAAATCAATCGCACTCATCATTTCAGGTTCCTTCAGCTCAGTTTTGTCGATAAGTGCATGTTCCCGATATAGCTCACCTTCCATTGTTTAATGGGCAGAAATCGATTAAATGCACTGTGATTTAATTTAATCATTAGGGAGCGATCACAACACAAAGGAAGACGGCCCTCCTCCTCTTCTGGGAAGAGGAAGAAGAGCCCTCCCACTTTGTGATTCATGACTTAAGCAACTCCCCCCCCACCCGCGGTTGTGCGGGCACGGGGGATGAGTCACGCCGGAAGGGCGGAGGAGGATAAGGAAGAGATCCTCTGCTTGGCTCGAGTCTTTTTCTTGGTTCGGGCTTGGCTGGTTCAGCAGGCTGGTTTGTTTTTATACTACACAGTGTTGATTAGGTGAGGTTAGGTGACACACTACACACATAAAGGTGACATAAATCAGTGACACACCACAATGATTAGGTGAGGAACTGATTAGGTGATATATATATATATATATCTTCTTCCTTAGCCTGGTGTTGGCACAGTGGTGAGGGCAGCAGCTTGGGATCCAAAAGGTCCTGAGTTCAAGCCCCGTTGGGCCACTGAATCAATACACCAGGAGGTTGACTCAGCCTGTCATCCTTCCGAGGTCAGCGAAGTGAGTACCAGTGTACTGGGCCGGTGTATACCCCGGTTAAAATAGGTGAACCATATCCCTGTGTCGTAAGAGGCGACCAGGGTTGCGTCAGGAAGGGCATCCGGCGTAAAACATGTGCCAAATCACTATGCGGATTATACGGATGATCCTCTGTGGCAACCCCTCAACGGGAGCAGCCGAAAGAAGAAGAAGAAGATTTATGTGTATATAAGTATATATATATATATATATATATATATATATATATATATATATATATATATATATATATATATATATGTATATTTTCACATACACATACATATATATACACAGAAAGTACAAACATTATATACACATATATGTTTATATATATATATATATATATATATATATATATATATATATATATATATATATATATGTATATATATACATACACAGCTCTGGAAAAAAATTTTTTAATCATCATCTCTCTGTGTATGGCAGCCATTCCATTCCAGTGTCTGTTGAATTCCAACACAGGCACACCTCATTCTACTTAGTGAGTTACTGATAAGGTGATCACCTGAACTGAATCTTATTTAACAAGGAAAAGTATAAAAACCACTACTCACCATCACTATCCTCTTGCAATAGGACCAGCTGGATGGCAAAAACAGTGCCAGTCGTACCTCAAATGTAATTGGAATCAAAAAAATAACTATTGACCATGCCAAAAGAGTTGAAAAGAGTAGTTTTGAGTGAGGAAAAGAAGGGTTCAACTCTGGCTTTACTGACAGAGGGATACAGTAAGCGTCACGTTGCTTCCATCCTTAAAATTTCAAAGACGGCGGTTCATAAGAACAAGGTCCAGCCGCAGACATTGGGGACAACAAAGCTACAGACTGGCAGAGGGCGAAAACGACTTTCCACTGACCGGGATGACCGCCAACTCATTCGAATGACACTCAACAACTGTAGGATGACATCAAGTGACCCACAAAAAAAGGCAAACGGCTGTGCACGGGGTCTGGGCTGGGGTGAAGTGCACGGCGAGGACGGTTCGAAACAGGCTCCTTGAGGCAGGGCTGACGTCGTGCAAAGCTAGAAAAAAAGCCCTTCATCAATGAGAAGCAAAGAAGAGCCAGGCTGAGGTTTGCAAAAGACCATATAAGGATTGGACCGTAGAGGTCTGAAGTAAGGTCATCTTCTCTGATGAGTCCAATTTTCAGCTTTTCCCAACACCTGGTCGTCTAATGGTTAGATGGAGACCTGGAGAGGCCTACAAGCCACAGCGTCTCGCACCCACTGTGAAATTTGGTGGAGGATCGGTGATGATCTGGGGGTGCTTCAGCAAGGCTGGAATCGGGCAGATTTGTCGTTGTGAAGGACTCATGAATCATGCCACGCACAAGGTTGTCCTGGAAGAACACTTGCTTCCTTCTGCTTTGACAATGTTCCTCAACTCTGAGGATTGGTTTTTCCAGCAGGACAATGCTCCATACCACACAGCCAGGTCAATCAAGGTGTGGATGGAGGACCATCAGATCAAGACCCTGTCATGGCCAGCCCAATCTCTAGACCTGAACCCCATTGAAAACCTATAGAATGTGATCAAGAGGAAGAGGGTAGTCACAAGCCATCAAACAAAGCCGAGATGCTTGAATTTTTGTGCCAGGAGTGGCATAAAGTCACCCAACAGCAATGTGAAAGACTGGTGGAGAGCATGCCAAGTCACATGAAACTGTGTTGAAAATCAGGGTTATTTCACAAAATATTGATTTCTGAACTCTTCCTAAGTTAAAGCATTAGTATTGTGTTGTTTAAAAATAAATGTGAACTTGTTTTGTTTGTATTATTTGAGGTCTGAAAACACTGAATCTTTGTTATTATTTTGACCAGTTGTCATTTTATGCAAATAAATGCTCCAAATGCCAATTTTTTTTTTCGGAATTTGGGAGAAATGTTGCCAGTAGTTTATAGAATAAAACAAAAATGTTCATTTTACTCAAACACATACCGATAAATAGTAAAACCAGAAAAACTGATAATTTTCCAGTGGTCTCTTCATTTTTTCCAGAGCTGTGTACATATATATATATATATATATATATATATATATATATATATATATATATATATATATATATATATGTTTGCATATATGTGGAAATGTTTAAATATGTATATATGTGTGTTTTCACATATATATATATATATATATATATATATATATATATATATATATATATATATATATATATATATATATATATATATATATATATATATATATATATATATATATACATATATATATATATATATACATATTTATATGTATATATATATATATATATATATACACGTTTGCATGTATGTGGAATTTGTTTTGCATATATTTATAGAAACATATGTATGTTTGCATATATGTGGAAATGTTTAAATATGTTTTTATGTGTGTTTTCACATAATATATATATATATATATATATATATATATATATATATATATATATATATATATATATATATATATATATATATATATATATATATATATATATATATATATATATATATATATATATATATATATATATATATATATATATATGTTGTTGTTGTTCGTCTTTCGGCTGCTCCCGTTTGGGGTCGCCACAGCAGATCATCCGTTATGATCCGCATACTGATTTGGCACAGGTTTTACGCCGGATGCCCTTCCTAACGCAACCCTGGTCGCCTTTTACGACACAGGGATCAGGATTGGGGTTTCGCCATGATTCCGGGCTGCTCTACACCCTGCCCAGTGCAGAGCCCCCGTCCTCAAGCGATCCTCCAACCCAAGCCTCCGAGTAGCCGGATTACAGGCGCACGCCACTACGCCCGGTATATATATATATATATATATATATATATATAAATATATATATATATATATATATATATATATATATATATATATATATATATATATATATATATATATATATATATATATATATATATATATATATATATATATATATATATATATATATATATATACAGAAAATACAAACATATGTGTATATATACAAGTATGTTTGTATATATATATATATATATATATATATATAAATATATATATATATATATATATATATATATATATATATATATATATACATATACACATACATATATAATATATATATATATATATATATTTATATATATATATACACACACAGAAGATACAAACAAATATATATATATATATATATATATATATATATATATATATATATATATATATATATATATATACACACAGAAGATACAAACAAATATATATATATATATATATATACACACAGATGATACAAACAAATATATATATATATATATATATATATATATATATATATATATATATATATATATATATATATATATATATATATATATCTTCTTCTTTCGGCTGCTCCCTTTAGGGGTCGCCACAGCGGATCATGCGTATGATCCACATCGTGATTTGGCCCATGTTTTATGCCGGATGCCCTTCCTGACGCAACCCTGGTCGCCTCTAATGATACAGTGATATTGTGCACCTATTTTAACCAGGGCATGCACCGGGCCCAGTACACTGGTACTCACTTCGCCAACCTCGGAAGGATGACAGGCTGAGTCAACCTCCTGGTGTGTATTAACTCAAGCGACCAACGGGGCTTGAACTCAGGACCTTTTGGATCCCAAGCCGCTACCCTAACCACGACGTCAACACCAGGCTATATATATATCAACAAACATATATGTATGTATGTATATATATTGTTGAGAATTCGTTCCCGCTGGCGTGCGAACGGCCACATAACTCGAATCGCGGCACGTCGCCCACCGGACGGACAATTCTGTCGTGACCCTCTCGGACTAACGCCGGGAGCTAGTCACGGGTGGGCCTTTCGGCCTCACCACGATCGTGCCAATCGGCCCCCCCGCGTGGGATAGGGTTGTTCGCCAAATTCGACCTACCTAAGTACCCACGCGGAGGGTAGACCGGGCGATCGCACCTCGCCGCAGGTCGACTCCGGACACGGGCCACTTAAGCGACCCGTTCCATACTATCGGGATAACCGAGCGGTGTTATCGTCAGCCTCGACGGTTCCGATTAATTATCGGGCGTATTAAACCCACTACCAACCCTTTACGTGAAGCAAGATGGAGATTCAATTAAAGAAAAGACGAAGAGAAACGGGAAAAACAGTTCAACATAATGCACATTTATTCCGCGGCACACGGAGAGCACACATATACAATTACAATTATGCACCAAAAACAGATGTGACAAAAGAAACACAACAATGTAGATCTACTACCAACTACGCGAGCACACGGCAACACTTACACAGTTTTACTTTATAGACGGCGCCAACAACACATTTACTCAAAAGCAAAAGAAAAGGGCCACCCTCAAAGACAAGGGGGCAGACGGGGCCTTTGGGCCGCGAGACCGGGTGGATCCTACCCGTGTCTTTGTGATGAGCCGCAAATGTGGCGGCGCGGCGGCGCCTCGACTCCGCGCTCCTTCGCGGGTTTCGTTGGCACTGCTTGGAGTGGGGTGGGAACGGGGCCCCCTTTTCGCACTATCTCAGCGTGGGGGGAAAAAGGGGAGAATTGTTGATGCTCTGGGGAAAGAGGATAGCTGGCTTGCTTGGGTCCCGCGACGAGCGACTCCACTGCGAGCTCGTCGCCGACCGCCGTCTTCCTTGCCTCGGACCCGAGCTATACGGTCCCCTCCGCAATTCTCCTCAGCCGACTGCAGCAAATCACCTCGACCACGCTCCAGGCTTCCTCTCTCTGCAGCTCCCCGACAGACTCCGAACCCCGACAGACTGCGAGCTCCACTTGGCTGCTCCTCTCCAGACCCGACTTGACTCTTCTCAAAACTGACTGCCGCTGCCACACTCTGCCGCTGCCACACTCTGCCGCTGCCACACTCTGCTCTCCAAAACTGACTCTTTCGTAAAACTCACTAAATTTGCCCCGCGCTCGGCGCTTTATACTCCGGCAGGAGAACCCATATGCAAATTTCTGGATCAGAACGAGCTCGGGGGTGGAGCCACGCTCGCCCATTGTCGGAGAAAAAGGGGCGTGAGTCTCCCCTGATCCTCGAATTTGCATATCCCGATTCTCCTCCGACGCACCTGGAGGTGGGGCCAAACCGCCCCACGCTTGCTGATTGGACGGATCAGAAGTGGGCGTGTATCATTCCTGATCCGAATTCTCCTCGGAAAGGCCGCACTTTGCACTCGCGGTTTAACGCGCGTCCCGTTCGAGGCCAGGACAGCCTGACGCTCGGCGTTCACAAGTGTTGCGGGAATGGCCGCAGAAGGAGAGGTGAAGGTGGTGGAGGGTTTAAAGTGGTGGTCCATGGCCATGGTGACATTTGGAATGGCGGTGATGCGATGTTTGCGGGAGCGAGTTGTGAAGGTAAAGGTCGTGGCTGTTGGCGTTGTTGTTGTTGTGAAGCGGTTGAGACGTGGTTGGTTCAAAATAAAGATAGAACAGAAAAACGGCTATCTTAAAGGGTCGCAGCCCGAATGAATCACATTTATTCCCTCTAAGCAACGGGTTTGGGGCTAACTACACATGTACTTACAGAGATATCTCACCTACGGGACCTGAATGGTGGTTTGCGAATTTCCTCAACCGCAACAATATGTATATATACCATATATATATATATATATATATATATATATATATATATATATATATATATATATATATATATATATATATATATACATATATATATATATATATATTTGTTTTTTATCAAAGAAGAAGAAGGCGCTTCCAACCATAAGTGAAAACGAGATCGACTCTGCCAATTTGAGCAAAAACGCGAGAGCATCCTGGTCTCAGGGCAACGTTTCTCCGGCTTCATCAGGCACATCAGGCACTTCGCAGCTCGCTTCATCAATTGTGCCTGATGAAAATATAGTCTATTGTGCCTGATATATATATATATATATATATATATATATATATATATATATATATATATATATATATATATATATATATATATATATATATATATATATATATATATATATATATATATATATATATATATATATATATATATATATGTACCGGGCGTAGTGGCGTGCGCCTGTAATCTGGCTACTCGGAGGCTTGGGTTGGAGGATCGCTTGAGGACGGGAGCCCTGCACTGGGCCGCGCTATGAGAGGGTGTAGGGCAGCCCGGAATCATGGTGAAACCCAATCCTTATCCCTGTGTCGTAAGAGGCGACCAGGGTTGCGTCAGGAAGGGCATCAGGCGTAAAACCTATGCCAAATCAGTATGCGGACCATAACAGATGATCCGCTGTGGCGACCCCGAACGGGAGCAGCCGAAAGACGAACAACAACATATATATATATATATATATATATATATATATATATATATATATATATATATATATGTATATATATTGTTGCGAATTCGCATATATGAGCATATTTATATATATGAATTCGCATATATATATATATATATATATATATATATATATATATATATATATATACATATATGAGCCTGATGTTGGCGCAGTGGTTGGGGCAGCGGCTTGGGATCCAAAAGGTCCTGAGTTCAATCCCCGTTCACTGAATTAATACACCAGGGGGTTGACTCAGCCTGTCATCCTTCTGAGGTCAGCGAAATGAGTACCAGTATACTGGGCTGGTGTATACCCCGGTTAAGATATGTGTACCATATCCCTGTGTCATAAGAGGCGACTAGGGTTGCGTCAGGAAGGGCATCCGGCGTAAAACATGTGCCAAATCACTCTGCGGATCATACGGATGATCCGCTGTTGCGACCCCTCACGGGAGCAGCCGAAAGAAGAAGAAGAAGAAGATATATATATATATATATATATATATATATATATATATATATATATATATATATATATATATATATGTAGTTTGTTTTTTTAAGGTGATGCCTCGAACTCTGAAGGCAATTTTATTGCGAGAGCATCATTTGTCTTTTTATGCATTAAATTTGCTGTGATTATATAATTTATATTGCTGGTTGGAAATGTTTAAATGGCGATTAACATTATTTGTTTTTTCTTGAAGGTTTAGGATACGAAGCATATTTGTAAGTGTCATGCTGAATTTGTGGATCAGGAGACTTCACAACCCAGTTATGTACCTGACCTGCAGCTGGGCACAATGATGCCAATGTCTGACACGGAGCGTGCAGCACTCTGTTTTGCACTGCTTTCAGCTTCTGCACACACGAGCCGCACTTGGTCTGCAGCATTACCTGGCTTCTCTACACTATGTCTGCGAGACAGACAACTGCTGCTGGACACATCTTTGATACCCCTTTTCGCACTCCGCCTAGCCTGCTGGTCTGAACACCATTTTCTGTCAACAGTTGGAAATTCTATTCAACATGTATTTAACAGATATCTATAATCAGAATGGACTGGTAGGATTTGCATAGAGGTATGCACACTAGCCTCTGAGCTGTCTCGCCTGGGTTTAAATCTCGACACAGCTATAAATTGTCTTCCGGGTGTTTTCAGGTCAGGCGAGGCATCAATGTGTGTGCCGTCCCTCGGATGGATGTTAAATTGCGTGTATTGCCTGCCAGCATTGTTTGGTGAGCCTCAACGATTCCATGGCGTCCTTCGCGAAGAGTAGAGGAGTTACCACTGGCAGAAGCAGCGTTAGGGGTACGCGACCCATGCAATTGCACGGGGTCCCGAGAGAGTAATGTAACGTGGATGCACCATCTTTTGGGATGGGGCCCCTAAGATTGGGCTCTCATTTTGCTGACAAAACGCATCACCTTGTGAGCGGTGATGAACACAGCGCAAAAGGAATGCTGCATCTCGAGGAAAGAAGCACTCTCAATATTAAATGAATCGTTTAAAAGTACGTTTTCCTTGATGTTTAATTCGACAGAACTATTACAAAATTAGGGGGTGAGGTTCGGTTCGCAGAGAAAGTAAGTGGAATAATAACGACGTTTAATGTACACAAATGCAACAATAATGATGATAAAATTTGTGTAGATCCTCGTGTTTATACATGTTGATATTGTTTAACTCATCCACACTACAATTTATTGTACAATCACAAAACATCCCGTCATTAGTAAATGGACCAACGCATGCGTACAGCGGAGCGTTGTGGTTTTTAAAACCAGAGATGTGTGGGAACACCTGTCCGAAGGATGAAACAATATGACCCCAGGGGTGCTGAAAAACGGAAATATCTCAACAATAAGGGACAAGGGTTGAAAATCACCCAAAATTAACTTTCTTCATTACACAAGCGGCAGAACCAGACAAGGGTCCTCGGCCGAGCACATGTGCTGCGGTGTGTTCCAACGTAGAGCTCTCGCCAAGTTGCTTTAGCATACATGGCAATGACCCGGATTTTACGGGTTTGACCCGTTTTGTATGTGTTGGTGTGCTCAAAACCCGTATTGGATGGAAAGTAGAATCAATTTCAAAACGCAATGTTTCACTTCCATTCCACTTGTTAGGATTGACACACGACCTGTAGTCGTTATGATATGCAAAGTATCACTCAGGTGTCTCGTCTGACGGCTGTGTGACGTCATGAGACTTCTTGGATGGCCACGTCGACGTCCTCCAGGACTCCGCACGCAGTATCATGTCACTTCCGATCACGTCGACCATGTTGCCATCACCATGAATCAATCGATCTGTGATTTCCAATTCGCTCTTCCACTTCTTGGTGATATTTATCAGAATTTTCGAGTGTTTTGAAATGGCAGGATTTGATTTGGATTGTTTTCATTCATTCAAGGTGTCCACAAATTTAAAAAAAATTCAACCCAAAATTAAAAAATAAATGAAATAGGACACATGGTACCACCTCATGACAAAGGCCTCCAGAGAGAGTTTTAAGTTTGAGTCCAGTGCATTATTCCATCCCATTTCGTTCATGTTTATTAACCTCCGCCATCTTCGAAGATGGATGGAGGTTACTGTTTTCACCCCTTTCTGTTTGTTTGTTTGTTTGTTTGTGAACAGTATTACGGAAAAACTCCTCGACGGATTTCGACGAAACTTGGTGGGGGGGGGGGGGTTAGGTATGGTCCAAGGATCATGCCATTAAATTTTGGCATGATCCCTCCCCAAAAAAAAATTGTTCGAGAAAAAAAAATTTTTTTTTTGCATTTTTACATGTTTTAAGTGATTTCCAACCCCCCCCCCTTCCAAAAGAAAAGAATTTTTTTTTGCATATCTACATGTTTTAAGTGATTTCCAACCCCCCCAAAAAAAAATTGTTAGAGAAAAAAATTTTTGCAACTTTTTTTTCAACAAAAATGTCGATTTTTTTTTTGCATTTTTAAATTTTTTTAGTGATTTCCAACCCCCCCCAAAAATATTGTTACCCCCCCTAAAAAAGAATTTTTTTTTTGCATTTCCAACCCCCCAAAAAAATTGTTAGAGAAAAAAAAATTTTGGAACTTTTTTTTCAACAAAATTTCGATTTTTTTTTTTTTTTTTTGCATTTTTACATGTTTTCAGTGATTTCCAACCCCCCCCCCCCCCAAAGAAAAAATGTTGGAGAAAAGAACTATAACTGTCAGCACTGTTGACATCATATTTCATGAATAAGATGTCAGGTTCACTTGAGTGACCCAGCAGTATTGGCGGCGGAGGTTTTGCACTCTCCCGAGTGCTCCCGCTCTAGTTACCATTTGAATTTGGAATTGGTGTCATGAGATATAGTTTATGCTGTTGTTTTGTATGCAGCCCGTGCCTGCTGGTTGCATCATTTTTTCTGGAAGCGTAGTTGTGCTGCTGATGCAGTGCCCCTGTTTCCAAATCAGCTGGTACTCATTTTGCTGACCTTGGAAGGATGACAGGCTGAGTCAACTCACCTGGTGTTATTTCAACAGGTACACAGGGGCTCGTACTCAAGACCTTAACATCTTAGGACAGTCACCTTAACCGTTAAGCCAGCACCAGGCTTGTGTCGTTGATGAGAAGGACAGACGGGGAGCCACGATTTAGCCTTCTGTTCACAGTAGATCAGCACATACTTGTCCTGCCTCACAGTCATGCCGAGTTCACAAGAACAAGATTTAAGTTCACAAGAACAAGATCACAAGTTCACAAGAACAAGATCGATTGGCGAGGGCGCTTGTCAAAATGACATCACCTGCTCACCTCACATGCAAACCCAACTCCGAGCATGTAACCCCACCCGGGTCATAAGTTTGATCCATCAAGAGATCTCATCAGAAAGGCCAAGACGACCATCTCGGTATTCTGGTGTGTTTTGTCACTCGCACCATCTCGAATGACGTTTTCACCACGTTTGGTAAAAAATAAATAAACATAATGAATACCTGCTTTTCATTCCCACCATCCCGTTTTTCATCACTTCCAACTTGCCATGTTTGCACCCAAGCAAGCACTACAACGAAATGGTTGATGAGGAACGACTCGCTCGGCAAGCGATAGTAAGTTGATTGGTTATGGAACATACCCCATGGATGGATCAACTTTTTGCGTGAGTCTGTGTTTACGGCTGATGGTGTTGGGTGAAATTAGGGGATAGGTAACTGTATTTTAATCACACAAAATAATTATGAATTAATCTGTGGAGCAGCCAGGGGGGATCACGTTATTCTTTTTATTGCTGCCAATTATTGTACTGGTTCATATTATTAGTATTATTATTATTGCTAGTGCATGCCCGTACGTGCGTGGCCGTACGTGCAAAAAAATAATAATAATAAACTTTCAAACCTTGTGCCAGAAACAACAACCACACAGGCCGTTCTTCGCTCTCGCGTGCCCGTACGTGCAAAAAAAAAAAAACTTTCAGACCGTAAGCCAGAAACAACAACCAAACAGGCCGTTCCTTCGCTCTCGCGTGCCGGTACATGCGTGGCCCGGATGTTCCCATATTATTCACAGTTACGATTATTCGCAATTTAGTTGTAATACCCAATTATTCAATTAGCGACAACGTATTTTACCTTTTCGCAATGTCGTGGCAATGAAAAACAAGAAGAGAAGAGAGAGAAAAAAAATATACTTCCTGGTTCGGAGCATACCAGCACTCTGATGTTACCAAAATTTATACACCGTCTAATATGAAAACGATCATAACTTGGGGCATTGTGTTTATCTATAAATGCGCATAAGAAATCGAGAAATTATTAGAATACACGAAGTCATCACTCTCCGGAAGTCCGTACGTTGTAACCCGTAATGGGGAACGCGGCTGAGCTTCCCTTCCCCCATCGGCCACGCCCACGCAAC
Source organism: Eptatretus burgeri (assembly GCF_056783735.1). Classification (NCBI taxonomy): domain Eukaryota; kingdom Metazoa; phylum Chordata; class Myxini; order Myxiniformes; family Myxinidae; genus Eptatretus; species Eptatretus burgeri. The sequence goes on from NC_140964.1 coordinate 72,142,873, forward strand.
AACGTGTCTTGTCATTGGTTTAGGTAAATAAATGGCCATAACTTGGTAAGCACATGTCCGATTAATATCAAACCTTGAAAAGGCACATCCTCAGGTCCCCAGCAATATACGTGGCAAGTTTCAATTAGATCGGACCAGTGGTTGTCGAGAAACAGCGGTGGAACACACACACACACACACACACACACACACACACACACACACACACACACACACACACACACACACACACACACACACACACACACACACACACACACATTGCTGGAATTATAGATAGATTATTATTATCATGCAATCAGGGAATGTTAATATCATCATTAATTTTGACATTTGAAGTGGCCTTGGAAAAATTCCACGATAAGGTGGAACGACGCTCAACCTGCTAATGACACCCTTAAAAAACGTGTTTGAGATGTATCAGTCGTTCATGATGATGCATGCATACATGGGTGCACCGGGGCATGGTTACGAGAGTCATGTGACCTGCCCATGCTCCAATATTGTGCTGTGCTGTGTTGTGCCGGTGTCCGAATTAAACCTGTTCTTCCCACTTCAGACCCTTTGTCCTTGTCCACTGAGTACATCACAGTGTTCATGTTCTATTTGGTTGTATTGTATACGAGACGACCCGTGAACCCGTTGGGTTCCCGTTGTAACAGCGGTTGATAAAAAAAAATCATTTCAAAAAAACAAAAAAGAAAAAAAAGATAGCTCCAGCAAACTATACCGCTGTGGTTGTTTGCATTGATCAAATTCTCCCAAAGGGCACTTGAATGAATCGGGAATTGATTTTTTAATAATTTTTTCATTGCCCTATTTGAACGAAACTTGATACTGCACACCGCAGGAGAATGGTGAGTAAGGTGAGCCGAAAATGTTTGCGCTATCGTGTACCGTTTTGGCTGTATTTCGGGTACATACATACATATATACATACATACATACATACAAACATATATACATACAAGAGAGAGTTTTAGTAATATATAGATACGTTACAATGCAACGGACTCGTGAAAACACAAGAAGCAACTTTCATCACCATGTTTCACGATTTAAACTCCGTGTGACGTGTCAATGTGTCATGTCCAGGTTTACAAACTATTTCCATCAAATTTAACATTTTTCGGAATTATTAATCACCTTGTCACAGTGAATAAATAAATCCGCATTATGGTGTTAGTAATTCTGGGGCTGCCTGCTGCGTCGATCTCTTATTTTGTCTAATGAGGTTTAATATACAATCTGTAATCTGGAGATCGCCCATTGGCCCAAGGGATGGACGATTGGAGGGGGTTATAACTCTTGGACATGTTTCGGAATGACGGTGTTGATCAAATCCAATCATGTCTCGCGCCGAACTGGACCAATCGGTGATGGCCAGGATCATGAATCAACTTGGTTCTTTAACTTCCTTGTCTTCCTCTCTTTTAATTTCGACGTCTTGGAATGAAATCACCACTTCCCTGTCATTTCACCCAATTTATAATGTGTGCGTTCATCCGAGGATGATATTGTAATCGGTGCTCTTTCTTCATTTTATTTTTCCCTTTCTCGGATGGAGTTTCCTAAAGCCCAGCCTGTGTGCACACACAAGAAGCGCCGTGACGTCTGACGTGTGATGCGCGACGTCTGACGCGTGACGCATGTCGTCTAACGCATGACGCGTGTCGTCTGACGCGCGACGCATGTCGTGTGACGTCTGAAGTGTGACACGTGACCCGAGACGCCTGACTCGTGACGTCTGACGCGTGTGGTCTGACGCGTGACGCATGCCGTCTGACGCGTGACGTCTGACGCTTGACCTCTGACGTGTGACGTCTGATGCGTGACGTCTGACACGTGACATCTGCCGCGTTACATCTGACACGTGACACCTGTCATCCGACGTGTGACGATCGACGTCTGACGTGACATGTGACGTGTGACGTCTGACATCTGATGTGTGACGTGATGTCTGACGTGTGACTCCTGAAGTGTGACTCCTGACGTGTGACGCATGACGCCTGACGTGTGATGTCTGACGCGTGGCGCGTGTCGTCTGACGTGTGATGCGTGACGTGTGACGCATGAAGTGTGACTCCTGAAGTGTGATTCCTGACGTGTTACACGTGACTCCTGACGCCTGACGCATGACATGTGACATCTGACGTGTTACGTGTGATATCTGACTTCTGACATGTGACTTCTGACACGTGACCTGTGATGTCTGACGTGTGACGTTTGACGCGTGACGCATGTCGTCTGACACGTGACGTCTGAAGCGTGACGTGTGACGTCTGATGCGTGACATGTCGTCTGACACGTGATATCTGACGCGTGACGTCTGACGTCTGATGCGTGACGTATGTCGTCTGACACGTGACGTCTGAAGCGTGACATGTGACACGTGACGTGTGACGACTGACGTGTGACGTCTGACGCATGTCGTACGACGTGTGACGACTGACGTGTGACATCTGACGCGTGTCGTACGACGTGTGACGTCTGATGCATGACGTCTGACGTGTGACGTCTGACTTGTGACGTCTGACGTGTGACTGTGACGTCTGACGCGTGACGTGTGACGCCTGATGTCTGACGCGTGACGTCTGATGCGTGATGTGTGACGTCTGACATGTGACGTCTGACGCGTGAAGCCTGACGCGTGAGGCCTGACGTCTGACACGTGACGTGTGACGTCTGATGCGTGACGCGTGACGTCTGATGTGTGACGTCTGACATGTGACATCTAACGTGTGACACGTGACGTCTGATGTGTGACGTGTGACCTCTTGACGTGTGATGTCTGACGCGTGACGTCTGACGAATGACGTCTGACGCGTGATGTCTGACGTGTGACGTCCGACGCGTGGCGTCTGACTCGTGACGCCTGACTTCTGACGCGTGACGCCTGACGCGTGGCGCGTGACGTCTGGCGCGTGACGGCTGACGCGTGACGTCTGACGTTCGACTTGTGACGTCTGACGTGTGGCGTCTGACGTGTCACGCGTGACAAGTGACGCGTGACGTCCGACGCGTGACGCCTGACACGTGACGTCTGATGTGTGACACGTGTCATCTTACACGTGACGTCTGCGTGATGTCTGACGTGTGACGTCTGACATGTGACATGTGACATGTGACATCTGATGCCTGACGTGAGACGCCTGACGTGTGATGCGTGACGTGTGACATGTGACGCGTGATGTCTGACTTGTAACATGTGACGTCTGACGTGTGATGTCTGACGTGTGACTCCTGACGTGTGACGCATGACACGTTACGTCCGACGCGTGGCGCATGTCCTCTGACGCGTGACGTCTGATGCGTGACGTCTGACGCGTGACGTGTCGTGTGACGTCCGCCGCGTGACATGTGACGTGTGACGCGTGATGTCTGACGTCTTACACCTGACGTGTGACGCCTGACGTGTGACGCTTGACGCGTTACGTCCGACGCGTGGCGCATGTCGTCTGACGCGTGACGTCTGACGCGTGACGTGTGACGTGTGACGCGTGATGTCTCACGTGTGACGTCTGACGTGTGACACGTGACGCCTGATGTGTGACATCTCACGTGTGACGTCTGACACATGACGCGTGACGTCTGACGCGTGACGCGTGACGTGTGATGCCTAACGTCTGACGTGCGACGTCCGACGTGCGACGTGTGACGTCTTACGTGTGATGTGACAGGCGTCTGAAGGGGGAAAAGCGAGCTGTTCGCTGATGCTCCACGGGTCTGGGCCTCCAAGACAAAAAGGTAAACATGGTGAGAGGCCTCAGCAAGTGTGTTGGATTGGGAGGATACCCTCGAGGTTGCACAATCGCCTCCAAGCTGTCTTCCCTGGGTTCAAATCCCGAACCAGCTAAAAAAACTTATCCCAATGTTTCACAGGTAGATCATCTCACTTTTGGAGATCATCTTGCCTTGCCTTCCTCTGCTGCTCTGTCTCATCAGCTCTGGCCTTGAGGTCTAAGTCCAGGCCAAGGAATTATGACGCCATGCTGTATACATGTTTGATGTTGTTGTAAACGGCCTTGTAGCATACTAGCCTGCTGTGCTGCTGCAGTATCAGCTTGCGTTTCACCAAGCCCAGGTCGACTTGGACCACTTGGGTGGGGGTGGGGGGGGGGTATTATGCACTCGTTATTATTTTTGCCAAATGGTACTCATATTATTATTGTAAATATTATTAGTATTTATAAATGCTTTGTTGTAATGTTAATCGTTTTTCTTGTCTGTTTTGTAATTACAATGCCATGCCATTGAAGGACCTACTAAACTGCCCTATACTTCTCAACATTGTGCACGTTTAGAAACATGGGAATTCTTCTGGATTCTTTGTACTTAATTAACCTCATCAACTCAGGAGATCATGACGAAATTTAAATCTATTTTCATTTTGAACAGCTTCCAGAGCTGTGCTGCTTTGAGCTCTTTCATATGACCCCACCCCCAATAGAAATTCCTGACTCTGCCATTGCCTTTGAGGCACGATTATTGACCTTTCACCCCAGGCGCCACAATCCCAACTCTGCCACTGGCTGTATTTACACCTTTCCAACGTGAAAAAGGTAATAAAATGGGAATGCCTTGGGATTTTATGCAGTCGAGTCGAAAGCAACATAAGCTGAGTGACTCACTCACTCACTCATCTCGTGTAGTAGAGTGTAGAAAAATCGTGCAAATGATGATACAAGCATCAAATTTGGCATTTCTGTTCTGCAGGGCTTTCTGATCAAATCTGCCCGATTAGCCATTTGAAAATCCAAATTTTTCAAAATTTGGATTTTCAAATGGCTAATCAGGCAGATTTGTTTAGAATCCCCTGGAGAACAAATGTGCCAAATTTGATGGTTGTATCATCATTTGCATGATTCCTCTCAAAAATTTCTGTTATCTGCCCCCACTACTCACTCAGAGTGAGTGTGAAAATAACATGTTGTCCTCTTACTCGTGATACAATTCAGGGTTCTTGAGCTTGTAATTCCCTCTCCCACAAACACCACCAGAATCAGCGGTACACGATACGATACATATCTACAAAAATAATTTGCGTCGTCCTCCAACCTTCGGAACTCCTGTTGAAAGGGGGGGGGGTGGAAATGAAGTCACTACAACCTTTGCCACATAACCCATCGTCCGCTTGGCAAGTTTAATTGGTTGAAAGTGCATTAGTAACGACTGAATACATCGACGTCAGACATCCACGGGGCCACTATTGCATTTTGTATGGAGCCCCCGGATGACTAATGCCGCCTCTGATTCACCGGCACCTTGAATAAAAGATCAATTCCTTCCCTGACTGACTGCTAGAAAGGCAGCGGCAAACCAGCGAGCGGAATCTTTGCCAACAAATTTCGGCAGCAACACCAGCACTCTGTAAAAGGTATGGCACGTATCACCTCGTGAAAATTAGAATGCCAGTTTAGTTTATCCAAGTTAATAGATTTTTTTCTCAGTAGTTGGTCAGTGAAAGATGTCATGCAGTGATTGGGAGGTCAGGATCCCACAAGTTTTGTGCTTGCAATTAAAAAGTTGCAAAAGTTTTCCCCTTGGGTTAAAAAGTCAATTTCAGGGAACCTGATCTGGTGTGTCCATGACGTAGAATATAAATGCTGTTTCATCACTTACAACATGTATTAATTCCCTGTATGTGTGGTTATCATAGAAGTCAAAAGGTTTGCTTACTTATGCAGTATCTGAGGCATGGGTTGCGTACCCCCAACATAAGGAAACAGAAGTATGCATAAGGTATCCTAATTTGTACAGTCGAAACAAATCTGCCGTGTATGTCAGCTCGGATCCGGTGCAGGGCAGATTGGTACTCTGCAGTGGCCTCCTCTTGTGGCCGAACCAAGGCTCTGAGGTGTTTGGGGAATGGCTGGAAGAGCTGCTCGACTTTGTGTCTTCCTTACACTCTCTGCGAGCAGATGTGGCAGTGTGTGCATGCTTGGCTGCACTTGTACTTTATACAGGTACGTGTACAGTGTTGTGAAAAATGAACACAATGTTTGGAATAAATTGAATATTGGAGTGAGGAGTTGTATTAAAATCATGTGACATGTAGAGAACGATGATGTCCTTGTGAAACTTTCACTTTTATTAATGGTGTGGGGGGTTGTTGTTTGTTCTCTTCCTTTTCCCTCGAAAAGGAGTGAGGTCCGAAGGCACCAAACTTCTGCCCTGCCTTGACGACGATACTCCTCCACCCCACCCTGTCCTCAGCCAACTCCCTCCACTCTCTAACCACCCATTCCTCCTATCACAACTAGTCTACCTCTTTTCCTCCTCCCTTGCTCCAGCAATCTTTCCACTCTCTTCGCCGTTCTCTCTCCTCCCTCATCCGTCTCAACTGTCCAGTCCGTCTCAGCCAGCATTTCACAAATCTCCTTGGTATGCACAGTTTAATCTCCAAAACTATCACACTGTCGCCACTCATCCAATGGATGAACGACAGGAATTCCTCTAGTTTTGCAGATGTTGGAACACAAAAAAATGGTACCAAAATGTAAAAGCCCCCTTGAAGGACATTGTGTCCTGCATACTTTTTAAGTAAGATTGGTATTAAATTTCCCAAAATTATTTGCCAATTTACATCATAGTTCTGCAATTATGCTCTGGAAATGATGGTGAACTTATCGTGACAACGCTGGCCTGGCATTCTCAAGGTTGTGAGTTCAAATTTGGCTGAATGGCACCAGTATTGAGGATTTGGAGTCTTCATTTCTCCAAACTGAGGTAGTTCAGGAAGTCACCATATTGCGATCAGACTGTTGATAAATAACCAACATGCTTACAAATGACCATAAGGAAGGAGAGGCAGAATGCGCTCTCACCAGTGAAGGTGAGAGAGCCAAATTTGCCTCTCTCACCTCTGATCTACAAGTCATTCTACATTTGGTTTCTGTCCACACTTTGTGGTTGCTCCTTGATGCCCTCAGAGTCAGGATTTGGGCTGGAGGTTCAAATCAGGTCATGAACAGTAGCAGATATCCTGCTGCCAGGTCAGTCACCAAAGGAATCACACCTGGAAAATTCATTGGAGTAAATGCCACATCATGGTGAACTGTCGCATACAAGTAATAGAGCTTGCGAAGAAACATCTGTTTGCTATGAGAGTGTGAAAATAAGTTGTCAAATCTTCGTTTACATAAAGTGCATAGCTTTCACTAAATTTACACTCATACATAAATAGGAAATAAATGAAAATTGTGTACAAGGGGAAGGTGCTGCATGATTGCAGGATTAAAGTTCTGGTTTTTGGTAGTGTGTCAGGGGATGCATGTTTGAGTTGCATCTTTTGTACTCCTCTTTCATTGGGTCTGTTGATCTGGTTGTTCTGTATGCAGTGTGGATGTAAACAATCACTTGGTATCATTCACTAGAGGAGGCCTTTGATTGTGTACCTTGGGGCACAACGAAAATTCACGTTGGGGTCGAGCACAGCATTGAGCTTGCGTTATTAGGAACTTTTCTGATTTATATCCTTTGGGGCAAACTCATGATTGTTGAAACTGATCTTTATTAAGGATTTTCTGGAAGCTCTCAGGTTCACAAAAACTGACAGGATGGGTGGCAACGTCATTTTGCTCCATGTCATACTTAATGATACAACTCCCTCTTGTGGAATCACAGTGCAACAACACAAATTCACAAACCGCCTCTTTGGTGTATCCCATAGATCAGAGTGGTCTCGAGGAACCAAATCGTGTTGTCGAGATGCGGAGGCGAGTGCTTGCCTGCGTGAAGGAAGTGATGCCTGCATGCAGTGAAACCTGCCTGCAACTTCCATCACCCTCTGTCATGGCCCTGCTCAAACATTTGCAGACCCAGTGCAAGTCTGGTGCACGACGCCTTCTCTACCTAAAACTATCTCAACCGCTACCTCTCCCAACTTGTCTTGAGCGTGTGCTGTCAACCACAAAGCCCTGTTTAGACAATTTTTAATTGCTTAGTTGCCATGTTCAAAAAGACCTCAATGTTTGTGAGCAACTCTAAATTGAGGCCACACTGCAACGTTTCTTGTTCCCAACTTGAATATGAATTGTAAACCCAATGCTTTAGGCAGAGAGTTCATAGATGAGTGTGCCATCCTTCAAAGCCAGGTTTCCATCTGCTAACATTCGCCAGTGGCTATTAAAGATCCCACGGTGTTTCGTTTCAAGAGTAAGACATTGTGAGCCGGTACTCTGGCCAACTTACTGTCATAATCGACAGCACCGTGAAATTGAGTGGCAACATGTCAAGGAATGGTTCTCAGGCACACAAACACTTATTGGGTGAGCCAACATTGGAAACGAGTGTGGTCAGTGATGGTTAACTTGATCATATCTGCAATGGAGTCACAACCTGTTGAGAAAATGAATTCTTAGACATGAAAATGTTCACGATTTGTTGTTTGCTGTGTTTATACCTTCTGATATCAGTGAAACAATAATAACAGTGATATTAATAAAAAAAAAATAATAATAAACCAATGTCACCCGCAGGGTGACCCGTATCTTGCCAAAAGGTGACCACGTGTGACTTCTTTCAGGTCACACTGAGGTGAACAGAGCTGCTATCCACCAGGAGCGACTCCTTGAGGAATATCTGCCTACGAGAGATTCCGATGAGAATCGTTCTACAGATAAGAGTAACCATGAAAAATATGTTTTTGCCTCATAACGTCACCAAATGACGTCCTAATGTCTCAAGCTTGACATATCTAGAAAGCACTCATCGAGGTGTTCAATTTGAGGTACTACACGATATGGTTCCTAAAACTTGAAAATTTGACCTTGGGGTCAAATATGTTTGACCTGAGGCGCTAACCATGAAGGTCAAGGCCAATCGCCACCAAAAATTAATCAGCTGAGCGCCAGACCATGAACTATATTCCCATGAAGTTTGAAGACGATCCGATCAAAATTACTCAAAAAATAAGGGTTTCGTCGACTCCCCTGATTTGCGACAAAGTGACCTTGACCTTTGACCTTGACCTTCAAAATTTTGTGCACTGAAAGGGACCTCTATCGGCCCCTGATATGCGAAGTTACAAAAATTTCCAATGATAACTGCGCTCTGCAGAATTTTTTATACGTGATTACAGACAAACAAACAACAAAAAAAAGACATACAAGCTGACCAACATATCTTGCAAAAACTTCGTTTTGGCAAGATAATAATTTCATACAAGCCACGTACTTCAGAATTCACAAGGAACTTGGACGCAGGAGGAGGTCATTCGGCACATCAAGCCTGCAAGCTACATCGACACCAAATCAATTCAATCCAACAGTCCAACAACTAGCTCAGTAAATCACACATGAAGATCAAATACTAAGTATGCATGCTATCTTTATACCTCTTATGAATGCATAGTATATTAGGTGATCGTCTTCGAGCCAATTCACTTGATTTTTTTTTTTTAATTTGGGGGGGTTTGAGAGTCAAAGCATGCACTCTTTTTGGCACTTTGGATACAAATACTCAGATTTTTCCTTTTCTTTAATTTTGTTTTTCTCTCTTGATCTCTTGTGCATCCCTACATCATGCACTCCAGTTGAAGTTGAATCATACACCCGATCCCGGCTGCATCGACAGAAATTACTGGGAAATTCGCGAAACTACATTTGTGGCATCATGGTGATCTCGTAGACCTATATGGTGTAAAATTAATCAACAATCAAATGGGAAGTACTGAGTGGGTTAATTTTTGAGATTAGTTTCCTTTTTTTCTGACAACACAACTAACAATTCTGCTTTATTTTGATTTTAGACAATAAACTGGAAATTGGTGTTCTTTTGCATCATCCTCACTATTCGATGATGAAACAAATTTACATCATCCCCATTCCAAAACCATAATAGTTTCTACCCTTGTTAACATCCCTCATCCTTCCAAATATCCAGTTTTCCCTCCTGAGAGTTTCCTTCTGTAAACATCGTGTCCACACCATGCATCCTCTCTTGCCCCCCCCCCATTCCTCCCCATACCCATTGTTTGTCCAAATCTGCCTCTATCTTGGCCTTCAACTTTGCTGTTGGTGTTTTTACCCTCCCTCGACTATACCTTTTGTCCTGTTGGGTCCTCATTTGTTCAGTTTACGAATTCTAGCTCTTCCACGAGCCTCGACTCTGCATGAAAAAAGAAGGAAAAAACAAAAGTGGAATCGTGATATTTATCAATAGGAAAGACTAAGTGTGTGAAGAAGTGGAAACTGTGTGCATAGAAGAGATTGTTGACAACTATTTGTATATGGATGGAGAAAGAACTCATGAAAATCAATTCCTCCACAAACTGTTTGTACAAGTTAGCTAGACAATTCTATTTCCATTAGTAACTTCCACACGGGTTGATGTCTCACGACAACATTTTAATAGTCCCCCCTTTACTTTACTCCAATTTTAGAACATATTGGACGTCTCACTTAAAAAAAAAAAAACATTACACAGTCACATATAACAGGTTGGAATGTGTACAGGCAGGGGTGAGGGGGAAGTGAGTGCAGGCAGCAGTGAGGTCAAGGCAGGGGTGAGGATGAGTAGAATGAGTGTAGCCAGGGGTGAAGGTGGAGCGAGTCCAAGCAGGGGTGAGGGTGAAGTGAGTGGAGGCTGGCATGAGGGTGAGTTGAATGAGTGTAGCCAGGGGTAAGGGTGGAATGAGAGCAGGCATGTGTGAGGGTGGAGTGAGTGCAGGCAGGGATGAGGGTGGAGCGAATGCAGGTGTTGAGGCTCGATCGAGTGCAGGCAGGTGTGAGGCCAGGTAAATGTTTTTTATTGGTGATTCAACTATTAAATATGTAGACTCTTCATTCTGCAGGCAGGATCATAGACAGACAGGTATGTTCTGTTTTGAATCAGCAGGAATTGGAGATATTGAAGGAAGGTTAAACGACGTAGTGACAGGAGGTCGTTGGCTGTGATACATGTTGGAACAAATGATATATAACCCACAGGCCATTCTCATTATCATTATGATTGTCCTTTCATAGTTTCTTTGAAGTGAATATCTGACTTTTAAATGGTGAAACAACAGGGAGGTCCAAGTGACTAAATCCACCCAAATATTTTTACGGGTGTGGTTGGGGGGGGTGGGGATGGGGTCGTGCGGTCACGGGGGGGGGTTGTTTTTTGGACCCACTTCCCAGCCCACGAGCTTGAAGCCGACGAGCCACAGATGATTCCATGGCATGATGGGTTGCTAAGCAACCACATCCGCCATCTGAGATGCTTAATTAAAGTCGGGTCCAGCGTCTAAATCCCACTTCATCTTCACGGCAAATTAATCACCCCAGATAAGTACTGTGCTTCCCAGCGTTCCACGGTTACCCATCACAACGGCTGAGTGATACCATTGTGGAATGCTAGCTATTGTCGAACCATAACTAAACGGTGGGGCAGAACTCCATCACTGTTAAACACGATTGTGTAACGAATGGGAAGAAGCGATCAGGCAGGTTGGAAAATGGTTTTAAAGGTTGAGCAAAGGCACATATTTACAAGCAGATAATGTCATACAAGAAAGATCTTTCCCCTAAGCATATAATCCCTCTTATTCAGTCATATTATCACAATATTTTGCAACAGAAGACCCAAAAAGACACTGAAGACCCAAAATATGCAAGGACAAAAAAGACCCTGAAGACCCAAAAATCACCGAGGACACAAAAGAGCCTGAAGACCCAAAAGTCACAAAGGATCCAAAAGACCCTTTTAGACCCCTTCGATCTCAACACCATTTCGATCCCTTAAGGCCCGGTCACACCTTGACGTTTTAGCCAGCGATGGCAACGTATTAAAATGTATGTAAAACGCTGGCTTACGTTGAACTTTTGATGTTTTTTTTTTAAAGATTCGGACGTATTCATAGCGACTTGGTCTTATGTATAACGCATTAGTAACGGACACAGAACGTTTCGTTGTGTTATAGATAACTTATACCAACGAATGCTGAACCTGTTGTCGGCCTACACAACCGATGCCCAACGATAGTCTAACTTCGGCATAGCGCGTTGCACGCATCGCCGACGATGTCGTGACGTAGCCTATTAAAAGGCTGACTCACAACGATTCGAATCATAACTGCCGTAGAAATGGAAGTGTCAACATCGCGGTCACACCTTGGCGATCTTGCCAGCGTATGCCGACCTAAGAAAAATGTGTCTAAAACGTTGGGGCACGTCAAATGCGGTATGAGTAAGTTTGGTATACGTGAGTAGAACGCTAAAGTACGCTATCATACGTCGTAGTAAGTAGAGTACGTCAAGAAATTTTAAACATGTTCAAAATTTTACGACGTACTCGGCGTATGACACACGTTCCGCATGCGATGGGGATAAGTTTTACACACGATATGTGGACGCTTACACACGTCCACAAAGGCTACTTATAAGCTACTCATAAGTCGAAACACGTCGCGGTAATGTCTTTTTTACGCGAAACTTATTTCTAACTTATGTTTGACGTGCTTTGAACCAATTCTTTACGTAGTCCCAACACACATCGACGTATGTAGACGTATTCCAATGATATCTTTCGGTCGACAAAAAAAATAAATGAACGTGTTTCTAACTTACAACTGCCATATAAAGACGTGTTCCCAGCGGTTTTGGGAATTGGTATATAAAAATGCTGCTCATAAAAGGGGAACCCAACAGTGTTTTCGAGTCCTTTTTGAGTCGATGTCCATGTCAGCAGTAACAGTATCAGTATCAGTATTAGTATTAGTAGTAGTAGTAGTTTTTTCATGTTGACAGTAGTAGGTGAGTGTGAGGGGGAGGGTTTGGGTTATGATGGTTCGTCCTTGCGTTTAACGATTTAAATGATAAACTCAACGATTTAAATGGCTGCATCTCCACTATTGAAAGTAGACACTTGCGCTCAACAATTGGATTTTTTTTACACTCAACGACTTTTAAACGGTACCACTCAACTATTTTCATTGTTTACAATGAACGATTTAAATTGCTGTCACTCGCCTTTGTTTTTTGACGTTGGGGTTTGGAAATTTGAAGCGTTTCTTCTGAACGTGTTAAAACGCTCAAACTCGACTATTTTAAATAGACGCTGCCGATGGACAATTGGAATCATAGCCAAGCTAGACATCGAAGTGTGAACATCCTCGTCATGCCGAAGAAAAGTTTGAAGAATGCTGCAAATAAGTGTCCTGGCCGTGGCCGTGGACGCTGACGCAAGGACGATCCATTATACCGACGTCTTTCAGCCTATGAGTAACTTAAAAGTAACGTCTGTCGATGTGTGGCAACGATCGCGTAACGTGCCAACAACACGTTAATCATAGGTTAGAAATAAGTTTCGGGTACGCTAAACATTACCTCGGCGTGTCTCAACTTATGGTTAACTTACAAGTAGCATGTGTTGACGTCTGTCAACGATCGCAGACCGTGCATACAACTTGTGGCCAGCGTAGCGGAACGTGTGAGTCATACGCCGGCATACGTCGTGAAATTTCAAGCATGAAAAAATTTGAGGACAACCGAAAAGTACAACGTTTAAAGCCAACGTACATCGACGCATGGCAGTGTTTTTCAGCGTGCTCTCAATGTTATCAAAACTTACCCATAACGTATTCAACGTGTGCCAGCGTTTTAGAAAAAAAAATAGAAAAAAAATCGGCATACGTTGGCTAAAACGTCAAGGTGTGACCGGGCCTTTACATCATTCAAATAGAATAGACAGCTTCGAGTCCCTTAGACCCATGACCATTTCGACAACTTGGACCATTTTATATCACAAATACGTTTCAAATAAATATAATATCAGCAAAATTACAAATAAATTTGGAGAAAAATGTTTGGTGTAAATCAGGACAATACAGCAAATCTGTGACATCATTATCTGCAACGACGTGTGCAGAGGCGAGGATAGCGAGCCAATCCACACTCGTCTATACAGTAATACCTCACCATACGCTCGAGATGCATTCCTGAAAAACCGAGCGTATCATGAATCAGCTTGTTACAAAACAATTTTTCCCATAACAATAATGTTAGAAATATGAGACACGTTCCTAAAGGATGTCAAAAACCAGCATTTTCCCCAAAATAAGAGTACTAAAGATATTGTTGTGCTCATCAATGAATAAATAGCAGTTGTAATGATTAATAAAAGTGAATACAGTACTGAACGGTAATAATCAACATCCTCCTTCTCAAGGTCCTCAAACCCCAGCTGCCTGCCCATTTCAACAACGTTTTCAACAACATCTTGAATCGCCTGCTCTTCAATCCAACCTTGGGATGTCAGGTCAGGTCAGGTATGGGAGCATATGCCACAGCAGCGCATCACTGCATCCGCTTTCTGCCGGAGCTCCAGGAGCCTCCGTCTGGCCACCCCCCCAGGCAGATGCCTGGCCCATCCCCTTCTCCTTGAGATGCTGATCAACCTGCTGCAACCATGAGGCACATGGTCAGCCATTGGCCTCCTTCACTCACGAGGCTCCCTCGCTGAGAGAATCTGGTGAGCAGGATCTGCATCAAGAAAATGAGCCACGTGTCCATACAGCAGCAGCTGACGCTGCTGTTAACAGGTAACGCTGCTTCCCTATGCAGGTAACAAATCTCATTTGAGTCTCTCTCAGCAATAGCTCATTGCACACAAATTCCGACCAGCGTTAGCCAAGGATTCTCCGAAGAGACCTGGTAGCAAAGGAATTAAGTGTCCATCTCAGATCCTTGGTCAGTCCAAGTCTCACATCCATAGAGAAAGACTGGAAGCACCAAGGACCTAAAGACTTTCGTCCTCCCGCACAGGTACCGACAGCACCACACCCCAGGATCAGGTGAATCCAAGACACCCCAGGCCCGACCCAGACATCTGTTGACCTCGGGCTCACAGCCAGAAGAGACATGAATATCACTGCCAAGGAAAGTGAATCTTTCCACAACCTCAACATCCTCACCACAGATACAGACAGGATAGCAGCATCCAAGATGTCATTGAAAGTTTGGATCTCAGTTTTGACCCAGGAAACCGTAATCCCAGCAGCTCCAACTCCTTATTTAGCACCTGGACGGCCCCCAAAAGGATATCTAAAGTCCCCGCAAAGATGACTGCATCATCTGCGAAATCAAGGTCAGACACCTTGATATTCCCAAATGATGCAGCGCAGCTTGATCTCTCTGACATCCTCCCCAGAATCCAGTCGCGACAAGTACTTAAAAGTTTGGGGGCCAGTTCACACCCCTGACGAACTCCAGTAACAACTGGAAATAAGTCAGGGATGGTATCACCCCATATCACAGCACTCTCATTACCAGAGTATAGTTCAGACATCAGATTGATCAGTTTTGGTGGCACCACACGAAGACCAAGAATCCTCCAGAGGGCATCCCAATTCACTGAATCAAATGCTTCACAGATATAAACATAGGCTGCAAGCAGCCCCTGCCGAAACTCTCCTCTGTGTTTGGTGTGGACCCGAAGAGCAAGGATACGGTCAATCGTTGACCTCTTTGGTGTGAAGCCTGATTGCGCTGGACGCTGGTGCTCAAGCAGATGGTGGCGAACCATATCAAGAATTATCTGAGCAAAGACCTTGCCCGGCACTGAGAGCAGTGTCACCCTTCGGTAGTTGTTGCAGTCTTGGCGATCACCCTTCCCTTTCCAGAGAGGGACAACAAGGCCCCTCTTCCAGTCAGTTGGGATGATGCCTGTGTTCCAAGCACAGAACTGCATGCAATGACACGAGTCTAAGTGCATTTCCACCAGCCTTGAGAAGTTCAGCATGAATGCAACAGATCCCTGGAGCTTTACCCAATTTCAACTGGTTCACCGCAGCCTGTTTCGACAAACAAAGGTGGACCACAGTTGAATGGAGGTTCAGCAATAGGGATTGTAACACCCATGGTGTCCAACTCGACAGCTGGTGGATCAGCCTGGTACAATCGCTCAAAGTAACCGGCTCAGCTTGCCTTCACTTCGGACTCCTCTTTCCAGAACCTACCACCCTCTGTTCTTACTGCAGTACACTGAGGGACAGCCTTGGACGAACGCAATGTGCAAATTCCTCTGTAAGCAGGACGAGAATCACTTGATAAAAAGTGATGCTCTACCCCCTCACAGATTCCTCGCACATAGGCCTCCTTGTCCACCCTTAGTGCATGTCCAGTTTTATGCCTCAGCTCCCTGAACAGCTCAGCTCTGCCATTCAGGCTGGCTCTGCGACTCTGGGCAATGGCATCCAGTGTTCCTTGAGAGATAAAATTCTTCTTCGCCTTACGCTGGGTTCCAAGACATCCGCCGGCAACATCAAGGATGGTAGTCTTGAAGGCACTCCAAAATTCTTCAGCATTCCCCACAATACCCAGACTCCCAAAATCCCCACTCAGCTTGATCGTAAACTCTTCAGCTAACCTCTCATCGCTGACCATGCCAACATCCAGCCAAGGCTGGGATGGTGCCATTGTCCTGGGTTTCAGGTGCAACTTCAGAGTTGCTACAACAAGCCAGTGGTCAGTATTGAGTAAATGAGCACTCCAGTAGACCCTGCAGTTCTGGATCATCCTCCAGCGACCATCCACGCATGCATGGTCAATCTCCTTTGCCACGCCGCCAGCGTTGGAATACCAAATCCAGCGATGAGCCTGTGGGTGCTGAAACCATGAACTAGCCACCCTAGGTCCATGACTTATTGCAAAGTTACGGAACTTTGTGCTATTCTGGTTCACAGTTCCAGACCCATGGGTACCAACACACATTTCAGAATGATCCCTATCAGGTCCAGTCGATGCATTGAAATCCCCCAAGACGAGAAGTGTATCTCGTCTGGGGCACTGATAAACCACAGACTCGAGCGTGGCATAGAATGCGTCCTTCACGGTGAGATCACTCACCTCAGTCGGAGCATATACAGAGACCAGGGAAATGACACCCAAGGAGTGACGAATCCTTACTTATAATACGCTCGTTGACCGGTGTTACCTCAATTATCATTGGAGTCAGCTTTTTGGACACAGCGACAGCAACTCCTTGGGCATGGTAACCATCAGATCGACCAGACCAATAGTCGGTGTAACCAACCACCATGATCGTGCTGCAATCCAGTCTCCGAACCTCAGAGAGAGCTGCAATACCGATGCCCAAACACTTGAGCTCAGATGATAACAGAGACAGGTGATCATCCTCTCTTAGGGATAGGATATTCCAGGTACCCACCCGAAGGGACCACCTCAGGTTAACCCAAGAAGACCGCTGTCTGGTGGACGACACCTTACCACCACTCCGACACACTCTCCCGCAATCTGACCCGGGAATGTTACTCCATGGTTTCCCTCCTATCAAAGATCGGGGGTCCTGAAGGCTTTGCCCCAATCCCGTCATCCAGTGAGCTGCCCTGTGAAAAGGTTTTTTAATGCTTCTGGAATGTTTTGCGGAATGAAGGGTTTTCCGGTGGCCGGAGTGCAAATCTTGCCACCAACCTCCTAATAAAAAGTAACCCAACTGCAGGAGGACGTCTGCAGACACACTTTGGCACAAGATATGGATGGCCTTTGGCTCACAAGGAGCTCCTCCACCCTCATTTGGAAGGGAGGAACACAACCAGGCCAGAGTTTCCTCCACACACCGTTGAGGTTTGCCGAACTTCCTTCCAAAACTCATCGATGTTCTTGATTGCATTAAATATGTTGTGCCCATTCCAAAGCTCTTAAACGTTTTAAAATGTCAAATTTCATTTGAAGAGAAATGCTTCGTTTAATTTTCTTGGGCTGAGACATTTCAAACGTTCAGGCAAAAATGAAATGGCAATAAAAATTAATGTCAACTCGTTGAGCAAACTGTAACCACTGGGACTGGACGTGTTTAGAACAACATCGGCAGGAAGAACAGGAAATGGTATCACGTGAGTCCCCATGTGGCGTCAGTTTGCAAACTTTTATGTCACTTTCATTACCTTCTTCATCACATTCTCATTTCTGTTACGTTTACCTAAATATTTATTTGTTAAAATAAAGAAACAATCCAAAGGCACATTCTTTTTTAGGGTTTATGCAGGACGTACTGCACTGTACTGTTTGTGCAAATATATGCAATGCGCCAAAACATCAGGTTAAATGGAATACCTCGAGCGGAGCTGCTGGTGTGGAATGTAAATTTAGGTGAACTGCAATGCTTGGTAGTGATTTGGATCTTGAGAAATACGGAATCGCTCACATTATATTCATATAATATAAAACAGAGTGTTTTTTTAACCTTTAAAAGTGAAATACAATTAAAGCTCTTCGACTGTCAAGAAAGCATTATGGACTATAGTATGTCCGGACCGGTTGTTGTGCAACACCAGGGTGGAACACATTGACATATGTCTGAAGACAGTGAGGGGATTAGGGAGGTTGAGTCATAATGTATAAGGAGTATACTGTATATTCTTGATAAAAATGCCAGTGGCATAGAAAAGGCCCCTTTATATGGTATGTGCCATGTGGCAAACTATTAGAAAAGAAGGGACATTGCACGGGTTGTGGAAAATGCCAGATGATAGAAAATAAGGCACATTCAAAAAATCTCGTATGCATGCTGTACTACCCTTGTGTTCTTAGGAGGAACCAAGTAATGCTCTAGAAAAGTTCACATATTATAGAACAAAGTTCAGGGGCCACTCGCATGCGTTGTTGGCCATGTGTAGTTCTGCGGTGCAACAGGCAGTGGCTCGGTCACTGACAATGTTAAATATTATTTTCCACGTTTCCCCTTTTTGCTCTTCCATTACACGACCCGTCACTTCGGCATCGATACATAGAAAACAAACATAATGTACACGTCTCACATTGACCAAGCTGTGTGGGCCCGCGACAGCATGCAGTCACTCGAATGGTGCCTCGCCGGCTGATTTTATTTTACAACGCCAGCACAATGGCTGAAATGTTGTGCAATTTCAATTTTAGACAACATCGCTTTGTTTACCTTTTTGTGCAATGTGTTTTCATGATCCACCCATCACTTCAACATAAATACATATTTAAAAACAAAACAAACAAAAAAACCTTCATCGACCTCGTGTTCAGAGTTCCTCCATTTTGATTTGAGCAGTGAAAATCCAAGACCGACATTTTATGTTCTCTCTGGATTGATACATTGTTGAATTGAATTTGTTAATTTTTCGCTTGAATTCCATATTTAGAAACGGTTGGAGAAGGCAAATTAGACCGTTTTTGCATGAATAATATTTATTGTGTAAAATGTGTTCTTTTGCTTATAACAAGCTAAAATACACAACATTTGATGAAAAGCACACGTTCCTGCATGAGAACAGTGATACACAACAAGAAGTGGGATCAAAACAACCGAATGTGTTGTGAAAAACACTTCAATTGGCAAATTAGACCATTTTTGCATATGTAAGGTTTCTGGTATAAAATGTGTTGTTTTGCTTGGTGCAAGCTAAAATACATGCTATTTGTTGAACAACACGTTTTTGCATTAGAATAGTTATTCAAAACAAAATTGGGGTTAGAAAAAGCTCATGTGTTGTTAAAAACGGTTGTATCAGACAAATTGGACTGCTTTTGCGTGAATAGGATTTCTTGTGTGACATGTGCTGTTTTCCTGAGTGCAAGCTAAAATACACACCATTTCATGAAAAACACATGTTTCTGCATCAGAAAAGTGATTTATAACAAAAAACAGGATCAGAACAACCAAATGTGTTGTTAAGAATGCTTGTATTTAGCAAATTATACCGTTTTTGCATGAACAAGGTTTCTCATGTAAAATGAGTTGTCTTTTCTGGGGTTTTTTTGCTTAGAACAAGCTACGATACACACTACTTGATGAAAAACACACGTATCTGCATTCGAATGGTGATTTGCAACAAAAAAGGAGTCAGAACAAGCTAATGTGTTGTGAAAAACACTTCTATTTCCAAAGTGGACTATTTTTACATGAATATGGTCTCTCGTGTAAAATGCATTTTTACCCCTTAGAACAACCTAAAATACACACTATTTGATGAAAAACTCACGTCTCTGCATCAGAATAGTGATAAAGAACAAAAAAACAGGGTCAGAACAACCGAATGTGTTGTTAAAAAGGCTTGTGTTAGGCAAATTAGACCGTTTTTGCAAGAATAACTTTTCTTGTGTAAAATGCGGTCTCATCCCCCCCCCCCCCCCTAGAACAAGCTCAAATACACACCATTTGATGAATAACACATTCTGCATTGGAATAGTGATATAAAACAAAATAGGGGTTTCCAAAAGCTAATGTGTTGCTAAAAATGCTTCTTTTGGCAAATTCCTCCTTTTTTGCATGAACAAGTTTTTTTTGTGTTAAATGCAGTTTTGCTAAGAACAAGCGAAAATATACACTATTTGAAGAAAAAACAAAACGCGTTTCTGCATAAGAATTGTAATTTACAACTAGAATTGGGGTTAGATCAACCAAATGTGGTGTCAAAAGCACTTGCATTTGGAAAATTAGACCGTTTTTGCATTAATCAGGTTTCTTGTGTGAAATGCATGTTTTTTTTTCCTTACAACTATTTTACATACACACTATTTGATGAAAAACACGCGTTTCTGCATTATAATAGTGATTTACAACAATAATTGTAGTCAGAACAACCTAATGTGTTGAAAAAATGCTTGTTTGAGGCAAATTAGACCGTTTTTGTATGAATAAGGTTTCTTGTGTAAAATGTGTTGCATTGCTTAGAACAAGCTAACATACATACTATTTGTTGAAAAAACAATGCATGTCTTTCCATGAGCAGAGTGATTTGGAACAAAAAATAGTTAGAACAAGCTAATGTGTTGAGAAAAACACTTCCATTGGCAAATTAGACCGTTTTTGCATGAATAAGGTTTCTCGTGTAAAATCTGTTTTTTTTTCCTTAGAACAAGCTAAAATACACACTATTTGATGAAAACACACGTTCCTGCATGAGAATAGTGATACACAACAATAAGCGGGATCAGAACAACCTAATGTGTTGTGAAAAACACTTGTATTGGCAAATTACACCGTTTTTGCATAGGTAATGAAAAGGATGTATTTCTGCATCAGAGTAGTAATTAGCAACAAAAAACTGGTTCAGAACAACCAAATGCGTCGTAAAAAACACTTGTGTTATAAAAATTAGACCGTTTTTGCATGAATAAGCTTTATTGCGTAAAATATCTCATTTTCCTTTGTAGAAGCTAAAATACACACTATTTGTGAAATAACATGTTATTGCATTACAATCGTGATTTTAATCAAAACTGGGGTGAGAAAAAGCTAATGTGTTGTTAAAAATGCTTGTTTGAGGCAAATTAAACCATTTTGCATGAATAAGATTTCATGTGTAAAATGTGATGTTTTGCTGACTGTTGGCTAAAATACACACAATTTGTTTAAATAAATGCGATTTTCCATGAGAATAGTGATACACAATAAGAAGCAAGTTCAGAACAACCACATGTGTTGTGAAAAACACTTTTATTGGCAAATTACACCGTTTTTGCATTAATAAGGTTTATTGTGTAAAATGTGTTGTTTTGCTTAGAACAAGCTAAAATACACACTATTTGATGAAAAAAAAACCACACGTATATGCATTAGCATAGTAAATCAAAACAAAATTGGGGGTAGAAAACGCTCATGCTTTCATGAAAACGCTTGTATGAGGCAAATTATACCTTTTTTGCATGAATAAGGTTAATTGTGTAAAATGTGTTGCTTTGCTTAGAACAAGCTAATATACACACTCTTTCATGAAAATCATGTTTCTGCATCAGAATAGTGATCAAGAACAAAAAAATGGGGTCAGAACAATCAAATGTGTTGTTAAAAAAGCTTGTCATAGGCAAATTAGACCATTCTTGCAATAATGTTTATTGTGTAAAATATGTCGTTTTGCTTTGTACAAACTAAAATACACATTATTTGAGGAAAAACATCTTCTTCTTCTTCTCCTTTCGGCTGCTCCCGTTAGGGGTCGCCACAGCGGATCATCCGATCCGCATAGTGATTTGGCACATGTTTTACGCCGGATGCCCTTCCTGACACAACCCTGGTCGCCTATTTGAGGAAAAACGTGTTTCGGAATTGGAATAGTGATTTATCATACAACTGTGGTTATATCAAGCAAAGGTGTTGTTAGAACAACCTATATTCGGTAAATTGGACCGTTTTTGCATGAATAAGGTTTCTCGTGTAAAATGTGTAATTTTGCCTCGAACAAGTTTGTGTCTGAGTTTGTTTTGTCACCTGATCTAATATATAAAGCTGAGTTTGTGTCTGTGGGTGGATGTGTGGGTCTGAACAACGTACGTTTTCATTACACGAAAATACTCATGTACTGTATGATGCTAGGATGTCCAGTGGTGTGTTGCTTCCATTCTTTATCAATGGTTTCTCATAGAGTGCTTGCTTGAGTGTTTAAGCCAGTTGGCAAGCGCCCTACAAGAAACTTGGTAACTGAACACACCCCAGATTCATGACATGGCGATGAGGATAAACATCTATAGCATCATTATTTCAGCCATATTGATGAATTTGTCCCTCTCTGTCTGTTTACCTGTTTGTTGCCTATAGGTCACAATTTTAAACTGATCTTCACGAAACTTCACCACAAGGTAGAGATTGTCATATGAAAGAAGCCTATTGTTTTTGAGGTCAAATGGTCAAAAGGTCAATCTATGCCAAAGGTAAACAACTTAGGTGAGATTTCTAAAATCCTAAATTTTCATCCGATTGACTTCAAAGTTGAAGGGGATTGATATTTCAGGTCAATAAATTCAACTAGTCAATTATTTGAGGTCAACATAGACCAAAAGGTAAACATAGGCCAAAGGTCAACAACTAAGGTGGTATCTCAAAGATCCTCAATTTTCATCCGATTGACTTGAAATTTAATGAGAAGTTATATTTCAGGTCAATTAATTCAAAGAGCCAATTTGTTTTTGAGGTAAACATAGACCAAAAGGTAAACATAGGCCAAGGTCACCAACTAGGATGGTATTTCGAAAACCCTCAACTTTTTATCTGATTGACGAAATTTGAAGAGGATATATATTTCAGGTCACTGCATTCAACGAGCAAATTACTTTTGAGATCAACATGGACCAAAAAGTCGACGTAGGCCCAAGGTCAACAACTGAGGTGGTATTTATAAAATCCTCAAATTTCATCCGATTGACTTGAAGTTTGAAGAGGATTTATATTTCAGGTCACTGAATTCAACCACCAATTATTTTGAAAGTCCAAATCGGCCAAAAGGTCAACATAGGCCGGATTTCTAAAATTGTCAGTTTTCATCCGATTCACTTGAAATTTGAAGAGGAGTTGCATATTTTGTCATTGAATTCAACCACCAATTATTTTTGAGGTCAAATTTGTTTTATGGATTTTGCAAGTATCGTGCTCTGCACAACGTCGTCATCTTGGTTGCTTGTCTGTCTGTTTGTTTGCACAGGACATGAGTATTTTTCTCTGCAAACACTTGTCGGATTGAAACGAAATTATCAGCATCGGAGTGACTACTCATATAGAATGTTCTAATGATAATTATGATGTAATCGTTCACATGGTGTGGCAGCCATGTTGGGAAACAGGAAAAACTTTGGACCTCTGTATTTCCGAAAACTCACAAAGGAAAAAATTGAAACTTGGCACATGCCAAATAGTCCACACGGGGGATAAATGAGTTTTAAATGATGTCATAGGTTCCTTGTAATGACGTCATAATTGCATACACAGAACGTTACATCTGATCATTATGAAAATTTTTGAGGGTCATCTCGGGATAAATTGATGACGTCATGTTGGCAGCCATGTTGTTTTTTCTAAAATAAAATAAAAACTTCAAAATTTTTCTTCTCTGAAACAGTGGCACAGATCGAGGTGAAACTTTATACATAGACTGTCTATTCATGAGGAACAAAACATTCACACATATGAAGTCACAATTCATATGGTTTAGCAGCAATATTGAATTTATCCTAAAGTCTATTTAAAAAAAAATATTCTCCAGAAGAGCTAGATCGATGGAGGGAAACTTCACACAAATATTCCCCAAGCCTTCACATTACCAGGGTATTCACAAATAATTGATAGGTCACATGGTCTGGCAGCCATATTGGATTGTGGAATTTTTTTTAAAAAAATTCTCTCTTGAACCGCTTCATTGATTGACATGAAACTTCACAATTATGATGTAGTTGTGGTGGGGAATATGTTTTAAATTTCAACCTGATCAGATGCATGGTCTGGTAGTCAGAAGTATTTAATGTTTTGATCTGGGTTCTTTTTATTTTTTTATTTTATTTTAATAAGGCTCACTTGGCTGTCCCTGGATGGGTTTGAGGGCAGAGGAGTAGCAGTTGAAACTAAAACTTATTTTCATCCAATTCTGAATTCAATTGAATAAAAAAATAAATGTGATTGGTCAGGGTCAAGTGTCCGATCAAAGCTGGTTGCATCAAAGCGGGATGCCTTGGTACCCGGTCATCACTGCCAGCAGTTATAAAGTGGTAGTTGTAGTTATCCCCCATTCCTCTTTCTTCAGTGTCTGATACTTGCCACTTCTCCCTCGTCCAAACCTCCCCTCTCTTTTATTCCCCTTGTAAACTCCTTTCCCCCCTCCTTTCCCTGCTTTAACTTCCCTTTCTTAATCCCATTTCCCCCATTTAGCCTCTCTTTTAACATAAATAACATGTACCCTTACAAAAGTTTATCATGCAATCTGATGAACTTCCAATCAGATGTCAATGTGATCTCATGAGAAATTAAGAGAGTTTTTGAAGGGTAGTTGGCTCCGCTATGCTGTGATATGACACGATCGCTACACTAGGTTTCAAACTACAGCCTAACCATTGGCTACATAAATGCAGTCCGGTCATGCTTTATGCCTGGTGTTGGCTTAATGGTTAGGGTGGTGGGGTGGCGATTCGAGGATCCTGAGTTCAAATCCCACTCTGCTGTTGAATTAATACCAGGTGGGGTTGACTATACCTGCCATCCTACCGAGGTCGGCAAAAGGAGTGCCAGTTTCCTGGTATCCTGTGTCGGAGTGGCGACCCGTCCAGGATTGTGCCCAATAGCCAAGGAGACTGCTTCGGCAGCACCAATGCTCTGTGTAGAGTATAATCCAAATGGATGGATGGATGGTTTGTAGTTATGTCTATTATTAACCTCCGCAATCTTCGAAGATGGATGGAGCTTACTGTTTTCACCCCTTTCTGTTTGTTTGTTTATGAACAGTATTACGGAAAAACTCCGACGGATTTCGACGAAACTTGGTGGGGGGGGGGGGTGAGGTATGTTCCAAGGATCATGCCATTAAATTTTGGACTTGGATTTTGGACTCCCCCCCAAAAAAAATTTGGACTCCCCCCCCCCAAAAAAAATTGTTAGAGAAAAATGTTTTTTTTTTTTTGCATTTCTGCATGTTTTAAGTGATTTCCAACCTCCCCCCAAAATAATGTTACCCCCCAAAAAAAAATTGTTAGAGATTTTTTTTTGCATTTCTACATGTTTTAAGTGATTTCCAACCCCCCAAAAAAATTGTATGAGAAAAAAATTTTTTTGCATTTTTACATGTTTTAAGTGATTTTCAACCCCCCAAAAAAAAAATTGTTAGAGGGAAAAAAATTTTTGCAACTTTTTTTTCAACAAAATTTGGATGGTTTTTTTTTTTGCATTTTTACATGTTTTAAGTAATTTCCAACCCCCCCCCCCCAAAAAAAAAATGTTGGAGAAAAGAACTATAACTCTCAGCACTGTTGACATCATATTTCATGAATAAGATGTCAGGTTCACTTGAGTGACCCAGCAGTATTGGCGGCGGAGGTTTTGCACTCTCCCGAGTGCTCCCCCTCTAGTTAATTTTGTAACACACCAGTGCACAAACACCACACAAAATACATGACACAAAACTACACAAACCCCACACAAAACAAGTCCTGGTGAGAGTCTACAATCTGATTGCTTTTTTCTGTTATTCATTTTTGTTGTGCATGTGGTGTATATGAAAAAAACAACACAAACTGTTCACTCAATTCCATCAACATATAATTACCTTTCCATCGATTTACTTTACTCAGAAACCTCTGCAGTCTTAACAGTTAGTGACGATTATGCTGTCAAAGGAAAATTATAGAAAACTATATTAGAATGGCACTCTTTGACCTCGTGGCATCGACTGATATGCCTCCCCACTACATTATTACATCATTATACATACTTGATTCAAGTTTGATTTAAATCCCTTCAGCTGTTCTCAAGTATCACATTTTTACCGGAAATGACCTCTGACCTTTAATCTCTTGATGCCAAAATCTAATCAGTTCATCCTTGCATCATCATATATACTTATCCAAGTTTGGTAAAAATTCCATCACTGGTTTACAACTTACCACGGGAACAGTAATTTTTAGCTAACGGCACCTCTGACCCAATAATCTAATCAGTTCATCTTTGCATCATTATACATACTTTTACCAAGTTTGACTTGGATCCCTTCAGGTGTTCTTGAGTTATCGCGGTAGCAAAAAACGATCATGAACAGATGGACGCACGGCTGGATGGACCACCTAAAAACACAATGCCTCCAGCGACTTCATCGGCAGAAGCATAAAAAAGGCAAATCATTTCCTTTTCGTCCATTTACTTCACCAAGAAAATTTCATTCTTTTGAAAACGAATGAATCTCCGACAAACGGAACCTCAGACTCCTCACTTTAGTCAGCAAGTTGGAGGTGACAAAAAATGGGTTGGTAGGAATCAAAAGTGGGATTTTATTTTATTAAATGTGATCGGAAGTGAAGTGATACTGCATGTGGAATCTTGGAGGGTTGTATACGTGGCCTTCGGTTAAGGAAAGCTCTCGACGTCACACAGCCTTGCATATTGTCGTAATACCCCAAATAATTTGGGGGTAATCGGAGAAAAAAAATGAATGAAAACAAGTAAATAAGACATGAAATATCATAGCCTCTGTTGTTTTAGTAATATTGCTGTATGGAATTAAAAGGTAAGTCCATATTTATGTACAACTAAAATGTCCGCCAGTCAACCAGTCGGCCATCTTTGATCAGATCACAAAATAAAGTGAGTGGCACGTGGATGCCATCACGTACTGTGCTTGTGCCAACGTTGAACAAAATCAGACCATGCATGTCTGAGAAATGGTTGGGGTCACATTTAAGGAACAAAATCGCCACCCAGTCGGTCATCTTGGATCTGATTGCACACAAAAAAGAGGTTTGTATGTAAGCAATAATTCATTATCCCGGTGTGAAGTTTGAACAACATGGGTAAATGCTTGGCCGAGAAAAAGTTCAGGAAGTGTTCAACATCAGACTTTTTACAACTAAAATGGCCACCAGTCAGCCACCCTGGATCTAATCCCCCCCCCCCCCAAAAAAATGACGTTCTTATGTAAACCATCATTCATTATCTGTGTGCTAAGTTTAAACAAGATTGGTAAATGCATGTCCGAGAAATGGTTGAGGATGTGTTCAACACCGGGTTTTCTTTAACAACTAAAATGACCGCCAGTATACCAGTCGGCCATCTTTGAGCAGATTGAAAAATAAAGTTAGGTGCAAGTGTATGCCATTGTGTACTGTGATTGTGCCAAGATTGAACAAAATCGGACCATGCACATTGGAGAAATGGTTGGGGACACGTTTAAGTAACAAAATGGCCGCCAGTCGGCCATCTTGGATCTGATCTTGAGAAAAATTATATGCTGATGTATCTATCATTCCTTATCTGTGTACCAAGTTTGAACAAGATCGGTAAATGCATTTCCGAGAAATGGTTGAGGATGTGTTTGACAGTGGGTTTTTTTACAACTAAAATGGCTGCCAATCAGCCATCTTGGATCTGCTGTCATAAAAAAATGACGTGCATATGCACACCATCATGTGTTGTCTTTGTACCAAGTATGAATGAAATCGGTCCATACATGTCCGAGATTATGGTTGCGTATGCGCACATGCACGCACAGAAGGACCCGAAAATCGAGACCAAATCCATAAGCCCCCATTTCAGACTAAATCCAACAGGGGCTTCAGACCTCGATTGGATCTTGCACTTATACACTCCTGGGTTTTTTCCCCAGGGAGCAATCAAGTAATAGCGAACGCAGTGAGCTTCATACTCAACGCGTGCACGTGAGACAATAGGAAACAACAACAGCAACAACAACAACAACACAATACCCCTGGCTATTTGGAATGCATGTCGTTGGATATGACCTTTTGCAGGCCCCCCTAACAAACGGACGCCAACGTTGTCAGACGGGATGAAAACCCGTCATTCTTGTTACTGATCTGATGGAGATAGCCACCTTCCAGACATAACCATTGTGTGGCTATATCCAGAGACAGAGACAGAGACAGAGACAGAGACAGAGACAGAGACAGAGAGATGTGGGAGGATGTGGGAAAAAACAGCTAAAATTGATGAGAAAGCGGCCGAAATTGAAACAAACACAGTAATTACGGTCGCAATAGCAGATATAACGGAAACCAACACATTTATTCTACACACAAGAACGTTTGTGACGGACACAAGAACGGACAATCCCGAAATAGAACGGTGGGGAAGGGAAGAATGAACGGTTATTTCCGTCGCGAAACGACCGAGAGCGAAACAAAAGTGTTTCATTCCGGTTACTGAAGTGCGAACAAGATGGCGGATGCAGTAGAACGACCTGTTACGGAATGTAAATTTTTAGTGCTTGTGCCTCGAACATAAATGTAATATAGATAATATATAGTGGGTAGTACCTGATGTAGTTTTAACAATTTATTAAACCGAATTTTGTTGTGATGATAATGTTTGGTTTGCCTGGATTTCGAGCCCCTGAGTGTAGGATCGCTAGTTGTGTATGCCCAGTTCAACATGGGGGATCGTGTATGGGATCTTTTTACAGTTTTTACTTCATATTAACTTTGTTATTTTCTTGGAATTCGCAATTTATTATTACCATCAAATTTTACCTCTTGCAAATATAAACGATCAGTCGTCACTGATCGCTGCAGCACGGGGGCACGAATTTCATGAAATGTCAGCCACACATGAAGTCAAGAGGGCATATTTATCGCTGCTTGTATAATATCCCGAACCACAAACGGGTTTTCATTAACACATGATATATTCAAGGCAGACTACGTTAAAGTTAACTTACAATAACTTCAAGAACTTTTCAAGGTGCCATGTTTCCCACGTTCTGGTAACCGGAATGAATCGCTTTCGCTTCGGTCTCCGCCGTTTCGCGACGGAAATAACCGATGTTGCTTCCCTTCCCCACCGTTTTATTCCGGGATTGTCCGTTCTTGTTTCCGTCACGACCGTTCTTGCGTGTAGAATAAACGTGTTGGTTTCGATTATATTTGCTATTGTGACCGTAATTACTGTGTTGGTTTCAATTTCGGCCGCTTTTTCATCAATTTTAGCTGTTTTTGTAACAAGAATGACGGGTTTTCATTCCGTCTGACAACGTTGGCGTCCGTTTGTTAGGGGGGGGCTGTTTTGCTTCCGCTTGTTTTTAAACGCTGTGCGGTGTATAAACACGATTGGGTTTTATTTCTATCTTGTGAATATTACTTAACGCGTGCACATGAGAGAATAGGAAACAACAAAAACAACACAATGCCCTGGCAATTGTGATTCCGTGTCGTTGGCTATGACCATTTTGCTTCTGTTTTTTTTTTGCTTCTGTTTTTTTTGTTTCCGGTTTTTGTCATGGGGAATGATGCATGCCGGGAGATAAAGGCATCGTCGGAGACATGAAGGACCCAAATAATATCAGACTTGGTGTATATTTCCTCCACTGATTTTAATAAAGATATCTTCCGCATCATCAAAAAATAATTTTTAATCATCATTTACGTTATTTGATCGCTGATCCCGAATCCAGGCCGAAGTAACCGGAAATTGTGTATACAGTTGTCAACAAGTTATAGGTAAAGTCAGAATTGAATTTAAAAATTCTACGTTCGCTTCTTGGCTTTGCCTATTCCATATTATGTTTTGTGAAGATTGGATGTTGAGGTAGTCGTGATTGGTGGTCAAATGCACAAATTAATTATTACTCGCAGGGGTGCCCAGCGTTCCCAGGCAACGCTGAGTCCCTCCTCCGGCCCCTTCCCCTCCCTCATCCCACATCTCCACATGCCTCCTCCCACCCACCCCCTCCAGACTCGCACCCCCTCC
>NC_140964.1:72178013-72203013 GCF_056783735.1 Eptatretus burgeri
ATCATTTTTGGCCCCATCTTTCAATGATGAAGAATTACTTAAACAATTCTCGGATCTGGATCCGGATCTTCACCAAAATCTAATAAATTCGTCCTTGTCACACACCCAAATTGTCCACCAAATTTCCTCCGAATCCGTGAATAACTTTTAGAGATATCCTGCTTACAGATAGACAGACCAACAAGACAGAACGGGGTGAAAACACAACATCATCCGCCTTCGATGGTGGAGGTAATGAAAGCAGTGCTTCTTTGAGAATTGGTTGTACTTTGCAGTTGAAGAAGGCCATTCACATGGAACATGTGAACTACCTGGTCATTTTACTTTGTTGTGCAGAATCTGTTGCCCAGACAGCAACCACATTCTGAGATACGGTAGCAAGCAGTGCAACCTGGTGTCAATGAATACCCATGAAGACGAGGCCACTTGATACCCGCAGTTCAAGCAATAATTTGGCCAGGGTGCTCAGGATGACTCGTCGACTCTTTGCCAAAGTGCCCGTGGGATCTTTAACATCCACAAATCAATTCCAGCAGATGGGTCGCCCGGTTTAAGGTCTATCTGAAGGATGGCACACAGTTTATAGGTGGGCCGACATTAAAACGCAGGAAAAAAAAGAGCTCAAAGATCGGTGCGTAATTTTCAGTGTACCTGTAGTCTATCTTGTCAGGCAATGCTTCAGTGTAATTCTTAGGAATCAGAGATATATCTTTCACATGAGGAGGTTCCATTTCATTTTCCTTTAATCACTGATAAAATAATGACGAAAGATAGGGGACAAGCATCAATGTGAGCCTTACAGGTTGCGTCAAGAAGAATGCCCGAAATCAAGAGTATAAGTTCGAACGCAGGTGTCAGGGCTTAAGATGCTTGCGACGTATTTCATACGTAACATTAATGGAAATTTTGACACCTTCCCCTCCCCAAACCTAGTGTGAAAATTCACTCCCTTACCCCTCTGCTCCATCCCTGCACACCACTACTTAGTACCCTTCTGAATCATGATTCAGTCATTGCATGATGAACAGTTAAAGGTTACAGGTTTTAAGCCAGTAAAGTTACCGAAGGGATAACTGGCTTGTGGCAGCTGATGGAAACGTGTACATTCAGATGATTTGTCACCTTATCTGGTCTTCGGCAATCTCTGTTCTGTTGGTTTCACAGGCTGTCCAAACAAAGGTCGTGCAGGAGTTGCACATACGGTTGGTAGTCAACATCACTGGTTTACATAGTATGTAAGTTAATAGGTCATCACAACTTTATTGTATGTCTGGTTGCTTAATGGTGAGGGTGGTGGGTTTGGGATCCTATGATCCTGAGTTCAAACCCCACTCGGTTGTTGAATTAATGCCTGGTGGGGTTGACTCTGCCTGTCATCTTTCTGTGATCTGCAACAATGAGTGCCAGCTTGCTGGTATCCTGTGTCGGATTGGTGACCCGTCCAGGATTGTGTCCAATAGCCAAGGAGTCTGCTTAGGCAGCACAAACGCTCTGCACAGAGTATGGTCCCAATGGATGGATGGAACTCTATCGTAACTAATTGTGTGACAATAATCTGTGTTTAATAATTGTACTCTACCGTACAACATCATATAACACAAACACAAACAATAGTCTTCCTTCACAAAAACTCCAAAGTTTTTTTTTTATTATTACATCTGAAAAAAATTAAAACACAAACAGAGGAGATTCTTGATCTTAGATCTGAGAGAAATCTGATGAGATTTTCATAATCCACTGGTCAATAATGGAAACGTGATGAGATTCTTGATCGGAGATCTCAGACAAATCTCATGAGAATCTCATAAGGAAAAAAAATTGTAATAGTTGTACCTCCAGAGAATAATACTGTTTGTAATTGTTCAAAATAAAAAAAATAAAAATAAAAAAACCTGCACAAAGGTCATCGTTACGTTTGAGCGTTCATCCAAGAACGTTTGAGGTTTCCTTGGTCAAAGGATTATGGAGATACTTGTATGCTTACGCAGATTTGCACTTCGGAGCACAAAACCAAGTAGTCCATGTTCACCAGGAGGTCTAATTTGGTCTATGTGTCAACTTTGGTGGTAATTGGGCCAGTAATTCGAGCGTGATTGGCGTTTCTCACACACACACACACACACACACACACACACACACACACACACACA
Organism: Eptatretus burgeri; assembly: GCF_056783735.1. NCBI lineage: Eukaryota > Metazoa > Chordata > Myxini > Myxiniformes > Myxinidae > Eptatretus > Eptatretus burgeri. Next base: position 72,180,164 of record NC_140964.1, read on the forward strand.
CACACACACACACACACACACACACACACACACACACACACACAATGACTGCGAGGGAGGGGGCAAGACGACTTGCAATTCTCTCCTGTACGTGTGCCACAGTGCAAGTGGTTTACTGACCCCTGCTGAAAGTCCCAAAATTCAGAATCCCAAGGCCACATCTTTCCAAACTTCCAGTCTTTCCATTCGTGAGAGGTTGCTTCTGTATCCACGTTGCCCATCTCGTGCATCCTCATCCACCTCATGAACTCCCCACATTCCTTATTTGTCCAAGTTTCCCTCTATTTTGGCCTCTTGCTGTTTTCTCCCTCTTTCTACTGTTCCGTTTGTTCCGTTGCATCCCGATCTGTTCTTTGTCCTCGCTCGCCCACGAGCCTTGACTCTGTCTCCAAAAATTCCTTAATTGCCTAAAATATCCAATCCCGAACTCCACATCTCAACAGCATAGTGACACACACACACACACACACACACACACACACACACACACACACACACACACACACACACACACACACACACACACACACACACACACACACACACACACACACACACACACACACACACACACACACACACACTATATTGTGCTCACTTATCCCCAGATGTTTCCAGGTGCAAGTAAGTGGACCGTTTGTGTCGTCACTGATAAAAAGAATGGTTTGCACGTGAAAACGTCATCGTCTGCGCAATGGCATGACCGTGGAGAAGCATAAAAAACTCGTCCGAAACGTGAGGAGGACATTCAAATGGAGGATTCAAGTCCAGCTCAGGTGTTCACTTCCATGGAGTTGCAAACTGCCGTGCTTTGAAAGTTCGTTTCATTCGCTCTTATATGCTTCACTTTTAACATGCGGTTTTAAATTCCACCATTAAAGCCCCTTTTCTGCTTCAGCTCCCAACAAAAGACACTTTCAAGAATTTCAACCCTTAATTCAGATAATAATTTGTGAATAAGTCTTGTTTTGTTTTTAAAGGCCTGTGATTTTAATTCGATGCCAACACTTTGGTTCAAAAACATATTGTCGTTCATCAAAAATTACGGATTCAACAAACGAAATGCAAAGACAATTTGTCGTTATTATCACCTGGCAAAAAGAGCTGTTACTGTGGGGTATCACAATGCAACCCGACACACCCTCAGCACACCCCAGCCTTCCGATATGACCCTCGCATCCAATGACATATCTCCATACCATTGATAGTACTTGACAAGTTGTTGTTGGTTCGTATGCAACCTGTGTGCTGCTGGTTGCATCATCTTTTTTTTCTTCCCAAAAGCACAGCTGTACCCCTGTTTCCAATAACCCAGTATTCATTTTGCCGACCTCGAAAGGATGACAGGCAGAGTCAACCCCACCTGGTGTTATTTAACATCCGACAGGGGGATCGAATTCAAGACCCTACGATCTTAAGCCAGCCACCTTTACAGTTAAGCCAACAACAGGCTTACACGTTAAGCGATCACATCTCTTGCTCAATAATTGCTATTTACCGACGGTTGAAGTGTTTCTAAAAGGAATCCACACCACCACACACCACCGAAATGCACAACTCGCACACCATCGAACCCTGGCACAACGCAAAATGACGATATGAGTCACAAATGATTGTGAGCAATAATAACGGTGATGATTGGGAGAATATTTAAATATTTTTGTTGTATCATTTATTATTGAAAATGATGAGAACGTTCGAGTGTGGGAGAAAACTTTAACGAGTTAAATTGTTGATATTCAACCTTGGGTTGGGCTCGGTAGTCGGTTGAACTGGGTCCAGTACATGTCTTTACCGTGGTGGGGTCCACAGAAACGCGGGGTGGTGGTGGGTGGATTCGGGGGGTGGAGGGAAGATGTTCGAGGTAAAGAGTAGTAGGTGCAGGGGGGGAGAGCATGAGATAGTGGTGGAGTCGGGGGAGCGGCTTGCAGGAGGTGATCTCGTTGGGTGCTTGGTGGACACGAGCTGTGTTTGTCCCACTGAACACGCGTCTCCGTCGCGCCTCGAAAGCAGACATAGTGAACGATGCGCTTGTTCCATGTACTTTTCGCCATGATCGGTGTTCTCTCTGTGCTGCCCCCGACACCAGGTACGCACGCTTTTCACCTTTCGAACTCCATGCGACGGGTATATATGTACATCTATACATCCAACCAGGTGTCCCCCATGCATGTGTATACAAGAAGCTCCGATAGGGCTCCGTGTGTGTTTAAGCAGCTTAGCAGCTTAAAGTTCTTACGGACGAGCTCATTGTCCGCCACCAAGCGGGTCTCCAAGACCTCGTTAACAGGAGACCGCGCATCGCCTCCTGTGCTCAATACGGAGCCGCTCACGCTCCACTGATGCATCGTCAGATCGCAATCGTGTTTGATTAGTCCGTCCAGCTTCGGACAAGAGACGTTGTTTGTTGGGGAATTGGTGGGGAGAGGGTGGTGGTGGGGGGGGGGAGGGGTGATAAGTGGGGAGGCAGGGAGTGGGTTTCGAAAAAGAAAAAAAAAACCCGAGCTGTTTTTAATTATAACCTAGATGGGAGAAATTCGAGCAGGTCGCGGAATCAGCGATTTCACTTCGCCCTTTGTCACAGATCCAGATTAACGATCCATCCGGGATGTTGGCGATTTGCATGGTTGGGGGGGGGGCTGTAATAACTTTCTCCAAGTAGTTTAACGTCATCTTATTACGTCATAAACATGTTCATCCACGTCGGCCATATCAAGTTTGCCCTTGACACACCGTCAGACTGTAGGTTCCCCCACCCCCCCTTCCCTTTCCACCCCCGCAGACATTTTCCTCCGGGTGTTACTGACTTACAACTCTGAGATCCACTCATCGATGGAGCCTCAAGCCGGGTGGCAGCGGGGTAGGGGGGGCTGGGGAACATCAGCATGGCGCCTCCGCTTCGAAAATCCGCTTTTGCAAGTAAAATGTATTCAGCGTTTGGCTCCTCGAGTGCGGATTCCAAGTTTCTCCTCCGAGCAATGAATCCCCCAGGACAGACATTTTGCCAAATGTTTTGACCTCATCCGGACAGGTTCTCATTGAAGACCTTCTGCGGCCACATCGCCATCCCTTTTGCGTATTAATCATGTTGGTTTTTTTTTTTTTAAAGACCTCCGTTGTTATTTAAAACAATGAGATTATCACCTCGTTATAGCCTTGTTTACGTTCATTGTGATGTCATAAAGAGCTCTTGGTGCTTCTGGGGAAGCTCCGCCCGTTTTATCTCGACCGGTAAACACTTTTGAAGGAAAGCGCAAAGTTTGCGCATTCTTTCAGAGAATACAGACTTGAATTGCAAAATGCGTGAAAAAAATTCATCTCATTCTTTTGTGGATCACCTCGGGGTATGTATAATCCGTTTGACGCTCAATAACTTACATTGTCTAAAGTTCGTTTGTTTGTTTATTCATGGAAGCCTCTTGTACAACTGGCATCTCATGTTAATTAGCCTGACACATCAAGTTGACTCGAGGTTGGCATGCCATTTCGGAATACAAATTAGGACGTAACAAATGCATTCAATAAAAGTGATAATAACAATAATAATACTAATATATTGCTGTAATATTCCGTTGAAGACCTCCCATTCACAAACGCACAATAAATGTCGGCTCAGTGCGACTGTGTTGGCTCTTTCGGACTATATGAGACTAGCACGGAGTCTCTACAGTCCGAACGAGCAAGGGCGGTCCACCAAACTGCATGTGAAACGTATTGCAAATTCGGTGAAAGTGTACGACCTCATGGTACTCATCTGGTGCAAAGAAGTGAAAGTTGTTTTCAACTATCATTCTAAACAGCAACAGCAGTGCAGACCGACACTCGGACCGAAAGTGACGCACAACCAATAAGGCTCCAATTCCAGATGACATGGACACAGCTACTGGGTAAGGAATTACAAAAATACCAAAGAGTGAGTTGGACGACCACCGGGCCTGGTCTAATTCGAGTGCATGTGCTGTGATATTGTCCACTTTGTCCGAACAGTGAGAGTCTGTATGACTCACGATGTGTTAGAACCCTAGCAAATGACCTCAACCAGAACGGCACTCGGTAGAGCACATAATTCTGCCAGGTTGAACACTCGACGTGTTTTATCCTGATAGGCTGGATATGGATCCGGATCTGAACCAAAATCTAACCAATTCGTCCGGTGCGCAACACCCAACCTGTCCACCAAATTTCGTCCGAATCCGTCCACAACATTTTTGAGACATCCTGCTCACAAACAGACGGACAGACAAACAGAGGTGAAAACATAATCCTGTCCAACTTTGGTGGCAGAGGCAACAGCAACAAACACCAAAAAATCTGAAAATGACTCGGAAGGCATTGTACATGGAACGGTGGACAATCTCACCTCCAAACCGTTTAATCACATGGCATTGAGTTGGCCACATCCTGAGGCTTGTTATGGACATCGTCAATAAAACCGTACGTCCCATCACTTTTGCCAAAATCACTTTAGTATGCTCGTCACTTTCATATGTTGCAAGGACATTTGCGTCAGTTTGTGACAAAAACAAAGCCACAGTCTTGATGAAGGAAAACAACAGGAAAACATTGAATCCAAAGTAGATTCATTAGGCTTCCAATGTCAAGGTGTACAAAATACTAACAATCATCTGGGCTTTCATTTGTGATGCACTAAAGGCATCCCAATGTTCCATCAAATCGGTCGGCGTCTCGCCTGCATAGCTGACACCACCTTGATGTTTACTCCTCCGAAAATATATTCTCTTGGTGCCGAATATGTTGATCGTAGCGATTTTTATATTTTGCCCTTGAATAGCTTTTGGAGTATCCTGTTTGTTGCTAAATGCACAGCGATGAAAGCAACATTCGAAAGGGTGACCTTCAACCTCTCAAGTCTGTGGATTAGCTTGCTTGGGCTAACTTCTCACGGTCCTGTCACTCGCACCACTCTGTGATTTTTACATGGCCTATTGATTGGCCAGCTGGAAAGGAATCCAAGCATGTTGTTTGGGAAGTTATTCACATTTATGTTTCTTTGCAAAGAAGATCAAAACATGATTCCCAAGTAGATAGGGTATGCAGGTCACAGAACAGTTACGCGCACACGTGTACCTTATATGTGTTATGCTCCTTCTGAGTACGGTAGTATTGACGTCACAAAAAGCTCGCAAGGTAATTAGCATGATGCGCTTACTGACCAAGTGGGTCATGAGTTTGAGCCTTCACTGTGGCCTTGCCATCACATCTGTGCCACCACTTCATCCCATCATGTGTTGCTCTTTGCAACCCTTGGTGGGATATAATGGCACCACATGACAAGTTGACGTTTCAACAGCGGAGAAATTGCCCTTATCGGTTGCTATTCCGTCACAAAAGCAGCCTTGATCCATTGTTCAAGTTACTAAAGCAGCCCTGAACCGTTGTGGAACTTTCAGGTTTGGCCAAAAATACTGGCACGCAATGGCATACTCTTTTTGAAAGCCTGTGCAGGTCTTTACCCTCCACAAGTGAATTATAGCCTGATGGAATAGCTTGCTTCCGAAGGATGACATGCTCATTGATGAAACACCCTTCCTCGGAAAGTGTCGGGATGATAAATTGCAGCCAAGTCGGAAATTGTTCTCTTCCCTTGCGCATTATCTATTTATTATGTACACAACTAAAATTGCAGAAAATAAGAGTGGAAATCGAAGGGACGTTCGCGTGGAGCCTTACGAGGAGTGGGGCGATTTTAAGGATTTTGGCGTATTTGCGTACGTAATAAATAGATGGCCCCTTTCTACTCCGTCTCATTTCCCTCGATACCCCTCTCCTTGCCACTTTCCTTCTATTTCCTACCTTATCCTCCCCCATCCATTTATTTTCTCAATTCTCTCCACCTCACTATACTTCCATGCATATGTAATGTGTCGGTTGTCCCAACTGCTAATGAAGGCTCGAGCTTGAAACATCCGACAGTGTCTGTCATTGTAATCTTACGCAATCAGAAATTACCGTTGCACTGCACAGTGGTCCTTTATAATGAAGTGCACACATCTGCCACTGCTAATCAATAATGAATGAATCACAAAAATCATCCACAAGCTGTAGACCAACATCAGATATCAACCATGCAGATGAATGACCCATCTGACTGCAATGTGTCCCTTTTCCCGTTTACAAAGGCCGCAGTTTAAGGGGATACTTGTCAGAGATAGCCCTTCCAAGGCGCAATGAAGCAAATTCCCAGGTATTGTGTCACCCATCATGAGTGCCTTCCACACCCCCATCCTCCCCTTTCTCCATACTACATTTATAATGTACCTGTTAGGTTTTCTCCTCTTAAGACTGCCTAATGGCATCCCCATTTTATCAAAGAATTCCTCTCCACTTCTGTTAATAAATTATCTTTGCTGTTGTTTTAATTGGACCAAACCCTGGAAGCTCTGCAAGACCTGTTATCGCTTCTTATCTCTTCCATTTGGATTTCTCTGGGACCGACTGCCAGCCCACACCTCCTCACCCTCCCCCTCTCTCTTTCCCTCTCTCTCTCTCTTTTTGCCTCCCTGGGTTGGTAGCATGTTTATCATTGAGCTGTAAATCCCAGGATTTAAATCGGACAAAGTGGTACACCATCTCTCAAAAGGTCAGGCACGGCATCATGGCCATTCTCCACCAATGTAGAACCGTGCTGTTGCACCAACACGTGGGACCACGAGTCATTAAGCAGCAGCCCAAGGTGTACCAGTGCCCCAGCCAAACATTCTGATCTTTCAGCAGTTTTCTGTTATTGTTGTTCTTGTATATTGAATTGCATGCGTTCGTTTTGGTTGCTAAGCAACAGTTCTTACTTTGCATCAATACCCACTGAACTTTTTTGGGGATGGATTCATGCAAGCAGTCATCCACCGGGTTCAAGATGGTCGATCATACTTTGAATAATTTAATGGGATTGCAGTTTAAAATCTCTCGTCGTCTGCTGCCATGGCCGTTGTTAAATGTTCATGTACGTTGCTTTCTTGTTTGCACTGAAGGTATTTAGTTCGTTTGGGTTGTCCAGCCGTGTGGCCATGTCGGAGTGACCCCGGCGTGGCACAATCTGAACTCGAGACATCTCACCAACGATTTACTGTTTCTCCCTGACCTGAGTGTCATTAGTCCAAGGGAAAATGTCTGCCATAACTCAATTAACACAATGCTTGTTTTTGTTTATTTATTTTTACTCTCAATCATTAAAAGAGTATTTTTGAAATATCACTATTTCATCTTCTCATCCGAAAACATGAGCCTTCTCTCCCAAGTGCCGGAGAGATTGCGTGGCTGTGTTGGCGATGAGAACGAGAGGTGAAACGATCGGGGTAAAGGGTGAAGGGTCCAACTGTGGACCTGACAGCGTTTTATCAGCAACATAACGCAGGCCGAGACCCCGGCCCAGTGTTAATCTTCTACGGACACCACGGTTATCTCGGGGGAATGACCATGTTTGCATGCCAAGGGGGCAGGGAACATCATTGTGAAGTTAAGTCTTGGTAATACAAACATCGGAACGATCAATCCAATCCATAACATGGCTCTCAACAAAATGATCACATTGTGAAGGTAATCACAGAAAAATAGGTTGTGGGTTTTTCTTTTCGAGTTGGATTTCTTTATTTCATCGGCAGCAAACTTGTCACTTTCGGAAATCATTGTCCTTTACAAATGGTGTACTTTGTTGGGAAAAATTGAACCTTATGGCATTTCAAGGGAAACTTCATCATTGGGTTGATTATGGTCGTTCAAAAAGGTTTTCATTATTTGAAGCAAATGGGGCACTTTGTTGGAGGAATAATTGAACCTTGTGGCAATTCAGGTGAAACGTCATCACTGAGTCAATGGTCGAATAAATAATGGAGGAGAGAGGGATGGGGACATGGGGTGTGATTTATATGGAGGAGTTTGGGAGTAGAGTTGGTGGAAGTGAAAGTTTTGCTAATTAGCCCACCCTCGCATAGCGAAAAGCAGGGTTAAGTAATCGGTCCCAGACGTGCGTGCCTGCATTTTGTTATTCCCTTTTCTCTGGAACCGTTTGGCGGATTGACACAAATTTTTCATCAATGGTGTGACTACTCATGTAGAATGTTCTTATGATAAATACGATGCCGTATGTCACGTGGTGTTGCAGCCTTGTTGGAAAAAACGAGAAATGTTGTACCTTTGTATCTCAGAAACTGCTCCATGGGAAAAAAATTTAAACTTGGCACATGTCATGGACTCCTCGTGGGGAATAAGAGTGATTTTGTTATGATGTCATAATTGCATATGTAGAATGCTACATCCAATTACTATGAAAAATTTTGAGGGTCTTCTAAGGATACATTTTTCAACAGAAATTTTTTATGACATCATCAGCGATGTCGTTCTTTATGGACAATGGAGTTCTGCCAGACCCTGCTCACATTTTTTTTTGTTAACTTTCAAAATTGAAGGAAAATATTTTTTAAATTCTCTTGAACCGCTGCATCAATAGACGTGAAACTACAAAATTATGATCTTGCACTGATGGGGAATATATGTTTTAAATTTCAACCCAATCGGACCCAGTGCCGTATATAAAGAGAGTCTGGCCAACTGGCTAGCCAGGCGCCATATTGCATCCCAGCCAGCATGATTCTGGCTATGCGGGAGCATACGCGCGGCATGATATGAACGGGCATTTTCCTTCTGACACAAAAAAGTAATGGAAGTTTCGACTTCAAATTTTGAGCTTTGCTCGAAAATAAGTCGCTCTACAAGATGGCGTATTCTGGATGCTGATAAACCCACCCAAAAAATAACTGAGGTGGCATAATACCACAAGTCGCATACTGAGGACGGAGTAATCGATTTCTTGACTGTACAAGATTTCTTGCCTGAATCTATGGAAACCTGTGTGTCGCACGAACCACAGAGGCTATAAATCTAGCGCAAAATTGACCAGTTCAGCAAAGCCAACCATGGTTCGGAGAGCTCCTCAGGATGAATTAAAAGAAACATGACCCAGAATTACAGAGTACAAGATTCATAAAACGCCAAAACGAAAAATTACGGTAGACGGCTATAGATGGCCAGGACGGTAGACGGCTATAACCGCTATTGCTATAGCAGTTATAGCCATCACCCGTCCATAAGGGGTTAAAAGTCAAAACCATCTTCGGTTCTTCTCCATATGACTTGACCCCTTCAGGACGGGAGGTGGCTACAACCGTCAGGCGGTTATGGCCGCCTCTCGTACTGAAGGGGTTAATACGAACAACTGACACAAAGCTCGTCTACTTAATTTTTTTTCACACACGCTCTCATTGCCGCGCTCTTGCTGCCGAGTTGACTGGCAGGAGCAACTTTTGCCTGGCTGACACGGATCGAATTTTGCGCTTTGGAATAGATGTACAGACGCACAGTGAAAAACTTAGTCAGTAGCTTCGTTTTCAGATCGTGGCAGTCGGGAATATCAAGTGAGAAAGCTGACAGACGACGGACAAGTTTTTCAACCGGGTTATGCCCATTGAACTGGTCCTGCACCATCCTGAACTGCTTCTCTCCTTCTCTGAACATCTTGAAATCCTCGTCACTGCAATGAGTCAAAGCGCCTTCTTTGTACTCCTTCAGTCTTGTTATCGGCTCACGACTGCCCAGCGAAAGAGACTTTTGGCGGTCCTCCGCGGCTTCCAGGCAAGTGGTGCAATGTGTCCAGGATTTGGAGACGGAAGAGATACAGTAGCCAGCCAGGTAATACAAATCGCTCTCTTGGGCTTTGCTCAGAGGATCAGGAGGCAGCTCTCCAATCAAATAGCTGAATGTGTCCTCGTCAAATTTGTCTGGTGTTGCCGGTTTCTCTTTCGGAGTGTCGAGGAAATCCACTAAAAATGACTGGTCATCCTCGAGATAATTACCGGTCGCGGGACACTTCAGAAATTACGCCACCGTTATGAGCTTCAGAGCCTGTCGGAATTCCAGCGTGTTTGGGACAGGATTCTTGAATCGGACGCACCCAAACAGGTTCTCGAGGAAATCCTGCGCGAGTCTGGATGTGAGCACAAAGTGGTGTCCCCTGGCCAGCAGTTCTCTCTGAATGCCGAGCACAGACGAGGCCGATATATGACGCCGGATTGCCACGGCTTGCACGAATTGCCACGTTCTATCCCTCCGAATACCACCAGCGTCTCTTCAAGGTGCCGGATCGCCTTCTCGTAAGCACACGTATTCGCTTCACTGAGCACGGTGGCGGGGTGACGGCTGGACATCAGGTCGAACCAGGTGTTCATAAAGTCCAAAAACCAGGCAGTCGTTAGCAACGCATTGTCAAAACCTTCGTTTTCCACCAGGAAGTGCAGCCCAGCACTGACCGACTGAAAAAATTCAATGCCTTTCCCACTTTCATTTTGTCGAAATGGGCGGTGTTCGACACCATTTCCATGCCGAGATTGGGCGTCAGTTTCAGATCGTCATTGACCTGAAATGTCACCAGTTCCTTGATTGCCCCCAGCCTGACGACATTTGAAGGCAGATCATGCCTGGAGACGATATCAGCACAGAGCTTGAATTCGTTTCCATTCACCAGACCTGCCTTGACATTCTTGATCAGGTGTGGTACGTCGTATATGAAGTTTAGGAACCTGCTGTCAGTGCATGGGTGGGGAATTCGATTGACTGTCACTGCGTGCTTCGAACTAACCAGTCCGAAGTTCTTGAACATTGCTCGATTGGCACTACCCATGTCACATGTGACTGCGTTGATGTGGAGCCCAATGACATGAGCCCACTGTACGATTTCAATCACAAGTGGCTGGAAGTAGGCTCCATTCACCAAATTGCCCGTAAAATGATAGGCAATAGTTTGCTTCCATCTGGAGGTGATGCCAGCCAGCATGAATACGAGGGCACGAGTTGCAGCGCCACCATGTCCTGGCAAAGTTACATTTCCGCACAAACTACTGGATGATCTGTCGAACTGCAATCCCACTTCAATTGTCATTTCATCCAGCGTTAGGCAGCACTCGCGCTCCGGGTGGCTGGTGTTGTGACAACAGGACTTCGTAGTCGGTACTGCCACATGCAAAGCAGAGTTGCAGAGCCTTCTTGTAGGTTTCTGCTGACCACCGAGTACCCCTTGTGCTGAGACGAGACAGCTTGTTGATCTGATCGAGGTTTAAAACTTTCTGGACATTCGCCTTCAGAGTGACGAGCTCCCTGGCTTGTTTGCGTATATCCCACTGCGCCTCATGTAACCACCACTTGAGAGAGACCACTTTCGCCTCCACTGCTGCGATCTTGGTGTCGTAGTCAGGACCCTGGTCGGTTTCAGCCGGCGTTACAGGGGCATCGGAGGCAAGGTCAACGAATTGGACATCTTGGTGTCGTCGTCATTCACAGGCATGTCTTGTTTTGCGTATGTGTGATCTGGGACGGGCTCCTTCTGTGGTGTCGTCTCGTCATGGGGTCGTTTCCTCGGCTTCCTTTTCATGACAGGCACAACATACGGGAAGACATTCGGGACGGCATTGTGCTTGAGTGGTCTTGAACAATCAACCCTCCTGTTTTCATACTGACTGTTGTCGAAATGCTTCTGAAAAAACAAAAAAACGGAAAATTGAAGTACGTGTTGACACTCAGTTCGAAATCGATGAAAGTTTCCCAATACGATTTGCAGTCGAGAACCCCGGGACGGGAAATTCCTGAGATTCCCGGTCAAAATGTGGGAACGATTTCCAGAGAAACGTATGCCGGGAATCCCGGGGAAATGTACATCAGATAAAGATTAGAAATGAAAAACAGTTTGCAGCTGCAGTCATCCAGCGACGTTGTCAGTGCATCTTGTTCCACTTGACGACCGTCGTCAGGTGAAGGGATTGAATTTTCCGGGAAAACTGCAAACACTATTTCCTAACCTGGTATGGGTAAAACCAAATGTAAGAAAGTTACTTACGGCTAGTGGTTTGTATCGGATCGGATATATTGCAAATCTGGTGTTGACGACTTACACATTAGTGAAATTTCGGCTTCGGATTATGTCTTATCTCATTATTTCGGATTCCGAGCTGTTTCAGCGCTCCCATCTGATCCGATCCGACAGGGATTCATTCAATGTGACTTTAACCTCGATACTCCGATCCGACGTCGGAAGGGAACTGCAAGCCGCCGCTACTTACCGCACACAGGTCGGCATTGCCGTGTGGAGTCCGGTTCTCCCTTTTCACATTTACGGCCCAACGGCGACGTCTTTCCGGGTCCCTGGGGAGGCCGTGCGTTTTCACGCCTTACTCGGGACGCACACAACACCATTGTGTCATCAAAAAAGTCAAAATCTGACGAGAAAACGTGAAAAGACGGCGAAAACTATTCTAATTGCGCTCCAAGATTCACTCGCGTTGATTGGGCTGCAACATGGCGCCGGCAACGCACGTGACTGGGTATTGACCAATCAGAGCGCAGCATGATCGAGACAACCGTTGGCCAGACTCTCTTTTATATTCGGCACTCATCGGACCCGTGGTCTGGCAGCCAAAATTATTTAATTATTTTAATTACAATTTTTTATTTGAATTTAATTTTTTCTGGTTGCCACCAGAAAGAGTTGGCTCGCACCAATTCCTGGGGTAAGTATTCTATGAATACCATCTTGTTTGATGAAATAATTCAAACATTTTCCATTTTTACCCAGGTTAAAAGAGAGGGGAGGGGGGGAAACGGGGAAAGTTGAATCCACTTTACAGTAGAAAGGGGGGGTGGGGTGGGGAGGAGATGAATCCATTGCATAAGGAGATTCCTTCGAATCTTGCAGTGATGAATGATTATATAGGTGGAGAGGGGGTGCATATTATTCAATGTGGAGGTCAGTTGTAATATCATGTTTGCTTGTAAAACACAGAGCTTGCACACTAGTGGGGAAAGGGAGGGGGCAAAGGGGGATTATTTTGTGCATGGTGTATCTACAATAAATGTATTAGGTGTGTGTGTGTGTGTGTGTGTGTGTGTGTGTGTGTGTGTGTGTGTGTGTGTGTGTGTGTGTGTGTGTGTGTGTGTGTGTCATGCTTTTTGGTGTCCATTGATTACGTACAACTTTTAATTAATTATGTACTATTGAAATCTATCTTTTGACCCTTTAGACTGTTGAGACCCCTTCGATTTTTGAAGACCTTTTAAGAACCCCAAGACCCTTAAGACCTCCAAAAGACCTCTAATACAGGGTTTCAAGGCTTCCAAGCTGGGAAACCTATTGTTTTTGTTCAGACTAGCAAAAACGTCCAAGGCCGTGAAGACCAATGAAAATTTGGTCCAATGGCCCAACAAGCCCCGTAGTGTGCTTAAATGGGGCGACGTGCATCAAGCCTCACACTTTGATTACAATCACATGACCCACTAATCCATCCTCGTCCATTTTCACACCGTAGTCATAGTGTGGCCATTTTCACACTTTGTTAATGCTCACCTTGATTCATTTTCACCAGCGCCGTATCACAGCGTAGTTGCTGTTTCTGTTGTTGTTGTTGCTGTGATTCTTGTTGGGGGTCGATTTTTGAAATGTGTACTCATTGGTCGGACAGCTGCCAGGCCCCACTCACATTTGTCACTTGACCTCACTCACCATGATACCCAAACAAAATAATATTACCGCCATCTTGGTTTTCTGGTGGGCCTAAGACGTCAGGCCTGTAGGCCTCTGCCGATTATACACTGCGGGGTTTGTTGCATTAGTTTTTCATTGGCTTTTTGGGGGTCAAGTGTTACTTATAAGATGAGTGATCCCGAAAAATCGAATCATTGTCAAATAAATATTATTCGTAAGGTTTAATCAATCCGGCAGCAAGCACGGTATACGTGCCTCCCTAAAAAAAAAAATAATGTTACGTAATTTTTGAACGGTCCCATATTACAGTTAAACAATCTGTGACCGTGTGACAAATCGGCTTGTTCTGATATCACCGTGGTGGAGGCTGACATGGATGAGAGGTGTTGAGTTCATCTTTTAATAGTGCAGTTGATGTGTATTTCCCAATCTCACTTACATCTTTGAATAATGCTTTAAATGCACATTTACCACTCACATATTACCGGATTTTGTAGCAGGAATTGTGACTGCAGTGCAGCCATTCTTGTTGCACCTTACCCATATGCCATGCATTTCATTGAAGAGTGGGGTCATGGGATTTTCTTTTCATGGGTAGGGTAGGGGGGTAGAGAGAGGTGCGTTCTATGACCAATCAGCTTGCTATCGCTTGCCAAGCCAGCTGTTCCTTATCAACCATTTCATTGGAGTGCTTGCTTGAGTGCTGAATTAGCCATTTAGTGAGCTCTCTGTAATGGAACACAAGCCAAGAGGTCCATCCCTCCCAACACACACACACACACGCACACACACACACACACACACACACACACACACACACACACACACACACACACACATGCACGCACGCACACACACACACACACAAACACACACATACACATGCACGCACACACACACACACACGCACGCACGCACACACGCATGCATGCACGCACGCACACACACACATACACACACACACACACACACACACACACACACACACACACACACACACACACACACACACACACACACACACCCCTTATCAAGGCAAAAGGACCAGCGAATTTAGAGATGTTTTACAGTATATCTTTGTGTTGTGCATCAAAGGCTAAATGGGACTCGGTGCCGGCACTTTCACTACTCATGGTTTGGAGTCGCAAAGTATCTGGTTTATAACTGAAAGGTTTTCAGACTCAGAGGTGTATGGGAACTTGCTATATTGCCCTGAAGATGCCCTAATGAGGGCAAAACTGGTCGCTAACCATGCACTTGTGACAGTATCTGAAATTACATCTTTGGTAATTATCGCTGGAAGATAGCTCTTCTCGGAGCCGCACACAGGACAGCATGTGCATTGCAATGGTGACATCATGACATATAAAAATATATATATATATATATATATATATATACCCTCTCAAGGGTCTCGAAGACCCTCTCGAGAGCACTGCTCCTATGGTTGGCAGCGAGTGCTCCTATGGTTGGCAGCGAGTGCTCCAGTAGCAGTGGGGGAAAGAGAGTGACACTTGTATATGTGGAAGAATTGCATTGCTTAGCTGGTGGGTCACCCAGATAGCTCAGATGGCAGACCACTGGTATGGCTTACTAGAAGACCTGTTTGATTCCTGGTCTGGGCATGTCATTTTTTCACATATATTTATGTTTGTTCTATCCTGTTCATTTCTAATAATATATATGCACAGACACTTCTCCCAAACTCGAAATAACCACCTTATCAATTCACTAGTTATACTTTTAAGTTTTCAGAATCTTACAACTCATTCAAGGGTAAATTAAAAATCCCTCCTGTGGTATTTTACTCCCTTGTCAGTGTATTATTTTTCAGGTGCCATTGACGTATAATGTGTGCAAAATGGCGAATTTTGACTCCTTCCCGATACAATCTTCTTTTCTTCCTTTCTTTTTCTCGATCTACCCTCCCCCTTTCACCCTGCCCAATCCTGTGTCCTTATGTAATATGTTGTCGGACCTCAATTCCTGTTCAAGCTATTGTCACATTATTATGTTATACCCTCAGTAGTGTTGTCAGGGTGGTTTAGAAATATGCATGCTCACCCCTGAACTGTCTCTCCTGGGTTTGAAGTTCTACACAACTGTCATCCCAGTATTTTTCAATCGAGGCAATTCATTGTGTGTCCCGTCGATCGGATGGACGTTAAACTGGGTATTAGTTGGTAGTTAAACTTGGCGTTAAACTCTGCCAGCATTAGTTGGTAGATGTTAAAGATCTTACGGTGTCCTTCCCAAAGAGTGGACAACTTCTTACCAGCACCCATATTGTGTCCGCTTTGCCACCCAGTTTTCGCTGGTACCCAACATATATTCTCTGACAAATTACAAGTTCTTGCTCAACCTCCTGGGCCATTGCACATTCATATGCTGCATATTTACGACTACAAATACATTCAGTAATGCAAATCACTCTGGATGCTCAAAGTGAAAGCATCTTTTGATTTCAGTGCTTTTGTAGTTACAGGCTAGAAAAGGGTCCTATTTGTAACTACTCATGTAGGGTTACCAGCTTTGCTCAATATATGGTGTACAAAATTTGTCTAAATCTACCAACATATATTCTCTATTCCTCCAAAGTGCAGTTTGGACTTCAACAGTCAACAATACAGATCTAATAGCCATGAGGTCAGCCAGCACTTCCTGAGGTTGATGTGCTTCTTAACCACATTCAAGGCAGCACCCTTTATGGCAATGCACCAAAAGCACAAATCATAATCAAATCCAACTGAAGTTCAAATCACAACTCAGGACAGCTTGATGCATGCAGCTGGCCAAAAATCACTTTTGTTGGTTTTTCAACTGCACAGGGTGTACTATATATATATATATATATATATATATATATATATATATATATATATATATATATATATATATATATATATATATATATATATATATATATATATATATATAAAGAGCTCAGTCTCGGCGTGCATCCGTCCATCCTTCTTTCCTTCCCTCCGTCCCTTCCTCCGTCGGTCTGTCCAGCCGTGTGACTGTATGTCTATTATTTACGTACTATTGGAATGTACCTTTTGACCCTTTAGATTGCTGAGACCCCTTAAACCTCACGAAGACCATGATGACTCTTCAGACGCAAAAGACCCCAAAGACACCAATGTCCCCAAAAGTCACCGAAGACCCAAAAGACCAAAGACCCTGAAGACCCCTTAGACCTTAACACCATTTCGACCCCTTAGACAGTTACATCATTCAGTCAGATTAGACAGCTTAGACCCTTGACCACTAAGACTGCTTGGACCTTCTTCGATCACAAATTAAATTTCAAATAACTATAACATCACCAATATTACAAATAAATTTGTAGAAAAGAAATGTTTGTATTATGATTGGTGTCAATCATGTCAACACAGGAAATCTATGACGTCAATCTCTGCAATAATGTGTGGCGAGGCAAGCATAGCGAGCCGAACACGCTAGGAGAGAGAGGAATGGAACAAAAGGAGAGAGGAACAAAAATGAGGAGGAAAATACCACCTAGACGCACCTGGTGCCAAGGTGTCTGGAGACAAACACAGCCCAGACATGTATGGAGATAGCCACCTTCCAGACATAACCATTGTGTGGCTATGTCCAGAGACAGAGAGAGAGAGAGAGAGAGAGAGAGAGAGAGAGAGAGAGAGAGAGAGAGAGAGAGACAGAGAGAGACAGAGAGAGAGAGAGAGAGAGAGAGAGAGAGAGAGAGAGAGAGAGAGAGAGAGAGGGAGAGAGAGAGAGAGAGAGAGAGAGAGAGAGAGAGAGAGAGAGAAAAAAAAAAAAAAAAAAAAAAAAAAAAAGGACACTATCTTTTCTTTCTGCATCTCCATGGTACTATCAACAGCTGACATCACAGCCAGATATTTGAGATCACTCAATGTTCCTAGAAAGTACATCATGGAAAGGATTGTGTGTTTTTGGTATTTTGTATTATTTCAATTTAGAATCAACAATCAAGTTGAAATGTTTTTCAGTGTAACGTTGGTGGTGCACTATGATGTGTAACCCCATCCCAGATAACAAACAGCTCGTAAGAAAACTCTAAGCAGTGCCTGTTTGCTGTTAAAATTGCGTTACACTTGAGACACTCTGTAATCATACAACAGTTTGTAGGTGGCAGAAAGCATAATCATAAATATAATGTGAAAACTGCACAGTGGAAAAAAAAATAATGGACCCGACTCATGAACTTGTCTTTGTGAGACATCTTTGTATTTTAGAGACCTTTTTGCACAACCGACACCTCGAGTTGGTTGTGAGACATCTTTGTATTTTTGAGACCTTTTTGCACAACCGACACCTCGAGTTGGTTGTGAGACATCTTTGTATTTTAGAGACCTTTTTGTACATCCGACACCTCGAGTTGGTTGTGAGCCATCTTTGTATTTATGAGACCTATTTGTACATCCGACACCTCGAGTTGGTTGTGAGCTATCTTTGTATTCTTGAGACTTTTTTGTCCATCCGACACCTCGAGTTGGTTGTGAGCCATCTTTGTATTTTTGAGACCTTTTTGTACATCCGACACCTCAAGTTGGTTGTGAGCCATCTTTGTATTTTTGAGACCTTTTTGTACATCCGACACCTCGAGTTGGTTATGAGCCATCTTTGTATTTTTGAGACTTTTTTGTACATCACACACCTCGAGTTGGTTGTGAGCCATCTTTGTATTTTTGAGACCTATTTGTATATCCGACACCTCGAGTTGGTTGTGAGCCATCTTTGTATTTTTGAGACTTTTTTGTACATCCGACACCTCGAGTTGGTTGTGAGCTATCTTTGTATTTTTAAGACCTTTTTGTACATCCGACACCTTGAGTTGGTCGTGAGCCATCTTTGTATTTTTGAGACCTTTTTGTACATCCGACACCTCGAGTTGGTTGTGAGCCATCTTTGTATTTTTGAGACCTTTTTGTACATCACACACCTCGAGTTAGTTGTGAGCCATCTTTGTATTTTTGAGACCTATTTGTATATCCGACACCTCGAGTTGGTTGTGAGTCATCTTTGTATTTTTGAGACCTTTTTGCACAACCGACACCTCGAGTTGGTTGTGAGACATCTTTATATATTTGAGACCTTTTTGCACAACCGACACCTCGAGTTGGTTGTGAGACATCTTTATATATTTGAGACCTTTCTGTACATCCGACACCTCGAGTTGGTTGTGAGACATCTTTATATATTTGAGACCTTTCTGTACATCCGACACCTCGAGTTGGTTGTGAGACATCTTTATATATTTGAGACCTTTCTGTACATCCGACACCTCGAGTTGGTTGTGAGACATCTTTATATATTTGAGACCTTTCTGTACATCCGACACCTCGAGTTGGTTGTGAGCCATCTTTGTATTTTTGAGACCTTTTTGTACATCCGACACCTTGAGTTAGTTGTGAGCTATCTTTGTATTTTTAAGACCTTTTTGTACATCCGACACCTTGAGTTAGTTGTGAGCCATCTTTGTATTTTTGAGACTTTTTTTGTGCATCCGACACCTTGAGTTGGTTGTGAGCCATCTTTGTATTTTTGAGACTTTTTTGTACATCCGACACCTCGAGTTAGTTGTGAGCCATCTTTGTATTTTTGAGACTTTTTTGTACATCCGACACCTCGAGTTAGTTGTGAGCCATCTTTGTATTTTTGAGACTTTTTTGTACATCCGACACCTCGAGTTGGTTGTGAGCCATCTTTGTATTTTTGAGACCTATTTGTATATCCAACACCTCGAGTTGGTTGTGAGCCATCTTTGTATTTTTGAGACTTTTTTGTACATCCGACACCTCGAGTTGGTTGTGAGTCATCTTTGTATTTTTGAGACCTTTTTGCACAACCGACACCTCGAGTTGGTTGTGAGACATCTTTATATATTTGAGACCTTTTTGCACAACCGACACCTCGAGTTGGTTGTGAGACATCTTTATATATTTGAGACCTTTCTGTACATCCGACACCTCGAGTTGGTTGTGAGACATCTTTATATATTTGAGATCTTTCTGTACATCCGACACCTCGAGTTGGTTGTGAGCCATCTTTGTATTTTTGAGACCTTTTTGTACATCCGACACCTCGAGTTGGTTGTGAGCCATTTTTCTATTTAAGAGACCTTTTTGTACATCCAACACCTCGAGTTGGGTGCATTTTTGTGTTTTCCGCTCTGCTGTTCTCACATTTTCGTAAATAATGAAACCCACTGTACTTTTTTAGAAGCAGACAGCAAACACTAGGCAGTGATGATTCGATAAAAAACACTTGTTATTTGCTTCTTCAGGAACAAAAAAAATTGTTTCAAAGTTCTGAATCTTTGAACATGCGGAAGTTTGAGAATATGTGGCCTTTGCATTAAATAATGTTTCATTCCCAGCCAACAACTCATCGGAAAGCCTCGTTATTTGCCTAAAAGTGCCAACAGCAAACGGCTCATTAGTTGAATTTATTTAATATCTACAGCTAAATCAAAGGTAATGGAACATCCAGCAGGCACTCTGTCTGTATAATTCCTCTGATGATAACAGAAGTTTTCTATCACCGTTTGTCACGTCTGAAACGACACATCAATATGGGTTTCAAAAGCTGAGAAGTATGACATTCAATTGTTTACAAACTTTCAATTTCACAACCTGCATGAAAAATACAAAACAACAACACTTTGCACCATTAAAGAGCAAATGCTACCTCAGTGAATATCTCAAGGATATTTGAAAAGGCTACCGTGTCTTTGTCCATTACGAGGCTGTGAAACGACGTCACATCATTTGGGTTTTAGTTGGTCGATGTTTGGCTTAAACACATCTCGTAGACAAGACATGTCTGTCTTCATAATATCTAACTGATCAATTCAATGAGGTTGGATTGCTCATATAATAACAACGTGATTGAGCATAGACAGAAGCACAGTTACACCGAGATATTGGGACAACACCTGGACACAAGGGGATGAACGGATGGGAGGAGGACAGAGAAAAGAGTGAAGGTAACTTTGTAACCTGTAAGTAGTAAAAGAGGTGGGTTTTGGGGAGGGGTGCATTACTGAAGGGTTAATGAGGATAGGAAAGATCACGAGTATGGACTGAATCGGACCTGTGATGTTGGCGCACTAACAACTTCAGGTGCTGGGGGGGGGGGGAGGCAAGGGGGGGGGGAATATTTGTGTCATTGAACAATCCAAGGAAGGAGTGAGTCTTGGTTTTATGAATTTCACAAAGAGGGAGTTGTTGGATGATTGAGTGCGACCTACAGCATCTACTGAGGGACGAAGGAGCAGAAAGGGAAACAGACATTAAGAAGGGCAGTAAAACAGAAGTTATTATTAATGTAGATGAAGTGAAAATTTGATAATGATAACATGGAATTATTCTCATTCTTTTTTTTAACAAGTCAAATGAAAAAACTCCCTCTCGGAACGAGAGGATTTGTTTTCAGGATTGGCATCGTTTCCCCACCCACAATACCCCCTCCCTTGGGCATGGGTGAGTGTTTAAACCACGTGCAGTATTCCACGTGTACAGAGGAAAATCGCAAGTCGTCTCCCCACACTCTTGTGGGATTTATTGAATACCCATGACATAACCCGGGGTATCCCAAGCACGAATACAAAATTTAGAGGAGGTCGGCCAAGAAATTTTAGAATCCATGAGGAATGGACATGCAGATCCACCGACTTATTTTAGTGAGCTCGCTTTTTCTCTCGCTTGAAATTGAAAATCAATGATTGATATATTTTGGAATACTTTGGGTTATGAAGTCTCATAGGATCCATTTACATATTCACCACTAATTCACCAATTGTGGTGGGCTCCAGTTTCTTTTTCACATGTAAGGTGCAACAAAAGGGTAAGGAGGTTTTGACAAGAGACCTGAGAGTAATAGATGAATGTTTGATCAATAAATAAATAAATAAATAAAGATAAATAAAAGAGAAATGGGATTCCAGTGGATAAAAAAAAATCATGCCATGTTTGCTTCCATAATATGTAGATGGCCAAATATTCACTTTCCTTCTCTCACTTATTCCTCTTCCCCATCAATCACATGTGTGATGCAAGAATGGAAATGCAAAAAGTCTCGTCCTCATTTGATGTGTGGTCTCCATCTCAATCCTGTCCCACTCTTGAACAGGCCTGCTCTGCGCGTGCCATCTATGTCAACAAACCAATCACACATGTGAGACGGATGGCCAGTGCCTTGCATCGGTGACCCGCACTCATGACGGCTCTTTGTTGTACATACGCCTCTGCATCTCAGCCGACGACCTACAGCCATCTGAGCGGCCATTTTTCTGCTTGAGTTCCGGAGAGCTTGGAACACACACGTCACAAACAAAGACGATCTGCTGTAACACGGACTTCTGTAACAGAGGTCCAATCAGCTTGCCCCTGGCTCAAGGTAACACGCTGGCTCGTGTAGACATTGTTGTGGTGGCTCATTGCAGTGGGAAGTAAAATATGCGTGACTCGGGCCGAATTAAACAGTCCGTGGGCCCAAGGTCCATGATCCTTTCGGGTCCCTGCCCCCAAATTACTGCATGCACATATATGAAACATAGTATACCTATCCTAAACACAATACAACTCAGACGGCTAGCGAGTCAGGACGGTGCACGCACTGAGTGACCCTAAACTACTTAAATAATGATAACATACTCGTAGAGTACTCACCCAATGGGTGATATTATTCTGACACATACCTTTATTTGGGCAGTGTATAGGCAACTGTCAGCTCTGTATACGCAAAAATAAAAATAACCCATGAAGTAAAAATATACCGACTGCTTATCATTTAAAACACCTCACTGCACTGAAAAACGTGGGGACAAGAATACTGCACTGTAAATGGTGACGACTTGTACTACCCTCCCCCAACTGGAGGTGGTGCTACATGATACACATTTACATAGAGAATTTGCGCCCGTCCCATCCCTCTCCCCCCAAGACAACCGGCAAAGATAGAAACACCCAAATACACCAACTGGCATGATGCTGATCCTATGTAGCAAGTCTGGATGTAATCGGCCCACAACTGCAGAAGGAGTAGCGCGACAAACAAAGAAACAAACACTGATCCGTGAATTATAGTGAGGATAAGTGAAGAAAGGGGAAAGTGAGTGTGAATTTAATGTTCCATCTTTATTTAATTTTAACATTGTTCTTAACAAACGGGAACAGAACAACGCCGGCATGATAGGCCAATTGGCCTTCTCATGCACCAAAGTTCCCTGTGTAACGTTGCTAAGAATGGGAAGAAATGGGGAGGGGAGAACAGAGTCAGGGGTGAGGGTGCATGCAGTTAG
>NC_140964.1:72213013-72235513 GCF_056783735.1 Eptatretus burgeri
ATATGGCGTCAAGGAACCTCCAAAACAGTTCTAGTGATAGTAATTACCGTGTGCCTATTTTGCATTCTTGCTGCCATGG
This sequence comes from Eptatretus burgeri, assembly GCF_056783735.1. Taxonomy (NCBI): domain Eukaryota; kingdom Metazoa; phylum Chordata; class Myxini; order Myxiniformes; family Myxinidae; genus Eptatretus; species Eptatretus burgeri. The sequence goes on from NC_140964.1 coordinate 72,213,093, forward strand.
GGTTTTGGCTGATGCGGGTCCATGGGGTCAAATGCAAAGGAGGTTGGGTTGAGCAGCAGTTTGGTGAACTGAACACCACTGGGCAAGACCAGCACAACAAGCTCTTTATCATCAAAGGCACGACCATTCATGACCTCTATGACTCCACGACTGGTTCGGGATCTGGTGAGGAGTTATTTAATTACCTTGGAATCGTTTTATATATTTTTATTCCTTACTTTTACAAGAATACAAGAAAAATAAAAAGCAGGCAGATGGAAAAAGCAGTGTTTCCAGTTGCTTCCCTACTTGGTTTCTTCACAAAACTTTCCCTCTGCATCAAGCCCCCAACCCCTCCCTTCCCCCCCCCCTTGTTTGTATTTCATTTCATGATTTTCTCTTTGCATTCAAAACTGTCTTAACAGGCACAATCAATTTTTTTTTCACGTAAGGCTTAAGGATATCTTGTATATATCAAAACTTCCAAGCCACCTAATGCCAATCCGATGAGAACGTCCTTTATATTTCTACTCGACAATGCTAGGCTCACCAATTCATAGACTTGCAAGGTTGCAGTTGTCTTGTGCTGCACATAGTTTTTGGTAGAGCATATTCTCAAATAAAGATGCGTTACCAAACCAATCAGTCATTGTAGGCTAAATACTTTCCCTTTTTATTGGAGGATGGTAAAACGTGTAAATAGATTGGCCAAAATGCTTTACGAATGGGATACAACAGTCCAAGACTTGTCAACATATTTTGGGTCTGTTCCTTATGCACGGCCACATCTTTGAAGATACAGATTCCATACTCGGGGTACAGATACAACTTTGTTCAGAAAGTAACATGGGCAATATGGCCATGGTCACAGGGCCATTTCGAAGCCACTGAGGTCAAAGTGACCAAAGTAACAATTGTTGGCACACAGGATGACCAATTGGTCTCAAATCGAAAAAAGCTGGAATATCTTGAAGACAACGCAATTAACCTTTTAAAATCCATAAAATAATTTAAATTGATAGATTAACTGAAACTTTTCCCGTCACTGGGGATGGGTACTTTTGCTCGTAAATTATATACTATTTTTATTCATGTGGAGGCATCGCTGCAGGAGTACTTTGGTTGAATGTCTTGGACTGTCGTGAGATTCTCGTTCGGAGAACTTCTTTCTGCCCCACGTCAATATGGGTATGTTCAAGTGCAGTGACAAAGGTCTTACCAATGATAACTAACCGCCACAGCCTTCCGTTGGACTGGCAGGATAGCCAATAGGTTTGCACACTTGCCTATGTGCTCTCTAGTGTGGGTTAGAATCTCGACCCATATATAAACTGTCATTGTGGTATCAGTGGCACAGCCATGCACCCCAGCAAATTATGCTACCCACAGCCATGTACTGCATAAGAAAGAAGAAGAAGCGTCGTGTCCTTTTGGGTGTTGAAATATCCATTATGTATACAAATGTTCCACTGCCACATGAACGTGCAGTTCAAACCTGGGTTAATGTAAGACACCCGAGCTTGTCTAGTTATAAGATACAGATGTTGGTCCAGCTAGCAATGGATAAGTTACTTGTTAGTTGAGAGAATGACAAATTGTAATCTTTTTTTCTTTTTTTAATCTAACTGTAAGGTAAGACGTTGTTGTAGTTTCGTCATCAGTGGCTCGTTGCTGATATTCCATTGTTGCATCATCAAGTTCATTTTTCCTATTGCAGTAACAACCACGGCATACAAATGTAGTTGATCTTGGTTTTGGATTTATCATGCGTTTCTGACTTGCTTGTGGCAATTTGAAACTTAAGAAATGTTTTAAAATTGCTTATCAAGCCATTACGTGGTACCACTGTCAAAACCCTCACAGTTAATGTAATTCTGCAAATGAACATAGATAGAACGTAGATGAGATATCTGACTTACCATTGACCCTCGATGACAAATAGAAATCTTTTTGTTTTCTTTAATTTACAAATACTGTATAAAGACTTGCAATGGAGCAACAATTTGGACCTAAACAAAAAGACAAATAATTAAAGAGATTTCAGCAGTAATGATATATTAATCATGGCTTCATGTACCAATGAAAAGCCTGGTGTTGGCAAGTGGTAAGGGTGGATGGCTTGGTATCTTGGGGTCCTGAGTTTGAGCCCGTTTTTCCACTGAACTAACAGCAGGTGGGGTTGACTCTGCTTGTCATCCTTCTGAGGTCAGCGAAATGAGAACCAGTATACTGGTAGAGGGGCACAGCATCAGTGGCACAGCTGCGCTTCCAAGAAGTGATAGCTACCCAAGAATAGTACCAATTGAAAGCATGACTTGTAATGAAGTCAAAGTAAATATTGTAAAGGAAGGTAATATCAGGAAAAAAAAGGAAAGAAGTAAAAATATCAGGGGAAAACAATGTCTTTGCATCTGAGAACACTCGAATGAATGTGAATCCTGTCAGAATGGTGGCCTTTTTGGCTGGACCCAAGCTTGTCTACATCATCATTGTACCATACTCTCCTCAAAGCATTGTTGCTGCTGAAGAAATGTCTTGGCAAAGGCTCATGCTGGGTGGTGGTTTGCTATTGCCTTCCCAGCAGTCAGTCAGGGAGTTGTAATTTGTGCAGCGTACCAGGATAACTTGCCGACTCTTTGCAAAAGATCTCTTTAACATATACCATTGATGAATAGTGGCAGATGTGTTCTCCTGATTAAATACCTTCCAATAGACTGCACACATTCACGTATTGCCCTTCATTCGATACACCAGGATAACCGTTTAGAGCTGGATCGAGATTAGAAACCAGTTTAGACTGCTCAAAAGCGAGTGGACGTAGTTATATGCAACCCTCTTCATTACTTTTCTTCCCTTTATAAGGGAGGAGGTACAATATTCCTCTACTCCCCACTGTCCTCAACCAACTCTGCTCTCCAACCACCCAGCCATCACATAATGCAACACCAGCAACCAATTATATTACTGGCAACTTGGACTGTGGATAGCAAATGATCTGGTCTCATTGGAGATTCTTTGATACCATGTTACACTGCTTTCTATCTTAGAGTGTGTTGCAGTCTGGGAAGAAGCTTCTGCACTGTGAACAAATTTACCAGGTAGTTTGCATGTTTTATATGAACGACTTTCTTTGGATATGAAAGGACAACCAACATCATGACAGAAGAAAGGGAATGTAAGGCCAGCAGAGGAGTGAGCAGACACCAAATAACAACATAAGCAACGATGCCGATAGTCATTGAATTACAAAACCGATTTTCAATTAAATATGTGTTATATATATATATATATATATATATATATATATATATATATATATATATATATATATATATATATATATATATATATATATATATATATATATATATATATATATATATATACACAAGGCCATTTAAATGGATCTTAGGTTTTCTGTAATAAAATTAAAACAAAGCTGATTAAGAAATAAATGAAATTGCTCGTTGAGCAAGGAATTACCGGAATAACTTTGTCATATCTCCATGATCTCTGAAAAAACAAAAACCCGGAAATCAATTTGGTTCTTATAAGTCGATAGTGCGACTGTTTCATGAGTTATAGCACTTAGTTTGGTCATGATCATAACTTGGAAGTCAATCGGACTTGAAATGGCGTTTTTATCGCAATTTGAAAGTTTTGACCCAACCGCGAAGAAGGGTGTTGGTGTGATACCCCAATGAGACATATGGTTGGATGCAGAATTGGAAGGTGCACATTTTGGATTTGGTTTGAAGTCGATACGACCATTTTAGCGGACATTATTGTGAAAATTAAGAATTTCGGTTTTTCGGTGACCTTGACCTTGACCTTTGACCTCGATTCACCAAAAACGACAAGTGTCTCAGTTGGACCATGGCCAACGTCTGTACCCAGTTTGGTCATGATCGCTGAAACGGTGTGGCTGCTACATGGTAAACAAACACACAAACAAACAGACAGACAGACACACAGAATGACACACAACCGACCAACAATTGCCGAAATCCAAAGGATTCCGGCAATTAATAAAAAAAAATTAAAAAACACAGTGACATGACCAGAATCATTGTATTCGCAGGATATTGAGGGGATTCTTCTAATATCAGCAAATGGATTTGATCAGATCGCAAAATAAAGTGAGGGGCACGTGTATGCCATTGTGTACTGTGCTGGTGCCAAGTTTAAACAAAATCGGACCATGCATGTCTGAGAAATGGTTGGGGACACATTTAAGTAACAAAATGGCCACCAGTCAGCCATCTTGGATATGATCTCGAAAAAAAAAATGACATGCATATGTAAGCCATCATTCATTATCTGTGTGTCAAGCATAAACAACATCTGTAAATGCATGTCCGAGAAATGGTTGAGGATATGTTCAACATCAGGTTTTTTACAACTAAAATGGCCGCCTATCGACCATCTTGGATCTCATGTCAAAAAAAAAAATGATGTGCATATGTTTCCCATCATTTGTTGTCTTTATGCCAAGTATGAATAAAATCAGTCCATACATGTCTGAGTTTACACGCACACGAAAATGGTTGCGGACGCACACGAAAATCGAGACCAAATCCATAAGCTCCCGTTTCGGACTAACTCCAACGGGGGGCTAATAAACTGCAAGGGTTATTTAAAGGCAAATCAATAGCAACCTTAATTATGGATTTTTTTTGTTAATTTCCAAACCTCATCTTTACACTAATATCCTTGTTGCTGCACCTGTTGGATCCTCTGACCACCTGCCATCCCTTCAAGCAGTATCAGTATTCTCAGTCTACCTCAGGCATAATGACTGCCAATTGGGATGACCTTCTCCAATTTTTTTGCAGAATATCCCTGGTGAGACTCCTGTTTTTTCCACTGATCCCTTCCACTGTGACAGCCCAAATCACTGAAATCATCCTTCTAGGTATGTCCCTTCACAAATCCCACTTATCCAAATGCAAAAAGCCTCGTCCTCAAAGTAGTTCTCCCATTATTATGATTCCACTCTCGCCTTGATAATCCACCTCTTCAAAGCCTGGAAACCTTCACCTTCAGATAAAAGTCAGAGTGCTTATGTTGCTGCCCACAACTGTAAGTACATAATCTCTGCAGCCAGAGCCAGCAGACCTATGACATACCCTCCTATTTCCACAGCAGTAGTTGTGCCTTTTCCCCCCCTTTTTTGGCATGCAGAGTCGAGACTTGTGGAAGAGCGAGTACACTGAATGGATCAGGACGTATCAGGACAGAAGGAACAGTGGAGAGAGATGGGAGGACACCAACAGCAGAGTTGAAGGACAAGATAGAGGGACACTTGCATAAACAATGGATGTGGGGAGGAATGGGGGGGGGGGCAGCAAAGGATGCATGGGATGGACAGGATGGATACAGAAATTTGGAATGAGGATGGCTTGGGGTGAGGGGGGGGTTAACAAGGGTAGAAAAGATCATGCTTTTGAATTGGGGATGATAGGAGATGGTGGTGAACAGCTGTCTTGAAGACATGGAGGGAAGAATTACACTCAAGAGAATGTGTAAGTTGGTTCCACAGGTGGAGAAAAAGAGGAACAGATGAATGGAGCTGAACACAGATCCTGGATTTAAGTAGTTTCACCAGGAGGGAGTTGCTGCTGGACCATGTGTGCTCTCCAGAAACCTGGCGGGGGGGGGGGGAGGACAAAGCTTGGAAAAGAGCAGGACCAAAGAAAAGATGCAAGACCAGAAAGGAAGCAGTAGAAGACAGAGACACTACCGATCTGTCTGTGAGGAAAAGTAATATGCCCATCGACTCAGCTACAGGGTGGGAGATTCCAATGATCTTGAATGCTTTGGCTTCTTCAGCGTCAAGCTGAGCATGGTGTAAGGCAGGGGAGCCAGCCCAGAGGGGAGAGCAGTACTCCATCAATTTGGAGATGAAAGCCTTGTCGGTGGCTAGGAGTTCATGTGTGCCAAGGAAGGACTTATTACGGAAGATGCCCAGTCGATGACAGGCATTAGAGGCCAACTATGAAATGTGGATTGCCCAAAAAAGATCATGGCTGACATTGAGACCCAGAGGTTCGAGTGACTGAACTTCCTCAAAAGGATTGTTAAGAAAGTGTATTTGATGGTGGGGGGGGGGGAGGCTTTCCAGACGGTCCTTTCGGAGAGACAGAGACATATATTTGGCTGGATTGAAAGACATATTCCAAGTGATTGACCAGCTTGTGATTATGCCAAGGTCTGAAAAGAGGGAAGAGGCTACATACAGCCTGCCTGTCTGAAAGATTTGGGATGTCACAGCAGGGGATGGAGTCATCAGCAAGTAGATAATGGGATTTTACAGATGCAGAGATCATTGATGAAGATCAGGAATATGACTGGGCCCAGAACACACCTTAGGGCACTCCAGCCTTGACATGAAGAGGAGAGGAAAGGATTCTGTTGAGAGCCACACGTTGGCTTTGAGAGTAGAGGAAGTCAGGAAGCCATGTGTGGAGTTGGCCTAAAATGCCAAAGGTAGAGTGTTTGGAGAGTAAGGCAGGATGCTAGACTGTACTGAAAGCACGAGATATGTCAAGAGAGATGGCCCTGATCTCATGTCTGACTTTGAAACTTCCATTGATTGTTACATGAGTAGAAGCAGCATGTCCAAGGTAGAGTGACCTGGTCTGATTTCAAATTGGAGATCTAAGATGAGGCTGTTGGAGAAAAGGAAGGATTTCATATCAACTGCAATGATGGATTCCATGACCTTGCTGGTGATTGGAAGTAAGCTAATAGGTCTGCAGTTAAGAGAGTCAGTGTTTGCACCTTTTATGTAATGTACTGATGTTGGCTGATTTACAAGCAGATGGAAGATGACTTAGGGCAAATGATAGGGGGAAAAGGTAGAGAGAAAGGATGTGCAAAAGGAGCAGAGCAGGTTTTTAGGACACCTGAGCTGATGCTGTCCACTCCAATAGAGTCAAGGGTGTATAAACTTTTTTCCACTTTCACAGGTGCAAGAGATACATAAACCAGGAACAATTGGATATGACTGGGAAAGGTGGGTATAGAGAGTGCAGGGTTGCAGACATAAAATTTAGACTTAAACACAGAATTGAGGCATTCGGCCTTCTCACAAGCAGAGTCGGCTGTGGTGCCATTTGAAGAGAAGGAAGACAGACTTGACAAGGCACCACCAGTTTTTAGGAGGAAGACAAGTTTGAAAGTTCAATCTTGAGGTTGGACAGATGCCGTTATCTGGCTCTCTTGAGTGGACACGTGTGGCAGGCTATTTGTGATGCAATGACATTGCCTTTGGCCAGATTTGCCTTCCAGGAAGAGAAAGGCAAGTTGTTTCAGAGCAACTGCCCCACCACAAGATTCAGTGTACCATGGGTGTGAAGAAGGGTCAGATAACTGAAGACAAGATGGGATGAAAAAATAATTCCCAGGTTGAGTTAATATCAGGGGCAGTAGATATGGGTGACCAGTCTTGAAGAGAGATGCCTGCTTTCAGTCCCTGCAAATATGCCTAAGCGAACTGCCAGACTCACCGTCACTGAGGCAGCTCTCTGAGACTAGCCAGAGAGACGTCGACTCACAAGCATACGATTAGATGAACCAATTTTGGGGGGATGCATTTATGGGAAAGTTTGTCATCACCAAGTCCAGAAGGGAGGATTTACCATTGGGAGAAATCTGGGTTTAAAAGTTCACAGATTGAGTAAGGCCCATGGAATCACAGAAAACCTTTGCTGAAGTGCTGTGCTGAGTAAGAGAGGTAACAACACACAGCCAATTAGGATGTTGAAATTTGAAATCACCACATACGAAGAAGAGACAGTTGGGATGGATGGTTAACAGGTGGTCTATGTTAGCTGAAAGAGATGTAAATGGAGTTATCACTGTTGATGGTAGAGGAAAGAGGATGGTAGAGCTCAGACAAACAAGAGGTGGGAGTGGAGGGGAAATAACGGCCAAAGGTGCTTCTGGGTGTTTGGAGGTGTAAGTGCAGTGCACGGACAGTGAGAAATGGAGTTCTTGACAGAAAGTACAACTCTGCTGCCTGGACTGGGTTCAGGCCTGTTGAACCGAAGGAGACAATAACCAGGGAGAGACATTAATGAGTCAGCAATATCCTCTATATGCCTGATGTTGGCTCAATGGTTAGGGTGGTGGGCTTGGGATCCCATGATCCTGAGTTCAAATTCCACTCGGCTGTTTAATTAATACCAGATAGGGCTGACTTTGCCTGTCATCCTTCTGAGGTTGGCAAAATGAGTGCCAGCATGCTGGTATCCTGTGTCGGAGTGGCGACCCGTCCAGGATTGTGTCCAATAGCCAAGGAGACTGCTGAGGCAGCACCAACGCTCTACACAGAGTATGGTCCCAACGGATGGATGGATGGATGTCCTGTGGGAGGAAATATTCTGTTCGGCAGATGATGTCTAGTCTATCAGTCGTGGCCTGGATTGAGAGATCTGGAGCAGAGGCCCCAGATGTTTGAGTTCCACCCAGTTGGGGACTTTGAAGCAGGCACTGTTGGCAGGGTGAAATATATATGCAGGAGGGAAGCTGAGAGGGGATGGGGAGAGGGGGAACCTGGGAGTGGGCAGGGTGAGGAGGAAACTAGGAGGGCGAGGTGAGGGGGAACACTGGAGGGGGGGGGAGTGAAACTGGAAGGGGGTGGGATGATGGGGAAGCAAAAGGAGGAACCATGAGGTGGAGGGGTGCTGAAGATGGGGACGTAGTGAAGGGATGAGGTTTGGAGGATGCAGTCATACAGGCGATGATGATGGGGAGGATGAGTACTGACATGAGGGGGTTGATACCATTAATGGACATGAAGATGAGTTGATGGCCATGTACAAGAAACCTCTGTAAATTGGACTTTTCATGATCCCCAATTTAAATACACGAAGACAGACATCACAAGTTGGGTTATTGAAGGCATAGAGGAAAGTCATGCTGGAGATATGTAGCGGACAGTCAATCAACTGAGCATTTGTGAGTTCAACGGGTATGGCAAGGAAACATCATGAAGAAGAATAAAAGGATGAGATTAAGATGAAGAAGAAGTAGAAGAATAATTAATTGAGTGTTCCTGCTGGAAAGGTAAGGTAAAATGAAGCATTTTAAAATGTTACTAAAAGCTTTTAAAGTAACAAACAAAAACAAGAAAGATGTCATGCATAACACGATACTTGCAAAATTCAAATATACAATTACCATGGAAACAGCAATTTGGTAATTTTGAAAATTTGACTTAGCAAATGTCTTCCATGATTGATTGTTATGCCTCAATCAAATTTGCCTGATACATTTTCTAACTGTGGCCAAATAGATGTTTACATGTTTTGGATAGCATTGACCTTGACCTTTCATTCGTTTGGACCAAATCTTTTACACATATCCTACACACACGTACAAAGAAGCTGTGGAAGTTTCAATTTGACATATTGAAAAATTATTGAGATATGGCAACATTCAATTTACAAAAAGTCCAAGTTGATAATAATGGGGTGAAATTGTTGTCTTGGAAACAAACCGTTGACATGTCAAAACGACGAAATCAATCATTCTGATTTTTGCAATCCAATTCTGTGACCCAATGTGCAAAACCTGTTCAAATTTGAAGTTAGTAGGATGAATATTGATGATTTTATGTGACCTTAACATTTGCTCCTTTGAGCTTCTGACCTCAAAAACTATATGCTTCTTTGTTTTCATGTGCTTCTATGTTGAACCAATTCATTGACCCAATATGCAATTATTTCAAACTAGCAGAGTACGCACCCTACATTTGGGTTGAGTTTACCCATTACTTACTGAAAAGAGTGAAGTCTGTATAGTGTTATAAGACTCTATAGATATCTGTGTGGTGTGCGTCAAAATGATCTAATGGGTCGAGAGGATATAAATGTCAAAAGAGTCTTAAGGGGTCCAAAAGGTGTAAGAGATATCAGAAGTTAGTACTATAGGCCTTATCCTTATCTTTTTTAGAGGAATTGCCTTGTTCAACTTTTAGACCATTTTAGACCCCCCCCCTCTCCCCCAGCTATAAACTGTCACCACAGTGTTTCACAATCTGGGTGTGTGTCCTTCAATTTCTTCAATGTGTGTACTTCAAAGGGGTTTAAAGTGTCTGAAAAACGTGTCTAAAAATGGTCTGAGGGTGTAAAATGGAAAGGTTGAAAGGGTCAAGAGGTCTTGAGGGCTGAAAAGGTCGAAAGGAAATGTTCCATTAGTAGTTAGGGTCGAAGAGTTGAAGGGTCTAAAGGGTCTAATGGGGTCTGTAAGGTGTCAAAGGGGTCTAAAGGTATACTAAAGTGTCTAGAAATGGTCTGAAAGTCCAAAAATGCTCTGAAGGTCTAAAAAGTACTTCCAAATAGTATGTAATTTATACACATAATTAATACACTTAGCCATGGTTTTATATAAAGGGGGTCCTCGCTATACATCCAAGATACATTCCAGAAAAGTTGGACTTATAATGTGAAACCATGGATAGCGGAGAATTTTTTCCCCATAAGAATTAATGTAATTGGTGGGGGGGGGGATGCATTCCAACACTTTGCTTACATTCTGTACAATACCACTCAACAAGCCTAGCAATCCAAAATGTGTATAACACACAAAGCATAGAAAGAAAGCAAAAAATACATTTCACAAATTTTAAACCAAACACCTTTTTATGTTACTTTCCGTAACTTTTAACTATTTCATGATAATAAGAATAATTTAGCAGTCTTACATCTTGAAAATCTCTAATCATCTCTATCAAGCTATCTGCATCAGTCCTTCACCCTCTAAATTATCCTTCCCATCAGGCCACGTGGTTTCACTGACAGATGCTGACTCCAACGTTTGTACCAGCACAGCACTTGTGCCGCAAAACCCAACACTCGTTCCACGAACCCCTGCGGTGTACACATGCGGTATTTATTGTCCTCTGGTTCTAAATGGTCTAGAGGGTCTTCGGATTTTACAGGGTCTTCGGGGTATAAGGCTTCTAATGGGGACTTAAGAATCATGGGGCATCTTCAGCGTGTTAGGGGGTCTTTGGGGTCTTGAGGTTTTTGGATCTAAAAGGGGAGCCCAAACTCTCAGACCACCTCGATGCTAATTTATCCCTTGATACCGAACAAAATAGATATGATGTGTCTTCTGTCCCATTTGCGATTCATAAAGTAACTACTTTTGCGATTAAAAGTCAATACCTTCTTCTTCTCTTCTTCTTCTTCTTCTTCTTCTTCTTCTTCTTCTTCACGCTGAGCCGTGAAGCCCAACTCAGAAGTCGACTGCCATATTCATTCTGTCTGAGGGTTACATCTCAGTGTGATTTAACTCAAACAGCAAATCATTTTCTATTTTCCATAAATATGCCGACTCGATAATCGAGATGGTTTCATGCATGCCCCACCAATGGCCAAAAGACCCCAAGTTTTCCAGAAATTGGATGAGGCCTGTCCGAAATACCCGAGTGTGGATTTCGCTTTTGTGCCCGGAACATTTTTCAGAGCACTGTTATGAAACAACAGAGATGGGTAGATCTTGTGGTTATCTGCCAAGATTGAGAGGAGATGCCATCCCCATGATCAAGCAGAAGAAACAGCCATCACTCAAAACTGTATCATTTCTACTCAGCTACCAGCACATATACATGGGTGACCACTCCCACCTTCACATCCCCCCACTGGCCCCCATCAACCATCACCTCCTCATATGCACGACCACCCCATGCCCCCACCTCCACCATACCCCCACATTACCCACCACCACTGCACACCCTATCCTCCCCCCCTCCACCTTCACAACATAGACAACACCGACACTACACAACACAGCACAGACATGACACGGCACAACCATTGACACAAATGGTGTTCCGAGAAAGTAGAAACGGGACAATGCCATAACATACAAGACATCTGATCAGCCTGCGATGGTGGGACAAAGCATTCGTCACCCATTTTCTCTGTGGTGTCCGAGTGTGCCTGGGCAGTGTCGGTGCTGTGTTGTGCCCATGCAGTGCCTGTGCAGTGTTCATCTTAGAGTAATAAAACTGATTTGTCAAGTAATACAAAATCCCTTATAATCCATCAATTGAATGGAAAAAACAAACGTACCAGTCTGTAGTGAACATGCGACCAGTGTTTTCATCTTCACCAACACCTCCATTGTTGCTATCTTGTTGAGAATTACTCACATAAGACTCAAAATGATACAGCTCCATAATCCCCCCAAATGTGTTCCCATCACTAAATTTGTCTCCAATAGTTTCTTCAAAATCTCACTGATCATTTGCAACATCGTGAGAACTTTCAGAGTTGTTAATGACAGTGAAATCATTATATATCGGAATCCAAGCTCGAAATACACTGTTTCTCTATGTAAGTTGCCATTTGGATCAAGGTGGGTTCTGAATGTGACGTCAATGGCGAAAATCAATACTTTAGGGCTTTTTCAGCACTTTGTGATTGGCAAAAAAAAAAAAATTCAAATTTTTTTTTCCCTTCAAACTAGACCGTGATTAATGATTCAAAATGGTTTTCAGAAAAAAAAACAAGTAAGTGATTGGGTTCCACTTTAAGGGTCTTGGTGGTCTTCAGGGACTTAGTGGTCATGGGTGGTCTTAAGGGTCATTCCGTGCCAACTCACCTAAGGGTCCCCAGGTCACCTCATCAGATTTTGCTGGAAAAATTCTTAAATGTAGATCTATATGGCTCTACCCACCATGCAAAAGATTAGCTTTCAATTCCTCATAGTTTAAAAAATATCTATCTCTAGAGACCTTTGAAATTTGGCCCTAAAAATGCCAAATGTGAAAAACGCATTTTTTTTCCAACTTCAGTGGCTTATAATTTTATAATGGACTCCTCTAGAAAGCTAATATTGCAAATATTTACTAATTGGCATCCAAATTTTTCAATTATTGCATCAGATAGCTTCTGGGATGCATATTTCTCACTCTATAGCAGGGGTAGGGAACGTTTTTGACTCAGAGAGCCATTAAAGCAAAATATTTGGAAATCTATTTCAGTGAGAGCCATATAATATATTTTAAGACTGAATTCAACTAAATGTGAGTATAATAAGCCTCTGAATTTATTCTTTTAAATAATGTTGTTATAATACTCACCATTAATGGGACTTCTGGTGCTGCATGGATTTGCTGATGGCTTTGTAGTCTGGTTGGTACTTGGTGAGGTTAAGCTTCATGCAAGCGTTGAGGCTTTCATCCGTTAGACGTGATCGTAGGTTGGACTTGATGTTTTTAAGATGTGAGAATGACTGCTCACATGCATACGTAGATCCAAACAAGGTCAATACAGCAATACTCACACGCTGCAGTGTGAGGTATGTGACAGGAAGCGCGTTCCAAGTTTTGATAATCAGCTGGTCTTCGGGTTGAAGTTTTTTCATTTCTGTCCACATGTGCTTGCTCACCAACTCTGCTTTCTGTCGTGTGATTCTTTCCAAATCTTCATTCAGTGACTTGAACTTATTCACCCACATGTCTGAGGCCTTCAGGTCAGCCACTTCTGCTTCAAAATCTCTGACGGAGACAACAGGAATGTAACTCAGGTCGGCTGTGTTCAGTGAACACTCGTTTGGATGGGTGATGAACTTAAAAAGACGAGTGTCCTCACGAAATTCTCCAAAGCGTGCTTTGAATGACTGTAGGAGACTGGATGTGAAGCCAGCTAACTGGTGGAGATCAAAGTTTTGAGTGGGCTCACTTGCTGTGCATGCATCGTTAAATTGTCTCAGTTTTTCAAAATGTAGTAAACGACCTGTTTCAAGATCCATGATAAAGAGCTCCAGCTTGTTTTCAAAAGCAAACACAGCTTGTTGAAGGGATAACACTGTATTTCCAATGCCTTGCATTTTCACGTTGAGCTCGTTCAGATGTTTAGTCATATCCACGAGATAGTAAAACTTGAGGAGCCACTCAGTTTCGGCTAGCTCAGGATGCTCAATCCCTTTCATTTCAAGGAAAGTCCGGATTTTGTTCAGGCAAGCCGCAAAACGGCTAAGCACCTTCCCTCTTGACAACCAACGCACATTGCTGTGCAAAAGCTGACCGTGATAGTTATTTCCAACTTCATCCAGCAGTGTTTTAAACTGGCGACCATTTAAGGCTCGGGCAACAATAAAGTTGATCACACGAATGACCAGCGACATCACTTCGCCAAGCTGCCCATCACACATCTGAGCACAAAGTGCCTCCTGGTGTAGAATGCAATGGAAACTTAGGATGGGTCTATTTTCATGTTCACGGAGAAGCGCCACAAATCCTTTGTTTTTCCCCACCATACACACCGAGATAAGTTTATCCATTCGTAGATTTTTTTCTTGAGCGAACTCCATGAAAGACTTGAATAAATACTCACCTCTTGTGGACCCTTTTATTGGCAGAACAGCAAGACTTTCTTCGCGCAGTGTATCACCAGCAGCATATCTTGCAATCACACTGAACTGCGACAAATGGCTTACGTCTGTTGACTCATCCAAAGCCAGGGAAAAGAACGGCGCTGTATTTATGTCCTTCACTTGCATTTCCTCCACTTAGTTTGCCATCATGATGGTACGATCATGAACAGCTCTTGCCGACAGAGGCATGTCTTGTATCCGTTTGATTATCTTGTCTTTGTTCGGAAGATCATCAAAAAGTTCATTGGCTACATCCAGCATGAACGTTTTAGCATACTCGCCATCTGTGAATGGTTTTCCGTTCCTCACTATTGCTAAAGATCCAGCAAAGCTGGCGGAATTATAGTCACCTTGCCGGGTCCATACGCGGAGTTGCTGCTGGCTGGCTTGCACCCTGCTCAGTAGCTCTTGGCACGCTTTCTTTCTGCTGTCTCCCACAGGGTATTTTGATGCAAAGGTAGCATGGCGCGTGTCTAAGTGCCGCTTTATATTCGACCGTTTCATCGATGCAATTTTGTCATTGCAAATTAGACACACCACAGAACCTGCTCTCTCCACAAAGGCGAATTCTTCGGCCCATTCGTCCTGAAATGTACGATACTCCTCATCTTTTTTTCTTTTCGCCATCTTCTTCGTCGAAGGGTTAGCTTTGAGCAAATGAGAGAGAGGGAGATGTTGACCCAAGTGAGTCTGGCTGGCCTGCGCACGGGCTGACATACTCGAGAGGTGCGGCGCGGCCGGCCGACTCTGGGATGCTGTCGCCTCAGCGGTGGCGCATGATTGGTCGAGATGAATTCCGTGACGCGTCTCGGCGGCGGCACGTCATTGGAGGAACCGAAATCATGAGTCGCCTCAGCGGTGGCGCGTGATTGGTCGAGATGAATTCCGTGACGCGTCTCGGCGGCGGTACGTCATTGGAGGAACCGAAATCACGAGTCGCGTCGGCCGCATGACTGGACGAAACAAAAACCGCTTCAGACAATTCGGAGGTGTTTTTTCTTCTCTCCTTCTGCCAAGTTCAGCCCTGCACGTGAATGAAGCACGACACCATTCAAACTATAGGTAAAGCTTCTGCGAGAAATATTGGGCTTTCCAAGTTTCAAACTCCAATTTTATCTGCGAGCCAGATGCAATCATCGAAAGAGCCATACCTGGCTCGCGAGCCACACGTTCCCGACCCCTGCTCTATAGGAAGCTAAAAATGGCTTTTTGGCCAAAATGAGCTAAAATAAGGTGAAACTATAGGAGCCCTCCTGAAAATATGGAACAACTTAGAATTTTTCCTCATAACACAGTGATTATCGGGTCATTATCTATCCATTGATACATTTTTGCTGGGATAATACAGTTAGGTGATGAATTATAAAAGTTTTAACATAAGCCCTTGCCTCTGAGGGCTCTAAAATGGACCAATTTTGTTCTCTGGTTTGACCATGTAGCTGGGGGTTTAGGATCTTCATATTTTTTCTAAAGATTGCCTCATATAAGATGTGTCTAGTGACCGAATAATTTTATCTAACGCCCATGGCTTCATCATAAAATAAATTTTTATTTACATGCACGTTTTTATAATTATTCACTTTTTTCATATTCAGAAGTTTATAAATCTTAAATGGAACTATCCAGGAAAGAGTTACTGCAGAATTTTATAAACTGGTATACAAAATTTCAGATTGCGGCATCAGAATGTCTCTAGAAAGCACATACTCCTAGTTTTAGGAAGCCAAATATGGCAATTTGGCCCACTTGGTACAAAACAAGGTGAACTTGCAGGGGTGCGCATCAGGCTAAATTATGCTTCTTATTAGACATTAGTGATAAGGATGTTATTTATTCATAAATACATGCTAATGATTACTTTCGTAAGTGATTGCAAATTATAAATTAGAACAAATTTGATTAGTTGAGTCACAGCTTTTTTATTTACAGATATACAGAGACAATGAATATTAGTAATTTTTATACCTTAGAAAACTCTTTAATAGCCTTTCATCTTTTATGACATTCATTATCATGATTATCGAGCACTCAGAGGCACAGAATTTTACATCTTAGAAAACAGGTCTTGAACATGCTTAAAATCATGCTGTGACAGTTGGTACTGACGTCCACCAGATTTTATGTCAGGGGCCTCAACCACACAAAGAATGTCGAGTAATGGCACCCAGCATTGATCTTTATTTTTTCTGGAGGCCATGAGAATATTCACCATTTTTGGTCAAAGTGGCATTTTCAACTTCCTTCAGATAGAAACATGCATTTATCAGGCATTCTGATAACAGATCCTAAAATTTCATATGCCAGTTTATAAATATCTGCAGTATCACTTTGATAGAGTGTTCAGTTTCAGATTTATAAGCTCATGAATATGAAAAAAGTGAACAATTATTTAAAAAAAAAAAACGCGCATGTAAATAAAAATTTCTTTTAATATGAAGCCATCCATGGGCGTTAGATAAAATTATTCGGTCACTAGACACATCTTATATGAGGCAATCTTTAGAAAAAAAAATGAAGATCCTAAACCCCTAGCCACATGGTCAAACCAGGGGACAAAATTGGTACATTTTAGAGCCCTTGGAGGCAAGGGCTTATGGTAAAACTTTTATAATTCATCTCCTAACTGTATTATCCCAACAAAAATGTATCTATGGATAGATAATGACCCGATAATCACTGTGTTATGAGGAAAAATTCTAAGTTGTTCCATATTTTCAGGAGGGCTCCTATAGTTTCACCTTATTTTAGCTCGTTTTGGCCAAAAAGCCATTTTTAGCTTCCTATAGAGTGAGAAATATGCATCCCAGAAGCTATCTGATGCAATAATTGAAAAATTTGGATGCCAATTAGTAAATATTTGCAATATTAGCTTTCTAGAGGAGTCCATTATAAAATTATAAGCCACTGAAGTTGAAAAAAAATGCGTTTTTCACATTTGGCATTTTTAGGGCCAAATTTCAAAGGTCTCTAGAGATAGATATTTTTTAAACTATGAGGAATGGAAAGCCAATCTTTTGTATGGTGGGTAGAGCCATATAGATCTACATTTAAGAATTTTTTCCAGCAAAATCTGAGGAGGTGACCTGGGGAGGTTTTTGAAATTTAGGTGAGTTGGCATGGAATGACCCTTAAGGGTTTTGGGGGTCTTGAGGTTGTAAAGGGTCTAACCAGGTCTTTTGGTTCTAAAATTTCTATTGGGTCATAGGTGTCTTAGAAGGGGTCTTAGGTGGTCTAAAGGATTTAAATGTCTAACGTCATCCAAAGGGTCTTCAGCATGTCAAGGGGTCTAAAGATCTTGAGAGATTTCAAAGATACATTCCAATAGTATGTAATCCAGACGTGGTCAGGGTGCAACTGACGTTCAATTAATACGTGGCTAAGAGACATATGCAGAGACTTCTTTCATTGCTTCAATGCCTCACAGCTTCACCATGTTTTTCTTTTTCATAATATAGGACTAGTCTGGATTGGTTCACTATGCTCGCCTCACCACACGTCGCTACAGAGGCATAGGCTTGTTTTAACTGAGGATAATGACTGGATGTGAATTGCTGGGTTGTCATGATTTAAACCAATCAGAATATAAACATTTCTTTTGTGCAAATTTATTTGTAAAATTGGTGATATTATATCTATTTGTAATCTAAAAAGGTGCAAGTGGTCTAAAGCTCAAAGTGGTCTAGAGTTAAAACTGTCTAATCTCTCTGAAGGCTGTAAGGGTTCTAAATGGTGTTAAGGTCTAAAGGGTCTAAAGGGTATAAAAGGTCTCAAGCGTGAAGGGATCTAAAAAGTATCTAAAGTGTTGAAAGAGTCTTAAAGGTAAAAGGGGTATATTGATGGGTGTTAGGGGTCTTTCAGGTCCTTGGGGGGGTCATCTGGGTCTTTTGGATCATCTGGATATTTTGGGTCTTTTCAGTCTTCTGGGTCCTTGGGGTCTTTTTCGTCTTCGGGATATTACAATGTTATCAAAGGTCGAAGGGGGTCTCAGCAGTTAAAAGGGTCGAAAGATACGTTCTAGTAGTATGTCATCAATAGTCATACGTATGTGCACTGATGTTCAAACAGTACGTAATTAATAGACATGTAGTCACACAGCTTCACGGACGGACCGTGTATTTTGTTTTTATATATGTATATATGTATTGTTGTGAATTCTGGCACGTCCGGCGTGCGATCGGCCACTTGACTCGAATGGCGACTGCGTCGCCCACCGGAACGGACAATTCAGTCGTGACCCTCTTGGAACTATCGCCAAGGAGCTAGTCAGGGGTGGGGGTTTAACCCCACCACAACCCAGTCCGCATTCTACCTGCGCAAAATAGGGTGAATCGCCAAAAGTCGATATACCGAAGTACTCACACGGGTAACCAACCGAGCGGTTGTACCACGCCACAGGTCAACTCCGGACACGAACCGCTTAAGCGGCTAGTTCCGTGCTACAGGGATAACCGAGCGGAGTTATCGTCGACCTTGACAGTTCAGATTAGTTACCGGGTGTTTTAAACCCACTATCAATCCCTTACGTGATGCAAGATGGAGATTCAACAAAGGAAAGGACGAAGCGAAACGGGGGAACAATTGGACAAGCACATTTAATGCGCGACACACGGAAGGACCTCCATTTTTTCAATTTGACTAACCCACTAACTCACATTACACTGACCCCGGGGTCCCTTGGGCGGGAGTCACTCCTCCCCCCAATCACTCCTCGCACCACGCATTCCAGAATCACTCCATACACACAGAACCGCTGGCCTCACTCACTCAACAAGTTTCCTTACCGCTCTTCAACTCACCCATCGCTGATCTCTGCCATTCTACTCACTAAATCCCCAAACTACCTCATGCTCCTTCGTCATCCCTTACACTACAGAACGTTCCTTTTAACACTACGTAGCTAAGCTACGTCCCCTCTACACATCCAAAGTCTGTCTCTGTCTCCAAATCGTCATTTCCCATCCAAAATCTGACCTAAAATCCCTCTAACTAATCCATTCCACGGGCTCCATGAGGACTTATCCCTGCCCCCATGGAGCCGGTTTAGCTAAGCTAACCCTTCCCCCTAACTTGTTCCATCCTGTGCCCAGTCAGGCGGGTCTTCCACCCCTTGCCCGGGGAATCCTGTTCACCGGAAGCGAGGCTTGCTTTCGTTCTCAATTTTTTTTTCCAATTTGCGCAGCACCAGTGCGGCAACTCACAGCTCGCGCATGCTGCCCGTGACGTCATGGCAGCTGTTCGCGCACCTCGTCCCTCTTGGACGGTCCCATCCGGCAGGGATACCCCTCCTGCCGGATTCCAACCACACATGCAGCCATGACGTCACCCTGCACATTCAAAAGCAAGCCTCACGTTCCGAGGGGTTCCCCACACAAACACTCCTGTAAGCGCGCACGTGGCGGCCTCGTGCGCTGCATGGCACGAACCTCGCGCTCTCCGCTGGGTAAACCCGGCGCGGTCCCCACAATAGCTACAGCCGCTACTCGGCTCTTGTCCCTCTGTCGCCGTCGTCATCTCCATTCGACCCACGCACACCTGCGTGTCACGACGCTCACACACCACGACATGACATTCACACCGGGAGACGCGGCTGCATGTTCAATCATGCCCACCGTCATCTCCCTTACATACAGCTCTCTCGCGCACACGGTCTCCCTTGCACTCGGCCATTCACTCACGCATGCCATTTCCCTTGCACACGTGGCTCCTTCCACACACGGTGCCTCATGCACACACGGCGTGCTGGGAGGCAAGCACTTCGGCACACTCGCAACCACACCACTCACACACGGGGGCGCACTCACACCTTGCACCACACACACCGGGACAATCACACTGGGGAATCAGGTCACCTCCAGGGCTCCCGGGGCCTCCATACTCCCCAAGCTCCTCGTGCACCCGTCCGCAGCACTCGCCCCCTCGAACTCGCTCGACACGACCGAACCCACCTGGTCATGACTCGCTTCAAGGGAGAATAGCGTCTCCCTCTGTTCCCAAAGGAGGCTATCCAGCTGCTCGCACCAGTTCCCTAAACAGTCCGCCAGCTCCCCCTCATGGTCCTCCGCTACCTTAATGTGTGTGTGCTCGTTTTTCACCCCGTCTTTATCGTGAAGTTTTTCCTGTATTTTTTCTATCTCCCGCGTCTCTTTTCTTCCTGGTTCCATTTTCCTTCCCATTTGAGTCGTTCCTCCTCTCGGCGCGCCATTAGCTGTTCGTTATCCTTCCGGAGTTTTTCCATCTCCGTGGACGCCAATTTTGCTTTCTCCTTGAGTTCATTAATTTCAACCTCATTTTGTTTTTGTTTTCTATCCCACAGTCTCTCACGTTCTTTACTCTCCAATCTCATTGTTTCTTTCAATTGGCTCATCTCCTTTTGCTGTTTCGTTCGTTGTTCTTCCATTATCTCTGCATACCTCAACCTTGCTTTCTCCTGAAGTCGTTCTTGTCCTTCTTTTTATTTCATTCCTTGTTCTTTCATCATCTCTGCATACCTCAACCTTGCTGTCTGTTTTAGTTGTTCTTTTCTTTCTTTCTTAATTTCTTTCACCTCGTGCACGTCTCCGTCACCCCAATTAATTTTTCCCTCTCGGTCACCGTCACTGTTGCTTCCTCCGTCACCCTTACGCTTCTCGCCCAACATGTCCCCCAAATTATTTTGTCCCCACCCACCTCCATTGTGGGCCTGATAGCCATTGCACTCCCCCCGGCTCGTTCGTCCCAGCACGTGGCGGCGCCATTATGCCTGCCTGCAGACATTGCCCCACTTGCCGCCTCTCGCCCTGCAGTGCTCGCACATCGTTTATGAATGCCTGTGTGTGCGCATCCATTTTTTTCATTCATTTCATCCATTTTGTTGTCTATTCCCGCCAACATGGCGAATAGCTGGGCCATGTCGAGTGCACTTGGGTGGGCCGTTTCGGCAGGGATCAGGAGAGGGTTTCGGAGGAGGGAAGGGGAGGTATCATACACCGCGGCCGCCGCCGCCGTACCCATTTCGGACTCTGGGTTTGGTTGGGGAAGAAATTGTTCCTGCTTCACAACCATCATTTCCTGCTCGGGGATTTCATCCTGGGCCATGAATTCTAACAATCCCACATCCATTTCTAATACCCCCGGCTCCCGCTCTCCTTGAGACTCCATCTTATTTCTTGTAAGAGATTAAAATTTTGCCTGCTCGTAATTTGGGGGGAACGGGGTCGCCTCGCACACCCCTGGTCCAATCCCCATGAATTTAGCCTGGAGACAGGAGAGTTTGTATCCCGCTCGCTGACACCACTGTTGCGAATTCTGGCCCGTCCGGCGTGCGATCGGCTGCTTGACTCGAATGGCGACCGCGTCGCCCACCGGAACGGACAATTCAGTCGTGACCCTCTTGGAACTATCGCCAAGAAGCTAGTCACAGGTGGGGGTTTAACCTCACCACAACCCAGTCCGCATTCTACCCGCGCAAAATAGGATGAATCGCCGAAAGTCGATATACCTAAGTACTCGCATGGGAAACCTACCGAGGGGTTGCACCATGCCACAGGTCAACTCCGGACACGAACCGCTTAAGCGGCTCGTTCCGTGTTACAGGGATAACCAAGCGGAGTTATCGTCGACCTTGACGGTTCAGATTAGTTACCGGGTGTTTTAAACCCACTATCAATCCCTTACGTAATGCAAGATGGAGATTTGACAAAGGAAAGGACGAAGTGAAACGGGGGAACAATTGGACAAGCACATTTAATGCGCGACACACGGAAGCACGTATTTCCAGTCAGCAACAATTGGATCAGACAACAATAATCAGAGGCAAGAACAAAAGCAAGAACGAAACGCAGAGCTGCAACCGAATATATTAATTACACTGGCACTTATGCAGGTCTAAACTTGACGGACTGGCGCCACATACACACACATTTACAGAAAACCCAAAGAAACAAAAGTGGCGACTTCCCTTTTTGTGCACCGAGTCCTCCCGCGCCCTCAGCTTTCAGCTCCTCCGGCGTGGTCGGTGAGCTCGTGCTTCGCGCCGGCACGTGTTGGCCGCTTGACGCCATGGACGGGGT
>NC_140964.1:72243013-72480513 GCF_056783735.1 Eptatretus burgeri
AACATAGTTGCTGGTTGAATTCAGTGACCTGATCTGCAAATCTTCTTCAAATTTGATGTCAATCAGATGAAAAGTGAGGATTTCAGAAATTTGAAAAAGTTGCTGACCTTTGGCCTATGATGACTTCTTGACCTAAAATAAATAAACAGGATTCTGTCGGACCACCAACTCCACCGTTTGGTGGTTTTATGGTGATCGGTTTAAAATTGTGACCTGTAGGCAATTAAAGGTGACAAATGGAAATGATCAACATACTTGTCAAAAAAAAAAATCTTTGCAAAATCATCACAGACCAGACCAACCAATATAGATTGTACTTGCAAATGTTAAATTTCGCGAAGTAATGTCTCATCTTTGGGGAAAAATAAACATACTCAGAGACGAATATACTAGTGAATCTAAGATTTTGCAGGTAATAATTCAATTATGAAGAATATTCGTTGAAGTGGGACGTATTGACAATGGAAGGGATAAAGAATGAACACATTTGATGTTTGCTTTTGTGGTAGCAATTCAATCGATACCTGTGAGATTATTCAAGATTGCTGAGCAATTCAGCTCTTGTTTTTTAAAACTAAATGCACACATTAAAACAAAAACTATTGCTTTTTCATGGTGAAAAACCATGATTTTATGCACTTATATCAAACTATTAAAGAAAAACCCAAACTTTCTTCTGCAGGGTGAGTCATAAGTCCCAGGACACGGTTTTAGCTACTTATACAATATTTGTTTACACCATCTATTTATAGTTTTCTTTTTGTTTCAAATAATACAAGTAATACAGGTGTTCCTAAAAGACCTGAACAATATATTTAGTACCACAAATGATATGACGATACTCGAGTTTAGATGATACAGAAACTCAAAGTTTTCTTTATTTTCAGGTCTGGTGGTTTTATGTTAAAGAAAATGGTGACTCCACAAGAGAAAGCTCAGTGCGTCGAATGGATCATCGAGATGAGATCTGACATGCAAGTTCAGTGTAATTTCCTTATATGGTATGGAAGGAATCCGTTATCACAGACCAGTATCAGAGAGTGGTACAGGAGGTTTGAGGAGACTGGAAATTGTCAGAAACAGAAAAGTACCGATTGACCAAGCACAAGTGCAGTAGATGTTGAACAATGCGTGAATCATTTCAACAAAGTCCCAGAAAATCAATCTGATGTGCATCCAGAGAACTGGGACTACCAACCATCTCTGTACACAGGATTTTGCATGAAAGACTGAAGCTTTATGCCTTTAAGGTGCAGATTCTGCAGGAACTCAAAGCAAATGATGGATCCAAACATGAGCTGTTTGCTTTGGAAATGCTCAGTTGAAAAGAGCATTACAAAGATTACCTGAAAAAGGTCATGT
Organism: Eptatretus burgeri; assembly: GCF_056783735.1. Classification (NCBI taxonomy): domain Eukaryota; kingdom Metazoa; phylum Chordata; class Myxini; order Myxiniformes; family Myxinidae; genus Eptatretus; species Eptatretus burgeri. The sequence continues at coordinate 72,244,376 of NC_140964.1, forward strand.
TCACAGCCTTAGCTTGCTTTCATGTATTGGGGAAGGTCAACTGGCACGATGTGAGTATCTGGGGCTCTGAAAAGCCCCACATGGTCATTGAACACATACGCCAGTCCAACAGTCAATGTGTGGTGTGGCCTTCCCCGTAACCGTTTGGTGGGTCCCTTTTTCTATGCAGAGAATACAGTGACCACAACAATTTACATGAACATGTTGAAGGATCCACCTCCCCACAGATTGTAGACCTGCAACTCGAGATCATTTTTCAACAGGCCGGCACTCCCCTTCATTGGGACTTAGCCGTTCAAGCCGTCCTGAATGAAAAATATCCAGGTTGCTGGATTGGCCGAGACGGACCAACCGCCTGGCCCCCACAATCATCAAACATAACTCCCCTTGATTTTTTTCATGGGACTTTGTCAATAATGTTGTCTGCAACACTAACGTGGCAAACCTGCATGATCTTCCTTCTCGAATCACAGGTGCATGTGCAGTGGTGGATGCAAACATGCCGAGCCGAACATGGCAAGAACTCGTGTACCGCCTTGATGTCCTGCACACAACAAACGGAGCTCACATTGAAGTGTATTGATGGTGTCAACAAAACTTTATGAGTTACTGTATCATATAAACTAAAGGGTGTCCTTGTATCATTTGTGGTTCTCAATCTATAAACGACCAAAGTTGTTGTCCGGGTCTTTTTGGAACACCCGATTTCAGACACCAGTCCATTTACAGTTGAATAGAGGCTGGTAGCAGTGGTGTCCGTGAAATGTATCGCACCACGGTGTGTGGTACCACACCATGGAAAGAGAAACACAAACAAGATGATGAAACAGGTGCAAGCAGACTTTGAGGAGCGTTTTGGAAAGCCAACACCATCAAAGTTAAGTCCTCATCTTTGGGGAAAAATGGCCACTGTAAATGGACTGGTGTCTGCCGTCTTGGTTTCATGTATTACTTGTAAAATCTGAAAGAAAGAAATAACCCAGTATAAATGGATGGTATAAACAAATCTTTTATAAGCAGCTAAAACCTTGTCCTTGGACTTATGACTCACCCTCTATATAAAAGTGAATGAGACGATGTTTGTTTTTGTTTGTTTGTGATCCAACTCTGAGGTCCCAAGGTGAATCGCAACGAAACTTTACAGGATCACTTTTTTATTTTAACGATGATACACCTTACTAAAGGCCCAGTCACACCTTGACGTTTTAGCCAGCGATGGCAATGTATTAAAATGTATGTAAAACGCTGGCTTACGTTGAACTTTTGATGTTTTTTTTTTAAAGATTCGGACGTATTCATAACGACTTGGTCTTATGTATAACGCATTAGTAACGGACACAGAACGTTTCGTTGTGTTATACATAACTTATACCAACGAATGCTGAACCTGTTGTCGGCCTACACAACCGATGCCCAACGATAGTCTAACTTAGGCATAGCGCGTTGCACGCATCGCCGACGATGTCGTGACGTAGCCTATTAAAAGGTTGACGCACAACGATTCGAATCATAACTGCCGTAGAAATGGAAGTGGCAACATCGCAGTCACACCTTGGCGATCTTGCCAGCGTATGCCGACCTAAGAAAAATGTGTCTAAAACGTTGGGGCACGTCAAATACGGTATGAGTAAGTTTGGTATACGTGAGTAGAACGCTAAAGTACGCTATCATACGTCGTAGTAAGTAGAGTACGTCAAGAAATTTTAAACATGTTCAAAATTTTACGACGTACTTGGCGTATGACACACGTTCCGCATGCGATGGGGATAAGTTGTACACACGATATGCGGACGCTTACACACGTCCACAAAGGCTACTTATAAGCTACTCATAAGTCGAAACACGTCGCGGTAATGTCTTTTTTACGCGAAACTTATTTCTAACTTATGTTTGACGTGCTTTGAACCAATTCTTTACGTAGTCCCAACACACATTGACGTATGTAGACGTATTCCAATGATGTCTTCCGGTCGACAAAAAAATAAATGAACGTGTTTCTAACTTACAACTGCCATATAAAGACGTGTTCCCAGCGGTTTTGGGAATTGGTATATAAAAATGCTGCTCATAAAAGGGGAACCCAACAGTGTTTTCGAGTCCTTTTTGAGTCGATGTCCATGTCAGCAGTAACAGTATCAGTATCAGTATTAGTATTAGTATTAGTAGTAGTTTGTTCATGTTGGCAGTAGAATGGTGAGTGTGAGGGGGAGGGTTTGGGTTATGATGGATCCTCCTTGCGTCCGCGTGTCCACGGGTAGGAGACATCTTTGCACCATTGTTCGAAGTTCTTCGCGGCTAATTTTTTATGGGGCTTTTTCAACAATGAGCTATGGCTTGTTTTTACGATTTAGGTCTATTAATAACGGGTTGGACAAATGCACAATGAACTAATAATGTGCATAGAGCGCTTCGATAACTTATAGATACGGTATACCAACGAATAATTATCGTGTAGCCGGCGTTCACAAACTATGCCCAACGATAGCCTAACTTATCCATATCGTGCGGCAGTTTATCTTTTTCCGGTGATGTGGGGTTTGCTATTCATAGGCTGCCACTCAACGATTTAAATGGCTGCATCTCCACTATTGAAAGTAGACGCTTGCACTCAACAATTGGATTTTTTTTTTACACTCAACGACTTTTAAACGGTACCACTCAGCTATTTTCATTGTTTACAATGAACGATTTAAATTGCTGTCACTCGCCTTTGTTTTTTGACGCTGGCGCTCGGAAATTTTAATCATTTCTATTGAACGTACTAAATCGCTCAAACTCGACTATTTTAAATAGACGCTGCCGATGGACAATTGGAATCATAGCCAAGCGAGACATCGAAGTGTGAACATCCTCGTCATGCCGAAGAAAAGTTTGAAGAATGCTGCAAGTAAGTGTCCTGGCCGTGGCCGTGGACGCTGACGCAAGGACGATCCATTATACCGACGTCTTTCAGCCTATGAGTAACTTAAAAGTAACGTCTGTCGACGTGTGGCAACGATCGCGTAACGTGCCAACAACACGTTAATCATCGGTTAGAAATAAGTTTCGGGTACGCTAAACATTACCTCGGCGTGTCTCAACTTATGATTAACTTACAAGTAGCATGTGTTGACGTCTGTCAACGATCGCAGACCGTGCATACAACTTGTGGCCAGTGTAGCGGAACGTGTGAGTCATACACCGGCATACGTCGTGAAATTTCAAGCATGAAAAAAATTTGAGGACAACCAAAAAGTACAACGTTTAAAGCCAGCGTACAACGACGTATGGCAGTGTTTTTCAGCGCGCTCTCAATGTTATCAAAACTTACCCATAACGTATTCAACGTGTGCCAGCGTTTTAGAAAACATTTTCAAAAATCGGCATACGTTGGCTAAAACGTCAAGGTGTGACTGGGCCTTAAGGGTTTTAAACAGTCATTTTCTCACAATTCAGAACTTATAAGCACATGAGCCACCACCTATCACCATCTTCGAGGGTAGATCCATTTGTACTGCACAGTGCATAATAAAAAAGTCCAAATGTTTTTGGATTTCAACCTGGATACTGATAAAATTGGTGAGATAGTGAGCTATGATCATCAACAGTGGAATCAGATGTGAAAAAAGAGCTGTTAATTCGGACTTTACAATAATCAGTAAGATTGGCGAAGGAGTCACGTGATCCCTCAAATGTGCAAATCACTAATTATTCACAAAACCGAACATAATAGAACACAATGTATGCGTCGATTGAAAGGTAAATGTACTGCTCATCGAACGACATAACTCTCAAGGATGAAAGAAGACTTTGTAGAAAAAAAGGATAACACCACCTTAGCTAATATCTCCAAATATACACCCTCTGGAAATTTCAAAGCAAGCGATTTTAATCCGTATACCAAAAACAGTAATTATTTAGAGAGTACATTCCGATTGTCTGAAAATAAAACATTTCGAATATCTCAATGAAGTCGTGATGATCTCAGCTGATTGGGACCATGGACATAAATATATATATATATATATATATATATATATATATATATATATATATATATATATATATATATATATACATATACGAGGTGTGTTCAAAAAGTATCCAAACTTAATTTTTCGTGCGTAAACAAATGAAGCTAGGGAGGCCTGGTTTGGTGCACGAATGTAGGCGATGCTAATTTGTATGCGTGAATATTTCCCACCTGCAGAAGCTGTCAGTCGCCGACAGACCGCCGATGAGTGAGGAAGTGTAAATGAGCGCCGTTGGATTTTCGTTTTTGAACAGAAGGATTTTGCATGAAAGACTGAGGCTTTATGTCATTAAGGTGCAGATTCTGCAGGAACTCAAATATACATTTATATATCTGTCAGCTCAGTACAAGGATCATGCTACTCGTAGATTAAAAGGTTTAACTCCATTTCAATGTCCCTCCTTAATAAGCTGTAAGAAATTGACTGTGTTGCAAAACATTATACAAAAAATATAAAAAATTGTAACCGTCATTCCCTCTCCTCATTGCAATGTAATTTTCCAATACTGTATGATCAATATTTTTAGATCCTCATGGAGGATCTCTAAGTTTTACTCACGTTGTTGTTCTTCATCTTCTTCTTGTGGAATTTTTTGTTTCACAGCCTTCATTTTTCATCGAAACTTCCTGAAACTTGGCATATATATGTAAAAATACCCTGCACAGAGAGTTACTATCTCCGATTTTGAAAATTCCTCCGAGAAAAAAAGTTATGACGTCAAAATATCTCTGCTAATGGAAATCGCCAAAAAAATTATCTCCAAAACTAGGCAAGCTTTTTGAATTCTGTTTGCGGGAATCGAGCAGGGCTTTAGCAGAGATGAATTACCGCACATATGATACATCACTAAGACGTCATATCAATTTTATGACGTCATTCCCATTTTTTGACATTTTTTGTTTCACAACCCAGAGTTTTCATCGGATCTTAATGAAACTTGCCACGTATATGCAGAAAGCCCACGCGCAGGCAGTAACCATCTCAGATTTTGGAAATTCTTCCGAGAAAAAAAGTTGACGTCATAATATCGCCGCTAATGGAAATCGCCCAAACCATTATCTCCGAAACTAGGCAAGCTGTTTGAATTTTGTTTGTGGGAATCAAGCTGGGCATTAGCACAGATAATTTATCGCATACCTGATACATCACAATGACGTCATATTTGTTTTTATGACGTCATCATTAAGAGGACGAGGATCTTAGCTCATTTGAGCTTGTTTTTATCCTGATCTTCTTTATTAATTAGTATATAGTTTACTATGTCTTAGTATATATTATATACAGTAAATATCTATATGCAGTAAATATATATATATATATATATATATATATATATATATATATATATATACATACATACATATGTATACAGTAAATATATATATACATACATATGTATACAGTAAATATATATATATATACAGTAAATATATATATACAGTAAATATATATATATATATATATATATATATATATATATATATATATATATATATATGTGTGACCGTTTTTACAGCCATTTTTCCCTGCTGTGCAGGGGTTTGGCTTTTTGTGAGGCAATGTTTTATGGCCGGATGCCCTTCCTGACGCCAACCCTGGTCGCCTCTTACGACACACAGGGATATGGTACACCTATTCTAACCGGGGCATACACCGGGACCAGTACACTGGCACTCATTTCGCCGACCTCGGAAGGATGACAGGCTGAGTCAACCCCCTGGTGTTAATTCAGCAGCCAACGGGGCTTGAACTCAGGACCCTGGGATCCCAAGCCGCCACCCTAACCACTAAGCCAACACCAGACATGTATATATATATATATATATATATATATATATATATATATATATATATATATATATATATATATATATATATACATATGTATACAGTAAATATATATATGTATATATATATGTATATATATATATATATATATATATATATATATATATATATATATATATATATATATATATATATATATATATATATATATATATTTACTGCATATATATATTTACTATATACATATGTATATATGTGTATATACACATACATACTGTATGTCTATGTATGTATTTACATACATACAGTATATCTATGTATGTATATACATACAGTATATCTATGTATGTATATACATACAGTATATCTATGTATGTATATACATACAGTATATATATATATATATATATATATATATATATATATATATATATATATATATATATATATATATATATATATATATATATATATATATATATATATATATATATATACATATATATATATATATATATATACATATATATCTGTCAGCTGATTACATGGATCATGCTACTCGTAGTTTTAAAGGTTTAACTCCATTTCAATATCCCTCCTTTGTAAGGTGTAATATAAGTGACCGTGTTGCAAAACATTAGACAAAAAATAACAAAATTAAAAATTTGCAATCTTCATTCCCTCTTCTCAATGCAATGTAATTTTACAATACCGTTTAATCAATATTGCTTTATCCTGATTTTCTTTATTAATTCATAGCTTTTAAGATCTTAACCTTTGCTTTTAATTCAATGAGCTTCGTGCGACAGGATATTTACATATAGATGATCGTATGTTGGATATCCCCCAAAGTTGTGTAACAGGATCCAGCTGATATAAGACGGATGTGTGGCAGGACTGCCCCTCCTCATGCAGAGGACCATTGCTCGGACAATCGTTCTGCAGCAAATTATCGGAAAAGGTCGTTTTGGGGAAGTGTGGCGTGGGCAATGGCATGGTGAGGATGTCGCCGTAAAGATCTTCTCATCACATGAGGAGCGATCATGGTTCCGTGAGGCAGAGATCTATCAGACTGTGATGCTACGCCATGAAAACATTCTTGGCTTCATTGCTGCAGATAACATGGGTATGTACCTTTCGATTTGAAATATATGTTGGTGTAAATTCACCATTGAATTTTTAGATCCTCATGGAGGATCTCTAAGTCTTATTCACGTTGTTGTTCTTGTAGACTTTTTTGTTTCACAGCCTACAGTTTTCATCAAAACTTCCTGAAACTTGGTGTATATATGTAGAAATACCCTGCGCAGACAGTAACGATCTACGAATTTGAAAATTCCTCCTAGAAAAAAAAGTTATGACGTCAAAATATCTCCGCAAATGGAAATCGCCTAAAAATTATCTCTGAAACAAGGCAAGCTTTTTGAATTCTGTTTGCGGGAATCGAACAGGCATTGGCAGAGATGGATTACCGCACATATGATACATCACTATGACGTCATATCAATTTTTATGACGTCATTCCTATTTTTTGACTTTTTTTGTTTTTTGTTTCATTTGTTTCACAGCCTACAGTTTTCATCGAAACTTCCTGAAACTTGGCATATACATGTAAAAATACCCTGCGCAGACAGTAACCATCTCCGATTTTGAAAATTCCTCATAGAAAAAAAGTTATGACGTCAAAATATCTCCGCTAATGGAAATCGCCAAAAAAAATTATCTCAAACTAGGCAAGCTTTTTGAATTCTGTTTGTGGGAATCGAACAGGGCATTAGCAGAGATGAATTACCGCACAAATGATACATCACTATGACGTCATATCAATTTTTATGACATCATTAATATTTTTTGACATTTTTTGTTTCACAACCCAGAGTTTTCATCGGATCTTCGTGAAACTTGCCATGTATATGCAGAAAGCCCACGCGCAGGCAGTAACCATCTTCGATTTTGGAAATTCTTCCTAGAAAAAAAGTTGACGTCATAATATCGCCGCTAATGGAAATCGCCTATACCATTATCTCCGAAACTAGGCAAGCTGTTTGAATTTTGTTTGTGGGAATCAAGCCGGGCATTAGCACAGAGAATTTATCGCAAGCCTAATACATCACAATGACGTCATATTCGTTTTATGACGTCATCATTAAGAGGACATGGATCTTAGCTCATTCGAGCTTGTTTAAGAGGTAATGTGTTCTATGGTCAGGTTGCGTTTCTAGCAGATGCAAAATGTCAACAATGTAATTGCAAACTATAACTCACAGACCAAATGAACACTGAGAACTGTAAATTATAACTTTACAAAGCAAAACGTAAATGGTAGAGACAATTGCACATTGTTAACTGCATGTACGGTACATAGCATGTCACGGAGTTGGCCTAAGTTTATGCTAATAAGACTTTCCGATGAGCTTGGATATACATGTAAAGATCATAATTGGGCTTAAGGACTTGTGAACTTAGATCAGTCGTAAGACTAAGTAGAACACTCATTGTTACTCCACCAAAACATGTACCATACAATATACCATGATAGGATAAGGAGGAAGGAAAGCAACACATGATATTTGATCAGGGCAATCGATACGATTCCATGTAAATTGGTCATGCATTATGGAATCAGAAAAATAGAGACTTGACACCTGAACCACAGTCACACACAGGTAGTTGAAGTCTGTTGTTTAAAAGGCCTTGAGTCATTTAAATGTAACTTTCAAAGCATTAAATGTTTTGTGTCTGTGGGATGAACAATGTCTCCAGACTCTTCATATAACAGCACATGGTACACATCGGCATGTGCTCAGCTATCGTGACCACCCACAGAGCACACACAATCAGGCGACCATGCCTGAGAATTTGGAAACCACACTTCAAGTAATGGAGCCGGTTGTGACCCTGATTCTGAAGGGTTGGAGTAAACAGGCCATTTAACCAAATACTAATAAAACAGGACTAGTGTCACAATATTTGCGAAGAAAAAAACTCACTCTTTAGTTACAATTACTGTTTTATGACCGTGAGCACATGAAGCAAAGTGGGGTTCAGCAATTGGTTCATATCCATTGTCTGTCTGTTTGTCTGTCTTATCAGTTTATGATCGATGAACAACTTATTTAAATTGATTATTTTATTTTGAACAAGAATCGGAACATGAATAGGAAGACCAGTCTGTCGTTTTACCGTACCTTGGCACAGAGTTTGCCCAACCACACATGCACAGAAAGGAGTGAGATAATAATTTTCCTCTGTCTGCCTGCCTGGCAGTGAAACAAAATTGAAAATCATTCCAAACAGAAAACTTACTGTTTATAAGGATGTTATAAAGGACACAAACAACAGGCATGAAGAACTAATGTAGTGTTAGATAAGGTAATATGTTAAAGGCATTGGGAAAAATGGCAGGAAACCCAGAATTTATTTCGTTATATACCTATAAACCTTTTTAATCCTTGATTTAAATTGAATTATATTGGAGTGTATACGCCGATTTACACCGATGCTGGATGGATTGGCCGAACTGGCTTTTTACTCCCTCAGACTGTGTTCAATCAATGGCAGCGTTTGCACACATGGGAACTTAGGAGAGAAACAAGGCTCTTACTTAGCTCTCTTAAAACCAACGGGGTTATTTCCAAAACCAAACCAGGGGAAAATTGACCCAGCAAAGGAATATGATGTCGATTGGGATAAGGAAAAAAGGGGGAACACGGAACCAATAATAAATAATTTAAAACAATGAGAGATAAAACTTATGGTGCCACACACCAGATTAAATCACAGACAGGAAGAGGAACAAAAACTAGGGGGCTTATCGCGGGGTGGGGTTGGGGGGGAGGGGTATGGTGGTGCTGAAGAAGCCACATACACGCAAGATGAACACGTGATGAGGACATGGTGATGACCACGAAGGAGGCAGCAGGGAGATGAACAGGCACAGGGCAGAGGCAGGCAGGCAGGACGATCTCCTCAGAGAAAACTCTCCTCACTGTCCACAATCATTCTCCCAGAGTCAGGCTCTCCTCAGACCTCGCTCAGACCTCGATCTCCTCAGACAAGCGAACCCATGTGATCCAGGCTCCTCCCCTCGCTCTCTGGACAACACTCAGTGCCTTCCGGCATCCATAGCTCTGCCCCTGATGGTCTGAAGCTCCGCCCCTGATAGTCCATAACTCTACCCCCTGGATGTGTCCATAGCTCCGCTCCCCTCTCTATTGCCTGGAAGTCACTTTGCCACCCGGTCCCACCTGGTGGGACATTACAAGGGGTTATACATACAATTTCCTCAACCTTAATCCCTAATTAATTATTTCATCCATCCATTGGAACCATACTCTGTACAGAGCGTTGGTGCTGCCTAAGTAGTCTCCTCGGCTACTGGGCACAATCCTGGACGGGTCGCCACTCCAACACTGGATACCAGCAAGCTGGCACTCATTTTGCCGACCTTGGAAGGATGACAGGCGGAGTCAACCCCACCGGGAATTAATTCAATAGCTGAGTGGGATTTTAACTCAGGATCATAGAATCCCAAGCCCTCCACCCTAACCATGAAGCCAAAACCAGGCATTAATTGATTATTACCATGCACCATCCCCTGTATGGTGCACATTCATACAAGACAATTCTTAAGCTCTGATTCCCTACTTATTACGTTGAGAGGGGCAAGCTACTCGTACGTGGATCATGCTACTGTATACATTTCTGTCTGTTGTTAGGTAATATATACGGACCCCCCCTCACAACAACAATATCTTGTCGGACCCCGTTATTCACTGATTCGCTATTTGCGGACCTTGTGTATCAGTGGGTCATAAAGTGTAACCTATTTCAACATTCGCTTTTTTTTTTTAAGTTTTAAAAAAATATTTATTTATTTATTTAACACCTCAGGACTGGTCTCCTATGTCCACCTGGAAAAAAAAGGTACAAAATAGATCCCCTTAACTGCAGCCAAATTAGCTTTCTTCCATTCATCAGCAAAGTCATGGAATCCATCATCACAGTTAACATAAAATTATTTCTTTTCTCCAACAAGCCTCATCTCAGATCATCAATTCGGATTCAGACCTAGTCACTCAACCGTGGATATGCTGCTTCTACTCTCCCAACAATCATGGAGGCCCTCAATATCAGACATGAGATCAAGGCCGTTTCTCTGGACATATCTCGATCTTGTTTTTCAGTCTGGCATCCTGCCTTGCTCTCCAAGCTGTTTGCATATGGAATCCAAAGCCAACTCGACCATTGGATTACTGACTTCCTCGCCTCTTGTAGTCAATGTGTGGCTCTCACCGGAACCCTTTTATCTCCTGTCCCTATGGAGTACCCTCAAGGCAGTGTTCTAGGCCCCATATTATTCCTAATCTTAATTAATATGCCTGGTATTGGCTGAATGGTGAGGGTGGCGGGCTTTCGATCCGAGGGTCCTGAGTTAAAATTCCACTCAGCTGTTGAATTAATACCAGGTGGGGTTAACTCAGCCTGTTATCCTTCCGCGGTTGGTGAAATGAGTGCCAGCATGCTGGTATACTTTGTCGGAGTGGCGACCCATCCAGGATTGTGCCCAATAGCCAAGGAGACTGCTTAAGCAGCACCAACGCTCTGCACAGAGTATACCCAGGTCAAAAAACCAGTAAAGACCAGTAGCTTACTGGTCAACTGGTACCAGTTGAAAACCAGTAGCCAACTGGTACCAGTAAAGCCAGTTGGTTTCTTATTGGTTTTAATATGGAAATTGGAATAGAGTGATATATTACCAGTTGAAATACATGTATTTAACTAACTGGTATCAACTGGGACCAGTACATTGTAACTGGTATCAACTGGGAGACCAGTACATTGCAACTGGTATCAACTGGGACCAGTACATTGCAACTGGTATCAATTGGAACCAGTAAGACTTTAACTGGTACAAATATGAGCTACTGGTTTTTTCAACTGGGAAATTGGAATTCTGACTGAATTTAACTGGTACCAGTTGAAACCAATAGAGACCAGTTAAAGACCAATTAGAACCAATAGAGACCAGTTGAAAATGTGTACTGGTTTTAACTGGTTTTTCGACCTGGGTAGTCACAATCTCCTCCACCTCCTCTTCATTAATGATCTCTGACTCTGGAAAAATATTCTTTAATTCTTTGCTGATGACTCCACTCTCTGCTGTGAAATCTCTCATCCTTCTGATAGACAAGTAGCCTCTTCCCTCTCCTCAGACATTGACAAAATCACAAATTGGTCAAACACAATTTTGCTTGTGTATCCATTTTGTCCACCCTTTGTGTTCTCCCTTATCCCTCATCGTTACCTGCGTCCTTCAGTTGTCTGTCTCCCTCTACTTCATTTGTTATGTTATGTCCTGATTTGTTGTCATCACTCTTCCACGAGCCGAGATCATGTTAAAAAAAAAAAAAATTTTAAATGCCCCGACTGACATTCTCCAGAGCCTGATATTCACCATATTTTTTCAGGAACGCATCCCCCATGAATAGTGGGGACCGACAATACTTGAAGACGAGAACACAAATCACCTTCATAGCAAACGCAGTGATCTTCATACTTAACGCGTGCACATGAGAGAATAGGAAACAACAACAACAACAACAACAACAACAACAACACAATACCTTGGCAATTTGGAATCCGTGTCGTTGGCTATGACCCTTTTGCCTCCGTTTTTTTTGTTTGCTTCTGTTTTTTTTGTTTCCGGTTTTTGTCATGGGGAATGATGCATGCCGGGAGATAAAGGCATCGTCGGAGACATGAAAGACCCAAATAATATGGAATAGGCAAAGCCTAGAAGCTAACGTAGAATTCTTCTTACATTCGCTTCTTAAGTATTAAACCGTCTTTTTGCAATGAAAAAATAAATATTACCTTAACATTACCTTCACAACAACTACACCGCCGAGAACAGGATCTCATCTGCAAAAATAAATATTACCTCAACATAACCTTCACAACAACAACTACACCGCCGAGAACAGGATCTCATCTGAAAAAAAAATATATTACCTCAGCATTACCTTCACAACAACAACGACACTGCCTAGAACAGGATCTCATGTGAAGAAAAAAAAATCCTCAACATTACCTTCACAACGACATCTACACTGCCTTTAACAGGATCTCATCTAAAAAAATTAATACTACCTCAATATTATACCTCTACATTAGCTTCACAACAACAACTACACTGCCTAGAACAGGATCTCATCTGCAAAAATAAATATTACCTCAACATTACCTTCACAACGACAACTACACCACCTAGAACAGGATCTCATCTCAAAAAATAAATATTACCTCAACATTATACCTCAACATTACCTTCACAACGACAACTACACCGCCTAGAACAGGATCTCATCTAAAAAAATAAATATTAACTCAGCATTATCCCTCTACATTACCTTCACAACAACAACTACACTGCCTAGAACAGGATCTCATCTAAAAAAATTAATATAACCTCAACATTATACCTCAACATTACCTTCACAACAACAACTACACTGCCTAGAACAGGATCTCATCTAAAAAAATTAATATTACCTCAACATTACCTTCACAACAACAACTACGCTGCCTAGAACAGGATCTCATATAAAAAAATAAATATTACCTCAACATTATACCTCTACATTACCTTCACAACGACAACTACACCGCCTAGAACAGGATCTCATCTAAAAAAATAAATATTACCTCAACATTATACCTCTACATTACCTTCACAACGACAACTACACCGCCTAGAACAGGATCTCATCTAAAAAAATAAGTATTAACTCAACATTATCCCTCTACATTACCTTCACAACGACAACTACACCGCCTAGAACAGGATCTCATCTAAAAAAATAAGTATTAACTCAACATTATCCCTCAACATTATCTGCACAACGACAACTACACCGCCTAGAACAGGATCTCATCTAAAAAAATAAGTATTAACTCAACATTATCCCTCAACATTATCTTCACAACGACAACCACACCGTCTAGAACAGGCTTTCATCTAAAAAAATAAATACTAGAAGCGATCGTAGAATTCTTACATTCGCTTCTGACTTTACCTGTAACTTCTTCATAACTCTATTCGCAATTTCCGGTTACTTCGGCCTGGATTCGGGATCAGCGATCAAATAACGTAAATCACGATTAAAAATTATTTTTTGATGATACGGGAGATATCTTTATTAAAATCAGTGGAGGAAATATGCACCATGTCTGATATTAGCGAACGCAGTGAGCTTCATACTTAATGAGTGCACATGAGAGAATAGGAAACAACAACAACAACAACAACAACACAATACCCTGGCTATTTGGAATACGTGTCGTTGGCTATGACCTTTTGCTTCCAGTTGTTTTTAAATGCTGTGCGGTGTATAAACACGATTGGGTTTTATTTCTATCTTGTGAATATTACTTAACGCGTGCACATGAGAGAATCGGAAACAACAAAAACAACACAATACCCTGGCAATTGTGAACCCGTGTGGTTGGCTATGACCGTTTTGCTTCCGTTTTTTTTTTGCTTCTGCTTTTTTTTTGTTTCCGGTTTTTGTGATGGGGAATGATGCATGCTGGAGAGATAAAGGCATCGTCAGAGACATGAAAGACCCAAATAATATCAGACATGGTGTATATTTCCTCCACTGATTTTAATAAAGATATCTTCCGCATCATCAAAAAATTTTTTTAATTGTGCTTTACATTATTTGATCACTGATTCCGAATCCAGGCCGAAATAACCGGAAATTGCGTATACAGTTGTGAACAAGTTATAGGTAAAGTCAGAAGCGAATGTAAGAAGAATTTTACGTTCGCTTCTAGTATTTTTTTTAGATGAGATCCTGTTCTAGGCGGTGCAGTTGTTGTTGTGAAGGTAATGTTGAGGTAATATTAATTTTTTTTAGATGAGATCCTGTTCTAGGCGGTGTAGTTGTCGTTGTGAAGGTAATGTTGAGGTAATATTTATTTTTTTTAGAAGAGATCCTGTTCTAGACGGTGTAGTTGTCATTGTGAAGGTAATGTTGAGGTATAATGTTGAGTTAATATTTATTTTTTTAGATGAGATCCTGTTCTAGACGGTGTAGTTGTCGTTGTGAAGGTAATGTTGAGGTATAATGTTGAGGTAATATTAATTATTTTAGATGAGATCCTGTTCTAGGCGGTGTTGATGTCGTTGTGAAGGTAATGTAGAGGTATAATGTTGAGGTAATATTAATTCTTTTAGATGAGATCCTGTTCTAGGCGGTGTCGATGTCGTTGTGAAGGTAATGTGGAGGTATAATGTTGAAGTAATATTAATTTTTTTAGATGAGATCTTGTTCTAGGCGGTGTAGTTGTCGTTGTGAAGGTAATGTTGAGGATTTTTTTTTCAGATGAGATCCTGTTCTAAGCGGTGTTGTTGTTGTTGTGAAGGTAATGTTGAGGTATAGTGTTGAGGTAATATTTATTTTCTCAGATGAGATCCTGTTCTCGGCGGTGTCGTTGTTGTGAAGGTAATGTTGAGGTATAATGTTGAGGTGGTATTAATTTTTTTAGATGAGATCCTGTTAAAGGCGGTGTAGATGTCGTTGTGAAGGTAATGTTGAGGATTTTTTTTTCTTCAGATGAGATCCTGTTCTAAGCGGTGTAGTTGTTGTTGTGAAGGTAATGTAGAGGTAATATTTCTTTTTTTAGATGAGATCCTGTTCTCGGCGGTGTAGTTTTTTCAGCTGAGATCCTGTTCTAGGCGGTGTAGTTGTTGTTGTGAAGGTAATGTTGAGGTAATATATTTTTTTTCAGATGAGATCCTGTTCTAGGCGGTGTAGTTGTTGTTGTGAAGGTAATGTTGAGGTATAATGTTGAGGTAATATTAATTTTTTTAGATGACATCTTGTTCTAGGCAGTGTAGTTGTCGTTGTGAAGGTAATGTTGAGGTAATATTTATTTTTGCAGATGAGATCCTGTTCGAGTCGGTGTCATTGTTGTTGTGAAGGTAATATTGAGGTAATATTTATTTTTTCATAGCAAAAAGACTTTAATTTGATATATTTAAGAAGCGAATGTAATAAGAATTATACGTTCGCTTCTCGGCTTTGCCTATTCCATATTAATACTTCAAAGAACCATGCAACATATTGATATATAGCATGAAAGGGCGTTGTATGTTTATCGGGGTGAAGAAGAGACCTCCATCATGGATATGTTCCGATCAATAAAGCCTCCATCTCCTAGATTGTGACTCAATGTCATCTTACCACAGTATATAAGGGTAATTGGTGTGTAAGATTGTTCCAGTGGTGCGAAACTTTCAGATTTTTAAAACGATCTTGAAAATCGTTATTTTATTAAAATTGAAGTGCATGAGGGCCTTACCATTCATGGGTTTCCACTTTGTGGATTCGCTCTATCACGATGAATTTATTGAGGCAATGTTTACGGATTGCGGTCAATGCGCTCGAATAATCGTGTGTTGGGTGAAATATTTCCATATTTATTCACCAAATTAACTTGGACTGTCAACACAATAACCCCCTCAACTCCTCTAACATCATCATCACCATCATCTCCATCAACTCCTCTTTATCATTGCCATCATCATCACTATGCCATTGTTGGATCAAGTTTATCATCACTATTATTATTATTAAAGGAAAGTTTCATGATCTTAATTCCTCAAGAAAATAAACTTTATTTTCTGTTCTTAATGGAGGAAAATAATACTTCATTTTATGTTCTTAATAACTCTTTTATTAATGGAAATAAATAACACAAAAACAATGCACAAATATGTTAATTAAGCATACAATTTGGACAAATTTTGAAATGGAAGTCCCTAACCTGACCCTAATTTCCCCATTACCCCCTAAATGTGTGGATTTGCAAACTTAGAGGGTAATGGCACCACTAATGGCCAAAATCTGGATCCGGGCGGAGGTATGCACTCTACCGAGTGCCCTTCTAGTTACCCTCGCCGAAGGAGAGGGTATTGTGTTTGGGTCTGTTTGTTACTTAGCGAAAAAAAACTTTTTTGCCAAGTCTGTCTGTTTGTCACACGATTTTTGAACACAGTTTTCAAGCAATCGTTCTGAATTTTTTGGTGCATGTAGTTGACCGGTCAAGGGCAACAACGCCTAATTTTGGTGAAGATCTGAATCCATATTCGGATCTGAGAATTTTTTAAGTGATTCTTCACCATTGAAAGATAAGGCCAAAAATGATATATAGCACGATATCGCAAAGTTATGCATTTATTCCGCAGAAAGTTTGTGGACAGGTTGGGAGTGTGACAAGGAGGAATTGATTCAATTTTAGTGAAGATTCGTATCCAGATCCCGATACGAGAATTTTTCAAGTAGTTCTTCACCACTGAGAGATGGAGCCAAAAACTATGTGTAGTATGATGCACCACATGGCCAAAAGTATGTGGACACGTGCTCGTACAACATCACATTTCCAAATCATGGGCATTAATATGGAGTTGGTTCCCCCTTTCCTGCTACAACAGCCTTCACTCCACGAAGGCTTTCCACGAGATGTTGGAACATTGCTGTGGAGATTTGCTTCTATTCAGCCACAAGAGCATTCAGCCACAAGTGAGGTCAGGCACTAATGTTGGGTGATTAGTTCTGGCTTGCAGTCAGCGTTTCAATTCATCCCAAAGGTGTTCAATGGGGTTGACGTCAGGACAATGTGCAGGCTAGTCAAGTTATTTTACACCAATCTCGACAAACCATTTCTGTATGGATCTCGCATTGTGCACGGGGGCATTGTCATGCTGAAACAGGAAAGAGCCTTCCCCAAACTGTTGTCACAAAGTTGGAAGCACAGAATGGTCAAAAATGTCATTGTATGTGCTAGCTTTAAGATTTCCCTTCACTGGAACTAAGGGGCTGAGCCAAAACCATGAAAAACAGTCCCAGACCATTATTCCTCCTCCACCAAACTTTACAGTTGACACTATGCATTCAGGCAAGCAGCGTTCTCCTGGCATCCGTCAAACCCAGATTCGTCCGTCAGACTGCCAGATGGTGAAGCATGGTTCATCACTTCAGAAAACGCCTTTACACCAATCCAGCCGCACTTGGCATTACACATGATGATCTTAGGCTTGTGTGCGGCTGCTTGGCCATGGAAACCCATTTCATAAAGCTCTCGACAAACGGTGTTTGTGCTGACGTTGCTTCCAGAGTCAGTTTGGAACTCGGTAGTGAGTGTTGCAACTGGCAACCGAAGATTTTTCCACGCTACGCGCTTCACCACTTGGCGGTCCCGTTCTGTGAGCTTGTGTGGCTTACCACTTCGTGGTTAAGCTGTTGTTGCTCCTTGACATTTCCACTTCACCACAACAGCACTTACAGTTGAGAGGGACATCTCTAGCAGGACAGAAATTTGATGTACTTACTTGTTGGAAAGGTGGCATCCTATGACGGTGCCATGTTGAAAGTCACTGAGCTCTTCAGTACAGCCCATTCTACTGCCAATGTTTGTCTATGGAGATTGCATGGCTGTGTGCTTGATTTTATCCACCTGTCAGCAACAGGTGTGGTTGAAATAGCCAAATCCACTAATTAGAAGGGGTGTCCACATACTTTTGGCGATGTAGTTTATCTTGAAAAGTTGTGGATGACTTGTGACAAAACGAGGTGGAAGAGTTGGTTAGGTGACAAGAACAAGCCAATTTGATTTTGGTTAAGGTCCGGATTCAGATCCGAACTATGAGTGAGATACAAAATTTAAACTGTTCAGCCTGGTGAAAGTATGTGCTCCACCGAGTGCCCTTCCATTTCACCAAGTGTCACTCCATGAGTGATTTTTGGATTCGCTATATATGCTAGATATCCCTTATTGTCGGGATTTCCGTGTGTGTGTGTGTGTGTGTGTGTGTGTGTGTGTGTGTGTGTGTGTGTGTGTGTGTGTGTGTGTGTGTGTGTGTGTGTGTGTGTGTGTCTGCAACGCGAGGCTCCAGAGCACAAACCAGCGAACCGATTTCGATGAAACTTTGCCAACATGTGCAGTATTTGTTGTGAATGTGCGCGTTTGAATTTCGTTGCCGAGCAACCACCCGTTGCTGTGCAGCGGCCGAAAAACCGCGTACAGTATTTTCAATACTTGTCCTTCAGTTTCGAATGTGGAGATTCGAGACTTCAGAATTAAACACTTCGAGATATTTAGAAAATTTTACTTGAGCCGATTTTTGATTGAGGTTTTATTTTTCAAATGGTAGTCCTTCAAAAATCGGGTGTCTATTCACCGTCATTTTTTATGAGGAGCTTAGGAAAGTGGACGGAGCTTAGGGAAAGTGGACGTGGTTGATGAAAAGTGGGAGTGGCGTAGGAAAGTGGGCGTGGCTTATGAAAAATATTGTGTGACTCAGGAGGTGTGGTCAAACATGAGCATTGAGAGAAGTTTATCGGGTTTTCCCGTCTGTGGTGTGTGTGTGTGTGTGTGTGTGTGTGTGTGTGTGTGTGTGTGTGTGTGTGTGTGTGTGTGTGTGTGTGTGTGTGTGTGTGTGTGTGTCTGCAACACGAGGCTCCACAGCACAAACCAGCAAACCGATAATTTATTTATTTACCGAAAGCGATTCCACACCCACACACCACCTCCAATTATTTATTTATTGACCGAAAACGATTCCACGATCCACACACCACCTCCAATTAATTATTTATTTACCGAAAACGATTCCACGACCCACACATCACCTTTAATGATTTATTTATTTACCGAAAACGATTCCACCACCCACACACCACCTCCAATTATTTATTTATTTACCATTTCGGATTCTCCCGACACACCACCTCCAATTATTTCTTTATTTACCGAAAACGATTCCCCACCCACACACCACCTCCAATTATTTATTTATTTTCTATTTCGGTTTCTCGTGCCAACACACCACCTCCAATTATTTATTTATTTACCGTAAACGATTCCACGACCCACACACCACCTTTAATTATTTATTTATTTACCGTAAACAATTTCACGACCCACACTCTGCCTCCAATTATTTATTTATTTTCCGTAAACGATTCCACGATCCACACGCCACTTTAATAATTTATTTATTTACCGAAAACGATTCCCCACACACACCACCTCCAATGATTTATTTATTTACCGAAAACGATTCCACGATCCACACACCACCTTTAATTATTTATTTATTTACTGAAAACGATTCCACCACCTCCAATTATTTATTCATTTTTTATTCCACCACCCACACACCACCTCCAATTATTAATTTATTTACCATTTCGGATTCTCCTCCCGACACACCACCTCCAATTATTTATTTATTTACCGTAAATGATTCCATGACCCACAGACCGCCTCCAATTATTTATTTATTTACCGTAAATGATTCCACGACCCACACACCACCTTTAATTATTTATTAATTTACCGTAAACAATTTCACGACCCACACTCCGTCTCCAATTATTTATTTATTTTCCGTAAAGGATTCCACGATCCACACGCCACTTTAATTATTTATTTATTTACCGAAAACGATTCCCCACCCACACACCACCTCCAATTATTTATTTATTTAGCGCAAAACGATTCCACGATCCACACACCACCTTCAATTATTTATTTATTTACCGAAAACGATTCCACCACCCACACACCACCTCCAATTATTTATTTATTTACCGTAAACGATTCCACGATGCACACACCACCCTTAATTATTTATTTATTTATTTACCGTAAACAATTCCACAACCCACACTCCGCCTCTAAGTATTTATTTATTTTCCGTAAACGATTCCACGATCCACACACCACCTTCAATTATTTATTTATTTCCCGAATATGAGTCCACGACCCACACACCACCTCCAATTATTTCTTTATTTTCCGTAAACGATTCCACCACCCACACACCACCTCCAATTATTTATTTATTTTCCGAAAACGATTCCCCACCACCTCCAATTATTGGATTCGCTAGATATCCCTTATTGTCGGGTTTTCCGTCTGTGTGTGTGTGTGTGTGTGTGTGTGTGTGTGTGTGTGTGTGTGTGTGTGTGTGTGTGTGTGTGTGTGTCTGCAACGCGAGGCTCCACAGCACAAACCAGTGAACCGATTTCGATGAAACTTTGCCAACATGTGCAATATGTGTTGGGAATGTGCGCATTTGAATTCCGTTGCCGAGCAACCACCCGTTGCAGTGCAGCGGCCAAAAAACCGCGTACAGTATTTTCAATACTTGTCCTTCAGTTTTGAATGTAGAGAATCGAGACTTCGGAATTAAACACTTCGAGATATTTAGAAAATTTTACTTGAGCCGATTTTTGATTGACGTTTTATTTTTCAAATGGTAGTCCTTCAAAAATCGGGTGTCTATTTACCGTCATTTTTTATGAGGAGTGCCAGTTGGCAAAATACGCAATAGGAAAAATCTTGTCAGGCAGAGGAACAATTGTATGTGAACCAATACTGCTTGGCAATGAATTGTCGTCGGTGGATCGGTCAGAATGAAAAGCATCATATCCAGCGCTTCGATCCGAGCGAATCCCTCGTCGCCTACGGGCTTGTTCATTTGTTTGTCTGCCTGTCTGTTTGTTTGTCCGCACAAAACTTTTGTGTCTTTCTCCACACCCGTTGTCGGATTGAGACGAAAATTTTCACCATAGGTGCAACTACTCATGTAGAATGTTGTAAACTATAACATCATAGGTCACGTGGTGTGGCAGCCATGTTGGAAAATGGAAAAACTTTGGACCTCTGTATCTCTGAAACCACACCAAGGAAAAAAATGAAACTTGGCACATGGCAAGTACTCCTCATGGGCAATAATTATTTTTTTTATGACGACATAGGTGCCTTCGTTATGACGTCGTAATTGCTTATGTAGAATGCTAGATCTAATCAGTATGAATAATTTTGAGGGTAATCGAGAGATAAAATCGTCGACAGAAAATTTTTTGATGATGTCACTGGTCACGTGATTCAGCAGCCACAATGTTTTAAATATAAAAAAAACCTTCAAAAACTCTCTGAAGTGGCTGAACAGATTGAGGCGAAACTTTACACGTATTACCACCTATCCATGAGGAACAAAAGGTTCACACATGTGACATGATAGATCACATGGTTTAGGCAGCCAGATTGGATTTACCCAAAAACCTATTAAATATCTTCTTCTCCAGAATGGCTGGACAGATCGAGAGGAAACTTCACTGAACTGCTCCCCAAGCCATGGGTGTACAAGTTTGTTAAGGAATAATTGATGGGTCACATGGTTTGGCAGCCATATTGGATTGAAGAAAAATATTAAATAATATTGATATTGGAATATAATAAGAAAAATGTTGGAGGGGGATCATTTATTAATCAAAAGAGGTGGTGTTAACATTGTACAGGAATTTAGTGAGGCCACATCTAGAATATTGTATGTAGTTTTGGTCACCCAATTCCGGAACGACAGAGATGCCATAGAGAGGTTTCAGCAGGGCAACTAGATTGATTCGGGGCCTAGCTCGACTGAGCTATGAGGAGCGGCTGAAGGAGGCAGGGCTTTATTCACAAGAAAGGAGGCGGTTACGAGGAGATATGAGGGAGATGTTAAAGATAATGAAAGGTATAGATAAAATAAGTGAAA
This sequence comes from Eptatretus burgeri, assembly GCF_056783735.1. NCBI lineage: Eukaryota > Metazoa > Chordata > Myxini > Myxiniformes > Myxinidae > Eptatretus > Eptatretus burgeri. The sequence goes on from NC_140964.1 coordinate 72,266,795, forward strand.
ATGAATTATTCAACAGAGTGGACAGTGATAGGAACAGGGGACATAACCTGAGAGTAAAGAAGAGGAGAGTTAAGATGGTAGTAAGGCAGGGGTCTTTTACTTGAAGAGTATTTCATGCATGGAATGGTCTCCCTGAAAAGGTAAAGTCAGCAGAAACAGGAGATAAGTTTAAATTGGAATTAGATAGGCACCTGGATGTTATGGAGATAGAGGGGTTGAGGGATGTTGACAGGACCTTTACGTAGTTTGAGTATTGATGGGTGATTGTGTGCATGTGTACCGAGTGCAGTTGGTGGGGGTCTCGTCAAGGGGTGTTGTGTGGTTGATGTGCGCTTTTAACCAAGCCCATGCCTCCTCCCCTGAGAAAAAAAAAAAATATATATATATATATATATATATATATATATATATATATATATATATACATACACACACACACACACACACACACACACACACACACACACACACACACACACACACACACACACAACACTTAAAAGACATAAATAAATAAATAAATTTTGCATTTTCTTCTTCAGATCTTGTGTTGATAAATTGGTGCAGCATTGATGTCACGCAGGCATTTTTGGCTGAATCACGCAGGGCTGAATGGCCTCGACCTGTTTCTGATTTTCTTGAATGATGTTTTCTCTGAAACTGCTAAAGCAATCGATATGAAACTTCAAAATTATGATCTAGTCGTGATGGGGAATTATACGTTTTACATTTCAACTTGATCGGACACATGGTCTGGCAACCAGAATTATTTAATATTTTTGATCTGGGTTATTTTTATTTTTTTGATATAAATATATATATTTTCTTTTCTTCATAAGGCTCACTTGGTTGAGCCTGGATGGGTTTGAGGCGAGAGGAGTAGCAGCTGAAATGCGAATCCTATCCAGGTTCCTCCTGATGACTTCATCTTTATTTTATTTATTTTTTTCTTGTTTGAGTTCCTTCTGATTACTCCAATGCAGGACTGTACCTATTTGGTCTTCCATTTGATTAAAATTTAATTTATTTTAATCCCATTCTGAATTCAATTGAGTAATAATAAACGTCATGGGTCAGGGTCAGGTGTCCAATAAAGTGGGACGTCTTGGTCATCACTACCAGCAATTATAAAGTGGCAGTTCTCGTTATATCTTATTAATTACATAACACACACCAGGACACAAACACCACACAAAACATGTTCTGACGAGGGTCTGCAATCTATGATTGCTTTTTCTAGTTATTCCTGTTTTTCTGGTCGTGTTCTCCATCAATTTTTCAGTCCCAAACTGTATCCTGATGTGTTGAATCGTCCAGTTTATGTCCTGGGTAAAATCAGGCCTACAGGTGATAGTCGGATGATGGCTTCACTCTGTTTTTTGCCTTGTTTTCGCTCTTTTATCCCAGGTATTGTTACTTTTGCTCCCTCAGCTCAATCCATTTCCCCTCCCCGCTCAAAAATACAACGCATCACTCCTTCTTCACTCTGAAAAAACTCCCAAATAAAGGACAACAAACAACAACAACAACTTTGTTAGAAAAAGAAAACAAGCATTTATCTCAATGCTCAGTTACTCATTTTCCTATCCCTTCTTCTTTTCAATATCTGAATCTTCACTGAATAAAACGTTTCTCTTCCTCCAAGAGCTGTTCATAACATTTTACAAAACGTTTCCAAAATATATTTTAAAATGCCTTACTCTGCCTATTACTCCATCAGGAATAATCCGTTCATGCTTATTCTTCATCAAAATCCCATCCTTTTCTCTTTCACAAGGCTTATTTCCCCAAACCCCTTTACTCCCAAATGCTTAATTCATCCAGCCAACGCTTTCACTTAAAGCCAATTTTTCTTCCATGCCTTCAACCAAAAATATTCTCACCACCATCCCACAAATCAAGTCTGTCGCAGCCTATCCAGTCTGGGAATCCTGAGGCATCCATTTTAGGGAGGCTGTGTGCACACACCAATAATTTCCCCTTCACATCCATTCATGACGTCAAACCCCTGCATGTCAGTTGCCAAACCCCCCCCCCCCCATGTCCTCCCAACAGGGATGACTGCATATATATCTATCTCTCTCTCTCTCTCTCTCTCTCTCTCTCTCTCTCTCTCTCTCTCTCTCTCTCTCTCTCTCTCTCTTTCTCTCTCTCTCTCTCTCTCTCTCTCTCTCTCTCTCTCTCTCTCTCTCTCTCTCTCTCTCGACATAGACCAAGTTTTAATCACTCACCCCAATGGTCTCTTCCTCATACGTGGTGATTTTTATTGTCGCCATGCTAATTGGGTGGGTGTTGGTACCTCTCTTACCAGCCATGGCACTTCTGCAAAGAACTTCTGTGATTCCATGCGACTGACTCAAACTGTGAACTCTCCCACCTGGATTTCTGTCAATGGCAAATCTTCCCTTCTGGATTTGGTGATGACCAACTTCCCCACCAATGTATCTTGCTCTTCCTTTGCTCCAATTGGTTCATCTGATCATGTGCTTGTGAAGGTCAATATCGCTCTGGCCATTCTCAGGGAATATCCTCGGTGCCTTTTAGGTGATGAGTAGTTCTGATTTGCAAAGGAATGACTTGGAATGACTGGCCTTGGAGGCCAGCTTTGCGATGTGGTCAGCCGAGGAAAGGTTATGGCTGATGGTGTGGCCGAGAATTTCAAGAGACAAAACCTCTCCCGATGGCTTACCTGAATAGATAGGTGGATTAATTTGACGATCCTTCCAAAGTGCTAGGGTGAGACTGTGAAGTTTATCAGGATTGAAAAACATGCTTCATTTATCAGACCAGCATCTACACAATTCCAGATCAGCAGAGAGTCATGTACTGCTATCTTCCTGTCAGTGGGAAAGGGGGTACTGTATGACACAATGTGTAGTTGTCTGCAAAAGGGAAGAGAGAGTTATCCAGAGGGGGTGGTGGTCATATGGCAGCTTAGCTGCTAGGGTAGCTATCATTTCTTGAAGCACGACTGTGTCGCTGATGCAGTGCCCCTCTACCAGTACACACACTGGAACTGGTACTCATTTCGCCGACCTCGGAAGGATGACAGGCTGAGTCAACCCCCTGGTGTATTAATTCAGCAGCCGACGGGACTTTAACTCAGGACCATAGGATCCCAAGCCACCACCCTAACCACTGAGCCAACACCAGGCTTGTTATCCAGAGCATCAAAGAGGTCATTCATGTAGTTGAAGAAGAATAATGGGCCCAAAACACTGCCCTTGGGAACTCAAACTTCTGTAAGGAGAGGGGAGAAGAAGGTTCCATTTATATTAACATGTTGACAGTATGAGTGAAGAATTCCACAGATCCAGGAATGGTGGTGGCCTTGTATACCACAGGCAGCAAGCTTGGAAAGCAGAACAGTATACAAAACTTTGTTGAATACCTCATATCCAGGAAGATGGTTCAAACCTCAATGGATTTTTACATGACAATAAGGACACCATGTTTTCCAAATGTTGGATGTTGTTTGTGAATTAATGTCACTTTAACATTTATTTTTATTTTTTTAATGAATGTGAAGCAGAAAAATCTGTTGAAAAATTGCAGCAAAAATACATTTTCCCTCAAAGAAATTTTATCCTAATCTTTCATTTATGCCTCTTGTTGATATTTTTCATAATTGACTGGCATTCTTAATCCAAACATTGAGAGTATTTACGTAATTTGTAAGTAATTATTACAAAGAGTTTTGATGTGGTGATGTAAGGTATGAAAGGGGTTTCATCGAGCAAGTTGAGTGGAGTTTTAGAGACGGTGGTCGGGAATAGGTTTGAAGGCAATAGCATTAAGACAAAGAAACGTAGGGGCAATACTCCAGGGTAGTCACCTGGTAGTGGCTGGGTAAGATAATCAGGGAACCACTGGTAGGCATGGATGATCTACAAAATAAATAATGCAGAAGAAAGTAAATACCTATGGATTTTTTTTAATGCCGTGAACAAACCTTGGTACATCACAGATGATAAAGGTTGTGGTCGTTTCATCGGAATTGTGTGTGGGGCTTCAGAAAAGAAACCAAATACATATTTTGGGGGGCAACACCCCGGGAGACCCTCCGAGACACCGAATTTTTTTTTTAATGGTGTGAACAATCTTTGGTACATAACGGGTGATGAAGGTGGTGGTCAAATTTCATCGGAATTGTGTGTGTAATTTCTAAGAAGAAAGCAAATAACTCTTTTGGGGGGCAAGCACACCTGTTGACCCCCTTTAACTGTGACTTTTTTAATGCCATGAACAATCTTTGGGTACATCATGGGTGATGAAGGTTGTGGTGAAGTTTCATCAAAATTGTGTGTAGTTTCTCAGAAGAAAGCAAATACTTATTTTGGGGGGCAACTCCTGTAGACACACTTAGGACCTGATTTTTTTGTTAAATGCTTTTATGAATGTTGTGAGCAAACTTTAATAATGAACGTTGTGGGAAAGTATCATCGAAATCCGATGTGTAGTTACCCTGCCCTGGCGAAGCGAAAAGCAGGGTTCGGCATTCAGTTGCGTACGTGCGTGTGTGTGGCGCACGTGCATGCGTGCGGCGCATGTGCGTGCATGCATGTCTGCAATTAAAAAAAATCATTTTCTCGGCAACCATTGGTCCAATTGACACGAAATTTTACCATTGGAGTGCCTCTGCCTGTGGAATTTTTTTCTTAATAATTGTGACGTCATTGGTCACATGGTACAGACACCATCTTGGAAAAAATTTACACCTCAAACTGCTCAATGGAAAAAATTGAAACATGGCTCATTGTCAAGCACTCCCAATGGGGAATAAGATTTGTTGATGATGATGTCATCAGTACCTTAATTATGACGTCATAATTCGACAAGTACAACGCTTGATTCGCTCAGTATGAATTTTATTTCACTGCAATTCTTAGTCCGATTGACACAAAATTTTCACCATAGGAGCGCCTCCTCCTGTAGAATATGTTAATGATAATTATGACGTCAATGGATACGTGGCACAGGCACCATTTTGGAAAAAAACTTTACTCCTCTATATCTCTGAAATCACTCATCTTGTATATTATTTCCGAGTTTGTGGTTTCGTGTCGCGCTATCTTCGACTTTGTTCTGTGCTCGAGTAATGTGATATTCGGCTTACATTACCTCAAAGACCATATGAGGTGCATGGTACAAAAAAAGTAAATAAAATGGTTCTGAAACAGTGAAGTCGTGTTCCACTTACTGCAGTAAAGTAAAATTACTACTGATACTCTGCATCAGTTCCTTTCTCAAACACACCCACCCCAACATGTCGCGCAGAGCGCGGGTTATGCTAGTGTAAAAAATTAAGACCGAGCTCATTGTCAACTCCTCCCCATGGGGAATAAAATATGTTCATGATGATGTCATCGGCACCTTCATTTTGACATCATAATTCGACAAGTACAACACTTATCCGATCATTATGAATTTTTTTCTCAGCAACTGTTGGCCTGATGGACCCGAAATTTTCACCAGAGAATTGCCTCCTCCTGTGGAATATTTTAATGACAATCATGATGTCATAAGTCATGTGGTATAGGCACCATCTTGGAAAAACCAAAAATGCATTGCACCGCAATATCTCCCAAACCGTTGACTGCACAGGGTAAGTATTCCATGAATACCATCAAGTTAATCATTGTATTGATCGAAGGCTTGCACATAAATCAAGTGGACGACTAAAATAATAGACATCAGAATATTACAAGGACATTCGTATAGAATGTACAAATACTAGGACAGCACATTTAGTGTGTGTGTGTGTGTGTGTGTGTGTGTGTGTGTGTGTGTGTGTGTGTGTGTGTGTGTGTGTGTGTGTGTGTGTGTGTGTGTGTGTGTGTGTGTGTGTCAGTCGTTGCTCACTGCTATCTCCATATGTGGGTGGGTTTGAGAAGGTGAGATGGAGACTTACCAGGTCTCAAAGTATCCACCTCCAAGAGCATGTGTGGTGTAAGTGTATGTCTTCTACATGTTTGCGCCGGACACTTCCAACCCCTCCTTATTTTTCACAAATAAAAGATAACTCCAATGCTTTCAGTCTTGTTATGCTTCAATTATCTTCGATCAGGGATACTTGATTAGTTTTTCTTGTCAATTGTCATTGACAACAAGATAATTGACAACCGCATGGCTCTTGCTGAATGGGTCGAATGTACGGTGCGAAATTGAAAATAATGTTTGCAATTTTGAGATGTCAACTATTTACAGTAAATGTGTTTCATCAGCTGCCAGAGTCATTCGAATTATTTGGAAAAGACTGGATTTTCTAGACATATCCATTCATACAGCGAGACTACTTCATTCACTCTCAAGTATTCCTTAAAGTTCGATTTTTTTCAGTTTTAAAACACTCATCAATACCGCACAGGTTAATTCGCAAGTCTGTGGTCTGAAATAGAATCGAAAAAGAGCACGGAAGAGGGATTCTTCAATTAAAAGAATAAATTGTTGTTTAAAATAAGGTAAGACAGATATTTTTATTTCAGTAATTGACTCTTTACTTGGAGGTGTGAAATTACTTATCACCACTTGTTTTTTTTTGTTTGTTTGTTTGTTTGTTTGAAGATTTTTTTTATATAACTTTGTGCAATTGCATTAAATAACTAGAAGGGCACTTAGTAGAGTGCATACCTCCACCACACAATGCCTGATCCACGAGAACATATCGAGCCCAATACATTTTCGAAATATCTCGCTATACAGTACTATATCGTTTTCAGCCCCATAGTGGGGCAACTTAGCATAACAATTGTGCATTTTGTGAGGAAAGCACCAAATTTGGCACACGAGTAGCCTATCATGTTATTAACAGATTTGGATATTGGGCCATCTCAAAATTTTTGATGGCAGTGGAAAATGGCTGCCATAGCTATCAGCGGCTGAATTTGAGATGGCCCAATATCCAAATCTGTTAATAATATGTTAGGCTACTGGTGTGCTAAATTTGGTGCTTTCCTCACAAAATGCACAAATGTTATGCTATATTTAGCTAAGATGCCCCACTACCATCTCTCAATGGTGAATAATCACTTAAAAAATTAAATAATTATCGTATCCAGATTCGGATTCAGATCTTCACCAAAATCGAATCAACTCGTCATGGTCATACACCCAACCTGTCCACCAAGTTTCATCCGAAGCCGTTCACAACCTTTTGAGACATCCTGCACACAGACAAACAAACAAATAAACAAACAGACAGAATGTGGTGAAAACATAACCTCCTTCACCTTCGGTGGCGGAGGTAAATAATAACAATAATTAATGAAATACATTTTGTGGTACCTGTTTCTGTAGACTCAAGAAAATGACTGTGCCAGACTGCCATGTTCATTGGTTGTCTTAAAATAAGGCCCTGGCTTTGCAATACAGGTTCAGTACTTTCAATAAAAGCTTGAAGATGTCTTCATAACTCATCTTAATGACAAGGAAGTGCTTAACCTTTCCACTATCTTTGCCTTCTAGACAATGGTATATGGACACAACTCTGGTTGGTCTCTGATTACCACGAGCTTGGATCACTCTTTAACTACTTGTGCTGCTTCACCTTCAGCATGGAGGGCTTGATAAGAGCCGCCCTCTCCATTACCTCAGGCCTTGCACACCTCCATATGGAAATAATAGGCACGCAAGGTGAGGACTTACCTGCTCCACACTATGACCGCTTCACAACAAAGCTTTTTCATCTGCACTGAATGGAACAATTAGCATTATTTACCCCTACAAGTCATCTTTGTTTTATTACACTCGCCAGAGGAGAGGGTATTGCTTTTAGGTCCATTTGTCTGTTTGTTTGTCCATTTGTTTGCACAGAACATGAGTATTTCTCTCTGCAACCATTTGTTGGATTGAGATGAAATTTTCACGATCGGAGTAACTACTCATGTAGAATGTTTTAATGATAACGATGACATCATAGGTTACTTGGTGTGGCAGCTATGTTGTATTTACTCGAAAACCTACAAAAAAAAAATCTTCTCCAGAACGGCTGGACAGATCGAGGGGAACATTCACAGAAATGTTCCCCATGCATTGGGGATATGAGGGTATTCATGAATAAATCATGTCACATGGTCTGGCAGCCATATTGGATTGAGCGAAAATCTTTAAAAAAAAATTATTTCTCTTGAACCACTTCATCGATCGACATGAAATGTCACAATTACGATGTAGTAGTGATGGGGAATACGTGTTTTAAATTTCAACCTGATCAGACGCATAGTCTGGCAGCCGAAATTATTTAATTTTTTGATCTGGGTTCTTTTGGAATTTTTTTTTTTAAATAAAGCTAACTTGGCTGCACCTGCATTGGTTTGAGGGTAGAGGAGTAGCAGCTGAAACCCGAAAGTCTTGGTACCCGGTCATCATTGCCAGTAGTAATAAAGTGGCAGTTATAGTTATGTCTCTTATTAGTATTACCTCTGCCACCGAAGGTGAAGGAAATTATGTTTTCACCCCTTTCTGTCTGTCTGTTTATTTGTTTTTTTTATGTACAAGATATCTCAAAAAGTTGTGGATGGATCCAGATGAAGTTTTGTGGACAGGTTGGGTGTGTGACAAGGACAAACTGGTTAGATTTTGCTGAATATCTGGATCCGATTAGTCGAATTTTTTAAAGCGATTCTTAACCATTGAGAGATAGGGCCAAAAACGATATGTAGCACGATATCTCAAAAAGTTGTAGATGGATTCGGATGAAACTTGGTCAACAGATTGGGTGTGTGACCACAACAAAGTAATTCAATTTTGGTGAATATTCGAATCCGGATCTGATAATTTTTAAAGTGATTCTTCACCATTGAGAGATCGGGCTCAAAAATGATGTATAGCACGATATTTCAAAAGTGTATTGGGCCTGATATGTTCTCGTGGATCAAGCATTACAAGGGTGAAGGTATGCGCTCTACCGAGTGCCCTTCGAGTTAATTATGTAACACACCAGTACATAAACACCACACAAAATACACTCCACAAAACGGCACAAACACCACACAAAATAAGTCCTGGCGAGGGTCTGCAATCTCTGATTGCTCTTTTTCCTGTTTTTATTTTTGTACATGTTTTTCCTTTTGTACACATCACCATTCTATATCAAGCAAATGTGGTTGCACTACTACATGAATCAAGTGGGGGCATGGAAGCCAAGTCGATAGGACACTAAACTGGTACAAGCAGATGTATGTGAAATCCAGCTGAAGGCAGAAGTATTTGACATTTGGATTCTAAGCTTCTGGAAAAAAAAGTCTGCTCCCTGTAGAATTACCCTTTTGCTTTTGGAGTGTTCATTTTAAAATCTAGCTGTTTCAATAATGACACTCGGGAAACTAATGTTACCGCTCTTTTTAGTTTATCTCTGGTGTTTGGTTAATGGTTAGGGTGACCGGCTTTGGATCCTCGGGTCCTGAGTTCAAATCCTGCTCAGCTGTTGAATTAATACCAGGTGGGATTAACTCGGCCTTTCATCCTTCCAAGGTCGGCAAAATGAGTGCCAGCATGCTGGTATACCGTGTCGGAGTGGCGACCCGTCCAGGATTATGCCCAATAGCCAAGGAGACTGCTTAAGCAGCACCAACGCTCTGCACAGAGTATGGTCCCAATCCCCTCCTCCTCCTCTTTTTAGTTTGACTTCCAGGTGGCATCAGTGCATGATTCCTAGTTGACTTAAATTCCCTTGAGGGGAAATAGGAATGGGCCCAGGAATCTGCACGGAACAATGGGCCCAGGAATTTCCACCCTACCTCACCCTCTAAAAAAGAAGTTTGCTTCCGTGTCCATCTTGTCCACCCCTTGCGTTCTCCCCTACCACTCGTCATTACCCACATCCCTTCTTTGTCCGTCTCCATTTATTTACTTCCTTAGCCCTTCTATTGGCGTTTCCCTCTTCTCTTTTTGCTGTTCCTGATCTTATGTTGTTGTGTCCTGATCTGTTCTGTTCGTTTTTCCACGGGCCTTGACCTGGTATGCAAAAATAAATAAATAAATAAATAAAGAACATAATCCGCTATCGTGTATAATATGCAGGGCACTTTACAGATAAAATTATCAGGAAAATACCAATTTATGTGTTTAACCCGCACCCCAAAATTTACCCAGGAAAAATGAACTCCGGTTCAGGACTGGAAATTTAGTTAACCCAAAAGCAGTGTTTTTCCGATCTATGGAGAAAGCCATTTGAGATTTTTTTTTTTGGTGGAGGGGGGGGTTGTTTGTATACATAGTCAAGGCTCATGGTAGAGCTCTAGTACACTGAATGGATCAGGGCATAACATTCCAACAGGATGCAAAACACGCATGCATGAGGTGGACAAGTTGGACACCGAAGGAAACTCCAAGAAGGGAAAACTGGAAAGTGGAGGGATTTGGGTGGGGTTAACAAGGGTAGAAAAGATCATGGTTTTGGATTGGGGATGGTCTGAGATGGTGGTGAACAGCTGTCTTGAAGAGCTGGAGGACAGAATGAGATTGAAGAGAATGTGGAAGTTGATTCCACATGTGGGAAAAAAGAGGAACAAATGAGTGGAGGTGAGCAGTGATCCTGGATTTAGGTAGCTTAACCAGAAGGGGGTGATGGTGGACCATGTGAGTCCTGGAGAAAGCACCAAAAGACCAGAGGGTGCAAGACAGAGAGATCACTGACCTGACTGTAATGGTGAAGTAAGACGCCCATCGACAACTTCATCGCGGAAGATTTTAATAATTTAAAAGGCCTTTGACTCCACGGTGTCAAGCTGAGCAAGATGTGAGTCAGGGGAGCCAGCCCAGAGGGGAGAGCAGTACTCCATCAAACGGCAGATAAGGGCATTGTGGGTGGATAGGAGTTGAGGTGTACCAAGGAAGGACTTTGTATGATGGAGAATGTGCAGTCGGTGGCTTGCTTTGAAGGCCAATTTTGAAATGTTTTTTTCCAAAGATAGATCATGGCTGATAACACTGAACAACAAAATTTTTTTACTGGAGATGTGTAAAGTGATTTAGACTAATTTGGGTATGCTGATTTCAAAAATCATAACCGTTTTGCTGTATCACGTCAGGATTTTCAGTAACAGAAATATTCCCATTGCCTAGAAGTCAGGATTTCAATGAAATTTACAAAAATTCATTTATTCATTTATTTCATCATGAATGCTTCAAAATTATAGAAATTACAGAAAAACTCCACTAGAATGTAATTAAAAATGCTTTAGGCATTTGGCTTTGCGTTTGTGCTGCTCTGTGTCAGTTTCACGATGCAGGAACCAGCAGAAATCGCCCATCATGTTCGGGTTGTGCCGCCCTTGGTAACGCGTCTCCATGAGTGAAATCTCTTGGTGGAATCGCTCGCCGTGCTCGTCCGAGACTGCTCCCAAGTTGTCAGGGAAGAAGTTCAGGTGCTGGTGTAGGAAATGGATTTTCAGGGACATCCTGGAGCCAAGTTTCCTGAAGGACTCCAGCAGCTGCTGCACTATTTCTTCATAGTTGTCCGCGCGCTCGTTCCCCAAGAAGTTGTCCGTCACAGCTTTGAAGCTCCTCCACGCTGCCAGCTCTTTGGGGTTTAGAGTTGTCGGAAAAGTTTCGTCCTTCATAATCTGTCGGATTTGCGGTCCAACAAAGACACCAGCCTTGATCTTGGCCTCCGACAAGGTGTTGCCAAACTTTTCCTTGAGGTATAAAAACCCACGCCCATTCAGATCCATTGCCCGTACAAAACTTTTCATCAAGCCGAGCTTTATGTGGAGTGGTGGAAGGAAAACCTTGGCTGGGTCGACAAGGGCGACATGCTTCACGTTGTGTCGACCAGGTACATGCTCTTTTCGCTCTTCCCAATCTTTCTTCGTCCAGTGATTCTTGTCGTCTCTGCTATCCCAGAGACAAAGAAAGCACATGTATTTCGTGTAGCCTGACTGCAGCCCTAACAACAGCGCCACCACTTTCAAGTCTCCGCAGATGTGCCAGTTGAAGTCATTGTACTTGATGGAATCAAGCAGCTGCCGCATAGTCTCATAGGTCTCTGTCATGCCGAACGCGTGAGCCAGTGGGACTGATGGTTTCTCGTTGCCATTGTGGAGCAAAACAGCCTTCAAGCTGTTCTTCCCCGAGTCGATGAAGAGGCGCCAGTCTGCAGGATCGTGATCACACCCAAGTTCTTTCAACAGACCGTTGATGTCACTGCAGAATGTCATCGTGTCTTCCATCTCAAAGAACTCAGCCATGTCTCTGTGACGTGCTCTGAACAAGGATATCTTGGTGTTAGGTTCAAGTAGATTCCACTGCTGCAGCCTTGATCCAAGCAGCTCTGCCTTCGCCTTTGACAGCGAGAGATCTCTCACAAGATCATTTAAGTCTCCCTGGTTCAGAAGGTGTGATGCTTGAGTGTCGGGTTCAAAAGGTTCATCATCACCATACTCTTCACCACTGCTTACAGCTATGTTCTGATCAGCTGGAGGTGTTGGAACGGGGTTCTCGTCATCATGAGGCACAGGTTTACGAGCAGAGACGCAGTCAGCGTACTTGATGTGACCTTTATTCTTCTTATTGAAGCCGGCGATGCTTGTGCAGCAGAAATAACAATCATCATGATGATTCTGCGGCTCACGCCATATCATGGGCACTGCAAATGGCATGCTCGTGCGCTTGCCCACCAACCACTGAGTCAAGGTTGTGTGACAGCTTGTGCAGCAGATGTGTGGTGCCCAGCTCTGTTCTTGGTCCCCCACCTTACACCCGAAGTAGTGAAAGTAGGCGGCCTTCATTTTCACTGCTGTAGATATACTTCGCTGTTGATCTTTTTTGGTATACCGACCACAGACATAACAGAAGTTGTCAGGATGATTGGTACAGGAACGCCTACTCATCTTTATCTGAAAGAAAGAAATATAACACAAGTTAACAACAATTGTACGAAATAGACATGTTAAAGACATATGTAAATTTCATTGAAATCCTGACTTCTAGGCAATGGGAATATTTCTGTTACTGAAAATCCTGACGTGATACAGCAAAACGGTTATGATTTTTTGAAATCAGCGTACCCAAATTAGTCTTAATCACTTTACACATCTCCAGTAAAAAATTGTTTTTGAAATTTGTTGTTCAGTGTAATTATGAGACCCAGGAGTTTCAAGGACTGAACTTCCTCAAGAGGATTGTAAAGAAAGTAGATAGAAGGGTTTGTTATCCCTGTGTCGTAAGAGGCGACCAGGGTTGCGTCAGGAAGGGCATCCGGGGTAAAACCTGTGCCAAATCACTATGCGGATCATACGGATGATCCGCTGTGGCGACCCCTAACGGAAGCAGCCAAAAGAAGAAGAAGAAGAAGAAGATAGAAGGGTTTGCCAAACGGTCCTTTCGGCGAGAGATGGCGAGAGTGTGAGATTTGTCTGGATATAAATAAATATTCCAAGTGTTTGACCAACTTGTAATTTTTTTTTTCAAGGTCTTAAGAAAAGGAAGCCGCTGCAGTCTGCCTGTCTGAAGGAGAGGGATGTAACGACAGAGGGTGGAGTCATCAGCAAATAGATAAAGAGGATTTTCCAGAGAGTCAGAGAGATCATTGATGAAGATGAAGAATAGGACTGGGTTCAGAATACTGTCCTGGCATACTACAGCATAGAGAGAGAGAGAGAGAGAGAGAGAGAGAGAGAGAGAGAGAGAGAGAGAGAGAGAGAGAGAGAGAGAGAGAGAGAGAGAGAGAGAGAGAGAGAGAGAGAGAGAGAGAGAGAGAGAGAGAGAGAGAGAGAGAGAGAGAGAGAGAGAGAGAGAGAGAGACAGAGAGAGAGAGAGACAGAGAGACAGAGAGACAGAGAGACAGAGAGACAGAGAGACAGAGACAGACAGAGAGACAGAGAGAGAGACAGAGAGATATTGATTGATATTTTGTGGAAGAATTCACAGGCTGAGTTAGCATCAGGGGCAGTACATATTCTAGACCAGATCTAAAGAGAGAGAGGGCTGCTTGCAGTCCGTGCCAATCTGCTTGACTGAAATGCCAGACTCGCCAACGTTGAGGTAGCTCTCTGAAAATAGTCAGAGAGATGTTGCTTTTCACACGCATATAATCAGATGAACCAATTGGTGCAGAGGAAGACATATCTCATGCTTTCGATACAGTCTGGCATCCCCCGCCTTACTCTCAAAACTCTGCCGATGGCATCCGTGGCCAACTCCACACATGTCCAACTGACTTCCTTTACTCTCGTAGCCAACTTGTGGCTCTCAACGAAATTATTTTGTCTCCACTCCCAGTCAATGCTGCCGTGCCCCAAGGCAATGTTTTGGGCCCAATCCTATTCCTGATCTTCAATATCACCGTAATGCATATTATTCATTTGTTTAAAAACTTTTTTTATTGATGAATTGTATATTTTCTATTTTATATTCTGTTTTTGTAGTCTGAAGTTGATGATCTCTGGGTAGAGACACGTTTGTGCATGGCCCCAATGACCTCAAGGGGTCAGCTCATCAGTGCATTGCTCGATGAAGCCTTTGAAATCCCCCGGTAGGCACGACAATCTGTTTGCATCAGCGTTTGCACGGCCGGGGCGAGACTTCACTGTGAAGTTAAAATCCACATGTTCGGCCACCCACCTCTGACTAGTAGCATTCAGTTTGGCTGTAGTCAGCACATATGTCAGCAACCCCACCTCCTGTTTAGTAGCGGAGTAAGGCAGAGCTACTGTGCTTGGGTGGAAGACGGACATTACTGCTCACAGATTACACAGTTCTGGCTGTTATGGGACGCGAACTGTGCCTTGCTGCTCTATCAAGCTAGGAGGTGGAACACAGTACTAAACCGACGAGGTTGCATGTTCACAAGTAAATAATTATATGGTGTGTCATCCTGATGAGTTCTAACAAGGGCAAAACCATGGTTGGTGACTCATCTGTCCATTACTTGGAACTTTTAAATCCTTGGTCTTTAAAATGGACTCGAGCATACTCTGCTGAAGCTATCCAGGCAGGAAGTGAAATGGTACGCATGCGCTCATGGCGTTTAATGCCATGATGCATTTATCAGGTCAGAAGGGCCTCATGCTAAGTTTCTTTTTGTTGGAACACGCTCATTGGGTGAAACACATAATATATCTTTTGGGGGCCTATTCTCCTGACTGGTATTGAATGCATTAAAATGCTGAATAAGAATGAGTATCCTTGCTGAGGATGTAGTCAGTATTTCAGGTGTGTGTGTGTGTGTGTGTGTGTGTGTGTGTGTGTGTGTGTGTGTGTGTGTGTGTGTGTGTGTGTGTGTGTGTGTGTGTGTGTGTGTGTGTGTTGGATTTGGGACAGGAAAGCCAGCCATCGCTCATCGTGACCTCAAATCCAAGAACATCCTTGTGAAAAAGAATGGCACGTGCTGCATTGCTGACCTGGGTCTGGCCGTTCGGCACAACTCTGTATCCGATACGATCGACATCGCCCCAAACAGCCGTGTGGGCACCAAACGGTAACCAACCTCCAACATCCTAAAATCAAATAGATTATCAGTCCTCATATAGGAGTACTCAACTTGTGGCTCTCAGTACAAGGGGGTCATACTCATAATTGTATACCATGCTGTATATAGAGCATCAATTCCGCTGAAGCAGTTTTTTCACTATGGTTGCAATCCTGGATTGGTCACCAATCTGACGCAGGAGGGTTAGCAGAATACTTGACGAAACGTGCAGTAATTTGTAATTTGGCCAATGGCTCACCTACTCTTTGCGGAGGACATTAACTAATGCTGGTAGATGGGATGCCCAGTTTAACATCCACAAACGACCAGTGCATACATTGATGCCCCAGCCTGTGTGTGAAACACTAGGATGACAATTTATATCTGGATGGAGATTCAACCCCAGGTGGACGGCTCAGAGGTGAGTGCACGATATTGATAGCCTGAAATTGATAGGTACGTTTTATGAAACAAGGTGCATTGAATCTGGTGTAATCACACAAATAATTCAGTTATAATCACATTTTCTTGCCCTCTCAACTGACTTCCCATGCAATGGTGACTTATTGACTTGTGAGCATAAGTGATTTGAATCTGATGAGTTGCTCCTGCATTAAGCAGCCACTCACATAGACGTTGGTTTTCGTTTTTCAGATTTCCTAGTTATTCACACTGTGGCCATATGATGAGCAGGTGAGTATCGCGACGACCTGGTCTGTGGGTTCTTTTGGTTTTCTGGTGTTGATAGAATAACTGTCTTTTCAACAACAAAAAGAAGTCTTTTCTTTCAAGCTTCTGGGTCTCACTATCTGCCATGACCTTTCCTGGGAAAGTCACATTTCCAACCTCGCCTCAAAAGCCAGTCGCCGACTGGGAATCCTCCGTCGTGCTAAGTCCTTCCTCAGCCCTCTTGAGCTCCTGACCACTTACAAAGCTTTTGTCCGTAGCCTGATGGAGTACTGCTCTCCCCTCTGGGCTGGTGCTCCTGCCTCCCACCTTTCTCGGCTTCACGCTGTCGAAACCAGGGCATTTAAGATCATCGGCATCTCCCGCAATGAAGCTGAGTCTTTGGGCCTCTCACTCAATCACCGCAGGTTGGTCGGTGGTCTTTCTGTCTTCTACCGACTCCTCTCCAGCCTTGCCCCCCTGCTCTCTCTGCGATTTGTCCCCACCACATTTCCACAGGGCGCTCAAGGTCCGCCAACAACCCCCTTCTGGTAAAACTACCAAAATCACGAATCACTGCTCATCTTCACTCTTTCATTCCTCTTTTTCCCGCCTTTGGAATAAACTTCCTCACTCTATTCTTTCCCATTCTTCCCTCCAGGCTTTCAAAACAGCTGTTCACCACCACCTCTTATCTTCCCCCATCCAAATCCTCGATCTTTTCTACCCCCGATAATCCACCCAAGCCCACTTCCTTCAATTCTCCTGCTTTCCTTCCTGAAAGTCCCTGAAATGTCCATCTTCTCTTCGCCATGTTCCCCGTCCCATCCCCATCCCTCTCCCTTCCACAGTTCACCTAATGTGTCTGTTCCCCACTGTTTTGTCCCTTCCACTCCCGCCCCTCTTGTCTCATGCCTCCTTGCTGTGAGTTGTGTGTTAGCTCTCATACGAGCCTCGACCAAGGTATACAAAAAAAAAAAAAAAATAAACTGGAGAAACAATGGCAGCTAGCATTGCAATGTTTGGCAGAGAGCTTCACTGAATGTCCTGAACGAGTCCAACTTTGAGCTCACAAGGAAAAATGTATAATGAAAATTATTACAGGACGATATTTACTCACACCATGGTCACGTGACGGTCCAGGTTATCTCTCTTTGGTGCGGTATTGCCCAAGAGAACATGACGCAATTCAGCACCTCCGTCGAGTGCGTTCTAGTGTTACATTTGCAATGATAAAACTTACGCAGATAGGGTGGTAAAATTACAAGTCTGTGTTAGCTTTGGAACACAGTGATTTACTGTTCCCACTCCCCCATTCCCCCCACCCCATCCTCCATGCCCCTACTCCGAACACAATGAGCTGGAATCAGCATGGCTGAGTTTTAGCAAAATTATCTGCTCACAAACAATGTTGTTATTGCCTTTGTCCTTGTTTATTTTGTTTTGTTCATATTCACTCAATATTGATAGCTCACTCAAGCCTTCGTAGCAATGCGCACTCATATTCATATTTTTGGTGTTCTGCTTGAACGCAGGTCCAGTACTGCCAAAGCAGTTTCTTGGCAAGGGTTATTCTGGGTGGTTTGCCATTGCCTTCAAAGCAGTCAGGTCAGGTATGGGAGCATGTGCCAGAGCAGCACGTCGCTGCGTCCACTTTCCGCCGGTACTCCAGGGGCCTCCGTCTGGCCATCCCCCAGGCAGATGCCAAGCCCATCCCCATCTCCTTGAGATGATGGTCAACCTGTTGCAACCATGAGGCACGTGGTCGACCCACTGGCCTCCTCCACTCATGAGACTCCCTCGCTGAGAGAATCTGGTGAGCAGGATCAGAGTCAGGAAAACGAGCCACATGTCCATACAGCCGCAACTGACGCTCACGGACTATGCAGGTAACAAATCTCATCCGAGTCTCTCTCAGCAACCGCTCGTTGGACACAAAATCCGACCAGCGATAGCCAAGGATTCTCCGAAGAGACCTGGTACCAAAGGAATTAAGTCTCCGTCTCAGATCCTTGGTCAGAGTCCAAGTCTCGCACCCATAGAGCAAGACTGGAAGTACCAAGGACCTGAAGACTCGGACTTTCGTCCTCCCGCACAGGTACCGGCAGCGCCATACCCCATGATCCAGTGAATCCATGACTCCCCAGGCCCGACCCAGATGTCTATTGACCTCTGACTCACAGCCTGCAGAGACATGAATATCACTGCCAAGGTAAGTGAATCTCTCCACGACCTCAACATCCTCACCACAAACAGACACAGACAGGACAGCAGCATCCAAGATGTCACCGAAAGCCTGGATCTTAGTTTTGACCCAAGAAACCCGTAATCCCAACGGCTCCGACTCCTCATTCAGCACCTCGAGGGCCCCCAAGAGGATGTCTAAAGTCTCCGCAAAGATGACTGCATTATCTGCAAAGTCAAGGTCCGAGATCTTGACATTCCCAAATGACGCACCGCAACTTGATCTCTCCGACATCCTCCCTAGAATCCAGTCCATACAAGTGCTGAAAAGTGTGGGGGCCAGTACACATCCCTGACGAACTCCAGTAACAACTGGAAATAAGTCAGAGATGGTACCACCACACTTCACAGCACTCTCAGTACCAGAGTAGAGTTCAGACATCAGATCGATCAGTTTTGGTGGCACCCCACGAAGACCAAGAATCCTCCAGAGGACATCCCGATTCACTGAATCGAACGCTTTACAGAGATCAACATAGGCTGCAAGCAGCCCCTGCCGAAACTCTCGTCTGCGTTCGGTGAGGACACGAAGTGCAAGGATACGGTCAATCGTTGACCTCTTTGGTGTAAAGCCTGACTGCTCTGGACGCTGGTGCTCAAGCAGATGGTGGCGAACCCTATCGAGAATTATCCGAGCAAAGACCTTGCCCGGCACTGAGAGCAGCGTCGCCCCTCGGTAGTTGTTGCAGTCTTGGCGATCACCCTTCCCTTTCCAGAGAGGGACAACAAGGCCCCTCTTTCAGTCAGTTGGGATGATGCCTGTGTTCCAGGCAGAGCACAAAACTGCATGCAACGACACGAGTGCAGCATTTCCACCAGCCTTGAGAAGTTCGGCATGGATGCCACAGATCCCTGGAGCTTTGCCCCGTTTCAACTGGTTCACCGCAGCTCGTGTTTCCACAAGCGTAGGTGGATCACAGTTGATTCGAGGGTCAGCAACAGGGATTGTAACACCCTTGACGTCCAACTCGACAGTTGGGGGATCAGCCTGGTACAACCGCTCAAAGTAACCGGCCCAGCGGGCCTTCACTTCAGACTCCTCTGTCAAGAGCCTACCACTCTCTGCTCGAACTGTAGTGCTCCGAGGGATGGGCTTGGATGAACGTAATGCGCGAATTCCCCTGTAAGCGGGACGAGAATCACCTGTCCACAGGTGATGCTCTACCCCCTCACAGTTTCCTCGCACATAGGCCTCCTTGTCCACCCTCAGTGCACGTACAGTTTTACGCCTCAGCTCCCTGAACAGCTCAGCTCTGCCATTCAGCCTGGCCCTGCGACTCTGGTCAATGGTATCCAGTGTCCCTTGAGAGACAAAATTCTTCTTTGCCCTGCGGTGAGCTCCAAGGCATCCACCGGCAACATCAAGGACGGTGGTCTTGAAGGCGCTCCACAACTCTTCAGGACCCCCCAAAGCACCCAGACCCCCCAAGTGTCCACTCAGCCTGTTCGCAAACTCCTCAGCTACTCTCTCATCCCTGAGCTTGGCAACATCCAGCCTCGGCTGGGATGGTACCATTCTCCAGGATTTAAGGTGCAGCTTTAGAGTTGCTACAACAAGCCTGTGGTCAGTATTGAGGAACTGAGCACTCCGGTAGACCCTGCAGTTCTGGATCATCCTCCAACGACCGTCAATGAGGACATGGTCAATCTCCTTTGCCACACCGCCAGCGTTGGAATACCAAGTCCAGCGATGAGGCTGTGGGCACTGAAACCATGAGCCGGCCACCCTCAGTCCATGACTTCTTGCAAAGTCAAGGAACTTAGTGCTATTATGGTTCACAGTTCCAGACCCATGGAGACCAACACATCTTATAACTATTCCTATCCATGCCAGTTGATGCATTGAAATCCCCCAAGACTAGAAGAGTATCTCGCCTGGGGCACTGGTCAACCACAGACTCGAGTGTGACCCAGAATGCATCCTTCACAATGAGATCACTCGCTTCAGTCGGAGCATATAGAGAGACCAGGGAAATGACACCCAAGGAGTGATGAATCCTTTGTCTCATAACAAGCTTGTTGACCGGTGTTACATCTATTATCATGGGAGTCAGCTTATTGGACACAGCTACAGCAAGTTCCTGGGCACGGTGGCCATCATAGCGACCAGATCAAGGAGAATAAATCAAGCAGCCATTAAAATGCTTCCAAAAATCATCTAATTTAAGAGAAATGAATGATGTGAGTTTTGCAGCAGCACTGTATGTCTGAGAAAATAACAGGTAAATAACGACACGCACAAAAAATAGATCTGATGATCTGACCAGAAACAAAACACCATCATGGAAACAGAGACTTGAGAAGCAGAGGGAGCGACTGAAGGTGGAAACGGGACAAACAGAACAATTCAAGAGGGGAAATAGAAGTCCAAAGCTCATGAAAATAATGAGACAAAAAGAAAGTAATACAACATAGAAAACAATGGACTACACCCATTGGCTGCCCATAATAAACTCCAAATACAACAGATAGCAAGGGGGGGGGGAAAACTATGTTAGGCCAACAATAGAAAAATATCAAAATCAAAGTTGGAAAACAATTCGAAAAAGTTCTAGAAAGAGTAAGGGGAACAGAAACAAAATGTGACAACTCCCCTACCAAAAAAGAGGACCTAAAAAAATTCTGGAAAGGTATATATTATGAAGATGAAAACGAACACAACAAGGAAACAGAGTGGATAGGACACTTGGAAAATAAAAAGCAACATCTACAGGAAATGCACCCAATGACAATTGACGACGAAAATATTTCGAAAAAAACATCTCGCAAAAGCACCAAACTTCAAATGGCCAGGCCCGGATGGGATTCCGAACTTCTGGCTAAAGCAACTACATGCTCTCCACCCTCATTAGGCTCGAGCATTCAACAAACTCATCCAGGAGAAACAGCCAATGGATGAATGGTTTCCAGAAGGCAACACTCATTTCATCCCCAAACCTGAAAAAAAACAAACAAACATGTCCCCAACAAATATAGACCAATAACATGCCTCCCACCAACATACATACTTTTAACAGGTGTAATCACCGATGCAGTTTACCACCACCTCACTCAACCAGGAGCTTCATATGTAGAGCAGAAAGGATGTAAACCAGGATGCTATGGAACAATAGACTACTCAATGTGAAATAAAACCATACTCGAAAACTGCAAGCTCCGACAGACCAACTTTATCCACAGCTTGGATAGGTTTCAAAAAAGCCTTTGATAGTGTCCCACATTCATGGATTATAAATTGCATGCAAGTGTACAAAATTGACCACCAAATAGTCACACTTATTGAGAAAGCAATGACGCTCTGGAACACAATGCTGGTACTACCTTACTTAGAAGGAAAGATTGAAATCCCAGGAGTAAAGATACGACGTGGTATCTTACAAGGTGACAGTCTTTACCCCCTCCTGTTTTTGTCTGGCTCTGGACACACTGAGTAACCTCATCGATGAACAAGGACACGGAATACAGTCTCACTTGGAACAGAAAAATGACCACATAAACAAGAAAGGTGACACACCTACCGACCTACTGTACATGGATGATCTAAAACTCTTCGCACCAAATGGTGAGAAATTGGCAAATCAACTGAAACAAGTAAAGCAATACTCGGAGGACATTCGAATGGAGTTTGGTCTTGACAATTGTGCCAAATGCATATTTGTACAAGGAAAAACAAAAAGAACAGACAACATCTCAATCGATGAAAGAACAACAATATAGGAACTAGAAAATGAAGCATCCGACAAGTACTTCGGAATAGAAGAAGGCCTTCAGATACAACACAAAAAATATGCGTAAAATAATCAGCAAAGAGTACCGACACAGAATAAGACGACTTCTGAAGTCATCCCTCTCTCCAAGAAACAAAACCAAAGCTATAAACCAACTTGCAGTGCCAGTATTCTAATATAGCTGTGAAATTATAACCCAGGCAAAAATGCTACCGTTAGAACTACAGTATGTGAGAGTTGCATTTTCATACACCACAGTGGTCTGCGGAGAATTACTACAGGAAAGGAATGTTATTTTTGCCTGGGAAACTGGCCAGAACTGGAGATCAACAATCTTGACACCAAAAACAAGGAAACTTCTAAGTATTCACAAGATATTCTACAAAAACCAATGCATACCAAGGCTGCACGTAGGAAGATGAGAAGGAGGTGGCTTGGTGGAGCTTAACAAAGTGTACAGGACATCATGTGTAGGACTAGTGGAGTATGCGGAAAGCTCAACAGACTATCAGATGACATTTGTATATGAGTAAGAAAACAAAAAAACAGAAAAGGGATCCTTAATCCATTCGACAACAAACTTCCAAAAACAGGTGCAAACTAGAAGGGCACTCAGTGGAGTGCATACCTCCACCACACAATGCCTGATCCACAAGAACATATCTGGCCCAATATATTTTTTAAATATCATGCTATATATAGTTTTTGGTCCTATCTCTCAATGGTGAAGAATCACTTAAAAAATTAAATAATTCCCGTATTCAGATCCAGATCCGGATCTTCACCAAAATCGAATCAGTTCGTCCTTGTCACACAACCAACCTGCCCAGAAAATATCATCCAAACCCGTCCACAACTTTTTGAGATATCTTGCACACAGAGACAGACAGACAGACAAACAAACACACAGAGGAGTGAAAACATAACCTCCTTCACCTTCGGTGGTGGAGGTAAACATAACCCCAATGATTGCAAAGAAAAAAAAAGGAAAAATTACAAAAAGATTGAGAAAGGCACTCAGTTGAGCGCATACTTCCACCACGTAATTCCTGATCCACGAGAACATATCTGGCCCAATACATTTTTGAAATATCATGCTATACAGTACTATATCGCTTTTGGCCCCATCTCTCAATTGTGAAGAATCACTTAAAAAAAATTAAATAATTATCGTATCCGGATCCGGATCCGGATTTTTACCAAAATCGAATGCATTTGTCCTTGTTGCAAACCCAACCTGTCCACCCACAAAATGTCATCCAAATCCGTCCACAACTTTTTGAGATATCGTGCTATATATCGGTTTAACTCGATCTCTCGATGGTGAAGAATCACTTTAAAAAGTTATCAGATCCAGATCTAGATCTTCACCAAAATTCAATCAATTCTTCCTTGTCAGACACCCAATATGTCCACCAAATTTCATCCGGATCTGTCCCAAACGTTTTGAGATATCCTGCACACAGACAGACAGACAAACAGAGAGTGGTGAAAACATAACCTCCTTCACCTTCGGTGGCGGAGGTAAATATCAGCAGATATCCTCTGACAAATGGGAGCAGGAAGATTTTAATGACAAAATAATTATTTTAATGACAAAATGACAAAAGAGCAGGAAGATTTTAAAAAGAGCTTGACAGAACAGGGATTGACAAGGAAGGCTCATTGGAATGGCTAAGAATTTAAGAGGAAAATTTGTTGAGATGGAGAACGAGTCATCATCAATGCCCAAGACCAAGGACATTGCACTATTGCCTTTAAGAAAATGGTGGGATTGAGCCAATCGGACAAATGCATGTTTTGTGGGGAAGAAACAGAAAGTACGAGTCACCTCCTTTTGGGATGTAAAAAACTCATTTCAGAACAGCTGTACACAGAAAGACATGACAGTGTCTGTAGAATAATCCACTGGCACATCTGTAAACATTTCAACATCCCGGTCCCAAAACAATCATGGAAACACAAACTAAGTCCGATCTTAGAAAATGAACAACTAATGCTCATATATGACAAGATGATCCCATCAAGTGTGGACATTGCAAACAAAGCATTGTGTCTGGACATGGTACTCCAACACAAAAAAGGAAAAGTCAGCATTGTTGATCGAGGTTTCAGTTCCCAATGACTTTGGACTAACTGCCACAGAAATCAGGAAAATAACCAAATTCCAGGATCTGAGAAATGAGATCAAGAGGACTTGGAAATTGAAGAAAACTGAAATTGTACCAGTGATAGTGCAAAGATGAAGGAATGATGAAGAAGATGCAAACCTACAGGAATGATGAAGAAAACCCGAACTGAGTACTTGGTACTTAAAAATCATTCCAGGGAATATCACTATAAACGAGCTACAAGTGGAGGCTGTCAGAGGTTCAGTGAAGATTTTGAAAAGAACCCTTGGAACGAGGTTATGAGAATGAAACTTCATAGTTTGGTTTGTGAATTATGATCCTTCACCAAAAAGTAGGATGTGGAGATTTTGGGTTCTGGGAGATCTCCCTACCACCTCCTGAAAACTGCAAATGGAGATAAGAACCAACGATAGGAGGTGTAAACACCCACCATGATCTCACCAATATCCGCTCTCCGAACCTCCGAGAGTGCTGCAATACCGATGGTCAAACGCTGGAGCTCAGATATTTACAGAGACAGGTGATCATCCTCTCTTATGGATAGACATTCCAGGCACCCACCCAAAGGGACCACCTCAGGTTAACCCGAGGAGACGGCTGTCTGGTGGATAACACCTCAGCACCACCCCGACACACGCCACCACAATCCGACCCAGGGAGGTTACCCCGTGCTTTTCCTTCTATCATCAAAGAATGGGGGTCCCGAAGGCTTTGCCCCAATCCTGTAATCCGGTGAGCTGCCCTCTGAAGGGCAGCTGCACAGGAGGTACTCAAACAGAGTGGATTTTCAGTTTTCTTTGCATTTTTGAATGTATATTATGGAGTGAAGAGTTTTAAGGTGGTCGGAGTGCAAATCTTGCTTCCAACCTCCAAGAAAAAGGTAACCCAACTGTAGGAGGACATCCACAGATGCAGTTGGGCACCAGATATGGATGGCCATTGGTTCACACGAAGCTCCTCTCCCCTCTGACAGGTTTTGTTTTTAATCTTGCTCGGTGTCCATATCCATACACCCTCCTCACCAGGAAACTTGGTGGGGAAGACAGTTTAATTCGCCGACAACCCGACCATGAAACAGGTTAGCACAGGTTTACATGGTACCTGTAGCTAGTCACCGATCTGATCTGGCCTGACCTGACAATTACCAAAGATATATGACTAAAGACCACAAGTTTAAGTTAAAGAAAAAGAAGAGCAGGACCTTTTTTCTTTAAGTTAAACTTGTGGTCTTTAGTCACATGCATTTAAGTCAAAAAAGTATTTTTTAAGTTTGTTCAAGTTAAAGAAAAAAAAGAGATACAAGGGACCATATATTGATGCAAAATGCACATCGATCTGGCGAATGTACCGATGGTGTAATTTAAAAATAATAATAATAATTCACCTCCCATTAACGCACTTGCATCATCATCTCACCCCACAGGTACATGGCACCTGAGGTCTTGGACAATTCTCTGATCACTCACTTTGATTCTTTCAAGCGTGCTGATATATATTGCTTGGGCTTGGTCTTCTGGGAGATGACACGGCGATGTTCCTATGGAGGTGAGATACCATATGTTAGTCCAGATGTCTATACATTCCACGAACAGCTCTCACAATCATCTTATTTATCAATTGTAGAACAAGAAACTCCCTTTTTCAAGAACCATAACCATTAGGGTGCATCAAACACCCCCCTTTTTTGCGAAAGTTTGAAAAACATAACGGCGATAGGACAGATGTGTTTGAATACATGAAAAAACATTTCTCATTTTGTTTCAGAATTTTCGGTCATCATCTTGGGGGTCCACATCGAGGTCAAAGTTCAGGCACGCAGCTCCTGCGCATTGTTCAGAATAAGTGTTATTTTTCACTGTATAGTGATCAAAACTTGTATCTGGTGGTGAAATAATTCTGACATATCAATGTACTGTTCCTTTGGTGATGTTTGTAACACGGTTGGCTTGTAATTTGTTGGCACAGTTTCCCGGAAATTGTGTTTTCCCAGAGGATTGTGTACATGTGCCATACAACGATTTGTGTCTGTATAAAGATCTCATACGCTATGGATCTGTGGACCCCGAGGTTTCTGCATCCGCTATCAAAGCTCTACAGCGTCATCTTTGGTACTTAACAGCTGAGTTTGTGCCCTTAGCCTTATTCAGTGAGGATGTTCCAAGTGCAGAGAAGTGTCGACTGGCTGACCGTATCATCTGTCAAGCCTGATAGAGAGGAACTTGAACTATTGCCTATTACCTATTGGGCGCTTTGGTACAGACTTCGGAAAGCCTCACTTCCCCAAGGACATTCACTTGACATCTAGCCTATTTGACTTTGTCTCCGTTGATTCTTGGTTTGTGTTCCGAGAACTTGAACTGGACGATTCATTCTTAACGTATGAAGTGAGTGAGTTGGCAACACTTCCAGCAGATGTGGATTCAAAATCTAAAACCAAAGCACTCAATGTAACTAATGATGCGGCTGAACATCTAATAAAACTCGGAACGGACTGTCTCGGTGCAGCTAGGTCTGAAGAACACTTTCAGAATGTGCAACAAGTCACTGAGAATGACAGGAAAGAGAATCCGAATCTCCGGAAATGCTTGAAACTTGATCATTAATGATATTATATGAGTACCTTGATATGAATACACATAATTCTGGGAAAAAAAGCAGTGAATTTGACAGAACCGAGGCATTTGTTACTATTTTGTTGTTTTTTTTTCTGGGAAAATCACCAGTTTCCCGCTTCTCTGGGAAATTTCCTGGAAAATTTGATTGGCTCTATCACTGGAACATCACCAAAGGAGCAGTACATCGATATGTCAGAATTATTTCACCGCCAGATACAAGTTTTGATCACTATACAGTGAAAAATAACACTTATTCTGAAAAATGCGCAGGAGCTGCGTGCCTGAAATTTGACCCCGATGTGGACCCCCAAGATGATGATCGAAAATTCTGAAAAAAAAATGAGAAATGTTTTTTCATGTATTCGAACACATCTGTCCTATCGCCATTATGTTTTTCAAACTTACGCAAAAAAGGGGGCATTTGATGCACCGGAATAATCATTCATTTTTATAAAAATGTACTAGTGAGTTCTCAGACATGAGACGTTCTGTCTGGCAGTCAAACAAAATTGAAAATCATTCCAAAGAGGAAACTTTGGTTTTAAGGATGTCATAAAGGACTCAAACAACAGGCACAAATAACTAACGTAACATGTTCGATAAGGTAGTGCGATAGCCACTGTGTCAATGGCGGTAAACTTCTGGAATTAATTTTTTTACACGACCTTTACAATCTTTATTTTATTTCAATTGAATTATAAACCTGAACACTGTGCAGGGTAAGGTGTTCTATGTACTGTCTAGTTCTTCCTGTGGGTGTCCGGAATGAATGAAGGCATGCGACTTGCACGCAGCCCACTTGGATAATGATCGTTAGACTAGCTTCAGCTCACTGATTGACTTGCGAGAGCATGGGGTAACTGAGGAACCTACCCTTTGTGGAGAGAGATAAGGGACGGGGAGTTGAAGATAAGACAGCATACAACTGCGATGATAGACAAGACTTTGAGTTCCCTTACAAGGAACCCACTGCAGGAAGAAGCCATAAGGCACATCAAGGTTGCACAAAGGTTCTAACATGTGGTTTGTTTGTTCATGCTCTATCCTTTTAAATGCTGAACATCAAGCAAAGAAGCAGCACATACCATTTTAAAGTATTTTGGAATGCCTTGACCAGGGTTTGAAGCGCTGACTTCACAGACTCGGGGGAAGACACTCTAACCATTACACCACAGAGTCTGGTCAAAGTTGAGTCATCAAATCAATTGAGTCATCGAGAGCCTGATTAGGGTTTTTGGGAGTTGCAAGATGAGCCAGAGCTGGAGCCCTGAAGAGTACTAAACCACGATTTAGGTTTTTCTCCCCTTTTTTTTCCAATGTCCGAGGACTTTCAGCATGAAATTTTGAAAATATCCCGGACGAGCCCTCAATTTCTGTTACACGCCGCCTCCAAGCCTCGGAGCGAGTGTTCCCCGAGTGCTCGAAGGGAAAGCACGGCAAACAATTAAAACAATCACTTCAAATTTTTCAGTCAATTGATAACCAACCAGGTGATAACCAACCAGGTGATAACGTGCGACAAACAACGAAAGGAACTTTAAAATAAAATTTATAAAAACCCACTGTTAAAATGTCCTAATGTCATTCAATAACAACTCAATCACAATTCAATCAAAAAATTAATCAGTAACTGTAAACTTCCACACAGGAAATATGTCACGGTCAATTCCTCTTAAAACTTAATCCAATGCAGTTTCAAATACTTCAACAAACTCTTACAAAGGCAATTTCCCTTTGAGAAAGGGAAATTTACGCCAACATTTTGATACACCCCCTTTTTAACAAGATTCATGCCGTGAAGCAAAGTAAACTCTTGCAGTGTCCACACGTGAAGCAATAAAATACATCCTGGGGGTACCTGGTGTTGGCTTAATGGTTAGGGTGGTGGGCTTTGGATCCTAGGGTCCTGAGTTAAAACCTTTTGCCGTGTCAAAACAAGCACGCAGGTAAATGAACCTGTACCTGAACCTTGCCTTGTGGAAGTGAGTACAAATGAACGGACAGCCTTGTGTGTGGAGTGGTGTGAGCCCCGCAGGAATAATGATGCAGTACGGAATCTCACCGCTTCTCGAGCTGAACCATGAGAAGACGTGGGGTGGAAGGAATGAACTTGGCGCACTACTGCCCAGGGAAGCTGTTGGCGTGAGGTGAAACCATGGGACTGTTTTGCACGCCGAGTACTGTGTTGGCTCTTCGTGAGCACAACCAATCTGCCAGCAGGTGTGATTCTGCACACCGGCCAGGTGCACTGGATC
Organism: Eptatretus burgeri; assembly: GCF_056783735.1. Taxonomy (NCBI): domain Eukaryota; kingdom Metazoa; phylum Chordata; class Myxini; order Myxiniformes; family Myxinidae; genus Eptatretus; species Eptatretus burgeri. The sequence goes on from NC_140964.1 coordinate 72,295,844, forward strand.
AATCAACCAGGCCTGTGGTTACTGTGTGCTCAATGATGCAGGCTCACGATGCCGTAACAGCCTGTCTCCGCTGTTCCCCGTCCATTTGGCCCTTGCTTGGCAACACAAACATCCCAGCACTCCACCGCTCCAAGGCTCCATGCACTGCAGGTTCTCCGCCAAGATCTCCTCCGTGTTGCTTCTGCCTTCTCCTGAACGCTCATCATTTCACCTTTTTAATGGCACTCACGCAAGGTCAATCTCAAAGCAAGGCGACACACCGTTTGAATCCAAAGATTGATGAAAGCTTGACAATTGGTTCAGAGCGTTGTTTTCCGTAACAAATCTTTCACATTAACGTCAGAGTGTAATGCTCCTGTTGATTGAACCGAGAAGCCTCAACACAAGTCATCTTCAAAGTACTGTCGACAATCCATCTCGATGGCACGATGCCAATGACGCAATTTGCTGTCTGCACATGTAACCTTTTCCTCCCACATTTACATCACATTCATTTAATTCACTGCAACATTTAATTCAGGTCAGGTCAGGTCAGATCTGTGACCTGCTACAGGTACCATGTAAACCTGTACTAACCTGTTCCATGGTCGGGTTGTCAGCGACTAAACCGTCTCCCCCACCAGGTTTTCTGGTGAGGAGGGTGTTTGGATATGGACACCCAGCAGGATTAAAAACAAAACCTGTCAAAGGGCGGAGGAGCTCCTTGTGAGCCAACGGCCATCCATATCTAGTGCCCAACTGTGTCTGCGGACGTCCTCCTGCAGTTGGGTTCCTTTTTTATTAGGAGGTTGGTGGCAGGATGTGCACTCCGGCCACCGTAAAACCCTTCATTCCGCAAAACACACAAAAAAAATCTGAAAACCCACTCCGTGGGAGTACATCCTGTGCAGCTTCCCTTCGCAGGGCAGCTCACCGGATGACGGGATTGGAGCAAAGCCTTCGGGACCCCCAATCTTTGATGAAAGGAGGGAAAAACGGGGGTAACCTCCCTGGGTCAGATTGCGGGAGAGTGTGTCGGAGTGGTGCCGAGGTGTCGTCCACCAGACGGCGGTCTCCTTGGGTTAACCTGAGGCGGTCCCTTCGGGTGGGTGCCTGGAATGTCCTATCCCTAAGAGAGGATGATCACCTGTTTCTGTTATCATCTGAGCTCAAGCGTTTGGACATCGGGATTGCAGCTCTCTCTGTGGTTCGGAGACCGGATTGCGGCGAGATAATGGTGGGTGGTTACACCTACTATTGGTCTGGTCACTCTGATAGTTACCATACTCAAGGAGTTGCTGTAGCTGTGTCCAATAAGCTGACCCCAATGATAATTGAGGTAACACTGGTCAACGAGCGTATTATGAGACTAAGGATTCGTCACTCCTTAGGTGTCATTTCCCTGGTCTCTGTCTATGCTCCGACTGAGGCGAGTGACCTCACCGTGAAGGACACATTCTACGCCATGCTCGAGTCTGTGGTTGATCAGTGCCCCAGGCGAGATACACTTCTCGTCTTGGGGGATTTCAATGCATCGAATGGAACTGATAGGGATGGTTATGAGACGTGTGTGTTGGTCCCCATGGTTCAGGAACTATGAACCAGAATAGCACTAAGTTCCTTGACTTTGCAAGAAGTCATGGACTTAGGGTGGCCGGTTCATGGTTTCAGCGCCCACAAGCTCATCGCTGGACTTGGTATTCCAACGCTGGCGGGGTGGCAAAGGAGATTGACCATGTCCTCGTTGACGGTCGCTGGAGGATGATCTAGAAGTGCAGGGTCTACCGGAGTGCTCAGTTCCTCAATACTGACCACCGGCTTGTTGTAGCAACTCTAAAGCTGCACCTTAAATCCTGGAGAATGGTACCATCCCAGCCTAGGCTGGATGTTGGCAAGCTCAAGGATGAGAGAGTAGCTCAGGAGTTTGCGAACAGGCTGAGTGGACACTTGGGGTGTCTCTGGGCACTTTGTGGGGTCCTGAAGAGTTATGGATTACCTTCAAGACCACCGTCCTTGATGTTTCCGGTGGATGTCTTGGAACTCACCGCAGGGCAAAGAAGAATTTTGTCTCTCAAGGGACAATGGATACCATTGACCAGAGGCACAGGGCCAGGCTGAATGGCAGACCTAAACTGTTCAGGGAGCTGAGGCGTAAAACTGTACGTGCACTAAGGGTGGACAAGGAGGCCTATGTGCGAGGAATCTGTGAGGGGGTAGAGCATCACCTGTGGACAGGTGATTCTCGTCCCGCTTTCAGGGGAATTCGCGCATTGCATTCATCCAAACCCATCCCTCGGAGCACTGCAGTTAGAGCAGAGAGTGGTAGGCTCTTAACAGAGGAGTCTGAAGTGAAAGCCTGCTGGGTCGGTTGCTTTGAGCGGTTGTACCAGGCTGATCCACCAGCTGTCGAGTTGGACGTCAATGGTGTTACAATCCCTGTTGCTGACCCTCCAATCAATTGTGGTCCACCTTCGCTTGTGGAAACACGGGCTGCGGTGAACCGGTTGAAACAGGGTAAAGCTCCAGGGATCTGTGGCATCCATGCTGAACTTCTCAAGGCTGGTGGAAATGCTGCACTCGTGTCGTTGCATGCAGTGTTGTGCTCTGCCTGAAACACAGGCATCATCCCAACTGATTGGAAGAGGGGCCTTGTTGTCCCTCTCTGGAAAGGGAAGGGTGATCGCAAAGACTGCAACAACTATCGAGGGGTGATGCTGCTCTCAGTGCCGGGCAAGGTCTTTGATCGGATAATTCTTGATAGGGTTCACCACCATCTGCTTGAGCACCAGCGTCCAGAGCAGTCAGGCGGTACACCAAAGAGGTCAACGATTGACCGTATCCTTGCTCTTCGTGTCCTCACCAAATGCAGACGAGAGTTTCGGCAGGGGCTGCTTGCAGCTCATGTTGATCTCTGTAAAGCGTTTGATTCAGTGAATCGGGATGTCCTCTGGAGGATTCTTGGTCTTTGTGGGGTGCCACCAAAACTGATCGATCTGATGTCTGAACTCTACTCTGGTACTGAGAGTGCTGTGAAGTGTGGTGGTACCATCTCTGACTTATTTCCAGTTGTTACTGGAGCTCCTCAGGGGTGTGTACTGGCCCCCACACTTTTCAGCACTTGTATGGACTGGATTCGAGGGAGGATGTCGGAGAGATCAAGCTGCGGTGCATCGTTTGGGAATGTCAAGATCTCAGACCTTGATTTCCCAGATGATGCAGTCATCTTTGCGGAGACTTTAGATATCCTTTTGGGGGCCCTCGAGGTGCTGAATGAGGAGTCGGAGCCACTGGGATTACGGGTTTCTTGGGTCAAAACTAAGATCCAGGCTTTCAATGACATCATGGATGCTGCTGTCCTGTCTGTGCCTGTTTGTGGTGAGGATGTTGAGGTCGTGGAGAGATTCACTTACCTTGGCAGTGATATTCATGTCTCTGCTGGCTGTGAGGCAGAGGTCAATAGACGTCTGGGTCGGGCCTGGGGAGTCATGGATTCACTGGATCATGGGATGTGGCACTGCCGGTACCTGTGCGGGAGGACGGAAGTCCGAGTCTTCAGGTCCTTGGTACTTCCAGTCTTGCTCTATGGTTGCGAGACTTGTACTCTGACCAAGGATCTGAGATGGAGACTTAATTCCTTTGGTACCAGGTCTCTTCGGAGAATCCTTGGCTATCACTGGTCAGATTTTGTGTCCAACGAGCGGTTGCTGAGAGAGACTCGGATGAGATTTGTTACCTGCATGGTCCGTGAGCGTCAGTATGGACATGTGGCTCGTTTTCCTGACGCTGATCCTGCTCACCAGATTCTCTCAGCGAGGGAGTCTCGTGAGTGGAGGAGGCCAATGGGCCGACCACGTGCCTCGTGGTTGCAGCAGGTTGACCAGCATCTCAAGGAGATGGGGATGGGCCTGGCATCTGCCTGGGGGAAGGCCAGACGGAGGCCCCTGGAGTACCGGCGGAAAGTGGACGCAGCGACGCACTGTTCTGGCACATGCTCCCATACCTGACCTGACCTGACTGCAACTCGAGTTGCCTTTCACAGAGCACCTTAGCATTTCTCAATCATATATCGGATTCATATGGGATTTATAGAGGATTTACTCATCCGTAACAATGTAGCCGAAACTCCAGGGATTGCACTTTTCATTAATTGTAATGAGTAAGACTTTTTGGGGGAAACTGAAGCGGGAATTCAATTACAGTAAAGATATATATGCACAGAAAATAATTTAATTTGAAACGAAGCAAATGACGGATAGACACATAGGAATGAAAAAAACAGAACAAAAGGATGTCGTATTGATACTTGACAGTAAGTATTTCCCCACATGGAAATTATAAGGACTGGATATACATTGCTGTCACTTTTTATCATGGAGAAAGGAATGATTATTACGAAACAACTTTCCATGAATAAATCAAACTTGAGAAGAACAATACTTAAGTGCTTTTGCATCATCAATGCAAAAACAGTACCCTCATGAACAGGCACTACTTCAACTTGTATTTCGAAGGAAGGACTAGTTTCTCCTGTGAGGGCTAGTATCAATCTGTATTGGCAGACAGGTACAATGACGGATGAAATCAAGAGCATGTGATTCCATCCATCCATCGGGACCATATTCTGTGCAGAGTGTTGGTGCTGCCGAAGCAGTCTCCTTGGCTATTGGGCACAATCATGGACAGGTTGCCACTCTGACGCAGGATACCAGGAAGCTGGTACTCATTTTGCCAACCTCAGAAGAATGACAGGCTGAGTCAACCCCACCTGGTATTAATTCAACAGCCAAGCAGGATTTGAACTCAGGACTCAAGGATCCCAAGTCCACCACTTTAGCCGTTAAGCCAACACCAGGCATGCATGTGATTGAGGTATGCCAACTGCCATGATAAACAGGGACAATCTGCATTTCAGGCATTAACTCTTCGTCAGATATGATGATACATCAGATTCTCCTTGCTTCCCATGGCATTTAACATCCCTCAATCGACATCCTGTTGATTCCTTCCATCGTTTTACCTGTCTGCCGAAGCAGATCGACACAAGCCTTCCCCAAAAGACTAGTTCTTCATTTTGATGTTTCAAGTGTTAGACCTTCAACAGAGAATAAAGTTACTTTGCTTTTAAGAAGGATGAATGCTCTGAGCATCAACCGCACGCACACTTTATTTTGCTCTGACCCTATCACCTGGATTTCATTTTCCTCCCACCTTCCTTTATTTGGCCCTGACTTTCCTTTGTTTTGTTTTTTATTATTTGGCCCCATATTTTTTTTTACTCTATTGCTGACTTTCTTATTCTCTTCCTACCTTCCTCTTTTTTTAATCTCTTCATTTGACCTTCCATTTTCAATTCACTCAGGGATGCAAGAAGAATACCAGCTGCCATACTACGACATGGTTCCTGCAGATCCGTCAGTCGAGGATATGAGGAAGGTCATCTGCGAACAGAATATTAGACCAAGCATCCACAACTTTTGGCAGAACTGTGAGGTGAGTCAGCCCTACTCCGAAACTCAAGTCTGGCTTTATTTTAAGTCGGTGGTCAGATCGATGATTTTATCATTTCAAAATTTGATGTCAATAAGAAAATAAAATAAAACAACCCAGGAGGCAAGTTTAATCACAGCACCATTTTGGCCAACAGTATCAGAGGTATTTGTTTGGGCTGTACTGCTGCTTGTTTGCAACTTTTTTCATCAATGTCATAATTTTGATGTAACTTTGTCATTGCTTTAGACAAGCACACTGTATTTGTTAACATACATAATGATGAAAAACAGTTTACTGGGAACTTTCAATTCTTAGTCATCAAGACTGGTTTGAAAATCAACATCTGAGTCAATCAGACGTAATAAAACACATTTGACTGTGATAGCACTGCCTATAACAGTCACTATCACCCTCTTTCTCTTCCAAAGGTATGCACACAACTGCAACCACACAAGTGGTGTATCACCTCGACTAATAAAACAAATATCCGAACTCTCACGTTGATGGTATTGCTAATGATCTTCCATCTTGTTACAGGCCCTGCGTCTTATGGGACGACTCATGCGAGAGTGTTGGTTTGGAAACGCCGCCGCACGACTCACCGCCCTTCGTATCAAAAAGTCCTTGGCAAAGCTAGACGTCACCAATGATGAAAAGATGTGAGCGTGCATTGGATGTCAGAACCTCAATGGTCATGAGTGAACAGAAGTACTGTCTGGCTGTCCCAGAGAGTGGCTGTAAAAATGTGTGTCGAGATCATTCTGGGTCCAAAAAATAATTTGTACGTCTAATTTCAAAACCGAAAATTACTGTTGGTATATCTGAAAATTTATTATATGCTTTCATAACATTTTTAGAATAAAAATGTAAAAAGTATTTTCTTACTTTCACCTGGCAGCTGGTAATGTTATCCATCATCAGGAAAACAGGTGGATTGTACAGGACAGTAGGATTCATTTCTGGAACCCAGCCCCGCCTATCCCCCCCCCCCATATCAAGTTGAGCACCTTTTCCACTCTTTGCTATTCCAGAATAAACGTTCTAAGAAGGAAATAATTATGTAATCCAAGACAATCCTTGGTAGCTCTAAGCTCCTCCAATGTTGATTCTCAATTGCTTGAAATGATGCAATGCTTTGACAATCGAGAAAAGAAAGCAATCACCGGCCAATGTTTTTAGTTTTTTTATTTCTATAATTGGTGCATCACGAAAGAAAACCAAGTTTTGGGTTGCACAATAATCATAGGGTAGCCCAAAAAAGGGGGATGGGGTGGGAAGTGCTCAAAAGCGACAAGTTCAAGTTGCTGTCTTTAGGATGAGCAAGGAAATTTGAGTCACCAATTCTTGAGTAGAGAGAAAATACAACTATAATAATAATAAGTAAAAATTAGACAGTTCTTCATCGAGCTCCGAGGTGTATCACAACGAGTCGGGAAACATTTGAAGGCTAAAACCAATCGTCGAGGGATCATCGCTCTGACGCCGTATACCTCACTGAAGGTGATTTGGGCAGGAATAAGTAATTTGTTCAGTGTATCAGCAACAACTCGCCTACTTTTCGCAAAATACAACATCGGATCTTTAACATCCACCGACTAATGTTATCAAATAGGACGCCAAGTTTAACGTCCATATCCGAGAGACCATATCGCTGCCTGTGCAACACCAGGGTGGCAGTTTATAGCCAGGTATGGATTCCATACCAGGTTAGACAGCTCAGAAGAAAGTGTGTAGACCTCTGGCCATCCTTTTTGCAGCTCAACATAACTAAAGACGGAGTTAAAAACCAACGGCTCTGGAAACTTTAAAGACAATTTCATACAACACAATTCATTATAGTGGGGCAACTTAGCATAACAATTGTGCATTTTGTGAGGAAAGCACCAAATTTGGCACACTCGTAGCCTATCATATTATGAACAGATTTGGATATCGGGCCATCTCAAATTCAGCCGCTGATGGCTGTGGCAGCCATTTTCCACTGCCATCAAAAATTTTGAGATGGCCCAATATCCAAATGTGTTCATAATATGATAGGAGGCGACTAGTGTGCCAAATTTGGTGCTTTCCTCACAAAATGCACAATTGATGCTATATTTAGCTAAGTTGCCCCACTATTAGTCACTCAGGCCAGGCTGGAGTGTTTTTAGACCAACAGCTGAGATTACAGCTAAAATATGCAATTATTATTATTTTTTTTAATGAAAAAGGAAATTGAGAAAATGTTTAATTCAACAATCATACAAAGATTCATAATGTTCATTTGTTTTTCACACCTGCACAAAATCTCATATTGTCAATAATCGTTCTTGCCAAGGCAGAAAAACACTTTAATTTAAAAATTAACCTTATCACAGCTGAACAGAGGGGACATTCATGATCACTTGATGCGTCCATCAATCTGTTTATAAAAGTTATGTGAACAGAATGGTTGCTTGGAGACTAAAAGTGTTTGCTGCAATACCTTAATCACCACATAGGTTGTAGCTTTCTGCTAGTTTCTTTCAATGCATGTGTCATTCATTAAACAGTGTGATCCACCTTGTGTTTACGTGAACCTTTGCACTTTAATTAAATACTTGTATTTCAGTGGATTGAGTGTATTGTTTTTGTATTTCCATGTTACTTAAATCAAAGACCTGCTGGAAATACTCTTTATGAATTGATGTTTAAGTATTTTTCCCAGAAGTGATGTAGAAAGTTTGAAACTAATTTATTAAAGTGGATGTGCAGTTTTCTCCTACTCTTTGTCTGTCCTTCAGATTTGATGCCATTTTATTGCATCGATTTGTGTGCGCTGGTCACCCATACCATTCATCGAGTCACTCGGGGCTGCCAAAGCAATTACTAAGCAGTAGGGAGCTCGAATTATACCAGTGGGTTCATCATCTACTTCACTCGTAAACAACATTTTGAAGGGCATTTATAAAATTAAACAAAGGACCTGGATGTAGACATTGCCTATGTCCACTAAGATATATGGCGTGTTCCACAATGAAAAATGGGGGCTGTAGCACCAGCTCCTCAAGGGGGAGCAGCAACTCTGCGAGAGTTGGTGGCCATGGGCCAAGTGATAAAAAGGAAAATGGAACAGACCCTCTCTGTTGGGGAAGTGATCACCATCTTAGGAATTGGTCAAGAATCACTGAAGGAACCGGCTTCAGCTCCTCCCCTCCCTCCCACTTTACAAGGCAATTTTCCATATGTTTGTGTGTGTACAGCCAAATATCAGAGAAAAATACACCGGTCAAATCTCCACCAGATTTTACATACATCCTGGGGGTACCTGGTGTTGGCTTAATGGTTAGGATGGTGGGCTTTGGATCCCAGGGTCCCGAGTTCAAATCCCCCTCAGCTGTTGAATTAATACCACGTGGGGCTAACTTGGCTTGTCATCCTTCTGAGGTCGGCAAAATGAGTACCAGCATGCTGGTGTACTATGTCAGAATGGCAACCTGTCCAGGATTGTGCCTAGTAGCGAAGGAGACTGCTTAAGCAGCACCAACAATCTGCAGAGAGTATGGTCCCATTTTACTTTTTCTCTTCTGGGGGTACCCATGGTCATGTCATGAGCACAACCTCCCCCACCCCCTTGCAAGACAATTCTCTATATGTATGCATGTGTGTTTGTACATCATAAAATGAAGAAACTGACCTCAAATAAGGAAATGAGGCCATTTGGCCCATCATTACCATGGTGCACTGCCAGGTAAATTTTTTCAACAGCTTTAAACTTCAATCTTCTTGATGGTTTTGCTGAAGTCTAAATAACCTGATATTGATCGGGTGACTTAGCTTGGGTGGGGTATGCAGCATCGCATGAGAAACAAAACTATGTTATGGTTGCAGTACATGTTGTACACTGAAAATATTGAAATCTTCGGAATATTTTCAAGTGTTTGTGCGTTTAAACATTACTCTTTCATGGCTGAACCGGAGCACCTAAAGGCCCCAACTTTTGGGTGTCGGTACTTCAAAATCTACCACACATTGGCCTTGACACCCGTTCTGAGGCCAACAAAGGCTGCTATATAGTGTATACTAGCAAATACAACCTGTCGCTTCGCCGACGGATCAAGAAAGTGGGGGGGGGAGAGAAAGAGGGAGGGGGAGAGAGAGAGAGAAGGCAGGTGTAGGGGGAGAGGGGAAAGGGGAAGCAAAGAAGATGAAGAAAGGGGAGTTAGGGGGGTGGTAGGGAGAGCGACACCTCATCAAATGTTGCTATTCACTGCGGGAGGGATGAGTGCATGAGAGAGAGAGAGAGAGAGAGAGAGAGAGAGAGAGAGAGAGAGAGAGAGAGAGAGAGAGAGAGAGAGAGAGAGAGAGAGAGAGACACACATACACACACACACACACACACACACACACTGAGAGAGTGACAGAGGTGTGAGAGGAGAGTGCTACTTATGAGTAGGGGGAGTGAGGAGGGGACAGAGTGAGAGAAAAGGGTTGGGGAGAGGATGAAAAAAACAAGACAGTTGAAGGATGGAGGTGGGGTCAGCAAAGAGAATGATATATGATGCTTAATGACCAAACACGAAAAAACAAAACAAAAAAAACCCGTTAGAACAACTGTACACACAACGACACAACAGAGTTTGTAAAGTAATCTGCTGGCATATCTTACAAAATTTTGATATTCCAATTCCGGAAAATTTGTGGGAAAGTGAACCAAAAGCAATCACTGAAAACAATGAAGTACCGCTCATGTACGACCTTATGATCCCATCGGGCGTGAACATCGAAAACAAAGCATTGCGACCAGATATCATACTTCGGTGCAAAAAAAAAAAAGAGAAGAAGGCATTGCTAGTGAGGTGTTAATTCCAATTACTTTGAAATAACAATGCAGAAATCAAGCAAATTACCAAATACCAAGACCTCAAGCATGAAGTGAAAAGATCCTGGAAGCTGAAGAATGCCAAAGTTTATCAGTGATAGTTGGAGCAACAAGAATGAAAACAAAGAACATAACAAAGATATTAAAAACCATCCCTGGAAATATTACTCCAAACGAACTACAGTTGTAAGCTGTCCTGGGCTCAGTAACGATCCTGAAAAACTTCACAACTTGGTCCATGAATCGTGAGCCCTTACTAAAATGAAGGTGGATACTTTGAGCCCACCCTGGGAGGACTCCATTCCACATCATGAAACCCCATATGCGCGCGCGCACGCGCGCGCGCGCACACGCACACGCACACACACACACGCACACACACACACACACACACACACACACACACACACACACACACACACACACACACACACACACACACACACACACACACAAACACACACACTTCTCTTATAGCGAACGCAGTGACCTTCATACTTAACGCGTGCACGTGAGAGAATAGGAAACAACAATAACAACAACGAAATACCCCTGGCTATTTGGAATCTGTGTCGTTGGATATGACCTTTTGCTTCCGGTTGTTGTTAAACGCTGTGCGGTGTTTAAACACGATTGGGTTTTATTTCCATCTTGTGAATATTACTTAACGCGTGCACATGAGAGAATAGGAAACAACAAAATACCCTGGCAATTGTGAATCCGTGTCGTTGGCTATGACCCTTTTGCTTCCGTTTTTGTTTTGTTTCTGGGTTTTTTTTGTTTCCGGTTTTTGTCGTGGGGAATGATGCATGCCGGGAGATAATGACCGGAAATATTTATTTATTTATTCAATTATTTTTTCCCCAAAGTGATTTAGACGGGTCAATATACTGCCTGACCCCCCAAAAAATTGCAAAGTTTTGTTTTCTGCTTATTTCTAGTAGTTTATGATGTGGAAGACAACATATTAAAAGTTGGACAATTTTGACGCATGGGAAAGTCCCTCAGTGACGTCAGAAAACAAGATGGCTGCCGGCAGATAAAACGTCAAAAAATTGACTGATAATCATCAGACCACGAACAATTTAAAGTTAATTTTGCACCAATATTTGTATTATGATCGTTGCTGGTAGTTTATGCAGTGCTAATCCTGAGACCATTCACAATTTAAAGTAAATATTTGCACAAATATATGTTCTTTGATTGTTTCTGCCAGTCTATGACATGGAAAGCAACATATAAAAAATTGGACAATTTTGACACATGTGGAAGATGCCTTCTGGTCTTAGATTCCAGTTTCATCATCCTCCTCCTCCTCTATCTCTGGTTCAACACTCATATTGTCACAGTTGCTGTCCTGGCAATGTCCACATGCACTGGTGCATTCTAATCCATGCTTCCTACATGAACACCTTAGTGTTTTGCACCCCCCTGAACAGTTGCAGTGAATCATCTGAAGTAGTATGTCTGGAGCAGGGCTTTTGTCTGTCATCACTGGAACAAGTTTTCCTCCTTCTATCTTCCATCCCCACTCCGTTGGCTCCATTCCACAACAAAAGCCCATCCATTCCATGACCTGGTAATAGGTCGGCAGAGAATGAAACTTGCAGGCAGCGGATGTCGGGGGCAGTCTTTCAGCAGTAACAAATGCCTTAGCCCTTGCAACCTTTTTGCAGAGAATGTTGTATCTGATCGATGCCAATGAGTCGTTCTGATTTGCTTTAAACAATGCCACCATTGCTCTGCAGCCTGCAGTTTCAATAACATCCTGACTCTGCTGTGGTTTACAGAACACCTTTGAGCTGTCTATCAGTTCATTTTCTTTCTTGATGATTCTTTGAAACCCTGACTTCTTTCCAATCCCAAAGATACGAGACGTTGCGTCACAGCCAGTTAATGCATGAAGGAACAATATATCTCTGCAGACTGCATTTCCAAGTATCTGCTGAAGGACTTTGATATTGTAGACATTTGATTTTGCCTTGTCAGAACGGAAATAGAGTTCAATGCAGTTTGTGTCCACCATATAGAAGAGCAGGAGGAGAAGGAGATCTGTATCTTCTCCAATAAGGGTTGTAGATCTGGAAGCCGCTTTTGCGATCTCAACATCAGCATCTCCCTCTGCTTGGATCACCTCACAGCCTTCCTTGCGCAACACCTCTATAATCAACAGTATCATTGCCTGCTTGTTTGACTCATTCGACAGAAAGTCCTCCTTTTTCCCAACAAATTTTGTTGACTCCGTAATGTTAACCTTGGTGGCATTCTTGTTTCTATTCCGACGTTGATGAGAACAGTCCTTTGTGCTTGGCCCAGCCTCATAACCATCAAACACAACAGTAGCTTTGCCATAGTGTCTGACTGTAAATGAGGCATATTCATCTGCAATGGAACTGTAGGTGAATCCCTCTGTCCACTTTAAGCGGTGAATAAGTGATCCCCCGTCAAGAACATAGTGATCTGTTCCTGGAACTGTCTGGTTGACAGCATTGTCAGATTTGGTTGTAGCATAATTCCTTATTGCCTCTGCCAACTGTGGTTTATCTGGCTGGCGCAGGGTGTTTTTTTTTGCCTCAAAAAGAGACATTGGGTATGGGCAGAGTTCATATTTTATCACTTCACCTATCTGGTGATCTCCCGTCTGTGACACGACTAAGAACCTCTGGAATAGTAACGCTGGATCTATTGTGCGGTCCTCAGCAACTTTGAATGCGCTGCTGGATGCAAGTGTCTTGACTTTAGAACTCCTTTTGTGTGAATAGGAGTAAGCTGGGTGATCATCCATCTTCTTGACAATGTCACTACCTACTTTGAATAGGTCATGAACATTGACATCCTCATTTGCAGTAACCCCTGTGATGATATTGCGCAATGACTTGTCATCAGAAAATGGTGTGAAGCTGTCCAGTTTTTCGGCAACTTTGCCACGATCAGCTTCATCTCGACTCACCCTGGATGTTGTCAACTCCTTATGTTGTTCACTTGTTGAGTAGCTACTCGAGGTCAGTTCTTGCATAGCAAGGTTGTAGGAGGACGATATGGTTGAAGATAGAGTCCAAACTGCTCTCTGGTGCTCTGACATCCCACTTCCTCGAGTCAGCCCCCCTTGGCTTTTCAGTGAGCGCATTAATGTCTGTTCTATCACAGGATCAGAGCCTAGGCCAGCCCAGTATTGGTCACTGCGTCGGATTACATGATAACCAGATTGGAACTTCTGATGAACCTCAGGGTTGTCATCGTCTAACGCAAGCATCTTCTCGAGATAGAGTCAAGCTGACTTCAGGTAATTGGGATGGCCAGCAGCTGCAAATATCGGCAAGCAAGCTGATATGGCTTGGAGATGCATCTCCCAGGACCCCGTCCGATCAGCTGCCACAAGTGTCCTTGCAATTCCCAACATACGCTGGTAGTTGATCCAAAGTGCACTGGTTTTCGAGTCCTTTGCAAGTTTATTCCTTTCCTGATTCAATCTATTGTCAATGAAATGAATGCACTCTGATTGCAACACAGACTCTATAGTGTCACTTTCGACAGTCTCCAGGGAAATGTACAGTCGCTCCAGTTCTGCCACTTGTTCTTGAAACCCAGGGTCAACTTCCACAATCTTGCCAACAACCTGACGTGTAAGACACTGATCCACAAGCAAATGGCTATGAAAAGCACGTTGCACCGCCTTCCCACTCAGCATGTGCACAACAGCATTTTGACCATACACTGTTTCCAGGATCTCTTTCAGTCCACTTTCATCCATGAAACTTCCAATGGCACCCAACAAATTCATTAATGTGTGGAAGCTCCCAAGCAGTAGCACTGCATTATGGATTGGGTTATCAGCGGGAAGAGCATTCACTATCTCAGAGGCCTTCCAAAACAGCGGTTGGTCAAATGTGATGATTGCTGGCATGTTGTGTTTTGATGCAAGTTTGCTCAGGTAATCAAGAGTTGACAAGATGCAGGTTTTGTCACCTGGGTTCATATCAATCATTGGGAGAAACTGTATTGAGGCTTTCCCTGGGTGATCACACTCCTTATGCAGAAAGTGCATCATGCCTTGCCAATTTGGTGCACTCTTTTCGAAGCAAAATGACATCTCCCATAATATGTCAATTGTGCGATCACAAATTGATAACAAAGGGAGGGGCTGAAATTTGAGGTTGCGGTTGATGTGCTCTGCATAGCGGTAATCTATTATATTGATCTTCGTCAGTTCGACGAGCTTCCTGTCAGACATTTTCTTTCTAGATATGATGTGGCTAGATTGCCGCCCTGGTGTAATAGCTGCTATCATGCCCATCCCATGAAAGGTACCCTTTCCATCCAACATTATGATCTGGTGGTCCACATTGTCTCCAGCAAATAACAAGGATGTATCAAGAATGTCGGTGTCACCTCCAAACACATCCGGAGCAAGAGAAGAGGCTGCATTTACTTAAAACCATGCACTTCGGAGTAAGATGAGGAAAAGCCAAAGGTTGGTAGACTATCTATCAAGAAACGAGACCTATACAAGTGATGCATTTGCACTGCAAGACCAAGCTGCAATGGTGCAATTACAGCCCTTGGACGCACTGCTTGGATGACTGCTTGTCCAATACCAGCAACCTCCCTAGATGTATCTTTCCCGACCAAAAGATGCTGCAGCAAGAATCGCAGGCTAGCTGGGACATAACCCAATGCAGCAGTAAGGCTTAGGTCTGCAGTAGTTGGGTATGTATCCCCATGTGGTGCAACTGTTGTTTTTATGTCACTTTTTATTAGTTTTGCAGCAGTCTGAAGAATTGCACGTTTTTGTGCTTCTTCATCATCTTCTCGTGGTGCATTGTAGTGGTCACGGAGGATCTGGGACGTTTTTTTTCTCTGAATGTCACAATGTCTTTGAAGCCTCCACCCTCTGCCATGAATATAGATTCACCATATCGTTTTTTAAGCTGTTCCTTCATGTATTGGTTCCCATATGCATTGGATTCAATATCGCCCAGGTATTGTTCCATTCTCGCCACGAGGTCTGTAATTGTTAACTGTTCCTCATCATTGTCTTCAAGAAAAGAGCACACCTTATCGAAAGCCTCATTCTGGTCACTGTCCTTAGGCCTTCCCATTTTTCGTCTATTGTTTGATGCAGTCGGCTTGAACCGTTGTGGAATGTTTCGCATTGTGCGAAAATTAATGTTGCAGGACTTGTGGTACACACAGTCAGCTGCATGGAGATCACCCTCAAAATATTCAATGCGGCCTTGAACAGCAATGGCCCATTCATCACTCCTTGTTTTGCAATGAACTGATATAGTTTTAACAAATGCGTCAGTCTTCACGGAGCCAAAACTGCCTGTTTCTGCATGGCATCGCTTTGGGTCCTCTTCCTTAACTTCAGTGCCGCAGAAAAGGCAATGTGTTTTACTGTCATATGGTCCCAGGGAAATGCGAGCACTCCTCTTGACTGATGGACCTGATTCCGCATGATCCTTCTTGGTTAAAGCAATGTCCTTTTTGTTTATGTGATTCACTCGGCATGATTTGTGAACACTGGTACCAGCTAGAATTCTGATGTCAACACCCCTTTCGGCACTTGCACGGTTGATGCCTTCTGCTCCTTTCTCACGAACTAATACCGTTTCCTCACAGTACAATCCCCTTTGGCATAAAGGGCAGGTCTCTTTACCATATAAAGAGTTCATTTTCTATCTCTGAAAATACAAAAATGAGATCTTTTAGAAGCATGCAGTCAATTTACATTGGCCATATACATTGAATACCATCAGAGCATTCTCCGCCCCTGAAACCGAGATATTTATGTTAGATATATATTCGGAGGAAACATACCATGGAATAATCTGCATAGTGGTTCGTTTTCGACGTAGTGAATCGTGCATGGTTTTCGGACATTTTTATCATGTCAAAATTTTTTACTTTCCCATGGTCCATTTCTGTCCAACTTTTGATTTGTTCCTAAGTAAGTCTTAAAATATAAGGAAATGCAATAAAACAAAAATTTGCAATTTTTTTGGGGTACGGCTGTTCTGGTTGTATATTGACCAGTCTAATTGTTTTCATGACAGGAAGTGGTTATTTTGTATTTAACATTACCGGTGATTTTCAAATAACAGTGATTTGAAATACCGGTATAACAGTGATTTTGAAACTCTTTCCGGAAGTTTTAATTTCTTTTATTCTTGACCAGAAGTGATTGTTTATTTAGTTATTCAATTATTTTTTTCCCAAAGTTAATTTTAATAAAGATATCTCCCGCATCATCAAAAAATAATTTTTAATCGTGATTTACATTATTTGATCGCTGATCCCGAATCCAGGCCGAAGTAACCGGAAATTGCGTCAAAATCATCAGCTGTGCGGCGCTTACACGTACCACGGTATAGTTGGCAAGTATACAGTTGTGAACAAGTTATAGGTAAAGTCAGAAGCGAATGTAAGAAGAATTGTACGTTTGCTTCTAGGCTTTGCCAATTCCATATTAATAGTAATACAGTTTATATATGTACACACACATAAAACACATTAAAAACGACAAACACAAAGATTTACCTTTAAACAGAGTTGTTTAAAAGAGGAATTCACGTGGGAAATTAACAAAATTCAATTGAAAAATATATCAAGGCACAAAACACAAAATGTCCATCTATGGTCCCTGCCTTCACCGCCCGATCATGGCAATCACCTGGTCGGATGGACCTTATTGTTTTTATATTTGTATCGATGTCAAAGTGAGGAGATGGTTAAATGGTTAAATGGCACAAATGGTTAAAAAGAGCGACGTCCTGTGCAAATAAAATTGCACATTTTCAGCGGATGAGACACAAACCACACGGAGCTCCAGGGCCCAACACAGGCGGACACGTACGTCTGTCTAATCGATATTATCCATTGAGAGCACGGATACTTTTACCGAAACGAACAACCAAGCAGCTTGGAGAGTGCTCGCCAAGTGGCTTAAGCACTCAAGCAAGCACTCCAATGAAATGGCTGTTCAGAAATGACTAGTTTGGCACGTGATTAGTGATACATTAAACATACACCTCCCAGAGACACCTGAAGTGTCAAGCCACGAACGCTGACGTCTCCGGATATTTATAAGAATTGCAATGTACCCAGCGATTCGTAGCTATGATGAACAGGCATTCAATAATATGAGTGAGGAAAGTGAAAACAACAACTTTATCGTGAAGAAATCGTTGTGGCCCATTCCAAGTCGAGGCAAGGTTGAGCAGGCCAAAAAACATGGCGGCTTCAGAAACCCAGACCCAGGAAACGCCTTAAGACCCCAGAGAGCGAGGTGGCCGAGGATCGCCTGATGAAGGATATAATTAAATAAGGCCGTTAATTATCTTCAAAAGGGGTGTTTTAATTAACACAAACAACAAATTTTCACTCTTGTTCTTACTTGGAGTTTTCTTAGTTTGATTTCAAAGTTTCAGGCTGCTCGGTTTTTATAGTTTTGGAGTTATGGAGGAGACATGCTGACACGCACACGCACGCGCACACTGCCTTTGATGAGTATAGATTGCGATGTGGGGTCAGGCAGAACTGCTGCTGGCCTGGAGGCAAAAGGTAACTACCACGATGCCAATAACACCACAGCTTTTCAATGCCCAACACAGCATGGCGTTGACTTAGTGGTTAGGGTGGTGGCTTGGGAGCCGAGCGTCCTGAGTTTGAGCACCGTTGGCCACTGAATTAACGCCAGCGGGTTGACTCAGCCTGTCATCCTTCTCAGTCGGCGAAATGAGCACCAGTGTACTGGTAATAGGGGACCTTCTTCAGCAGCATAGCCGTGCCCCTAACCAATGATGCAACCAGCAGGCAAAATGGCCAACACATCCCAAAACCACCCCCAAGAAAAGTTCACCCAGCTGGGCAGCGTCACGCATCCGCTCCAAGTGCCACATACCAGGCAAGGCACAGCAAGCCCCCATTGAATCGCCAATATACGAGACTCCGAAGCTCCGGATTAAGACCAGGACCAAAAAGCCGAGGACCAAGAAACTGAGGACCACCAAACTAAACTCAAGACGACCAAGCTAAACTGAGGACAAGCCTGATGAAGCTAAGGTAAGGACCAGTCTAAGCTGGTGACCATTCTAAGCTGGTGGCCAGTCCGAGGAATGTTTGTCTCCCGTGCTTTTATTGCCATGCTTTCTTGCCACTTTTATTTATTTTATTGCTACGCACGCCGTCTCCATTCGCTGGCACCTTTGAATACCCTCCAATGGTCATCTTCCATGATTCATTATTTGCGTCCGCTTATGCTGACCTCCCTGGTGGATAGGACTAGCCACGATGGGGCATGTACCACTTTTGATCCAGATTTGTCCCATCACAGCTTCGTCGCTTCTGAACTGGTTTAATCCAGGTCCAAGGGGGTTCCAGGAACAGACGCGATTCCAGGAACAGGGACCTAACCCGGTTCAAACTGGTTCGGGAGACTTAAGGAAGCAGAAGGTAGAGTGACAACACCAGAGCAAGTGCTGAATGGACGTGCTCTACACTCAGTGGTGTAAAGGATAGAGAGAGAAAGAGAAAGATAGAGAGAATATATAGAGGAGCAGAGAGAAGGATATAGAGAGAAAGAAGCTAGACAAGCCGGTAGGTGACATGGGTGGTCACTGTATAATTGCATACTCGTCATACATTTTTTGACGGATCGGGCTGAAAATGTTTGACAAAGAGGTTGATTATAGTGTGCATAAAAGCGCAGAAGCCGATTTTTGATTTTCGAAAAAGAAAAAAAATACATATAAATATTTTCCGGATTTTTTCAAAAATTTCAAAGTCCCGTTGCTCGGCAACGGTGGCGTCCATAGCAATGGTGCTCAAAAGCATACAACTAGATCCTGGTATGAACCTACCAGTCAAGTTTCATCAAAATCGGTTGACTCCTCTGGCCTCCAGAGCTGTCCATTACATACAAACAGACAGACGGAAAACCTGAGAACAACGGAAGTCTAGCGACCACCCAACAGATGGAGAAATGAGCACACACATTCATCTGTCCAATGCACTCGCAACACATTGATTCACTTGTAATACAGTATACTTAACTAAACAGATACTATGAAACTAAAGATTGATTATTGTGATTATTGTGATTTCTGGTATGTATGTATGAATGCATTATGTTAGGCGAACAACCTCCGACGTGGTACCTTATCAAATGCCTTCTTAAAGTCCAGATGTATTATGTCCACTGCCTTTCCCTCATCCACCAAATCAGAAACTGCTTCGTAGAACTCTAAAAGATTTGTTAGACATGATCTCCCTTTGGTAAACCCATGCTGACTACCTTTAATTAATTAGTATTTATTTAAATGGTCCCTCATCTGGTCCTTAATTAACATCTCCAACACCTTCCCCACAACTGAAGTCAAACTAACAGGTCTATAGTTTCCCAATTCTTCTCTGGATCCTTTCTTAAATCATGTTGTTACATTTGCTACTCTCGAATCCTCCAGTACCTTTCCTGACTCCAGGGAACTATTGAAAATATTCGTTATCGTCTCGCTAACCTGCTCAGCCACCTCCATCAAACCTCTCGGGTCTATATTACCTGGCCCCGGAGCCTTATCTTCTCTTAGATTTCCCAGCTCTTCCTTTACTTCCTCCACTCCAATCTGGATCTTCTGTAAAATCCCTTCCTCACCTCCTTGATAGATACTCCAGATTCACATTTTTCTCAGCTACATCTCCGGTGGCATCCTTCAGCTCTTTATATATGCCGATCTTGAGCTATTTTGACTCGGTCATTAGTTAAGGGCCTTGCAGGCGCAATTAACGATGCCACGTGACCAACAGCTCAATTAATGAGTGATTCCTGGAACAGTTTTTCCACCTGCTGCAGTGGTGCGAATTGCCAGCTTAGCACCTTGCACTTCAAGGCCTCGTGTGGCTTTAAAAGAACATTTAATGAAGAGATAACAGCGGTTGGAAGGATCACAATTAAATATGTCGACATACTTCGACACGCTCTGATCATTGTACACAAATACCATACTCTAATGGTGAATATTTACTCATGAAATAACCATACTACATTACCCCCTTTAACCCATATCACATACCCGCAACAGTATCTATATATTAATACTGAAGAACCAATTTTGTGCTCCTCCTGGCGGTCGCGTCACGTTTTTCTCGGTACTGTGACCTGGACTGAAAGAAACTTTGTACCTGTAATAGAGCATCGCACATCGTGGCAATAGTCAACTTTCAACTCTGAAGCAGAATAAACACTTTTCGTTGAGACGGGGGCAGGGGATGAAGAGACGGGGGCAGGGAGTGAAGAGGCGGGGGGGCAAGGTAAGCAAATTTTTGGGCGGGGGGAAGCAAATTGAAAGCGGGAGATGGGGGAAAATGGGGCGGGGATGAGTGGAAGGGGGCTGGGGTGAATTAGGCGGGGTTGAGTGTGAGGGTGTGGACAGGGGGCGGAGGCCCAGGGGCAAGTGGGACAGGGAATCAAGAGATGGGGGACGGGGAGTGAAGAGGTGGTGGCGGGGCTGGGTAATTAAATTTTTGGGCGGGGGGGGGGAATGCAGGAAGGGGCGGGGGATGAGTTGGAGGGGGCAAGCACGCCCTGTCCAGTCCATGTCCCTCGAGTGTGGGTGAGCTGGTGAGGGTGGTTGAATGAACGGAATCCGTCTGTGATGGGGTTTCGGCTCGTCTGTATATTAATACTGAAGGACCAATTTTGTGCTCCTCCTCGCGGTCGCGTCACGTTTTTCTCAGTAATGTGACCTGGACTGAAAGAAACTTCGTACCTGTAAGAGTGCATCGCACATAGTGGCAATCGTCAACTTTCAAATCTGAAGCAGAATAAACACTTTTCGTTGAGATGGGGGCGAGGAGTGAAGAGGCGGGGGGCAAGGTAAGCAAATTTTTGGGCGGAGGTAAGCAAATTGAAAGCGGGAGACAGGGGGAAATGGGGCGGGGGCTGGGTTGAATGAGGCGGAGTTGAGTGTGAGGGGGTGGACAGGGGGGGGGGGCCCGGGGGCAAGTGGGGCGGGGAATCGAAAGACGGGGGGTGGGGAGTGAAGAGGCGGGGCTGGGGTAATTACATTTTTTGGGCGGGGGTAGGCAAATTGAATGGGGCAGGGGCGGGGGATGAGTAGGCGGGGGCAAGCACACCCTGTGCAGTCCATGTCCCTCGAGTGTGTGTGAGCTGGTGAGGGTGGTTGAATGAACGGAATCCATCTGTGACGGGGTTTCAGTTAGTATATAATAATAATAGACTAATGCCATCTGTCTGTCTTACCCTGAAACACGGAAACGCTCCTCGGAGAGAAAAAAATGATGAAGTGAAAGTTGCTTCAAATTAATCCAAACCCACGGGGAAATCATCATATGACCAGAGAGTTGGTGTCAAAGCCACCCAATGCTCGCCTGTTTATACTGTTGTGGTTTTCCGCTCGTCGGCGTGCGGGCGACCGCTTCTAGCCAATGGCGGCCGCCCTCGCCCACCGAACGGACAAACCGAGTCGCAGCTTTCGGAACAACGCCAAAATCCAGCTACGGGTGTGTTTTTAATCACACCACAGCCTTGTCAATACTCTACCCACGCTACAGGGTCCGATCGCCGAATGGTCGATTTACCTAATTAATCGCGCAGGCAGACTACCGAGAGACTGTACCTCAACGGGGCCTGCTTGGAAACGAGCCGCTTAAGCAGCTCGCTCCATTTTGTGTTAGCCGAGCGGGGTATTATCACGAAGCCCCGTTGGACCAGATTCTTTTCTCGGCTTTAAAAAGCCATCTATATTCCGAACTCAATTATGGAAGTTCAATGAGGGAAAGGACGCAACGAACGGGTGAAATTTAAACAATGACATTTATTTATACATGTACATATACAAGCAATGCACGTATGCAATCATGCAGTCATGTATACAACCAATGCACGTATGGGACAAAACACGAGCAAGACAAAGAACTACAACCGTCTATTTATTATGTACACACATGCACTTAGTCCTACTTAACGGACTTGGCGCCACATCATGCATGCAAAGAAAAACCCCAGAAAAGGCAAGGGGGCAGAACTGGACCTCGTGGGTCTTTATAAGTCACGGAGCTGTGAAGACCACAGGAGCTCCGAGAGACCGCGCTGGTTACCTGTCGCCTTCGTGGTGACTCGCTGGGCGCTCCTCGACGTCCCGTCCACACGGCAGCTGGCGTGACCGCGGCTCGGCCCCGGCCTCGTCGTGCGGCCCGGTCGATCGGGCCGAGTCGACAACGCCTCAGAGGAACGAACGGGCCTTTGCTCTTTCAGAGTTGATGCTCTCTTAAGAGCCCGCCCGTTCCTCAGCGTCGTTTGGACTGTCCAAACCTACAGTTCTCTGAGTTTTTGCCCGATCCTACCTACAGTTTTGGCCCAATCACCTCGGACCGTTGTGCCGCTGGTTGGCGACTCCTCTCCGGCCTCTCTCCAACGACCCACTGTTCGGCACGGCACGGCAGGCTACGCTCCTAGCTCCAGTCTCCTCCGCTCTCTCCAGCTCCTCACCGACTCCAGACTCCAGACTGACCCAGCTCCCAACGCGACTCCCCACAACTGCCCGCTTGGCATCTCTGCGCGCCCTTATATCGGGTCCGTGAGGCGAGGTTTTGATCTCCGATCTCTCACCTCTGACCCCCCGCTGGCTCCGCCCCTTTCGATCTTTTGATCCGAATTGTCGCGAAGCTCGGAGAGAGCGGACGTGAGTGAAATCATCGACTCTCGCCCCAACGAAGGAGTCCCGTGTCTGGTGGCAGAGATGTTGTTCGTGGGGAATTTGCCGTGACTGGTGCAAAGATGGCGGCGTTTGCGGAGATGAAGGTGAGGCGATGTTGTTCGTTGTTGACATGTGGTTTAGATGGCGAGATGTCGTTGTGGTGAAGGTGGTTGTTGTGAAGGCGGTTGTGGAGAACGTGGTTGTTGTGAAGGCGGTTGTGAAGGTGGTTGAAATGCAGTTGGTGGTGGTTGTGGTGGTTGAGAGGCGGTTGGTGGTGGTTGTGGTGGTTGAGAGGCGGTTGGTCCAAAATAAAGATAGCAAAAGAAAAACGGCCAACTGAAGATTCACAGCCCTGCACACGAATAATTGTCCATTAAACATCGGTGGGGAAATCTATCTGAACACGCACTTATCGACATAACTGAACTAAGGACCTATATGGTGTCCTGTGAATATCCACAATCGTAACAATACATTTATCGTTTTTAAAAGACTAGTCTAATAATATTTTCAATAAAGCATTGCAGTGAAGTCTGATCCAAATAATTTTAAAGCAATATATGTATTTGTATATTGTAATCAGTAAAAAATAGTGTGATAGATAAAAACATTAGAAAGGAAATAACTTGCACCAAAAAATCTTTAACATTTTCACGCTCACGCTGACGCTTATGCCGGGGGTATCGCTATAGCTCTCTGTTCTTCAAACAGGCGAGCTAAAAACGTAAACCGTTTTGCCTGGTGGAGGTATGCATTCTACCGAGTGCTGTTCTTGTTGCATATTTCTTGATACTTCATTTTCATTTCCCTTTGTTCCCTCCGACACAGACGGTTGACGGAGGTGGTGGTGGTAAATGGTTTTACTCAACTGAACATAAACGTTTAAACATGGAGAAAAGTGAAATGGCTGCAAAATAGAACGTTGTAAAATAATTAAATTGCAACTAATTTAGATAAAAGCATCATTATAACAAAGGACAGATGTGACAAATGAATTCACAAACAGACTTGATCAGTGCAAACCACAGAGTAAACCATCCCCATCATACATGTATGCCTGGTGTTGGCTTAATGGTTAGGGTGGTGGGTTTGGGATCCATCCTAGGATCTTGAGTTCAAATCCTGCTCAGCTGTTGAATTAATACCAGGTGGGGTTGACTCTGCCTATCATCCTTCTGAGGTCGGCAAAATGAGTGCCAGCATGCTGGTATACTGTGTCGGAGCAGCAACCTGTCCAGGATTGTGTCCAATAGCCAAGGAGACTGCTTAGGCAGCACCAATGGTCTGATCAGAGTATGGTCCCAATGGATGGATGGATACATGTGACATATAAAGAATTAAGAATTTATTTTTACCTTTATTATTTGGAGGTTATGTTTTTACCTGTTTGTCTGTTTGGGGCAGGATATCTCAATTTATGGATGATTTGTACGAAACTTTGTGGATGAGTTGGGTAGTTGACAAACAAGTCGATTAGATTTTGGTTCAGGTCTGGATGCAGTTCTAGTCAATCAGTAAGATACAAAGCGTAAATTGCTCAGCCGGATAGAGCTATGCGCTCTATGGAGTGTGGTTCTTGTCTTCTTTTCAGTTGTTCGTGCCATTCTAGTTGTACGTGTTGCTGTGTGAGTTCAGGAAATTCTTTGCAAAAGTGAGTTAGGGATAACATTTCATGCTCATGCACAAATTGAATGTTACATACATGGCCAATCTTACAGTAGTCCTTTTGTGGACCAGGTTGAGCCCCATGAGGCCAATGCCCCCTTCTCATCTCAGCAGGTGCAGGGCTTTTGTACAGCACCAGGAATCGTAAGAAGTTTTCTTGTCCCACTGCATTAGAACCCCCAGGGGTTCCGATGGTGGGGCGACACAAACGTGCCACGTAGAATCGCTCCAGTCGTGGTGGGAGAGGGTATTACGAGTGATCCTTCAGAGGCTGTAATGGTATCTGAGTAAGAGACCTTCACCTTCGTGTCGCAGTCGCTTACTCTGTGCTTCTTTCGACTCAACTGCAAAGAATCTGGAGGTTTTAGTGGTTTTAATGCCTTTTTCTGCCTTCAAAAGAAAACACCATGTTAAGGTGTATACATCGTAGCTACACGTTATTAGAAGTAGCCTTTGGAAAAAAAAAACTGATAACAAGAATTATGATAATAGCATCATAATAATATTAACAATAATTGGTATTAATAAAAAGGATAATATCATAATGCCCCCCCCCCCAAGGTTTTCTAGTTTTAATAAAGTCACCAAACGTCCAAAACTGAGGATTCTTCAAATCAGAAAAAAAAGAAGTCTGTCAAAATTGTAATCATTGTAAAAAGTCAAAGCAAAAACAAGAAGACGTCGTGCAGAGCATGATACTTGCAAAATCCATAAAACAAATATGACCTCAAAAACAATCATTGGTTGAATTCAATGACCCAATATGCAACTCCTCTGCAAATTTCAAGTGAATCGCATGAATATTGACAATTTTAGAAATTCGGCCAACGTTGTTCTTTTGGCCGATGTGGACCTCAAAAAATAATTCGCTGGTTGAATTCCGTGACCTGAAATATAAATCCTCTTCAAATTTTAAGTCAATCGGATGAAAATTGAGGATTTCAGAAATACCACCTTAGTTGTTGGCCTTGGGCCTATGTTGACCTTTTGACCTCAAAAACAATGTGTCTTCCTTTTGCCAAACTCTACCAAGTGGTGAAGTTTTGTGAAGATCGGTTTAAAATTGTGACTTGTAAGTGATTGACAGACAGAGACAGACAAACAATAACAAAATCGACAAACCAATATACTTGAAAAATCTTCGATTTTGCAAGTATCTGCGTTAAAGTGGTGCCTGGAAGCATCTTACACTCTACATGTCAGGATTGCTGGTCTAACTTTCTGTCTCACTCAAACTACAGCTACTGGACTAGCTTTAATCTCTTTCTTGCAAACAAACATCATACACTTTTCAAACAAACATCATACACTTTTCATCATACATTTTTCTTATTCACTCATTTTCCCTCCTAACTTTACATTCTCTCTCTTTTATTTCCCTTTCCTCTCATTTCCCTCAGAGAGCCTGAAATGAAATATAAATATGATAAAGTCCGAAAAGTTAATGGCCCCGAGTTCCCTGCATTATGGGGTGTGAAGAATCTCCGGTGATCTGCCTGTCTCTACTGCCAACGAGAGGGGGGCTCAGGCAGTAGTTGTATCGATCCCTCCCAAGACCCTTGCCTTTTGAACCAACGTGACTCTTTTTAAATTAATTTCACCAACATCCGTGGTCCTTTTTCAAATCTTTCCTCTGTTGAACATCATCCAGCAAGCTCCTAATATCTTGCTTCTCTCAGAGACCCAACTATCACATGACGTTCTTGTTAATAATTATAACATTTCGAACTACAACCTTCACTCACGATTCCGCTTCAAAACAGGAGTCTGTGTCTACTCCAACATCAACATGCCTACTGTACGCCTTGTGGACCTCGAATCTTCAAACTTTGACGTCATGTGGCTGAAGATTTGTTTCCCGACCATCACTATCTTTCTCCGTTTCACTTAAAGCTCTCCCAATTCTACACACTTTATAGCTTTCTTTGATTATCTTAACTATTGCCATGAGGCCATGACATCCGAACACCCTCAAGCAGAATTTCTCTATCTCAGAGACTTCAATGTACACTCCAGGGAGTGGCTGAAATCTTCCCACACGGATATTGGGAGAGTTGAAGCTCTTACATTTTCCATTCTTAATGATTTGGAACAAATTATCACCCACCATACCCATATCATCATGACCACACTACCAATACTGTTGCTGCCCGGGTATCGGCTGCGAGCACAACTGCTAGGTGGGGCGGTAGGGTCAACTCTACCGAACACCCAGAATCTAGATCGTACCTTTCGGAAAACTCCGATAGGTACGGGTCCCTTACCGGACCGTGAATCGTCAATAATTCCACCACGTGGTACAGGGTTATTTGCCAATCTTCAAAATACCTAGAGATCCATGTGGTGAGTTACCGAGTATTCACACCCTCGACGGCCCTCGTACGAGTCGAGCCGTTAGCGTGCCCGACCCATGTGCAACCCGAGCAGACGGTTGCCGAAGTTCCGTCGGTCCAAACATACATTTACAGCGGCAACAGCCTTTGTAATTCACCAACACGTGCCATGCTAAGCCAATGGACGAAACACAGCAACAAACTGATACATTTAACAAATGTATTTATTTATAATGGGGGAAAGGGATGAGCACACAAGAAGCAGAGTTATCACGACAAATGAGATGCATGTACAGCAAAGAGCACTTATACAATTACTACTTACAGATGGGCCCACAAACACACACACACACACACACACACACACACACACACACACACACACACACACACACACACACACACACACACACACACACACACACACACACACACACACACACACACACACACACACACACACAAGAACCGGTGGCCACAGTCTTTATTGAGGCCTCCAGGTCAGAGGGAAAGGCGAGCTGAAGACCAGAGCCTGCACTTGGACCTGTCCACCTTGTGCGGGTAGGTTGAGCTGGCGGGGTGGCGGGACTCGGACCTGTAGCAGCCCAGGCGTCCACACGACCGGGCTCCCGGCGAACGGAGGCTGGCAAGGCGAAGTCTGGCAAAACGAAAAACTGGCTTTCCAAAAGAAGAACCACCACCGGGGACCTTTCGCGTGTGAGGCGAATGTGATAAGCACTCTTGGTCAGGCGAACGTGATCACCACTCGCGTCAGGCGAACGTGATCACCACTCGCGTCAGGCGAATGTGATCACCACTCGCGTCAGGCGAACGTGATCACCACTCGCGTCAGGCGAACGTGATCACCACTCGCGTCAGGCGAACGTGATCACCACTCACGTCAGGCGAACGTGATCACCACTCGCGTCAGGCGAACGTGATCACCACTCGCGTCAGGCGAACGTGATAACCACTCGCGTCAGGCGAACGTGATCACCACTCGCATCACAAGTTGGTCTCCCCCGGAAAAATGGAGCCGGACCTTTATCCTTGCCCCTCCCTCAGCCGAACCTCGGTGTCATTGTCTATGTCTTCCCTCATTGGCTGGTTTTGGAGCGCAGAATGCCCTCGTCACCCTGTCATTGGCCAAAACGGGCAACAAGGCCGTTGATTGGACCGGGGGGGGGGGGGGCGTGACGGGGCGTCTCGACTCCCCGCCCACCGAAGAGGCTTCGCTTCTCTTGGAGCCCGCTCTGTGCCCTTTGACCGACTTACGGCCACCTCGTCCACGCACCCCCCCTCCCGATTGGGTGAGAGAGACGTCAGGTCTTCCTGAACTCCGCCCATGTACGTGCTGACACGCACGTAGGTCATGGCGTCGGTGTGAGGAAGCGAGGTGAAGGCGTGTTGTGTTAGTTGATGTTGGTGGTGTAAAAATAAAATAAAACCCTATCAAAGTAACTCACAGCGCATGTACATTTATTCACCCCTTAAACGAGGGATGGGGACCCTAACTAAAAAACACATACTTACCGATATAACTGTTCTATATGACCTGTATGTTGAGTGTTCATGGCTTCCAGATTCGTAACAATACTTTGGATATATTCTTCACTTCCAATCCATTGCATTATCACTACACAATTTCACCTCCAATTGGTTCTTCTGACCACAATCTTGTGAACATCACTTTACTTACCACTACTTCTTCTCCTCTGACTGCTCCGATGAAACACCAGTATTGGCATTTCAATAATTCTGACTGGACTGGTTTACGAAACTTCTTCTCTGACTTTCCCTGGAAAAACTACTGCCTCTCTTCGGGCGATTCCTCTATCTCTGCTGAACGTATAGCTGAGGTTATTGTTGCAGGAATGGAGGCTTATATCCCCTTCTCTTTCAAATATATTTCTCTGACCAATTCTTAGTTCAATAATTCCTGCTCTGCAGCCATTCACTCTGTGGTGCAAGGGATGTTGCATATCGGACATGGAAAAATTATTCTTCATCCGACTCGCATTCAGCTTTCATATCTCCCAGAAATCATTGCAAATATGTTATTCATGAGGCGAAGCATTCCTTTATTCAAAACAAATGTGACAACCTCTCATCTTCTTCCACTAATAGATCTTTCTGGTCCTTAGCTAAAAGTATCTCCAACAACTTCTGTCGCTCTACCTTTCCTTCACTTTTCAGTTCCGATGTTACTATCACTGTCTCTCTGACCGATAAAGTAAGTCTTTTTAGTTCTCTTTTCTCCTCTAACTCCACACTGGATGACTTCAACATTCCATCTCCCTCTGATGCTCCCCTCACCAATCCAATGTCCCTCCCTATAATCTCTTTTCATGCAGTGAAAAAAAAATACTCTCTCTGGACATAAGCAAGGCCTACGGGCAAGATGGCATTCCTCCCCGTGTCTTGAAGGAATGTGCTTCAGAACTTGCACCCGTGCTTGCTCGTTTGTTTTGTTTTTGTTTAAAAACCCAAACTTTTCCTCTTACCTGGAAAAATGCCTTAGTACAGCCTATTTTAAAGAAGGGTGATCGTTCAAACCCTTCTAACTACCGCCCCATTGCTCTGACTTCTACTGTTTCCAAAGTCTTTGAATGTCTTCTTAATTCCCATTTTCTCAAGCATCTTGAATCTCAGTCTTCTATCTGACCACCAATATGGCTTCTGCAAGGCAAGATCTACAGGTGATATCCTTTCTTACATTACAAATGTCTGGGCCTCTTCTTTGAGAGACTTTGGGGAATCCTTTGTTGTAGGCCTTGATATCTTAAAAGCCTTTGACAGAGTTTGGCATCAGGTTCTGATATCCAAGCTTCCCTCTTTCGGCTTTCCTCCTTCACTCTGCTCTCTCATATTGAGCTTTCCTCTCCGACCGCTCTATCTCCCTAATTGTTGATGGTTCAACATTGACCTCCTTCCCTATCAACAGCGGTTTATTTCAGGGTTCCGTTCTGTCCCCAACACTCTTCCTTATTTTTATCAACGACCTTCTTTCTTCCACAAATAACCAAATGCACTTGTGTGCTGATGATTCAACATTACATTCCTCCATGTCTTCCCTTCTGCCCAGTCTTCAATCACTCGATCTACATCTCGTTTCATCACAGCCACCTCTTTAAATTCGGATTTGGACAAGATCTCCCAGTGGGGCAAATGTAATCAAGTTAAGTTTAATGTTTCAAAAGCTCAATTTCTTCCCATCTATCTCTCTGAAACTCCTCTCAACTCTCCAATCTCCTTTGAAAGCTCTACAATTACACCATGTGATACAATAAACCTACTAGGTATCAATCTAACATCAAATTTATCCTGGAATCCACACATTACTCAAATAGCTAAGTCTGCCTCGAAGAAACTAGGAGTCCTATTCAGATGTCGAAGATTCTTCTCCTCTGAACAGTTGCTCCAACTATATAAAGGATTTATTTGTCCTTGTATAGAGTACTGCTCTCACATCTGGGGAGGTTTCAGCTCCACATACTTACTGGACAGAATTGAATCCAAAGTTATTCGACTTGTCAACTTCACCAATATGACCTCAAAGCTTGACCCACTCAAATAATGCTGCAAAGTAAGCTCTTTCTCTTTTCTACAGATATTACTTACAGGACAGTTACTTTGGTTTCTGCTCGCAAGAACTTGCTGCTTGTGTACCTCCACCATTAGCAAGACCAAGGAATACTCGACAAGCCACTATATCACATGATTATTGTGTGGCCGTTGGCAACTCAAGGGTGGGCCGTTACGATGTTTGTTTCTTCCCCCCCACTGCCAAACCCTGGAACTCTTTACCTTCTCATGTCTTCCCAAACACTTATGACCTTCCCCTTTTCAAAATGCAGATTTTTTTTACTTTCTCAAAAACTCTTAGACTATTCTATCTTTCACTACTTTTCTATTCATGCAGTTCTTTTGTCGAAGGTTTGGCCTCGATGAGGACTATTTAGTCCATGCCTGTAGCCTTCAACATTAAAAAAAAGTAATAATAAAGCATGAAAGTGTTACAAAGTGATCACATTTATTTCTGACATCCTGTTCCTCTAATGGCCATCAATCTTCCACAATGCACCACTCATGTAGAGCCATTCCAGTGAATGGACCAATAAAAAACAGGAATGACCATCTGCATATATTTGCCCTATATAAACTCAAAACACTTACTTAAAGGAAGGTTAAAAAAAAAAAATCACCACAAACATGACCTGTTTATAAAGTGCAAAGGGAAAAATGACAGCAAAGCTTGTTGGAAATCTTGGTATTTAGATTTGAGTCTTTTACAAAATATGTTTAAAATTAGATAGTTATCTGAACTTCAAATAATTTTTGGAGAGACAACTATAAGGCAATGATAAATACACTAAACTTGGTACCCAGACTCTCGGTAGAAATGGTCAACTTTCAGCATTCCTTTGGAGTTTTGCTTAACTTGCATTTCGTCTTACTTTCCATAATGCTCTATGTACAGTGATTTATGCAATTCTTCTCAGAAGAGCTCGGTTCAAACACAACCATTGGAGCAAGATGCGTCTATGGTTTTAGACGTCTGGGAGAGAAAAACAAAAAAAAACAACAAAGGTTAAATGAGGATTATTTACAGGAGAGAAGTGTTGTTGTTAATAATAAGTTTAAATAAGTGGTAGTTTATGTTCACTCACTTTGGAGTAGCATGATGGTGTATACTTGGACCAATTGTAGATCCGGCCTTCATCTCGATGGCCATTGAGCACTGAAATTACATCATAAAGAATTAATACCATGTAAAACCCAAGAGAATATTTAAAGATAGATGTCATGAACAGCCAACGGTACCCGGGTTTCGATGTCTGTGTACTCGGACTTTGTGCTGCCGTCGTCAGTTGGAGCAGAAGGGTCAGACTTGCGCTTCCTACATTTTTTTTCAAACAAAAATAAAGTATGCCTTCAGCATCTCAAAAATATCCACAATGTCAAAGAACCTGAAATGCAAATTCACCACTTAAGCACTGGGGCTTGGTTTCAAACCTGGTGCTTAGTGGAGCTTCTTGTCGCAGCTTCTCAATATCGACAAACTGGACCGACTGACCACCACCCCGTGTTTTATACACCTCACCCTGAAAATGATGGCAAAATGAATGCATGTGACTTTCAACAAATGCAATGTGCAAATTTAGAAACCCTTCCCCCACCAGCAACTGAGACATATTGGTGCAATCAATGAGAAAATATTACATGCAGTATAATAAATAATTATGGAAACAGGAAAAAAACTGGGCATCATCCTCATCAGTTGCCCCAGGTGTCCTCATTGAAAGCCAACAGCCGAAAATGAGTCAGCCACTCTGACCAGATTTCAACAGAGATCGAGCAAAGACGAAATGTCAAATAGTTGTCTGTATTTGTACAAGTCAAGCAAGTTGTGAATAAGTTGTGTATAGTCAAGTTCAAGGTGGCAGTGTGGCCAGAATGGTTCCTGAGTTGAATCGAGTTTGTGTTCATTGATTTTGAGTGCAGGATGGTAACTGGAACGAAGTCCAGATAAAGTTACTCTGGAGGAGCACGGGGAGGTTTCCTGAGATGGATGGATCTCAACGTGTGGTTTATTGAGTATTTTATTGCTGTGCCATTGTTGCAAAGCAATGGCGATGTGCTTGCAAATGTTTTCAAATTCTTCACCTTTTCTTGCCTCATAGCCTGGAATTAAATTGTATGAAATCAGACTTTTTCCAACTTTATTTACACATCATAACCCACAACTTCCAAATGAAAAACAAATTATACAAGTTTCAGAAAATTAATTAAAAATACAAAACTCGAATATCTTGGTTGGATAAGTGTCCACCCCCTGAGTTAATACTTGGCGGAAGCACCTTTGACAACATTTACAGCTGTGAGTCTGTTAAGATAGGTCTCTGCCACCTTTGCACACCTTGATTGGGCATTATTTGCTCATTCTTCAGCACAAAACTGTTCAAGCTGTCAAGTTGCGTGGGGAGTGTTGATGGACAGCAATCTTCAAGTCATGCAATATATTTTCGACTAGATTTAGGTCAGGGAGCTGAATAGGCCATTCAAGGACATTTGTCTTTTTGTTCCTTTGGCTGTGTCTTAAGTCATTGTCAAGCTGAAAGGTGAACTGTCCCAATTTCAGCAATCTTGTAGAGGTCAGCAGGTTTTCCTCTCAGAATTTTCTGTATTTTGCTCCATCCATTTTCCTTTCTGCTCAGACAAGTGCCTCAGTCCCTGCAGATGACAAACATTCTCATAACATGATGCTGCCACCACCATGTTTCACAGTTGGGATGGTGTTCTTTGGTGATGTGCTGTGATGGGTTTGCACCAAACATAATGTTTTGCATTTTGGCCAAAAAGTTCCACCGAGGTTTTGTCAGACCACAAAACTTTTTGCCAAGAGGCTTCAGAACCTCTGGAGGCGTTTTTTGCATCTCCTCAAACGAGACTCAAGGTGGGCATTTTTGAGTAATGGCTTCTCTCTTGCCACTCGATTGTGCAGGACAGATTTGTGGAGTGCTTGCGATATTGTTGTCACATGCACACAGTGACTAGGCTTTCCCATGAAGGCATGTAGCTCTTTCAAAGTTGTCATTGGCCTCTTGGTGGCTTTCCTGATCAGTCTCCTCCTTGCTTGGTCATCCAGTTTGGAGGGACAGCCCGATCTTTGCGGTACCATACGCCTTCCACTTCTTAATGGTTGTCTTGATTGTGCTCCAAGGGATATTCAAGACCTTTGAAATATTTTTATGCCCATCCCCTGATCTTTGCCTTTCTGCAACTTTATCCCAGAGGTCTTTTGAAAGCTCCTTGGTTTTCATGGTTGAGTCTTTGCTGTGAAAGGCTCCACCCAGCAGAGAAAACCTACAGGAACTGCTGATTTTATTCTGGAATAATCAGAATTACTACAATTCAACACAGATGGAGGCCAATTAACTTGTGTGATTTTGAAGGTAATTGGTTACACCAAAGTTAATTTACAATTGCTATTATAAGGGGTGTGGACACGTATCCAACCAAGACATTCTAGTTTTGTATTTTTAATCAATTTTGTGAAATTTGTAGAATTTGTTTTTCAATTGGTAGTTGTGGGTTACAATGTGTAAATAAAGGCAAAAAATTGTGATTTAATGCAATTTAATTCCAGGTTATAAAGTAATAAAAGGTGAAAAGATTGAAAGGGGGTGTAGACTCCATAGGTAATGTATGTACACTTTTCGGATGGCAGTCTGTCAAGATTATTATTCAACGGCCACAATTATTCCCACGTGTTGTGGGGTTGGTCGGGGGAAGCTTGGCTCAAAACTTTCATGAACTGGCTAGCCAGGCTTAACGTTCCACTAAGATTAGGATAGGAATTTGGAATTTGTTCACAGTTCCGACGATAGCTCGCCGACTCTTCGCGAAAGACACCGGAGTACGTAGGAACTTTAATGCCCACCAACTAATGCCAGCATATGGGATGCCCTTGCACTTTTTTCAAATAACACAATTTTCTCTTAAAATAAGTTGAAATTGACGAAAGTATTTGGTCTCCACAATTCTTTATTTCACTGTTGATAGAACAGAACCTTTGCTTTTGACTCAGAACTTAATATGTCCTTTTAAATCAGAAAATAAAAAGAAATGGCATCGACAAAATTATTGACACCCTCGACTTAATATTTGGTAGCACATCCTTTGGACAAAATAACTGCAGTGAAGCACTTCCTATAGCCATGAATGAGCTTCCTACACCTCCACTGGCAGTGTGGCCCACTCTTCTTGTGCAAACTGCTCCAGTTCTCCCAGATTTGAAGGGTGCCTTCTCCCAACTGCTGTTTTCAGATCTCCCCACAGATGCTCAATGGGATTTAGATCTGGACTCATTGATGGCCACTTCAGAACAGTCCATCGTTTTATCTTGAACCATTCCTGGGTGCTTTTTGAAGTGTGTTTGGGGTCATTGTCCTGCTGCAAGACCCATGACCTTCGACAGAGACCCAGCTTTCTGACACTGGGTTCAACATTGCACTTCAAAATACCTTGGTAATCTCATGATTTCATGATGCCATGCACACATTCAAGGCACCCAGTGCCAGAGGCAGCACAGCAACCCCAAAACATCACTGAACCTCCTCCATGTTTGACTGCAGGGAAGGTGTTCTTTTCTTTGAAGGCTTCATTTTGTTCTCTGTAAATATAGCGATGTGCTTTTCCAAAAAGCTCTAATTTGGTCTCATCTGTCCACAGGACATTCTCACAGAAGGATTTTGGCTTGTTCAGGTGCGTTTTGGCAAACTTCTGTCGGGCTTTCTTACATCTCTTTCTCAGCAGTGGGGTCCTCTTGGGTCTCCTACCATAGAACCCCCTTTAATTGAGTTGACGATGGATGGTGTGAGTTGAAACTGTCAAACCTTGTGTCTGAAGGCCAGCTTCGCGAGGTGCTTTCTCCACCATTGGAACAATCCTTCGCGACAATCTTAGATAAAGTATTCTCTTGCGGCCACGTTCAGGGAGGTTGGGTGCAGTGCCATGGGCTTAAACTTCCTGATAACATTGCATACGGTGGACACAGGAATGTCAAGGTCTCTGGAGATTGTCCATGCCTGGCTACAAACTTGTGTCTGATCACCCCAGACAATTCTCTGGTATTCTTTTTCTCCATGCTCATTGTGGTACACAAAGTGACACAAAACAGCAGAATGACTCCTTTTCTCCATTCAAACTGGTTGAATGAATGATTTTTATATTGCAAGCACCTGCCACATACAACTCACCATAGGTGAGTTCAATTCCAAAATAAAGGAGAATCACCTACTTGAAATCTCACAACTTCAAAAAAAAAAGGTGCCAATAATATTGTCCAGGCCACTTTAAGATTTGTGGAATAAGCTAAGATTTAGTGATTGTTTCAGCCATTTTTTGTTTTGTTCCACTGCAAACAAAAGAAATACATGTGTGGATTGTAATTTTTTTTTTTTTTTATTTCAACAACTTTCTGGAAGAAAGGCCAATATTTGAACCCCGACCAGACCGCTTAGAGATGTGTGCATACCTCTAAAGCCATCCTCCCAGCCCCCATGTTATTACCCTCTGCCAAAGGTGGGAGGACGTTTTGTTTTAACCAGTCTGTCTGTGAACAGGATATCTCAAAGTTGTGGACGGATTTGTACTTTATGGACAAGTTCTGGGTGTGTGACAAGAACAAAATTAGATTTTTGGTGAAGATCTAGCTCCAAGAATTTTTAAAAACAATTCTTCACCATCGAAAAATATTGCCAAAAACGATATCTGGCATATCAAAAAAAAAAAAAAATAAAAAATAAAAAAAAAATACTAAAGCCTAATTTATATACCAGGTGCACATCAATGAGAGTTTGGCCTTTCTTCCTCTACTGATGCAATTGTTAAGTTCCAGTCCCATATACAGCTCATTCTGAAACAAAGTCAGGCTACAATCTACCACAGTCATAAAGTCACCTGAACAATCTAGAACTGATTTATATAGGAATGGCATGTGTCATTTCCTTTCCAGGAGCGAAAGGATTCACCAAATTACATCAACATCACCTGCCGATACTTGTATATGCGGCACTTTAGTTGGATGCTAACCAATTGGTTCACGAGTCAGTAAGTGACCACTATATTCGTTATGGGTGTGTGTCTGTCTGTCTATCTGTCCCGAACATAGCTCCATGGGTTTTGATCAGATTAGGGTACGAGGTTTGTATCATGATCTTGTTGTATTTTCCAGAGAATGGGCGTGCTGCGCCCACTATGGGCGGAGCCACGCCCAAAAAGTGTTTTTAGGGGGTAGCCGGTTTCAAGTTACATCTTCTCTGAAGGGGTTTGTCGAATCTGGCAAGGGTTTCGGTATTTTGTTAGCCCAATGGCACCTGCATAGCCCCACGGAGCTCGATTTTTCATTTTCGTCCCAAGGTCAAGGTCACAAGGTCACAAACTTCGAAAATGTCAAAAAAAAAAAAATCAATAAATTGGGCATCGAGCTCCTAGGGTTTTCAACCGTTTTCAATGAAAGTTGGTATGCAAGTAGTGCTCTTCGAGTACTACAACTTTCATCATTTACGTTTTTCCCGATTCCCGCCAGTTTGCCCGTGGCGTCCCCTCAAAGGTCAAAAAATAAAAAAGGCGAACCGTGTACATTGCTCGTGAACCATCACAGTCTCCATACTTGTCATAGTTTACAAATTCAAGACTACTGTGGACAATTTCATTTTTACACATTAGAGGCAATTATATCACATGTTATTTGGATTTTGTACCCAGTTTTTCCTCAGTTTCCATAATTTCCAATACTGTACATGCTCACCCAAAACTGATGGCATCTATAGGACAGGAAAAGCGATTTTGGACACCATCAACCCACCTTGATGATTCGAGTTTCAAGCTCCCCATCAGAGGCGAGCTGCTGGTCTGTCAACATGTACATGTCACACTTTGCAAGCGCCTGCTCTGTGGGCATGGACATGGTGATAGCATTTGCAATTAACGGCTGCAGCACGGTGCCCGTGGCCACACTGCTGGTCGGCTTGTGGTCTGCCCAGCGTTCAGTGCTGGCTGACTGCGAGCGTCGGTGGCAGATAGGCACAGGTGGTACAGTCTGCGCACCACAAAACCACCATGCTCACTTTAAAACTCCATTCATTGTTCCAAACTAAAATAATGTAAAATAAATTAATAATACTAAAACAAACAATGCTCAATGCCCTCCAGATGAAAATCAAGGTTCATAGTTTCAAAATTGCAACGTAGGAGGGAGGGAAGTTCACAAAATGTTTTACACCCAATTATTAAGGTATGGTCGCGCATGAGAAAAACTCATTCGTTACTTGTAGTTTACAGCCAGTTTCACACATTTATTTTCCAGGGATGGGCAAGTTTCCTGATATCAATGGTCATGGCTGTTTTTTTTTTTTTTTAAAAACGCTGCACACCCCACCCCACAAGATTGTGATTAAACATTACTTTACTCTGTAATGGGTCAATCATGGATACATTTTCCGATACAACTAAATACATTTAAAATACAAAGGGGTTTGGATATCAAAGAATAAAACTACACCTTGTTAACCCAGCAGTACGACTACCTTTAAAGCAAAGTAACTTGTATACATAAAGCATTTGAAGGTAGCAAAAATACAAAACTTTATTGTTCAAAAATGGAAGTCAAAACCAATCTAAAATATCTCCACATGATCACATATCAAATGCAAAAATCTCCAGTAAAGAAGCGATAGAAATTAAGGTAATCATGGGGTGGGGGAAGCATTAGTGCAATTAAAATGTCCAAAGAAGAATGTCAAAAAGAAAGTGCAATGAATCAACAATGAGCAGGTTTTAGTGCAAAGCAAGAAACCTGGCAAATCAGGAAGCAGACGGCAAACTCAAGACCCAACGCCTTTCAAGCTTGCCTGTTGCCTCTCAGTGTGCTTCCCCCTTGAAGGAATTTTCTCAGTGCTCAAGCCAGCACGCGGTCTGGCACGCGGCGTCCAACCAGAGCGGAGAGTGGAACGTGCCACGCTTTGTGCGGGAGGTGTACAATTCTGCTCGACGCGTTGCTCCCACTGGGTAACACAGGACGCCACGCTGATGCTGTCGCAGGAGTTAGAGCGGCGACTCAGGGTGGGCAGTGCCCCCCATTCCTGGGTTCCGCTCTATGGCCACACAAGGAACATAGAGTGGCCGAAAACGGTCCATGGCCCAAAAACCTCGACTAAAGCCAGCAATGAGGCAGGTCCCTGTCCCACCCTAATCCTAACTGAACCTACCTTCTCAAAATACAGGTAAGCCACCTCATGTGCATGCTAGGATTGAGCGCTTGCAAATCAACGCATGTTGCCGGACACAGGTAAAGCAAGAATTGCAGCCATGACATGCATAGATTTGAATTCAGTAGATGGAAGGAAAAAAAATAAAAATTCAGCATTTGGATTACACATGCACGATGATGATCAAGTGAGCCTGGTGTTGGCTCAGTGGTTAGGGTGGCTTGGGATCCTAGGGTCCTGAGTTCAAGCCCCGTCGTCCGCTTAATAAATACACTAAGGGGTTGACTCAGCCTGTCATCCTTCCGAGGTCGGCGAAATGAGTACCAGTTCCAGTGTGCACTGGTAGAGGGGCACTGCATCAGCGTCACAGTCGCGCTTCAAGAAATGTAAGCGACCCCGGCAGCTAAGCTGCCATACAACCACCACCACGATCAAGTGGAGGATAAAAATCCCCCCCTCCCCAATAGAAAAGCCCAAAAAGGGGCAGAAGCAGTCACTCCAAAACTCACCGGAACGGCAGGAGGCGAGGCGACGCGTTTTCTGTGATGGTCACGACTTCTAGGTGTCCTCTCCGTTGCCTTGTTCTCAGTTACAATAGCCTTCAGTTGCTTTAGCTTCTCATCTTTCACCCAAAGCTTGTTCTGCATTTCCATTTGCTTGGCAGCGACACGACGATCCTGCAAAGAGCGATTACTTTGGCTCGTTCGAGGGCAATCGACAACAGTCACATTCTCAATAAGTGAAATAAGTGCTGTGAGTGGACTCACACATTCTCGCTCCCATTTGTGCCCAGTGTCTGTAACGGCTCCTTGGAGTCTGTGATCCAAGCGTTGCCGCTCTGACCGCTGTCGCTGCAACTCCATAGTTGCGTCGTCTAGTTTCTGTTGCAGAAGGCGCTTACCATCTTCGTGAAGTGCATTGGTCTTCTGTAGTACCTCCAGCTAGAATACATGGGACCTCATTTATTCTTTCAAAAAAAAAAAAATAATAATAATAATAATAATAATAATAACAACAACAAGGTTGAGGTGCTTCCACACGAAGGGTTCAACATTCTCGAAAATAGATGACGACGACAAGTTTGCTCTGGTTAAAAAAATAAAAACAAGAACAGCAGGCAAAGTATACATCACGGTTCATACACTTTTGGGTGTCTGAAATTCCATGACTTTCCATTACTTTTCCATGACCTTTGACTGATTTTCCATGATCCCACACAGGCATATTTTACTCACCAACGAAATCAAAACATCAGCAGGATTATAAAAAGTATCAAAGATTTTAAGTCAACCACTATCCTGCTTCAGTTGAATTACAGATTAGGTAACTGTCAACATGAAAATGTGGTGGGCTAGATGCAGAAGGCCTGTAAAGAACAAAGCAGTACCCTTTTGGGTCAGTACATGCTCAATCTATTTGGCGTAGTCCTGATGACCAAGCTAGGCCTTCTTGAATATACATTTCCTGGCCATCGTGACAGCAGCTTGTTTGTCCTCTGGCTTTCCGGCCCAGCTCTTCATGTCGGTCGAAAATGGCATGTTGTTCTGAGCATGCGTCAATTTCACCCAACTTTGACTCTGCTACCGTGTGAGCTCGCTTATCGCACTATCGTCATTTCATTGAATTTATATTATGAAATATTCAATCATCACAAACGCGTTTTCCTTTATCTTGCAATGCCAGTATCACAAATAAAAACTTTCAAACTGCGTCCCAGAAACAACTTCTAGGGATGTGCATAAACACAAACATACATTTTAACTCTACTGCACATGTGCTGAACAGTGTACTGTATTCCCTCCTCGTTTGCCATTCGCAGAGTCCGTTTTATTTTATTTTTTCAAAACAGCCCTCCGTAATGAGTGCCAAGAGACGAGGTAGAGGGAGCTTTTGCAGAGATATCGTTTTACTGCAAGAGAAACGGCTGGTGGTGTCATTTTACGGTCGAACATTGGTCGAGCTGTCCTGAGCTGCTTCGTGATGCGTATGCAATGATATGTACGTGGTGAAGCAACATTTAACAAATAACATTCTCATTTCACAACTCTGGTCGAAAAAAATGGGAACGTTCCCAAAACAGAGGGTGCTTTAACAGAGACGGATCATTTTACTGAAAGAGAAATGGCTGGTGCCATTCTGTGAGGACATTGGTCGAGCTGTCCTGAGTGCAGTTTCGTGACGTGTCAATGGGAAATTTCGTTCAGAGTACGGAACAAAAGACTTACAAACGATTCTTGGGAACGTAACTCGTTTGTACACATTTGATTTATTCTGAAAACCCCCCCCCCCCCAGAAAACACTCGCTCTCAATTTCCAGGATTTTCCATGACTGTCAATGAAATTCCATGACTTTCCAGGATGTCCACAAACCGTACAAACCCTGCAAATGCATTTTCTGAGATTTTTCAAATCAAGCAATTACTGATGATCTCAACAGCTGACGATGCATCATGCAGAATGTATCTTGTGAACTGCGCACCTTGCACTCAAGCGTTTTGTTCTTGTTCTCAAGTCGACATAGCTCAGCCTTCTGAGATGTGACCAGGCGTTCTTGTTCAACCAGTCGCTGCCGCTGTTGCTGCACCGTCGCTTGCTGCTCATGTGTGCCGTGATCAAGCTCCAGCAACTTGGCACGAAAAACCCCCTCTGTGAAAAGTGACCATGATATTCTACAGATCAGAAAACGGCGTGGAATAAACAACTACAGCCAAGGCAAGCAAGGTACGCGACAGAAACTCTGTGAAATTAGAATTTAAGAAAAACAGTTCTTGCTAAAATGGAAGCCATACTGTCACATGACTTAGGGGAAGTTGTGGTGATCGAGATGCACCCATCGAGAATGCCAAGTAAAGTAATTCATACAAAAGTACATTGGGGGGGGGGGTCCGCTGGTGCCTGTGCCCTGCAAGTGATTAAAGTACAAGCTCTGCCATGAGCCTTAAATCATTGTCAAAATAGAAAATAAATGAATCAAAAATATTCTAAACTTGATCAATACCACTTTCTCACATCAGGGAGCACAGATCTCACATCGCCTGAGAAACCACGACCAGAGAACGAAATGTGAAAATATCCATTTTTCAGAACAAACCTGAGAGGTTAAAACTCACGTGCACGGGAGAGCTCATCCTGCGCGAGCTGGCGCAGTCTCTGCCGTTCTTCCAGGTAATCGATAAGACGAGCCAGAGTTACTGTGTCATTTGCATCGGTCAATTCAAGTGAAGGGAATGGTGGGAATTCATGTACCTTCATATCCAACTCTCCTAAAACATGAATGACAAGGTAAAGCAAAAGGATGCACATATGCAAACATGCCACATACCCCATTTAGGAAGAGAAGGAGGTTGGAGAGGGAATGGGGGGGGGGGGCAGGGAGGATGTGAAGACAATTAAACATTCAAAACCTAATTGCAAAGAAATTGCTGGTTACAGACCAGAACAGACCTCCACAAAAGGCCTGCACAGGCCCACCACGTTCTTCAAGACGGCGACTCAGCTCTTCACGCAGAGCATTGTGACGACCTCGCCTGCCCGGTGTCAGGCCCACAATTGGCTTATCCATGGGGCGAGTCACTTCGACTTCTTGTGTGAGCTCAGCAAAACGCATCACATGCTGTCAGTTAAAAAACAAATAAGTAAAAACTAACACGTTACACTAGGCCACAAAGACTACATCAATAGCAAGTTAAACTCAGGTTGTGAAATATTCAAGTGCCATAGTGAATATGATGGGGATACATAGTAAAGCACAACTGCAGGTGAAACTGACCAGCGTCTCCTCGTAGTCGTCGGTTTTGGGGTCAACACAAATAATCATTTTGACGGTTCCTTCTCCGTCGAAATAGTTCTTAAATAAATGTGTCAGCTTCGCCTCTCGGTACGGGACCATCTGTCAAGAATGTAAAGATGCCATTTGAAGTACCCTGCACCAATCAATAGACTTCTACCATAAGCAAACAAAAGGTTGGGGGGGGGGGTGGGAGGAGCACATTTTATAAGCACGAGACCACAAATCAAACCATTCTCCAAAGTTATCTGACAACTTAATATAATCTTTAAGTATGCATCGAGCAGTTATTGTTGACTTTCTCTTTAATATTGGGAAGACTGTCAAGCTGTGACTCAGTTTGCCGGGTTCCAGATAAGTTTGCATTGCATCAACCATATATAAATCAATCGCATGGGGGACACTTGACCTCAATCTAAGTAGCAATTCTTGATTATGGTAACACTCCCTGCATGCATTAGCTGATATTACAATTGTTTGTACGAGTTTTCTCTTTCCTCAAAGTTTCAATGCACATTAAATAATTCAATGGGTATCGTTTTGAGTTATTCGCACCGGCTAAGAACCTCCACTTGGGCTCCATCTTGGATTAGGATCCCGGCGAGGCACCTGTCGCACTGCCCGGCTTTCTAATTGAACCCCGGATAGGCGAAGAAAGACCCTTAATCCGGTTCGGAGCGTCCCGGCCATTCGGCCAGCCCAACTATTGCTACATTACTAAAATGTCCAAGGCATTCCAATGTAATATGGAACCACAGCAGAGGTTCTTAGCCGGCGAGGAGGTGAATTTAATGAGCATTCAGCGCTCCAAAACCAGAGCATCCATTATAAATGGAGGTGTGTGCATGGCATGTTTTTGTGGAGTTCTAGGTTGGAACTTTCTGATGTTGAGTGTGATCCACTGAAATGGTCGTCATGAGTCTAATTAACTACAAGGAAACCAGAAGAATTCTCATGTTTTAAGTGCACACCATGTGAAGGTGTATAGATCAGCATTATAGGTTCTTCCATGGTATTCCAATTACAAAAATAAACAATAATAATGAAACACATGGTAACAAAGCATATATTAATGAACACTAATAATATTAATTATAATAATAGTAGTATCATTTGGCAATAACAACAAACACACAATCCCACACTGGCCTTGGAAGCTCATCTGGACTTGGTGAAAAGGCAAGCTAATGCTCAAGCAGTATGGCAAGCAGGTCAGGTATGCTACAAGGCCATGAAGACCAATGAAAATTTGGTCCAATGGACCAACGGGCCCACTAGTCCTCTAAAAGGATAAAGAGCAAGTCTGCAATTCTAAACCAGTGAAGTATAGGGATTGGGGATGTAGCGACTCGTTAATTCTTTTTTTGTGTGTGAATGTGTGAGAGTGTGAGTGTCCTTCATAACTCCAAAATCATAAAACCGAGTAGCCTGAAACTTTACATGCACACCAAGAAAACTCCAAGAATGAAAATAGGATGTTTGGGTTCATTAAAACACCCCTTTTGAAGATAATTAACGGCCTTATTTAATTATATCCTTCATCAGGTGATCTGTGGCCACATCATGCTCTGAGGTCTGAAGGCGTTTCCTCGGTAACCTCGTTGGGGTCTGAAGCCACCATGTTTTTTTGGGCTGCTCAACCTTGCCTTGACTTGGAACAGGCCGCAAAGATTTCTTAAAGTTTTTTTTTCCCCCCACTTTGCTCACTCATATTATCGAATA
Source organism: Eptatretus burgeri (assembly GCF_056783735.1). Classification (NCBI taxonomy): domain Eukaryota; kingdom Metazoa; phylum Chordata; class Myxini; order Myxiniformes; family Myxinidae; genus Eptatretus; species Eptatretus burgeri. Next base: position 72,340,150 of record NC_140964.1, read on the forward strand.
CCTGTTCATCATAGCTACGAATGGCTGCGTACATTGCAATGCTTATAAACGCCCGGAGAGGTCAACATTCGTTGCTTTAGTTCATTTCCGCACATGCGATCACCATGAGTATCTCTTAAATTAAGGAGAATTACTAAATTTAAGTTCCAGAATCAAACTTACAAGCAGTTCCAACTCCTAGAAAAAGAGCTAATTTGTCCAATTTGGACATATTTGACATTTCGGGCATCTCCGAGAGGTGCATGTTTAATACGACGGTCGGTGATTGCCAAATTTGTGCCAAGGGTGCCGCTTCTTATCAACCGTTTCATTTGAGTGCTTAAACCAGTGCTCTACAATATTCGCACCGTCACTGAATGCTGTATATAGATAGACTTGAAAAGAGGTCAGGGCTATTCGCCTGCATTGGCCACGTTTTGTTCTGCGGTGCAACAGGCGGTGGCTGCCTCGCTGAAAATGTGAAATTTATTTTCCATAACGTTTCCCGTTTTTGACGACGTTATACGACCTGTCACTTCGGGATAGAGAAATACAAATAAAAACGAGAAGGGCACTCAATAGAGCACGTACCCCCACCATGCAATGCCTCATCCATTAGAACATATCGGGCCATTACATTTTTGAAATATCATGCTATACAGTACTATATCGTTTTTGGCCCGATCTCTCAATGGTGAAGAATCACTTTAAATAATTCTCGTATCCAGATACGGATTCAGATCAACATCAAAATTGAATAAATTCGTCTTTGCTACACACCCAACCTGCCCACAAAAATTCATCTGGATCCATTCACAACTTTTTGAGATATCCTGCACACAAACAACCAGACAGAGAGGGGGTGAAGTCATTATCTCCTTCACCTTTGGTAGCGGAGGAAATTAAACGTTTCGCTTTTAAAAGTGTCTTCAAACGTTTCGTCAATTGCGTGGTAAAGCTACTTGGCACGCTCTTCAACATTCAATTGCGATACCGTGGTGCTACACTGGAGGTAGGAAGGCAAAATAAATTATATGATCACAATGAGAAAAAACAAACAACAAACACTTTTCAGTTCTGAAGTAAGGAATCGCCACATCACGGCAGGAATGCCGAGAGGTACGCATGCTCGCTGTGGAGCCTGAATTAGAATCTGAACCCAGCTCGAAACTGTCATCCTGGTGTTTCACAGGCCAGGTGATTCATCACTGTGTGTGTCATCTCTCGGATGGATGATAAACTGGGTGTCATATCCGCCAGAATCCCTCACCCCTCTCCCTACCAACTGTACCCCACCCCCTCTCTCTACCAACCCTCCTCCTGGTTCCCCACCTTTCACCCCTGTTGAGGGGATCGTAGCATGTATGAATCAGATTTGAAGCCGACCGGTGGGGTGCAAAGGTCACTGCATGTACAAGTTGTTGGTTTTGAAAGACCCAGGTCTCAAAGTGTGTGTGTGTCTACTGTACATATGCGGGTTCCAGAATGAAATAGAGTCCTCCCAGGGTGGGCTGAAAGCATCCACCTTCATTTCAGTAAGGGGTCACAATTCATGGACCAAGCTGTGAAGTTTTATGTTCTCAAAGTTTTGTGCCGAGGGCTCTCTTCAGGATCATTGCTGAGCCCTGGACAGCTTCCAACTGGAGCTAGTTTGTAATAATATTCCCAGGGAAGGTTTTTAATCTCACCTGTAAAGTAGTTCTGGGGAGCTTATGGGATGGCGCGTCGTCCATCCGTCCTTCCACAAATACTTGCAACTTCTTTTCAGAAACTACATATATGATTTCATTGAAATTTGACCATAACCTTCATCACCAGTGATGGCATGAACACCAAAAATGGGGTCTGAAGGGGTCCACAGAGGGAGTTTGGGGGGGGCGGGGAAGAGGGCTGCCCCAACAAAGAGGTATTTGCTTTCTTCTCAGAAATGGACACGATTTCAATGAAACTTCACTACAACCTTCATCACTCATGACGTACCAAAGTTTGTTCATGACACGAGAAAAGGGCTCCAAGGGATTTTAAGAGGGGTTCCCCCCCAAAATATGCATTTGCTTCCTTTTCTAAAACCACACAAATTCCAAAGAATCTTGACCATTACCTTTATCACCCGTGATGTACCAAGGTTTGTTCACGGCAGAAAAAAAAAAATCTAACAGTATTTACTTTCTTCTCCATTATATATTTTGTGGGTCATCCAGCTACTACCAGGTGAGTGCCCAGGGGTATTGCCATATGTTTAATATCTGTGTGAGGTTTTGTCATCATTCTTGCAGGTCCAGCTATCACTGGTACAACTTTGGCATTCTTCAGCTTCCAGGATCTTCTCACTTCATTCTTGAGGTCTTGGCGTTTTGTCATTTTCTTGATTTCTGCATCGATTAGTCCAAAATCACGACTGGTATTAACACCTCAATTATAGCAATGGCTTCTTCTCTTTGTTTTTGTAACCAAGCATGATATCTGGTCGCAACGCTTTGTTTTCGATGTTCACGCTCAATGGGATAAGGTCGTATGTGAGCGGCAGGTACTTCCATGTTTTCTGTGATTACTTTTGGTTCATGTTTCCTCAAATTTTGTGGAACTGGGACATCAGAGATTTTGCAGATGTGCCAGCAGATTACATTATAAAATCTGTTGTGTCATTGTGTGTCTAGCTGTTCTGAGACGAGTTTGTTGTGTGTGTGTGTGTGTGTGTGTGTGTGTGTGTGTGTGTGTGTGTGTGTGTGTGTGTGTGTGTGTGTGTGTGTGTGTGTGTGTGTGTGTGTGTGTGTGTGTGTGTGTGTGTGTGTATGCGTGTGTGTGTGTGTGTGTGTGTGTGTGTGTGTGTGTGTGTGTGTGTGTGTGTGTGTGTGTGTGTGTGTGTGTGTGTGTGTGTGTGTGTGTGTGTGTGTGTGTGTGTGTGTGTAGTCATTAGGCATAACATATCATTCTCCTTACTAACCCCACCTCCAACCTCTTTCTATTATTTTTTTTCCATCTTCTTCACACACACGTTTGGTGAGGCATAGCTCTCCCCAGCTACCCCCGCCTCCCTTCCTTGCTCTCCCCTCTTAACTTAACTTAACCCCCCCACCTTCCCCTTCCTCCTCTCAACTCCCCCCGCCCACCCAATCCCCTTAACACTCCTGTCAGAGAAGCAACGGGTTGTATTTGCTAGTTTGTAATAAAGTAAACATGTGAACTCTAGTAGCCATTCAGTAGCATCCTTCCAGAGAGCCAATCAACACATGGGATGCCGGAACACCAGTACAAACGAGAGCTCGTCATCACGACATGTTAGAAGCTCGCGTGCCTTTGCTTTCAAACTTTTTCTCATCCTTAGTCATGAGTCACTCACCATGTCATTATTATTCCCACGCTTTAAGAAAAGCGGGAATATTGCGATTGTCTCCGCCGTCCGTACGTCTGTCTTACCCTGTAACTCCTCCTACACCATTTGAAATGGAAACTTGAAACTTTGGGACATAGTAGATATATGTATGGGGAAGTGCACAACACTGTCGGATTTTTGATATGACCCCTAGGGGCCAGGCCAGAGAGGGTGGGGTCATCGGGGCCGATTAAAAAAAATATCTATATTATATATATATATATATATATATATATATATATATATATATATATATATATATATATATATATATATATATATATATATATATATATATATATATATATATATTGGTTCACGAAAAAGTAAGCGACCACTATATTCGTTATTGGTGTGTGTGTGTGTGTGTGTGTGTCTGTCTGTGTGTCTGTCTGTGTGTCCCGAGCATAGCTCCGTGGGTTTTGATCCGATCCTGATAAAATTTTGATGGGAGGTTTATATCATGATCTCGTTGTGTTTTCCTGAGAATGGGTGTGATGCGCCCATTATAGGCGGAGCCACGCCCAAAAAAAAACGTGTTTTTAGGGGGTAGCCTATTTCAACTTGCATCTCCTCCGAGGGGGTTTGTCGAATCTGGCAGGGGTTTCGGTATTTGGTTAGCCCAATGGCACCGGCATAGCCCCACGGAGCTCGATTTTTCATTTTCGTCCCAAGGTCAAGGTCACAAACTTAGAAAATTTCGAATTTTGACATAAAAATCATACGACCGCCCAAACGTTGAGAGCAAAGATGACAATATTTTTTATGCATAATCTTGAGGTCATTCCCCATCAAAAGTCTTGAAACCATTTCGCTCTATCTCGAACACCTTGCCCATGGCACCCCCTTCAAGCTTGTTTTTACGCTGATGTCATCAAAGTATGGATAATCCGAGGAGTGCGAAATGCCATAGAGCCTATATATGACATTATATTGTTCCTGGAATGTTCCAGAGGAAGTTTTGCACCAAACGTCACATAATCCTTGACCTGTAAAGTTCACAAAGGTCAAATTTTCAAAGTTGTGGGAATCGAACCGGGTTTTCGACCTTCTTCGACGAACTAACTCCAATAAGCTATAGCACGTATCCTGTTTCCACAACATTGTTTTGTGACCTTTTAAGGTTATGCAAAGGTCAAATTTTAAAAGTTGAACGAAACCGGGTTTTTGACATTTTGCAGCTAACAAACCTGTCACTCGTACCACATCATGTTGATCATTTTTATAACTTGGTCAAACATTATCACATTGTCGCATCCTTGACTTCTGAAACAATCTACATCGTCAAATACCGCTCGTGAACCATTGCAGTCTCCAGACTTGTTTTTTAGAATTTTAAATCAAACATATTCACGAGTTATACATTCAACAACATATTTTATAAAACACATGATGATCAGAGGGTGTTTGGGGGAAGGGGGGTAGGGGCTGCTTAGGGGGATAGGGGGTCAAAATTGCTCCTCCTACACCGTTTGAGATAGGAATTTGAAACTTTGGGACATAGTAAATATATGTATGGGGAAGTGCACAACACTGTCGGATTTTTGATCTGACCCCTAGGGGCATGGACAGAGGGGTGGGGTCAAGGGGGTTGATTTTTTTTTATTATAATTAATATTGTACACAGTTCATTCCTACGATTAAATTGATGCACAGTTCTATATTGCTGGACAGTGTTAAATTAATGTTTCATGAAATGTTGACATGCTTGCAATGACTTCTGATTTAGTAAACATAGTAAGTCTTTGGTCATAAAGCACATCAAATAGAAAAGAATAGTCAATCCATTTTGCAAGATAAAATTTCACTGAGCGTTAATGGGACAAGGCAGTGCGCGTGGGAATATGCGATGGTGTGCCATCGACAACGTAGTTCTAGTTTAATTGTGATTTTTGTTCGACATTACAAAGACTAGTGAGTAAAGTGGATTGTTTGTTTGGCTAAACGACGACGACAACGAACGAGTCTCTTCTGCTCGCCATTTTAAAGCCGCAGCGGCTCAGTGCCATTAAATCCTTCCTTCTGCACCAACCGCTGGAGAAAATACGAAGGAGTAATCATCAGCTGGACTTCATTTACAACACGTCATTGCATTTTTAATGCGAGTGGGATTTATTTTGTACTGCTTTAAGGATCATTATCCTAACCAGCATACTGAAAGGAATAATCGCCACAGGGGCAATAGCAGATATTTCAATTATGGTACAGTCGCTGCAGGGCACAATTACAGTGCCAGAGTACATCCATCGGGACCATACTCTGTGCAGAGCGTTGGTGCTGCCTCAGCAGTCTCCTTGGCTATTGGGCACAATCCTGGATGGATCGCCACTCCGACACTGTATACAAGCAAGCTGGCACTCATTTTGCCGACCTCGGAAGGATGACAGGCAGAGTCAACCCCACCTGTTATTAATTCAACAGCCAAGGAGGATTTGAACTCAGGATCCTAGGATTCCAAGCTCACCACCCTAACCATCAAGCCAACACCAGGTATATTGTGCCAGATTACAGTAACATATTGCTTTTAAACTCACAATCATTCTATAGCACATCCAATTCATATACCAAAATACATTCCAACCACACACACAAAGTACTGCAATTACTTTATTTAATGACAGGAAAATATCCAGGTTATTTCCACATACGTGACTTCTGGTTATGCAAATTAACAACCCCCCCACCCCCCACCCTTCAGAAAGCGGATAAAAGGTAACTGGCCCTCAAAATAAAAACAGCAGAGAAAGTTGTCGAGTAAAAGTCGACAGACAGTATCGTTCATCCTGTCAGGCAAATCACCTTACTGGCAAAGAGAATTAAGGTATGAAGTAATAGTTTCCAAAATTAGCTAAATGCACACTGCCCATCACAAATAAACAAAATGTCATGTAAAAAATAAATAAATAGCAATATTATTAATAATAATAATAATAATAATAATAATAACAGCACACCACAAAAGTGTCAAACAAACCTTGTTCATGCCAAGTAACTGGTTATCTCTCAATATTTCAATGCAGGTCCTTAATGTCATCAAGGAAGTGTTAATACTCCCTGGAAAAAAAAAAAAACAAGTAAAAATACTTAATTTCAAAATCAGAGCAAAGTGAAACCGAGTGATAAAATTGGAGAAGGGGGAGGGAAATGAAACAGAGCAAATCAGAGAGGTTGTTCAGAAGCAATGAGATAGCAATGCAACACACCGAGATACGACGTTATTGAATCATTCCTCTCGAGTCTAGAGCAACATGCAACCGCTCGTTTGAAGTGGCATTCAAACCAAACGAACAAGCATTAAAGTACATTTTAACTTGAAAAGACTGGCATGATCGGAGGTGGATGGATAAATGGAAAGAAAAAAAAAATCCACGAAGGAACAGAGCGAATCCTCAAAACACATTACAACACGCGCGCGCACACGCACACGCGCACGTGCACGCGCACGCACACGCGCACGCGCACGCACACGCGCACGCACACGCACACGCACACGCACACGCACACGCACACGCACGCACACACACACACACACACACACACACACGCTCACCAGCCTCACGAAGTCTGCTGCCTTCTGCTTTCGTCCGGGTCGTGCGCTCACTTCCCGCCAAGTCCACAAGAGCCAGCTGGCTCACGGTGATGAACGTCTTGTCCTGGAAAATGAAAGCAGGAAAAAGTAAATCGTTTTAAAAATAAAAATAAACAGTCAGTGACAGCCATTTGAGCCAGGGCCCCCAACCAGTAATAAGACAGTGCAGACCTGAAGCAAGGTATCACCGTCAGAGTCCAGGGGGACCTGAGCCAGGCGCACCAGGAATGTGCTGTGCGATCGGCTGGACTCTCGATTAAGCTGCGTGTTAGCCACGCGTCGCCGCTTCTGCCCTTTAGAGGAGAGGAAAAAGAAAAAGAAATGGTACGAAACCTCAAACTGCTCCAACAATGTCCAAAAATCATTCCTGCTCAGTAAACTTGAATTCTAAGTTGCAGATCTCGTGATAAACCTCTTATTTGAGGATCCGACGCACTTCAAAACTACAAAGGGCAATCGGTGTGGGTGGTGTGTAGACAATGCATTGATGACAGTTTTTTATGTTAATAGAGCAAACAGACCTTTTTGGTTTAATGGTATAGATTCACATTCCAATCGTATGCATCTTTATGGACATACATATGTACTTTATAAATGCTCTGGCGTTCTTAATAACACATACTTTGTAGACAATCGCACCAATAGTATGTACTTTGCAGATGTACTCACATTCTTGTTGTGCATACTTTAATAGAGGTACTCAGTTGAAGATAATGCGTAATTACTGGCTACCACCAGGTGGTGTTTGTGGCATACGATAGCACATTATGTGTGGACGGACACAGCCAAACAGACCTGAATGCAATACCCTCTCTGGCGAGGGTAACTACCCAAAGGCCCATACCAAGGTCACAAGCCTGTATTTAAAAAAAAAAAATAATAATAATAAATTTCCAAGAGTAGCCAATAATCACAGAAATTATTCTTGGGATTCCAGAAAAAAAAAAAAAAAAACGAATAAAAAATGGCAAGTATCACGAGGGGATCATCAGGTCAGGTCAGGTATGGGAGCATGCGCTGGAGCAGTGCGTCGCTGCATCCACTTTCTGCGGGTACTCCAGGGGCCTCTGTCTAACCATCCCTAAATCGTTGAGATGCCGTTCAACCTGCTGCAACCACGAGGCACGAGGTCAGCCCATTTGGCCTCTTTCACTCACGAGGCTCCCTCGCTGAGAGAATCTGTTGAGCAGGATCAACGTCAGGAAAATGAGCCACATGTCCATACAGCTGCAGTTGACGCTCACGGACCACGCAGGAAACAAATCTCATTTGAGTCTCTCTCAGAAACCGCTCGTTGGACACAAAGTCCGACCAGCGATAGCAAAGGATTCTCCGAAGAGACCTGGTACCAAAGGAATTAAGTCTCCATCTCAGATCCAACAGAACCTCAATTAAAGCAGAAAATAACTTTCAAACGTCTTCTTTGAAGGCGAGCAATACCAAAATCGGTAGGACGCATGGTCAGTACTTCAGTGGCCATGTGAACACTCATGTCCTCGGGCACCCCATGCATCCACTTTCTGGATAAAAGCTTGACACGTTTGGACAAGTTACTAGCTTTAAAACTGCTTTGCAGGTGTCATCACCAGGTGGGCGGGGCCTAGCGAAAAACCGATTCAGAATTGGATACTCTGCCTCAAACGCAAAAATAAAGTTACATTTCACGAGCAAGTTGCCCGTACTCGCACGGGATTCTAAATGGGTCAGGGATGGAGTTGGTAAAAAAATGAAAATGGTGTCTTCTGTCATTGAGCCAGCAAGTCGAGAGCAACAATTCACATTTATTTATCACACCTGATGCAATTTCAACGCTGTAAAGGTGCCGATCTGCTCCATTTGAAACCGTTTGGTTGATATACTGTATGTAAGCTTTTTAATGCCTGGGGTCCGTAATAAAAAAAAAAAAAAGTTTGTGTTGGTCACTGGTTAAAGCCGGTGACCAATTGCAAATTACGAGGGATTATGACTTTGCCGAGAAGATTAATTACAAAAACACCATTTCATTCAATAATAATTACAAAATAAAAATAAAAAAAAGTTACCTCGCCAAAACACTTCGATAGCATCCTCCATAGATTTCACCTCAACCTCAATGCACCCAGCCACATACATATTGTGGTTACAATCCTCCCTGAGGAACTTGGCCTGGGGTGGTCTGAAAAAGCATGAAGGAGGGGGAAATAACACTCCACTTCACAAAGCACCAGACATAAACCTCCTCAACCATTAAAATGACTCCCAGAGCAAAAAAATAAAATAAAATTTAAAAATGGAAAATTGTGCGTGGTGTTGGTTCACTGCAAAATGAACAAACTTTACGAAAGAGAAAGGAAAATGCAAATAAAAATGGTTGGAGAAAAAGTAGATGAGGTTTGTACACGTAGCTCGCAACTCCCAACCAATCCCAACCCCCTCCCCATTCCAATTCCTCCTGATAGGACATACACAAACTCAGCAGGCCGCACAGAGCTCGTGGAAGTGGTGCAACCGGTCCACCTAGTGAAGGGACAAGTAACAAGACAAGAGGTAACGGCATCTAATTTTCTCCTCAACCAACACCTACCCCTCCCCTTTGACACACGAGACAAGTTTTCCCGAGAAAACAGTTTATACTTCATATACATTTGATGTAAACTATGGACACCACTCAACCACCCACTCACTCACTCACTTTGGTTTTATGGGATCTGTGGTGTCATCTAAAAGGTCGTAGATGTAATTATTGTAAATCTCCACGTAGGACACGAACACACTGTACGAGCTCTCCTCATCTATGGAGTCCACCTTGCATGGCTCGTCCACTGTGATCCCGGAAAAGTCGCTGTCTGCCTTCGACCTGCGCACGCAAACAACCATCGCACGTGGTATACTGATGAGACTCCACAGCCACTCCCACCCCACACAAAAAAAGCACACCTGCAGTAACATTTTCAGACAATTGCAAACTCAAAACCCTCGACTATAGTACAAAAATGTACAACAGTATGTAGCATGCACCTGCAATCCGGCTACTCAGAGGCTTGGGCTGGGAGGGATCGCTTGAGGAAGGGAACTGCACTGTGGCATGCGAGACGGCACAGAGCAGCCCGGCCGATATGGTGGCACCCAACCCAGATCAGATCTGTGACTTGCTACAGGTATCATGTAAAACCTGTACTAACCTGTTCATGGTCAAGTGTTTATAACTAAACGGGTTCCCCCCACCAGGTTGTCTGGTTGAGGAGGGTGTATGGATATGTACACCAAGCTGGACGAAAAACAAAACCTGCCAAAGGGCAGTGGAGCTCCTTGTGAGCCAAGTCATCCATATCTGGTGCTCAACTGCATCTGTGGATATCCTCCTGCAGTGCGCAACGTTTCCTAGGAGGTTGGTGGCAGGATTTGCACTCCAGCCACAATAACAGCACTTCACAAAAACACACTAAAAACTGAAAACCCACTCAGAGGGAAGTACCTCCTGTGCAGCTGCCCATCACAGGGCAGCTCACTGGATGACAAGATTGGGACAAAGTCTGCAGGACCCCCATTCTTTGATGATAGGAGGAAAATACAGGGTAACCTTCCTGGGTTGGATTGCGGGAGTGTGTGTCGGGGTGGTGCTGAGGTGTCTTCCATCAGATGGCAGTCTCTTCCGGTTAACGCAAGGCAGTCCCTTCGGGTGGGTGCCTGGAAAGTCCCATCCCGAAGAGAAGATGATCACCTGTCTCTGCTGTAGTCTGAGCTCTAGCGCTTGAGCATCAGTATTGCAGCACTCTGAGGTTCGGAGACCAGATAGTGGCAAGATCATGGCAAGTGGTTACACCCACTACTGGTCTAGTCACCCTGATTGTTACCATGCCCAACAAGTTGCTGTAGCTTTGTCGAATAAGCTGACTCCCATGATAATTGAGGTCACAACAGTCAACGAGCAAATGATGAGACTGAGGATTCGTCACTCCTTGGGTGTCATTTTCCTGATATCTGTATATGCTATGATTGAGGTAAGTGATCTCACTGTGAAGGAGACATTCGATGCCACGCTCAAGTCCGTGGTTGATCAGTGCCCCAGACGAGATACTCTTCTAGTCTTGGGGGATTTCAATGCATAAACTGAACTAGAATAGCACCAAATTCCTTGATTTTGCAAGAAGTCATCGACCTAAAGGTGGCTGGTTCATTGTTTTAATGCCCACAGCCTCATCTCTGCACTTGGTATTCCAATGCTGGAGGTGTAGCAAAGGTGATTGATCATGTGCTCATCAATTCAGAACTGCAGGGTCCACCCGAGTGCTCAGTTCCTCAATACCGACGACAGGCTTGTTGTGGCATCTCTGAAGTTGCAGCTTAAATCCAGGAGAATGGGCTGGATGTTAACAGGCTCAGGGAAAAGAGGGCAGCTGAGTTTGGCAACATGCCGAGTGGGAATTATGGGAGTCCAGGTGTTGTGGGGAATGCTGAAGAATTGTGATGTGCCTTCAAGACCACCCACCATCCTTGATGTTCCGTGAAGGGGTAGAGCATAACCTGTGGCTGAGTGAATCTCATCCTGCTTACAGAGGAATTTGTGCATTGCTTTTCTTCAAGCCCATGCCACAGTGTACTGCAGTAAGAGCAGAGGGTGGTGGGCTCTTGACAAAGGAATCTGAAGTGAAGGCCCAGTGGGCCGGTTGCTTTAAGCCGCTGTTCCAGGCTGACCCACCAGCTGTTGAGTTGGATGTCAGGGGTATAAATATCCCCATTGTGACCCTCCGATCAACTGTGAACCACCGTCATTTGTGGAAACAGGCTGAGGTGAACCAGTTGAAAGGGGGTAAAGCCCATGGGATCTGTGGCATCCGTGCTCAACCTCAAGGCTTGTCGAAATGCTGTACTCGGGTCATTGCATACCGTTCTGTGCTCCATTTGGAGAACAATCATAATCCTAACTCACTGGAAAAGGGGCCTTGTTGTCAATCTCTGGAAAGGGAAGGGTGATTACCCATCCATCAATTGGGACCATACTCTGCACAAAGCATCAGTGCTGCCAAAGCAGTCTTCTGGGCTATTGGGCATAATCCAGGAAAGGTCGCCACTCCGATGCAGGATACTCAAATGGCTCAATCATCCCAGCAAGCTGGAACTCATTTTGCAGACCTCAGAACGATGACAGGCCGAATCAACTTCACCTGGTATCAATTCAACAGCCAAGTGGGATTTGAATTGAGGACCTTTGGATCCCCAGCCCACCACCCTAGCCATTGAGCCAACACCATCGACAGGACTGCAACAACGACCGAGGGGTCACGCTGCTCTCAGTACCGGGCAAGGTCGTTGCTCGGATAATTAAGCATAGGGTTCACAATCATCTTCTTGAGTACCAGCACCCGGAGCAGTCAGGTTTTACACCAAAGAGGTCAGCGATTGACCATATCCTTGCTCTCCGTGTCCTCACCGAACACAGAGGAGAGTTTTGGTAGGGGTTGCTCACAGCCGATGTTGATCTCTGCAAAGCATTAGATTCAGTGAATGGGGATGCCCTCCAGAGAATTCCCGGCCTTTGCGGGGTGCCACCAATGCCGATTTCTGAACTTTACTCTGGTACAGAGAGTGCAGTGAGGTAACCGGGCATAGTGGCATGCACCTGTAATCCGGCTACTCGGAGGCTTGGGTTGGAGGATCGCTAGAGGACGGGAGCTCTGTGCTGGGCCACGCTATGAGAGGGTGTAGGGCAGCCCAGAATCATGGCGAAACCCAATCCTTATCCCTGTGTCGTAAGAGGCGACCAGGGTTGTGTCAGGAAGGGCATCCGGCGTAAAACCTATGCCAAATCAGTATGCGGATCATAACGGATGATCCGCTGTGGCGACCCCCAACGGGAGCAGCCGAAAGACGAACAACAACAACAACAACAACAACAACAACAACAACAACAACAACAGAGTGCAGTGAGGTGGGGTGGTTCCAGCTCCAACTTTCCAGTCCAGTTGTTACTGGAGTTTGGCGGGGGTGTGTATTGGCCCCCCCACACTCTTCAATGCTTGAATGGACTGGATTCTGGGGAAATTGTCAGAGATCAAGCTGCAGTGCATTGCTTGGGAATGTCAAGATCTCTGACTTTGACTTTGCAGATGATGCAGTCATCCTAGCAGAGATGCTGGATATCCTTGTAGGGTCCCTCGAGGCACTGAATGAGGAATCTGATCGGCTGGGACTCTGGGTTTCCTGGGTCAAAACGAATATCCAGGCTTTCAATGACATCTTCCATGCTGCCATCTTGTCTGTAACTGTTTGTGTTGAGGAGTCGAGGTCATGGAGAGATTCACTTACTTTGGCAGTGACATTCACATCTCCGCATGTTGCGAGCCAGAGGTCAGACATCTAGGTCGGGTCTGGGGAGTCATGGATTCACTGGATCATGGGGTGTGGCGCTGTCGTTTCCCATGCAGGACGACGAAAGTCAGAGTCCATGTTTTTTTTTTTGCTTCCAGTCTTGCTCGGATGTGAGATGAAGACAACTCCTTCGGTACCAGGTCACTTCAGAGAATCCTTGGCTATCGCTGGTCAGACTGTCTCTGAGGAGGAGTTGCTGTGACTCAAATGAGATTTGTTACCTGCATAGCCCGTGAGCGCAGCTGTGGCTGGATGGACACGTGGCTCGATTTCCTGATGCAGATCCTGCTCACTGGATTCTCTCAGCGAGGGAGCCTTGTGAGTGGAGAACCACGTGCCTCATGGTTGTAGCAGGTTGATCAGCATCTCAAGGAGATGGGGATGGGCCAGGCATCTGCCTGGGGGACGGCTAGACAAAGGCCCTTGGAGTACAGACTGAGTGGACACAGCTATGCACTGCTCTGGCGCATGCTCCCATACCTAACCTAACTTTCAATAAAAGGGAAATGTTAAAAAGCTTTGTAATCTAATGAGTACACACTTGGATGGTGTTTTTGGCAGAAATGATGGAAGAATCTCCTTCTTTTGTCTTTCCAGCAAAGCATCAACTTCACCCTGAATGTCCATCCCATTCTTGTCATCAGGTTTGAAAACCTAAAAGGCAGAAAACAAAAATGATAAATGTTTAACAAATAAATCAAGCAAAATCAACTCTACACCATGAAAAGGCATCTTATCTTACAAATGGCCACTCAAGTAGTGAAAAATGCTAAACGAGTGTTTGACTAGAGGATACCATTTAATTATTAGAAAACTCCCAGGAAAGCATACCTCAAACTACTGAAGTTCCTGCTGTGGCATGGTGAATGCCATAGTCTCACGAGATGTATGGGTTATTTTAGCACGAGATGTGAAATCGATGACCTTTGATCAAACTGAAAATTACCAAGTCATGACATATCACAAATGATGTTTTGGAAGAATAAATATCGTTTAAATTTAGACTTTCACTGGTATTTCATGAAACACTTCATTTAGTTTGAGAAAAGTAATGCGTAGTAAAAAGTTGAACTCAGTGGTACATTGTGGATCGATACAGCTGGAATGGCTGTCCAACGCCATCTTTGAATTTTGTAAATGTACATTTTGGGCACTCGTATGGGAAAAGCGTCGAGGAAGACGAACTACATGTATGAACCCTGATGACCATGTGCATTTCAAAGATTTGTAAATCATCGTCCTCGTGAGTGGCTAGAATGTTTAGTAGATACTAGACGACCCGTGAACCTGTTGGGTTCCCGTTGTGACAGCAGTTGATGAAAAAAAAAAATCATTTCAAAATAAATAAATAAATAAATAAATAAAAAGGATACCTCCAGCGAACTATACGGCTGAGGTTGTTTGCATTGATCAAATACTTCCGAAGAGTACTTGACCGAATCGGGAATTGATTTTTTAATCATTTTTTTGTTGCGGTGTGCAGTATCAAGTTTCATTCAAATCTGGCAGGAGAATGGTGAGTAAGGTGTCCCAATAAATTTTGCGCTATCATGTACTGTTTTGGCTGTATTTGGAGAACATACATACAAGATGAGAGTTTTAGTAATACATAGATTGATGATAAATAGATTTGGTAAATTTGGATTACTCATTTGAAATAATTAGATTAATTACCGGATTGTTTTTGGTTTACAAGTCAATGTGAAGTACATGTTGAATTGGCTAATTTTCCAATTTTTACCTCCACCACCGAAGATGAAGGTGGTTTGTTTTCACCCCTTTGTCTGTCTGTTTTTACTTACGAAATCTAAAGATTTCGTAAGTATATTGATGACTTCCGTCCTGTTTGTTTGTAAGCCCGATAACTCAAGAACAGAAGAAGCGACCAATGTCAAATTACACCACGTGATTCAGGAGGGTGATGGCTAGTGCTGATTAGATTTTGGTCAAAATCGGTCAAAGGTCAAGGTCACAGTGAGGTCAAACATTTGATTTTTGATGGTTTGGTACAGAATCATTGTAGAAACTTCTGGTTTGCGTCGCTACCTTCTCTAGAGACAGCTTTTATTAGACAAGGTCAGAGGTCAAGCTGACGATTTCGTAAGTACCAGTCTATGACTGCTTGTTACTTACGAAATCTCAAGATTTCGTAAGTATATTGATGACTTCCGTCCTTTGTTTGTGTGTGTGTTTGTAGGCACGATAACTCGAGAACGGAAGAATCTACCAATGTCAAATTACACCACGTGATTCAGGAGGGTGATGGCTAGCGCCGATTACATTTTGGTCAAAATCGGTCAAGGTCACAGTGAGGTCAAACATAATTCCATAAATTCATGTGGAGAAATGGAGTATTTTTGCTTCGATCGACATTATGAGTTCGTTTTTACTTCGATTTTAATTTTTCTTCGGTTTTTGCGATCGCTTAAAAAACTCGGTTGTCGAAATTCTGGTTAAAAAAAAAAAAAAAAAAAAAAAAAAAAAAAAAAATCGGATGTTTTGGAGACGTTTTAAGATTGTATAAAAAATATTTCACTCGCTGCGTCACAGGTAGTCATGTGGTGCAGCGCGCTTGAGCAGAGGCGTCGTTGATCACGTAAAGGTTTTCCGTGTGCGTGCCGACGGTGTTTTCGATAAGGATGGTGTTTAAAGTGATTTTTTTTATCCCAATAAAGGTTATCGTCGCATGCCTGACTCGCTAAGCCATCGGATTATGTAAAGATTGTTGGTGGATGGCCGAATATTATTGTTTTGTGACTGATAAAATAATTGCGTCGAGAAATGGAGATTTTTGCTTCGGTCGACGTTACGATTTTTGATGATTTGGTACAGAATCATCGTAGAAACTTCTGGTTTGCGTCGCTACCTTCTCTCGAGACAGCTTTTATCAGACAAGGTGAGAGGTCAAGTTGACGATTTCGTAAGTACCAGTCTATGACTGCTTGTTTGTTTGTGTGTGTGTTTGTGTGTAGACACGATAACTCGAGAACGGAAGAAGCTACCAATGTCAAATTAAACCACGTGATTCAGGAGGGTGATGGCTAGCACCGATTAGATTTTGGTAAAAATCGGTCAAAGGTCAAGGTCACAGTGAGGACAAACATAATTCCAAAAATTCATGTGGAGAAATGGAGTATTTTTGCTTCGGTCGACATTACGAGTTCGTTTTAACTTCAATGTTAATTTTGTCTTCGGTTTTTGCGATCGCTTAACACTCGGTTGTCGAAATTCTGGTAAAAAAAAAAAAAAAAAAAAAAAAAAAAAAAAAAAATCGGATGTTTTGGAGACGTTTTAAGATTGAATAAAAAAATTTCACTTGCCGCATCACGTGGTGCAGCGCGCTCGAGCAGACGCATTGTTGAGTCACGTAATGGTTTTGCGTGTGCGCGCTGATGGTGTTTAAGTCATTTTTTTATCCCAAAAAGGTTGTCGCCGCATGCCTGCCTCGCTAAGCCGTCGGATTATGTAAAAATTGTTGGTGGATGGCCGAATATTATGGTTTTGTGACCTTGATTAAAATAATATTAAATAATTGCGTGGAGAAAGAGATTTTTTTTGCTTCAGTCGACGTTACGATTTTTGATGGTTTGGTACAGAATCATCGTAGAAACTTCTGGTTTGCGTCGCTACCTTCGAGAGACAGCTTTTATTAGACAAGGTCAGAGGTCAAGTTGACGATTTCGTAAGTACCAATCTATGACTGCTTGTTGATTTGTTTGTCTGTGTGCAGGATATCTCAAAAAGTTGTGGACGGATCTGGATGTAATCTTGTGGACAGGTTCAGTGTGTGACAAGGCCAAACTGATTAGATTTTGGTAAAGATCCAGATCTGGATAGTAGAATATTTTAAGTGATTCTTCACCATTGAGAGAGGGGGCCAAAAACTATATCGTACTATATAGCATGATATTTCAAAAATGTATTGAGCCAGATATGTTCTCGTGGATCAGGCATTGTGGCAGAGGTACTCTCTACCTTTGGAGGTATACTGGAGCCTTCAACATGGGGAAAAAAAAAAAATATATATATATATATATATATATATATATATATATTGTTTAGCCCCATCTCTCAACGGTGAAGAATCACTGAAAAACACTAGAAGGGCACTCGATAGAGCGCATACCTCCACCACCTTCATTCTGGGCCAAGTCCTAGTCCTGATCTTCATTAATGATCTCGCCGACTCTGGAAAATCCTCTTTATCTATTTGTTTTTAACCCCACCCTGTGCAATCACATCACTGATCCTTCCAACAGGCATAATATGCACAGCCTCTTCTCTTCCCTCTCTTCAGACCTTGTTAAAAAAAAAACAAATATATATATATATATGTTAATTTTTAAAAATCAAAAAAAATATATATATATCACATGCTGGTCAAACACTTGGAATACATCTTTCCTTCCTGACAAATCCCACTCACTCGCTTGCTCGTTCTCCCTTCGAAAGGACCGTCTGGCACACCACCCCACAATCTACTTTCTTAACAATCCTCTTGAGAAGGTTCAGTCATTCAAACTCCAGGGTCTCACCATCAGCCATGATCTTTCTTGGGCAAACCGCATTTCAAAGTAGCCCTCCAAAGCCAGCCGCCGACTGGGTATCCTCCATCGTCTAGTCCTTCCTTGGCACACATGAACTCCTATCCACATACAATGCCTTAATATACAGCTTGATGGAGTACTGCTCTCCCATCGAGGTTGGCTCCATTCTCACATCTTGCTCAACTTGTTTCTGTAGAAACTAAGGCCTTCAAGATCATTGGAATCCCCCACACTGAAGCAGAGTCTATGGGCTTATTACTTCGTTGTCACAGACAGGTCGGTGGTCTCAGTCTTCTACCCCCTCTTTTCTGGTCTTGCACCCCCAGCTTTCCATGCTTTGTCCCCCCAACCCATCTAACCCCCCCCAAGTTTCTGAAGGGCTCACATGGTCCACCATCAACCCCCTTCTGGTAAAACTACCTAAATCCAAGATCACTGCTCACCTCCACTCATTCGTTCCTCTTTTTACCCCACCTATGGAACCAACTTTCACATACTCTTCAATGTTATTCTTCCCTCCAGGTCTTCAAGACAGGTGTTCACAACCATCTGAGATAGTCCCCAATCTAAAACCACGATTTTTTTTTTGCCCTTGTTAACCCCACCCAAATTTACATTTTTTCCTCCCTGGAGTTTTCTTCTCCAGGCATGCATGATTTGCATCCTGTTTGTCTGTTCCGTCCCGATCCGTTCAGTGCACCAACTAGCTCTTCCACGAGCTTCATCTACGTATTAAAAATAAATAAATAAAATAAAAGCACAGAAAGAGGTCAACTGAAAATGTGCCTGGCATATGTATCCCCCAATTATAACAAGACATCCATGGGAATATCTTGTTTGCTTAACGTGGCACTTTTTAGGAACGCATCCACAATGTTAAGTGGAAGCTTGCTGTAATGCGTTTTAAATTGGCAATTATACAATATATTTCAGAAAAGATCACATTTTGCAAAAAAAAAAATCCATTTATGCAATTCAACATCTTAAACCAGAGACAAGTCGATTCTGAGTAGAAGTCGAAACCAGGACCTCCGGAAGAAAAAAAGAAAAAGAAAAAAGAAGTATCGACTTGTACGCTGAAAAAAATTGGTAAATTAACTTGTGTCGTGATGATGCTCACATATTGTTTTTTTAGGCAACCTATCCACAGCTTTCTCTTCTTCTCTCGGTTTTCTAAAAAATAATATTCAAAAATATATATTATATATATATATATATATATATATATATATATATATATATATATATATATATATATATATATATATATATATATATATAAAAAACTGTGTACATCGTTTCATTCCATTTCATGGAACAGACTTGCACTACCCCAAGCTCTCAACAGAGGCATTTGCTTGATGTGGAGCGCAATCGGTTAATCAAAAAGAAAAGTCATGTCAGCAACAATCAAGTCCAACTTACCGAAGGTGGACAGAGGTTATGTATTCAACCCCGTTTGTCTGTCTGAGCACAATAACTCAAAAGGTTGTGGATGGATGATGAGAAAACCATGTGGATGAGTTAGTTATGTGACAAAAACAAGCCAATTCGATTTTGGTTAACCTGAACAGTTTAAGTTTTGTATCCCACTGATAGGCCGTAAACGCATTTGGACCGGAACCAAAATGCAATTGGCTTGTTCTTATTTATCACTGACCAAATGCATCCACTAAGTTTTGACATAATCCGTCGACAACTTTTTGAATTATTACTTGTCACCCAACCTGTCCACCAAATTTAGTTCAAATCCATAACTTTTTAAGATAACCTGCTCACACAGAGACAGACAAACGGGGGTTAAATACAACCACCAGCCACCTTTGGTAGTGGAGGTGAAGAACAGAAATAAAAGGCGACAATGAAAGCTTACATATTTCTTTGCCTGTAGATGGGAAATGCTGTTGAAGATCATATCCAAGCAACGAGGAAGGAGACCCGCATTCCCGGGTGCACCAGTCATCGTGTACGTTTTTCCACCACCGGTCACTCCGTACGTGAAGAGCAACCCTGATGACAAGTGCAACAAGAAATTTGGAAGACTTTTTTTTTTAACTCACTTTCACAACTCTCGTTCAGCATCACAATTGTCTGATACAAACTGCTTTCACCTTTAAAGAACAATAGGTACAGTACCTGGCCACCATATTTCAAAATGATTCACTATGCACACCTTGTAAAAACTGTACACCGCTTGCTTGCAACGGCATTACAAACTCACAACGCACCGTTTTTCCCTTGGAGCAAATCTTCCACCAGCAGCTTTGCTGTGACATCAAACACTTCCTTTTGTACGACGGGTGATCCAAATACCTTTTTGAAGGTGTACTGCATCTATATATTAACAGAAATAAAAAATGCTGGTGTGTTTGCCAAATAAGTATCCAAATATGTGCAAACATTACACGAACCATCCTGTTTGGAAAGACAGGATGCAACCTCTCAACTCACCTCCTTGTATTCCCCATTGCGAAAGGCTTTCGAACCGTCCGGCGGGTGAACTTGCACAGTTGTTTCGCTGATCACTTCAACGCAGCATTCCTCGTCTTCAGCACTCAGGGGTTTTATCCGACAGTAAACCTTGGAAAATAAATCACGAAAAATTTGATATGGAATTAATGAGTAAATGTAATACATCATGATAAGATTGTGGTGATCAAGATTCCACATAGTTAAAAAAAAATTAAGATAAATAGCACATCCAACCAAAAATGCAACAAGATCAACCCAACTAACCTAGTGATAAACTAGAACTACGTTGTCGATGGCACACAATCGCATATTCCCACGTGCACTGCCTTGTCCCATTAACGCGAGGTGAAATTTTATCTTGAAAAATGGATTGACTATTCTTTTCTATTTGATGTGCTTTATGACCAAAGACTTACTATGTTTACCAAATCAGAAGTCATTGCAAGCATGTCAACATTTCATGAAACATTAATTTAACACTGTCCAGCAATAGAGAACTGTGCATCAATTTAATCACAGGAATGAACTGTGTACAATATTAATTATTCATAATCAGTTAGATTAATACAGTAAAACCTGTGACTGTTTGTCACTCATGGGGGCCACATAAGTAAGTTCTTTATAAAATAATTTACCATGTACAATGGTAAATACACTTTAAAAAAAAAAAAAAAAGCGACAAGACAATTTTTTTTTTAATTGACCCCCATGACCCCAACCCCTAGGGGTCATATCAAAAATCCGAAAGTGTTGTGCACTTCCCCGTACATATATCTACTATGTCCCAAAGTTTCAAGTTCTTATTTCAAACGGTGTAGGAGGAGTTACAGGGTAAGACAGATGGACGGACGGACGGATGGGCGGTCGGAGACAATCACAATATTCCCGCTTTTCTTCGAAAGCAAGGGAATAACTAGAAGGGCACTTGGTAGAGTGCATACCTCCGCCACGTAATGCCTGATCATCCAGAACATATCGGGCCGAGTACATTTTTGAAATATCATGCTATGTATCGTTTTTGGCCCAATCTCTCAACGGTGAAGAATCACATCAAAAAATTAAATAATTCTCGTTATGCAGACCCAGATTCGGATCTTCACCAAAAAAATCTAATCAATTCGTCCTTGCGACACACCCAACCTGTCCACAAAATTTCATTCGAATGCGTCCACAACTATTTGAGATATCCTGCACACAGACAAGCAGACAGACAGACAGAAAGGGGGTGAAAACAACCTCCTTCACCTCTGGTGGCGGAGGCAACAAGTAAAAGCAGATCTGGTTTTACTCTTGTTCGTTTATTCCTAGATTAGCAGGGTCGATCTTTTACTGGACTAGAACAGACCAGACCTGCTTTTACTCATCACAACATTGGCAGGGTACATCAGTACTTTTTTTGGTCAGAGTCACCTTTTTCTTGAAAAAAAAAATTATTATTTGTATTTTTTACACTAGATGACTGCTATCAGACAAATGTGGTTGGTCAGAATTTTACCACTTGCAACTTTCAAAGTCTGAGCAGATATGATATGACAGCTTAATAATTACTGGATCTCCCCTTTAAACAACAGGCAACATAACTGATTCAGCAAAAAATCTCACAATTCTTACCTTTTGTCACTAAAGAAGAGCATAGCTCATCTTCTGTAGTGAGTGACCATCAAGGAGGAGCTTGTGTAAAGAACATAAGACTTCCAAAAAGTGTGGGAGTCAAGTCTGACTCGTTGGCCCCAAAATGTTAAAATGGGAAAGCAGACGGATTGAAAGGTGCCCTGTGAAAGCATAATGTGCCCAAGTACCTCTAAAGGGGGAGTGGCCATAAAGTCAAAATCAGCACATTGTGATGATGAAAAATAATGAGGTTTCACCATCTGTTTCATGAATTCACATGAAGGCCCCTCGCCCATGAAAAGGCATCACTGGGCGTACGATGCTTGCACAGTTCCGGATGAAGACCCCCTCGGTGGTGAAAACGATGGACATAATCGAGAGCAAATTTGTGTCAAAAGAAATGAAGTATAACAAGCATGTTATCTGGAAACACAAGATTCATACTAATCTAGTAATAAAATAACCAAGTGCTTTTGTCATCAAATATTATGGCTTGGGAGAAGAGTAGGGAAAAACTTTTACAACCAAAAGCTTCCTTACCCCAACGGTATCCTTGGGCTTCGAGTTTGAAGGCTTGTTACCTTTCCTTGGAGTCCTGCCTTTTCTGTGAACGATAGGGTGAACATCACACAGACAGTCACACAGTCACACACCCTTACTTCTACAGTCCCCTCAAAAACCGAAAGGTTTCATGCAAACAAAGCCTTCCCACCCCAGGCCCGAATGCCGACAAACCTTTGGCATTTGCACATCCCGTGATTAATACTCAAAAAATATACATATACATCACTCTCGTAAATAGTGTCAAAAACTCGACATCTTACTGGTTCTTCATTGTGTCCAAATTCCAAAGTCCCAACGTTTCTCTGAAAAAAAAATGCCAGAAATCAAACCGCCGCAACGCCACACACACCAACACCGAGCCTAAATAAACCGCCCAACACACTGACTTTCAAACCAACCAATCAGCTTTCGAAGTGTTCTCTTCTTCTTCTTTTAAAAAATAATTTTAATGGCGCTTTCAGAGCCGCCAGGCTCTATACACGCCACCCAACTGAATGCGATCAAAATGGCATAATTCGCCCAACGAGTGTAAGGAATTCTTGTACCACCTGACAGAGTTGAGAGTACTCCTGGTAGATCCAACACGGCTCTCAAAGTCCCTGAAATTTCCGCAATTTATAATATATTCCATTGATTTGTCACAAGGTATGGGGCCGCGGAAGGTCGGAGTCAAAAAGGGAGTGATTTGCCATTTGGAGAAAATGCGTTTTTTTTGTGCTAAAGGAACGAAAGTAATCATCATTTATTCACATTTTAAATGATTCCTTATAATTTATCAATAACTGAGCTTTTTATTGTTCTTCTCAGGTCTTCCACCCGTTTTGTCAAAAATTTAAAAGCCAAAATGTATCCTCCCTCACCTCCACCTGACCAATTTGGTTTTAATATCATAAAACAGGTGTATTCGTGCCAAGAACTCATTTGTGATCAATAATTTCAAGAAAAAAAAAGAAAAAAAAGATAGCTCCAGCGAACTATACCGCTGAGGTTGTTTGCATTGATCAATAATACTCCTGAAGAGAACATCGTGCACTGAACTGAAAATACGTACATAGAAAGGAAAAGGTGTGGCAGGTTCTCTTCCGAGAGGCGGCACACACATTGATCAATGCCTTCCGCAGACATGTACGTTCTCTCGGCTGCTCACTCTGCCAACGATTTGGAAGTACAGGATAATATAAAGTTCCTTGTATTTGATCACTTTGGCTTGCATCATTTTGGTACGTAATAAAAAACACAGGAAGAAGAAGAAGAAGAATAAAAAGAAGAAGAGGAAGAAGAAGAAAAGAAGAAGAGGAAGAAGAAGTAGAAGAGAACAGAAGAAGAAGAAGAAGAAGAAGAAGAAGAAGAAGAAGAAGAAGAACAGAAGAAGATGAAGAAGAAGAAGAAGAAGAACAGAAGAAGATGAAGAAGAAGAGAAGAAGAAGAACAGAAGAAAAAGAAGAAGAAGAAGAAGAAGAAGAAGAACAGAAGAAGATGAAGAAGAAGAGAAGAAGAAGAAGAAGAAGAACAGAAGAAGATGAAGAAGAAGAGAAGAAGAAGAACAGAAGAAAAAGAAGAAGAAGAAGAAGAACAGAAGAAGATGAAGAAGAAGAGAAGAAGAAGAACAGAAGAAAAAGAACAGAAGAAGAAGAAGAACAGAAGAAGAAGAAGAAGAAGAAGAAGAAGAAGAAGAAGAAGAAGAAGAAGAAGAAGAAGAAGAAGAAGAAGAAGAACAGAAGAAGATGAAGAAGAACAGAAGCAAAAGAAGAAGAAGAAGAAGAAGAAGAAGAAGAAGAACAGAAGAAGATGAAGAAGAAGAGAAGAAGAAGAACAGAAGAAAAAGAAGAAGAAGAAGAAAAAGAGAAGAAGAAGAACAGAAGAAAAAGAAGAAGAAGAAGAAGAAGAAGTAGAAGAATAAAAAGAAGAAGAAGAAGAACAGAAGAAGATGAAAAAGAAGAAGAATAAGAACAGAAGAAGAAGAAGAAGAAGTAGAAGAAGAACAGCAGAAGAAGAAGAATAAGAACAGCAGAAGAAGAAGAAGAAGAATACCAGCATAAAAAGAAGAAGAAGAAGAAGAAGAAGAACAGCAGAAGAAGAAGAAGAAGAAGAACAGCAGAAGAAGAAGAAGAAGAAGAAGAAGAAAAAGAAGAACAACAGCAGAAGAAGAAGAAGAAGAAGAAGAAGAAGAAGAAGAAGAAGAACAGCAGAAGAACAAGAAGAAGAAGCACAGCAGAGGAAGAAGAAGAAGAAGAAGAAGAACAGCAGAAGAAGAAGAAGAAGAAGAACAGCAGGAAAAGAAAAAGAAGAAGAAGACCAGCAGAAAAAGAATACCAGCATAAAAAGAAGAAGAAGAAGAAGACCAGCAGAAAAAGAAGAACAGAAGAAAAAGAAGAAGAAGAAGAAGAAGAAGAAGAACAAGAACAGCAGAAAAAGAAGAAGAAGAAGAAGAAGAAGAAGAAGAAGAAGAAAAGGAAGAAGAACAGCAGAAAAAGAAGAAGAAGAAGAAGAAGAACAGCAGAAGAAGAAGAAGAAGAAGAAGAAGAAGAAGAAGAAAAGGAAGAAGAACAGCAGAAAAAGAAGAAGAAGAAGACCAGCAGAAAAAGAAGAACAGAAGAAAAAGAAGAAGAAGAAGAAGAAGAAGAAGAAGAAGAAGAACAGAAGAAAAAGAAGAAGAAGAAGAACAGAAGAAGATGAAGAAGAAGAGAAGAAGAAGAACAGAAGAAAAAGAAGAAGAAGAAGAAGAAGAAGAAGAATAAAATAGAAGAAGAAGAATAATAAGAAGAAGAAGAACAGAAGAAAAAGAAGAAGAAGAAGAAGAAGTAGAAGAATAAAAAGAAGAAGAAGAAGAACAGAAGAAGATGAAAAAGAAGAAGAATAAGAACAGAAGAAGAAGAAGAAGAAGTAGAAGAAGAAGAAGAACAGCAGAAGAAGAAGAAGAAGAAGAAGAAGAAGAAGAAAAGGAAGAAGAACAGCAGAAAAAGAAGAAGAAGAAGAAGAAGAAGAAGAAGAAGAAGAAGAAGAAGAAGAAGAAGAAGAAGAAGAAAAGGAAGAACAGCAGAAAAAGAAGAACAGAAGAGGAAGAAGAAGAAGAAGAAGTAGAAGAATAAAAAGAAGAAGAAGAAGAACAGAAGAAGATGAAAAAGAAGAAGAATAAGAACAGAAGAAGAAGAAGAAGAACAGAAGAAGATGAAAAAGAAGAAGAATAAGAACAGAAGAAGAAGAAGAAGAAGTAGAAGAAGAACAGCAGAAGAAGAAGAATAAGAACAGCAGAAGAAGAAGAAGAATACCAGCATAAAAAGAAGAAGAAGAAGAAGAAGAAGAACAGCAGAAGAAGAAGAAGAAGAAGAACAGCAGAAGAAGAAGAAGAAGAAGAAGAAGAAGAAGAAGAACAGCAGAAGAAGAAGAAGAAGAACAGCAGAAAAAGAAGAAGAAGAAGAAGACCAGCAGAAAAAGAATACCAGCATAAAAAGAAGAAGAAGAAGAAGACCAGCAGAAAAAGAAGAACAGAAGAAAAAGAAGAAGAAGAAGAAGAAGAAGAAGAACAGCAGAAGAAGAAGAAGAAGAAGAAAAGGAAGAAGAACAGCAGAAAAAGAAGAAGAAGAAGAAGAAGAAGAAGAAGAAGAAGAAGAAGAAAAGGAAGAAGAACAGCAGAAAAAGAAGAAGAAGAAGAAGACCAGCAGAAAAAGAAGAACAGAAGAAAAAGAAGAAGAAGAAGCAGAAGAAGAAGAAGAAGAAGAAGAACAGCAGAAGAAGAAGAAGAAGAAGAAGAAAAGCAAGAAGAACAGCAGAAAAAGAAGAAGAAGAAGAAGAAGAAGAAGAAGAAGAAGAAGAAGAAGAAGAAGAAGAAGAAGAAAAGGAAGAACAGCAGAAAAAGAAGAAGAAGAAGAAGAAGAAGATCAGAAGAAAAAGAAGAAGAAGAAGATCAGAATAAAAAGAAGAAGAAGAAGAAGAAGAACAGAAGAAAAAGAAGAAGAAGAAGAAGAACAGAAGAAAAAGAAGAAGAACAGAAGAAAAAGAAGAAGAAGAATAATAATAAGAAGACCATTCCTTTGCTGTGGATGTTTTGCAATTTCTGAGCCTGCTGGGCAGACCAAGAAAAAAAGCACAGCGTCGCCATTGAGTTCTGACAGCTCGTCGATCCAGTTTGAAGAATGGAGTGGCTAACCTGGTTCCCTGTTGTTATTTCATGTCGAAAGCTCTGTTTGTGCTCAGGAGCACCGAGACTTTTTTTCCCTGCCTTCGATGGTCTTGGTTGAGGTCAGTGGCTTGGAGACTTTTGAAGGGGCCTCCACAGAAAATGTTTGACAACATAGAAGTTGTCAACGCCAACATGGCTGATCATGAGGAGTCCAACTTGAAAAGATACACGGCTGTCTACATCAAGGACCTGTGTCGCAAACAACGTAGACATTGATCCTTTTACATCTAAGATTGAGCGCATCATTTATGAAATAATGGCAAAGCCTCAAGTGTGTGTGTGTGTGTGTGTGTGTGTGTGTGTGTGTGTGTGTGTGTGTGTGTGTGTGTGTGTGTGTGTGTGTGTGTGTGTGTGTGTGTGTGTGTGTGTGTGTGTTGCTTTCTGTGTGTGTGTGTGTGTGTGTTGCTTTCTGTGTGTGTGTGTGTGTGTTGCTTTCTGTGTGAGCTTCCTGAAATGGTGGTGCCTGGGGCCCATTGTCCTGCTCCTGCTCCTGCTCCTGTTAGCACCACAGACATGACCATTTTGACAAGTTTATGCCGGGCTATGAATCCAGTGACACCACCAGAAATTCGCAATTTGCACAAATTATCCAACAATGATGACATTGTGTGCTACTTTGACACTTTTGAACGGCAAGCGATCTCAGGTTTGCCGGAATCCGGTTGGCGTTCAGCCCTCGAACCTTACCTTACGAGCAGGGCCAGAAAGTAAATGCGGAGTTTTCAGATGACAACAAATAATTACTCACAGTTGAGGAATTTGATTGTGTCGCTACCAGCGAACACCTGAATTTTACAGGCAAAACTTCAGGTCTGATTGAAAGATGAGTGATGACACCATTAAGGAGTTTGGTGCCTGGTTATGGTTTCACTTTGGACACAACCATCAGAGACTACCCAGAGACCACAACCATCAGAGACTACCCAGAGACCACAACCATCAGAGACTACCCAGAGACCACAACCATCAGAGACTACCCAGAGACCACAACCATCAGAGGCTACCCAGAGACCACAACCATCAGAGACTACCCAGAGACCACAACCATCAGAGACAGCCCCTCCACCTGCCACATCACCTGAGGCCATTCAGTATGCTTTATGGAGTCAGCCAAGACATCAGCACCTGACTCTTATATTCAGCTGGCCATTTGGGGAAAGACCGTGTCTGCACTCAGTGACTCTGGATCGTGCATATCCCTCATTGGCACAGAAATGAACCACACATTGGGCCTGGATTTTGAGCACGATGACAATGAGATTTTGATCCACTGCATACCATGAGATCAGCCCAAGTCTCTGCAGAGACTGCTGGTGTGACTACTCCGATTACACTCTATTCTGCTCCACTGAAGGATGTTGATTGATGTCATCATTAAGCCTGGTGTTGGCTTAGCAGCTATGGTAGCTGGCTTGGGATCTTAGGGTTCTGAGTGTGAGGCCCGTTGGCCACTGAATTAACACCTGGTGGGGTCGACTCAGACTGTCATCCTTCCAAGGTCGGCGAAATGAGTACCAGTGTACTGGTATAGGGGCACAGCATCAACTGCACAACTGCGCTGCAACAAAGTGATAGCTACCATACACAAGAAGAAGAATGTCATCATTAGTTGTAATGGTACCAAGCACCATGGCCTGGTTATAGACTTCGCTTCTGGATCATCCTGGGTACCGATTTCTGAACCACATATTCTCTGGCCTTTTGATAAGGAAGGGGGTCTCCCCGGTGCCCATAATTGAAGACCACGCATTATTGAGCACTGGAAAGACTCATCATGTTCCGGATGATTTGTCGTGTTCAAGTAAAGTCATGGTCTTGACTCGCTCAGCTGCCAAGGTTGTGACATCATCAACCTCTCCACGGCCTGTGACATCATCAACCGATCCACAGCCTGTTCCAGTGGTTGTGACGTCATCATAGCCTGCATCACAGTATATCCCAGTGGCTGTTGTGGCAACATTTGAAGCACAGTCAGTACCCAAGACTGTATTGTCGTCATCACAAGGGATTTTACACCAACCTGATGCAGAGCCAGCACCACAGCTTGCTGTAGAGACTGACAATCTGTGTACTGCAGATCCCTGTCATAATATGGATTCTCTTTTCCAGCAAAAAGTGGACTGGATTCAGCATAATGTGTGTGACAAATGGTATCACCTTTTCTGTGTAAATATACCTCGTGATTTACCATACATTGAAGAACATGAATGTACCCAATGTTTGTGTAATTCTAAGCCCAAAGTTTTACCTTTCGCTGTGGATGTGCAGTTGAGTTTGAAGAATTTGGAGAATCATCGACATAATGATGAGTTTTGTGGAACATTGGTAATATTGTTGCGGTGACGGGTACCGAGACACCAGCTTGTCACTCAGGGGGATTAATCCCCCGTTGTCCTCGGTAGAGCCGGACCTGGGGCCACCGCTCACAATTAACGTTGTGGTACGGTGGGTTGTTTTAGAACCACGAACGCCACCCAGTCAACCACGAGTTCCAGTTTCCACCGTCTAATTATTCCGTTTAACTAGAGGTCACGTGATTACCTGAGCGGGGAGCACGCCCTCGGCAAAGCACCAATATTATCTGATTAGATTTTTATTTTGGCGGCCGAGTGTTTTAACCGCTGGTGCGTGCCGATGATTTTTTGGTCAAATTTGTGGTAATTACCTCCCGGTCTATCTCGGTTTGAACAATGCTAGATCATTGAAGGAAAGGACAAACATGGACAGGTTGGAAATCGACAACTAATTTATTAATAGCAAAATAAATAAATAAAAAGAACCTTTTATTTGCTGAGGTAAATAAAGAATGAATTTCAAACAAAATCATTCAAAATGCCAGGAAAGAGACAAAGAGCAGATGCTTATCGGGGGTTGAGTTACTTACCGCTAAACACAGACAAGGGTACTCAGCAGATCATTCAGGGGGAGGGGAGGGGGAGAATTGTCTTGCTCACCAGAATGTTGTCCGTGAAGCGAAAACGTCCTGAAAATGTGTGCGTGCGTGTCACGTCCGTCGCCAGCACCCAGCTTTGCCGTGCACCCTCTCGCGGGGCAGCCTTGAACGCCAGTCGAAATCTGGAGGGCACCGAGATCGTCTGTCACGGGTTTAGATCCTGGTGTTGTTGGTGACCGACCCATCCCTCACTTGTTGGCGGCGCTGCTCACACCCACACGCGCACCACACGCTCGCTTGCCGAAGCACTGGAAGGGCAAATTGTCTCTTCGGCGCTGGTTAGACACCCGCTTCTTGGTCGCTTCTCTCGCCCCATTGCTTTTTTCTCTCTGGACTTTTTCTCTTCACACTTTTTCTCCTCAGACTGTATCTCTTTCTCTTCAGAACATCTCTCCTCTCAGAACGTCCCTCTTTCGCTTTTTCCTCACTTTTTTATATCTCAGAACGTCTCTCCTCACAGAACGTCCCTCACGCTTTCTCTTGCTCCTTTTTATATCACCGGGCCGTCTCCGCGGGGTGCCGTCTGCCCCAAGCTAACCCCCCCCCCACTGGGGCATGGTTACCATGACAACCCATGCACTCTCAAAAAAGGCGGGCGTCGAAGCTGGCGAAAGAATGTTGCTGAGGAAAAATGAGGGTGGGCTTCGGAGCTTGTGAAATAAATGTGTGTGAACGTGTCCGTCATAATGAAAAAAAGCTTCCCATAAGAGAGGGGATCTATCCTTTACCCTTCTCAACGCATCACATTTAAGATCCCATTAGACATGGGGATGGGTCTAATCTGAACATGCATTGAAAGAAATAACTGTCTGAGGACCTGGGTGTGTGGATGCATTCATCAGACCGGATTCTGAAATCCGTAACACTACCCCTTTCCCTGTCCCAGACTCGTCCCGAGTCGTCCAACAGCTGGCGACATCGGTTCAAAAAAAAACAATTAAAAAATCGCAACATTGTAATTAGCACTACCATGTGACATGCAGGTGAAGTTACCCCCTACCTAGTACATTTTAACCCTACTCTTCAGTGTGTGCGACAATTTAAACTAGATATGTCCCACCTGATGCGTTGGGAACTACCTAACTGACTCACACAGACAACCTTATGCTCCACCGAAATTGCCGGAATTTTTGAAACTACAACACACAACCGGTGGGCTTTAGTAATTGACACAACCATACAACTATATACAATTTCTGACCCAGGACCTGGAGAAATGCAGAAGAAAAATTGTGGAGAGGGGGGGAGAACACCTGCTGATTCTTGCCACCTTCATGCTCTTCATCAGCACACCTAACAAAATAAACTGGCAGGCCAGTGACCGGCATACAGGCCATAAACGTTGGGGCCTTCTAAACAAAAATTGTCAAGAAACAGCAACAAGAATTGAGCCACTTCCCCTCCACGGAGCTGTGTTTGTGCAGTTCATGGCCAAGGTGATACGTGGCAAAACAAGTGAAGCAACTGGCATGAGCCTGGTATGAGCTGGTATAAAGCTGCTCTGAGCTGGTATGAGCTGGCAGGAAGCTGGTATGAGCTGGTACAAAGGGGGTGCAACAAAGTGGCAGTCCATAAGTGTGGTCGCATGCTGCTACAGTAAATGCAGTTCAACAAAATATAACAAACAAAACCACCATGATAACTGGAACGGTGTCACCTGGTATGAGGCTGCAGCAAGTAGCAGTCCACAGAACAGATGTGGGTGGAACACAGGTCACGGAGCAAATGGTGAAGTGAGGTGAGTGATGTCTTGATGTAGAACAGCCTTGATGGTCCTGGGGCAGTGGCGAGACAAAGCGAAACAGCAAACAGCAACAGCATGAAAAGAAAAAAAAGGTAATCCAGGTAATGCCAAACACCAGGTCCGACCAACATGGTCAGCCAGTCCCTGGTGTGCACATACCTGGGGCAGTGGCGGTGGTGCTGGGAGAGAGAGCTCGAGGTTGGCCCTACTCGTCCGCACACATCCGTCTTTCCCATATACACTACCCCAGCCCCCCTCTTTTTACAATTCGTCACTACGTCTCGTCTCCTATATCCTACTATCCCCATTGCCAAATTCGTACCCAATCCCCCCAAGGTTCCATGGGAAGGAAGAGCCGAACTACATGCAATCTTACACTTACATCGTAACAAGTCTCGTTCTCAAGTCCGACAGGAGGGCAAGTCCAGCAGCCGGCGATCATCCCGACAGTGGATGGTGTGAAGGGGTCTTCATCAATCCTAACTACGCTAATATTGTTCCACTTTTAAACTTTCCCCGGGGTTATACCCTGCCAAGAGGCCTTTGTTAAACTATGGGGTTATAAAAACCCAAATTCCCATCGCCTACTTATTGGTGCTCTCACAATTTTGGGCATTGCCCACCAAATTTTCTTTCTGTGCCATCGCACAATTTCATGGCTGGGTAGTGTGGCTCCACTAGCAGGTCTGCCCACCTGCATACTCACCATGATCATCCCCGGGGCGCTGGAACTGCCTCCGAGCTTGCCTGCTCCTCACCCTAACATGGGGGATGCCCTCACTGGTACTCCCCCCTCGGTGCCCACTTGGCATTTTGGCGCCCCGGGTCCCACTGCTCGGGCACCCGGTCCCATTGAACACTACACTGGCATGCCAGGCCCCTCTCCTCGGGTACCTGCATCAACGAATACACTAATGGCCCCCTGGACCTACCTACGGCCTCACCTGACCGACGAGCCCCCAGTGCCCAGGGTGCCTGCTTCATCCGAACACTACACTCACAAGCCACACCTCCAGCCGGTCCATTATCTCCTGCACCCCACACACAAAAATTGTTTTTTGATCCTCGTGGAGGATCTCTAAGTCTGACGCACGTTGTTGTTCTTGTGGACTTTTTTGTTTCACAGCCTACAGTTTTCATCGAAACTTCCTGAAACTTGGCATATATATGTAAAATACCCTGCGCAGACAAGTAGCCATCTCCGATTTTGAAAATTCCTCCTAGAAAAAAAGTTATGACGTCAAAATATCTCCGCTAATGGAAATCGCCTGAAAAATTATCTCCGAAACTCGGCAAACTTTTTCAATTCTGTTTGCGGGAATCGAACAGGGCATTAGCAGAGATGAATTACCGCACATATGATAAATCACTATGATGTCATATCAATTTTTATGACGTCATTCTTATTTTTTGACATTTTTTGTTTTTTGTTTTTTGTTTCACAGCCTACAGTTTTCATCGAAACTTCCTGAAACTTGGCATATAATATATATGTAGAAATACTCTGCGCAGACAGTAACGATCTCCGATTTTGAAAATTCCTACTAGAAAATAAAGTTATGACGTCAAAATATCTCTGCTAATGGAAATCGCCTAAAAAATTATCTCAAACTATGAAAGCTTTTTGAATTCTGTTTGCGGGAATCGAACAGGGCATTAGCAGAGATGAATTACCGCACATATGATACATCACTATGACGTCATATCAATTTTTATGACGTCATTCCTATTTTCTGACATTTTTTGTTTCACAACCCAGAGTTTTCATCGGATCTTCGTGAAACTTGCCATGTATATGCAGAAAGCCCACGCGCAGGCAGTAACCATCTCCGATTTTGGAAATTCTTCCCAGAAAAAAAGTTGACGTCATAATATCGCCACTAATGGAAATCGCCTATACCATTATCTCTGAAACGAGTTTGTTTCACAGCGTACAGTTTTCATTGAAACTTCCTGAAACTTGGCATATATATATAAAAATTCCCTGCGCAGACAGCAACCATCTCCGATTTTGAAAATTCCTCCAACAAAAAAAGTTATGACGTCAAAATATCTCCGCTAATAGAAATTGCCAAAAAAATTATCTCAAACTATGAAAGCTTTTTGAATTCTGTTTGCGGGAATCGAACATGGCATTAGCAGAGATGAATTACTGCACATATGATACATCACTATGACGTCATATCAATTTTTATGACGTCATTCCTATTTTTTGACATTTTTTTTGTTTCACAACCCAGAGTTTTCATCGGATCTTCGTGAAACTTGCCATGTATATGCAGAAAGCCCACGCGCAGGCAGTAACCATCTCCGATTTTGGAAATTCTTCCGAGAAAAAGTTGACGTCATAATATCGCCGCTAATGGAAATCGCCTATACCATTATCTCCGAAACTAGGCAAGCCGTTTGAATTTTGTTTGCAGGAATCAAGCCGGGCATTAGCACAGATAATTTATCGCAAACCTGATACATCACAATGACGTCATATTCGTTTTTATGACGTCATCATTCAGAGGATAAGGATTTTAGCTTATTTGAGATTGTTATCCTTCAAAAACCTTCTTCTCTGAAACAGCTGAACAGATTGAGGCGAAATGGGAGATTTATATGTACGAGTGAGTGCCCCTATGTGCGTAACCATACTTGCATGGCCGTACGTGCAAAAAATAAAAATAAAAACTTTCAAACCGCATGCCAGAAACAACAACCACACAGGCCGTTCCTTCACTCTCCCGTGCCTGTACGTGCATGGCTGTACGTGCAAAAAAAAATTAAAAATACTTTCAAACAACCACACAGGCCGTTCCTTCGCTCTTGTAAACGACGACTGGATTGGGGCATTGTTTTTATCTATAAATGCGCATAAGAAATCGAGAAATTATTAGAATACAGTAAGTCATCACTATCCAGAAGTAGTGCGTGCCCGTACGGAATGTTCACATCATTCCACGAATTATCACTTCCATTGAGGTAACAACTGCTGTGAAACTTACACACACAGTTAATTAAAATCAAGTTTACCTCCCTGTCTTTGATTGCCATGACATTCGCTGCCATTTACCATTGGCATTCCTACACCAAGGTAACAAAGGCACCGATCGATCCCCATCGTAATCAGCACGGCCCGTGACATCATCGTCGGCCGGCCACGCACCGGCCTACGCAGCCACGCCTACGCAGCAACGTGTCTTGTAATTGGTTTGGTAAATAAATGGCCATAACTTGGGAAGCACTTGTCCGATTAATATCAAACCTTGAAAAGGCGCATCCACAGGTCCACAGCAATATAGCTGGCAAGTTTCAATTAGATCGGACCAGTGGTTGTTGAGAAACAGCAGTCACAGACACACACACACACACACACACACACACACACACACACACACACACACACACACACACACACACACACACACACACACACATTGCTGGAATTATAGATAGATGACCGCTTATCCATGAGGAACAAAATGTCCCACCTATGACATCATAGGTCATATGATTTGGCAGCCATATTGGATTTACCAAAAACCTATAAAAATCTTCTCCAGAACAACTGAACAGATCGTGGGGAAACTTCACACAAATGTTCCCCAACCCTTGGGGATACCAGGGTATTCATAAATTATTGATAGGTCACATGGTCTGGCAGCCATTGTGGATTGAGCAAAAATATTTAAAAATTCTTTCTCTTGAACCGCTTCATCGATCAACGTGAAACTCCACAATTATGATGAAGTAGTGATGCGGAATACGTGTTTTAAATTTCAACCAATCAGGCACATGGTCTGGCAGGCAGAATGTTTGTTTTTTTTGTTCGCGGGCACCAGCAGTGAGCACTATTTTTGTTGTGTCTGTGTGTCTGTCTGTCTGTGTGTCTGTGTGTCTGTCTGTCTGTCTGTCTGTCTGTTTGTGACTCTCTCCAGAGCATAGCTCCGTGACGTTTGATGCGATCTTGATGAAAGTTGGACACAAGCTAGATATCATGGTCTCGTTGTGTCTTTTTGTATGAGGGGTGTCCCACGCCCCTTGTGGGTGGAGCCACGCCCACTTGAACTTTTTTCTCGAACTTTTTCTCGCAATTTAATTTCCTGGAAGCTGTGCGTAATGTCCATAAGTACAACATATAAAAAAATCCGATTTGATTTTGTCAATTTTGACGGAGGATATAGGTTTTTCTGGTAGGGCTTCCTCAAAAGCTTCCACTAACTCAATTGTCCCTATCGTGGCATTGTTCAATAATTCCCGCGAACCATCGTCGCCTCCCGGCTTGTGTTTGGTTGTTTTGATCTGGGTTCTTTTTTTGTTGTTGTTTAATTAGTCTCACTTGGCTGAGCCTGGATGGGTTTGAGGGTAGAGGAATAGCAGTTGAAACCCAAATCCTATCCAGGTTCCTCCTGATGATTTCATCTTTGCTTTTTGGCTTGTTTGGGTTCCTTCTGATGGCTCCAATGCAGGACTGTACCTATTTTGTCGTCCATTTGATTTTAATTTAATTTTTTTTTTTATCCCATTCTGAATTCAAATGAATAATAATAAACGGCATGGGTCAGGGTCAAGTGTCCGATCATAGTGGGGTTACATCAAAGTGGGACGTCTTGATACCCGGTCATAAATGCCAGCAGTTATAAAGTGGCAGTTCGAGCTATGTCTATTATTAATTGCGTAACACACCAGTGCACCCAATGCCACACAAAATGACACAAACACCACCCAAAACAAGTCCTGGCGAGGGTCTGCAATCTCTGATTGCAATATTTCTTGGTGTTATTGCAATTCCCTAAATATAATTTATGCACAACAATTCACTATTTTGATACATAACTCACCCAAACTCACCTTACCGAAAGTAAATACGAGGGAACGTTTTAACGAGTGGGTAGAGCAATCATATCGGCAAATAATTTTGACTGCAAACTGCCAGGGTGTTTGTGTTCAGATGGAGCAGCTCCTATGGCTGGAGTTTGAGCTCTGTTTAGCACCCCCTTCGGATTGTGAAGTGTGGGGTTCAACTGTTGTTGATCTGGTCCACACTGGTGCTTATCCCCCCCCCCACCCCAGGGGTTCTCCCCCCCCAAGCTTTTGGCCCACCAGCTCTCCAGCTCCCCAAGCCCTCCAATTCTCCTACTCCCCACCTCTTAATTTTTCATCCATTCAATGCTGGGTACCCCTGCTAGTTCTTAATAAACCTTTATGAAGGTCAGATATGTGTTCCCATCCTTCTGCCTCCCACACGTGCCACCACCAAGATTTGGCTTTCCATTGGGTGACCTTGGGAAGCGGTAAGTTCTAACATCTGAATGCAGTTTATTTAGGAACCTTTTGGCCATTCTCGAGATTAAGTATCTCGGTACTGAAGCATATCACGTTTGTGAGCCTCTGACGCAAGAATATTAATCAAGCAATGAATAATAGTTATTGGAGAGGGATAAGAGATATAACAACACAAAAGAAGCTTTACTTTTTTTTGTCTGAACTGCTTTCTCAAACAAGAGGATAAAAAGAGCTTCGACCTTCAGTTTTAATACTTAAGAGAATTGAACAGACGTATTAAATTGAATGCTGTCATCAAACAAATCCTTTCGATTCCTTGTCATTTTGGGTAGCTCAGCCTTTTGCGTGGCATTTCTCTCTCTCAGAAGCACCGCTCTCATGTGGAATAGGACACAGGTCAAGGTTCATGTTAAGATTCCATAACAAGCCTGATGTAAAGGCAATTCCAAAATGTTGACTGTAAATAGTAAGGAAGTTAATGGCTCATAAATAACATAAAGAGGTTTAAAAAAAAATGATTTCGTTTTATTTTCGGAAAAGTTGATAGATGAGGTCTTGGAAGAAGAAACATCTTTGTTTAACAGAAATATTTCCTTGGCTATACTCTCGGATAAGCCCACCAAACA
The DNA here is from genome assembly GCF_056783735.1 of Eptatretus burgeri. Lineage (NCBI taxonomy): Eukaryota > Metazoa > Chordata > Myxini > Myxiniformes > Myxinidae > Eptatretus > Eptatretus burgeri. The sequence continues at coordinate 72,377,410 of NC_140964.1, forward strand.
CCCTGGTGGTGGGATCACTATTTTGTCATCTGCCAAGGCCTTCTGAGAGGTGTCGGGGGTTTGACTAATTGGTTAATTTTTCCAACTCAGACCTCCACAAATGGGTCAAGTTGTCTAATGGATCTGCGAATGACCGAATTTCTTGCTAACCTTTGCTGCTCTGCTCTTCAGCCCCACATGGCCCCTGTGGTCATACCCTCATTATGTTTGAAATTATGTTGGTTGCCTGAGCGTCATAGAGTTCTGTCAATTTCACACAGGTTGCATTGCAAGGCTTTTGATATGCTGTTACATTCAAGGATTGATCTATCATCTCCTTCACACCCGATATTGATTCCTCCTGGGAATGCTTTCATAAATATTTGCTGTCTCTGATGCATGGGTTCATTACATCCTGCCTGCAGATATGCTGTTTCCCATCTTCAAGGCCTTGTTACAAGGAAGCTTGTGGTGTGGCAGTTGCTTCCAAGCAGCTTGCATTCTCAAATTCGAAAGGAAACCCAACTGAGGAAAAGCTTAGATCTCTCTGCAAGCATGCAATGGATGTATGTCCTCAGGCAAGCCAGAATACAACACAGACTCATTTCAAAGCTGAACTCTCCAACCTGCTTCCCTCTTCCAAGACATGGTGGCAAGTGAAATTGATCTCTGGGTTATCCCTGCATACCCTCAATTTCTACCTGTGGCTCAACAACAGCTGATTCTGCATATTACAAGGCAGAATATTTTAATTCACTCCAAAGCAAGTCACCCTCCTTCCCTTCCTATTCCCTCCTGGTCCTCCATTATCCAATGCCACTTGGATGAGTGTTGCACTTAGAGGATAAATAGGTTTTTGGATGACCTTGATATCTCCTCAACAACAGATCCTGATGATGTCGGTTCCTGATGATGTTTCCTCAAAGCAGGTTCAGCTGAACCCAGTCCTCCTTTGTCTGTCCCTTTCAGCAGCTTTTTTCATTTCAGGCTGTTATGACCATCTGCTTGGTCATTCTGCTTGGTCAAGAAAACTTGTCGTTTAAATTATCTGCGAATGCAGGAGGACATTAACCATGAGAAAGTCCAGTACTCGCATGTACACACCAGTCAACATGCTTTTCATAGTGATCAGAACAATTACTGCTGACATGAAGTCATTCCTTTTCTCTTGTGGTCTAATCACTGATCACCAGTTTGGTTTCTGACATTGTCACTCAAACCCTGGACATGCTGCTACTTTTCAGCTTTTCAAAGTCCAGACTTCTTTTCCACCTGCATTTCTTTTTGCCTCTCCTTTCCCACCAGCACAATTGCCGAACTGCGTCTGTCCAATCATATTCCTCGCTCCACTGCTCCATGGTTGTAGCTCACTCCCATCTCATCTCCTCTCATCTCACATTTCCATTGATGATCTTTTTTATCCCCCCTAACATATGCCCCAGCTGCAAGTGGGTGAATGCCAGGAGAACTCTCAGAAATAATGTTTAAAAAAAACAGAAGATTGCACTGGAACCCTCATTGTTAGTGCATTGTTCATAAAAATACAATATTAGTGAAATGTAGTTTTACAGCATGCAAACCACAAACATCCATCCATCCATTGGGACCATACAGGGCTCCCTCACTGAGAGAATCTGGTGAGCATGATCAGCATCAGGAAAATGAGCCACGTGCCCATACGGCCGCAGCCGACGTTCACGGAACATGCAGGTAACAAATCTCATTTGAGTCTCTCTCAGCAACCGCTCGTTGGACACAAAGTTCAACCAGCGATAGCCAAGGATGCTTTGTAGAGACCAGAAACCAAAGGAGTTAAGTCTCCATCTCAGATCCCTGGTCAGAGTCCAAGTCTCACATCCGTAGAGCAAGACTGGAGGCACCAAGGACCTGAAGACTCGGACTTTCGTCCTCCTGCCCAGGTACTGACAGTGCCACACCCCAAGATCCAGTGAATCCTTGACTCCCCAGGCAAGACCCAGACGTCTCTTGACCTCTGGCTCACAGCCAGCAGAGACATGAATACACGGGTTGTCCCCCAAAATCGGTATTTGCTATGTTCTTAGAAACTACACATGCAATTCTGATGAAACTTGAGCACAACTATCATCACGCGTGATGGACCAAAGTTTGTTCAAGGCATTAAAACAATATCCATGGGTATTTACTTTCTTCTCCATTACATATTTTGTGGGCCATCCATGCCTACCAGTGGTTCCCTGGTTATCTTATCCAGCTGCTACCGGGTGAGCACCCAGGGGTATCGCCCCTATGCTTTCATTTTGTTGTTTGATTGTATTTCTGGGTTGAATTCTTGTTAAAGGAAAGGAGAGATGTTGCATGTGGTGTTGCTGAAACCAGTAGGTGGAGCCAGGGGGTTATGTTAGAGGTGGGACCTGGCAATGCATGTTGGGTACGGCACAGGAGTTGAACCTGTATTGTTTGTCCACTATGCGATTTGAATAATCCAATTGCTTTCCGAAAGTGTGTCCTATTACTCCTACAAAGAAAGATGTGTGAAACAGCATATGATGACATATATATTCTATATACAGTACGTAGGTTCGCTCTAACGAAGACCGAAACTGGCACGCAAAAGGTGGGAAAGCACTTTTTATACTTAAAATATTTTATTTGAAAAGAATATGGGGATAACGGTAGACAACACTTAATAAATACGGAATAGATCTGGCGGTCGACAGACACAAACAGGGATTATGGGACATACAATATTATATACAGGACAACTAAATAACCCACAATGGTGCCAAATACCGGACTCACACAGTGAAAGGGAACAGAACCAACGAGGACTTGAGGCTGGTATGAGCCGGTTGTGGATGTCGGACAAAGATGATACAAGGCTGGCATTGTACAAGGTGAAGTGTGGCTCGGGGCCTAATTGTGAAGAGGAGGAATGGCATTGAGGGAGGCGGCCAAGCAGGGAGAGGGATGTCTCTTTTTCTGTCCCCAATACTCAACTGCCATGTGCATGCGTGGCCACGGCCCTCGTTACCGACAGGACCACCTTCATGGGAGCAGGTCCCGTTATTTGCCGACCGCGGTCTGTGGGTGGGGCCATCTTCCGGGCTACACCGCCCTGTGGAACGACCCCGAATGAATGTGTTCCACCTATTCCCAAGGCTCTACAGCTGACCTTACCACAATTTCTTGTGGTGTGCTGTTCAAGCAGCCCATACAGTTTAATTAAAAGTGCTTAGTGCTTTTCCGTGTGCCTGGCTGGGCCTGCAAATCCTCACCTGGCAACTTGGTCTCGCCTGTTATAGGATGCTTCACACAACAATCTTACCCTATTCCCTATTCCGCTTTAACGTTCTCATTCAACGCCGACTCGGCACACATTTTATAAGATGACTTACTTCTAACAAATTTGTCCGATCAGAGATGTTTGTGTCTCTGTCTGTGGGTTGCCATTTTTCTCAGCTTCATCGAACTACTATCAGAGGTTTATCAGTGAGGGCCAGGGAGTGTTTTCACCAAAAACATCTTGTGAAATGTTGAAAAAAAAATTGGATTTATTTTTTATCCAGCTATAGTGCCTAAGCCTTTGTAGCTATGTGAAAGTTAATATTAATTGATCCCTGACCCCTTTCCATAATGGGTGTGGGGAAGTGTATTTGGCCCCCATAAAAATATATTAAAAAAATACCAACAGGATTAGAACAGAACTAGGCAATGCCAGGCACCCCTACTAGTATCTCATACAAGGGTAAATCTAACCTATTCGAACACACAGACCAAGCTATTCTTACCACAATCTCCAGGTGGATCCCCCCACTCCCCCTCCACGTAAAAATACATTCAAAGTATTTATGGCAGAGGCATTATGTTTTTGGGTTGTTCGTCCGGCTGTGCATCTGTCCATCCGTTATCAATTTTTGTTACCAAAATAATTACTAAGTACACTAATAATTAAAGTTTCTTACTAATGCTAATTCAAGTAAATTACGAATAATAAATTACAGCAATAATTTGTGAACCACTAGAGGGATTTTGACCAATCTTGGTACAGGTATGTACTGTGATGCAATGATTAGATTTTGTGTTCAAAGGGTCAAAAGTCGTGTGACCTGAAGGTGAAAGTAGAACATTTTATGTACCGCGATACCTTGTGAACCACTGAAGGGACTTGGCATACCATGGACGTAATACAAAGATGAACTTGTTAAACTTTGGCTTCAAAAGGTCAAGTGGCTTTTCATTGAAAATCTGTGTTACTGCAATAACCTATGAATCACTCAAAATATTTCAACCATACTTGACACATGTATGGACTGTAATAGAAAGATGAACTGATTCAATTTTACATTGAACAGGTCAAATGTCATGTGCCCTTAAATCATTTTGTAGACCATAACTCGAGTTCGAAGTGTCTGAGGTTATCTCTCTTTTACTTATCTGTTTTCTCCCCTCTCTCAAGGGAACTTTGATTTTTTTATGTGATCTGTAATTGAGATCAAATGTTACAGTGGCTTGACAATTAATGTGGGTGGAGGCATAGCCATTGATGCGTTCGCATAAAATTTTACTTTTTAGTTATCCTTTGAAAAAGGCTGCTGGGATAGCTTAGAGATATGTGTACTCACTTCAGAGTTGTCTATCCCTAGTTCTAATCTCGACCCAGCTATAAAGTGCCATTGGTGTTTCGCATTCAGGGAGATGCATCAATATGTGCGCCATCCATCGGAAGGACATTTAGCAGTAGTAGTAAGTTTGAGTAACTTATTATGTAAGTAATAGTAGTAGTGGTTGCGGTAGTAGTCTTATTTTTGGTAAGATTAGAAGAAAATATATTGGGGGGGCGGGGGGGAAACAGTCCTTTAGAAATTTGATGGTCCTGGAGAATTACCAACAGGTTTGAATCAACATTACAAAAAGGGAAATGAAAAGGTAACCTCAGCTATATATAAATCTTCGAGACTCAAGGGTGTTGAACAGCAGAGATCCATGGTGTCTTTGCGGTCTGAAGGCTCTCTGGGTAGAGCCATGAGTATGTATTCAATCTCGTTATGTTGTGTGCAAGGTGTGGAAAATACTGCAACAAACATTGCATTTTCCATTACAAACAACCGTAAAAGTTTCCCGGAATGTAAGTCTTTATCAAAGATTTTCCATGTGATAGTGGAGGAATTTTTACAGAAAATTATTCTCATCACCCCCCCCCCCTCTTCCCAACCCTTCAAATCTTGCACCTGCCCCTGCCGCACCCTTCTTCACCATACCTCCACCGAGTCTTATCCTTCCTCTCTCCCCACCTCTGTCATACTTCTCCTGCTCCTTGGCCATCCCTGCTCTCATCTCCCCTCCCTATCAAAGCTCCACTTTCACCCCTCTCTCCCCTCCCTCTCAAAGCAACCTTCACACTCTTCCCCCTCCATTCTTCACTCTCACCATTCTCAAAAACTCCCTCCTCACCCTTCTCACTCCAATCTCCCCCTCACCCCCCTTTCCAAACTTGCCCCCCTCCCTCACATCCACAAAGCTGCCTTCTTCCCCTGCCCTTTCTCTTCCATCTCCTCCCTTCACTTCCTCCAATTTTCACCTGCCCTCTTCCCCCCTCTTTTATTACTCCCCACTGTACCTCAACCTATCACCACCGAGCCTTTTCTCCTCCTCATCCGGCCCTCTCCCATAGGTCTTCAGCAATCCCCCACACTCTTTCAACAACTCTCCTTACCTCCCCTCCCCACATCCTTCATCTTACCCCCTCCCCACATCCTTCATCTTACCCCCTCCCCCTTCTCCCCTCCCCCTTCTCCCCTCCCCCTTCTCCCCTCCCCCTTCTCCCCCTCCCCTTCTCCCCCTCCCCTCCCTCTTCCTTTGCAGTGTGCACCTCAAACATCCGGGGCCTTCGCTCAAACCTTACAGATCTTTCCATACAGGTTGCCGCTGACAAACCAGACATAATCTCCTTTACAGAAACTTTCCACCTTCAGACATCTCTGACTCCCAAGTATCTCTCCCTGGTTACTCGCAACTCCGATATGACAGACCTGAGCCTCGTCCTGGTGGAGGAGTTGCTCTCTTCATCAAAGACTCTATTCCTCACTCTCCATGCACTGCCCTCACTCCCCCCACACCCCCAGGAGTATCTCTTGCTGTGGCTTCCCCTCAACTCCCACCTCATATTTATATGTGTACTGTACTGTCCACCTAACAGTGATGACTCCATCTACACCTCACTATCCGAAAACATGGACCATCTTCTATCTTTTCATCCAAACTCTCTCTTCCTCATATTTGGCGACTTTAATGGTCATCCTGCCAGTTGGCTGGGTGTGGGTACCTCTCTCACCTGTCATGGCACCTCCGCAAAAGCCTTCTGCGACTCATTGGGACTGACTCAATTGGTCAACTTCCCAACCCGGATCTCAACAAACGGTCCTCCATCTCTTCTGGATATGATTTTGACCAAAAATATCTGCTCTTCCTCCGCTCCAATCGGTTCATCTGACCACATTCTTGTGAAAGTAAACATCTCTCATTGTTATTAGAGAACCACCTCTGCGCCATTGAGTCTGGCATTTCATTCAGGCTGGCTGGCAGGGACTTCTAGCAGCCATCAAACTTCTAGACTGGTCTTGCATCTCCACTTTCCCTGACATCAACTCACCCTGGGAATTCTTTCAACGAAACTTGATCACTCTCTCTCTCTCTCTCATGCACATATGTATCCTATCTTGTCTTCAATTGTCCTACCCTTCCTCCCACCCATGGTACACTGAAGCTTGTGGCAGGCAGTTGTCCTGAAACAACTTGCCTTCGCCTCATGGAAGGCAATCCCAACTTTTCAGTTCCTTCCATAAAGCTCGGAACAAGTGTGTGATTACCCTCAGGAGAGCCAGAAAACATCTTTCTAATCTCAAGGCAGAACTCCCAAACCTGTCTTCCTCCTCCAAATCCTGGTGGCATCTAGTCAAGTCTGTTTCTGGTGTATGTTTCCCTCTCCATCCCCTCCCTTACCTCAAATGGCCGCACAGCTGAAACTGCACGTGAAAAGGCTGAATAACTAAACCTCTTGTTTGCTTCTAAATCTTGTGTCCTAAACCCATCACCCAGTTGTTCCTGGACTTTGTGTCCTTTTCTCCTGACAAGGTGGAGAGTTTGCTGTCAAACCTCGACTCATATTCTTCAACCGGTCCAGACAGCATCAGCCCACGTGTCCTAAAAATCTGCTCCTCTGCTCTTGCTCACCCTCTCTCTGTTCTATTCACCCTCTCATTTGCTCAAGGCCATCTGCCGTCTGCTTCGAAATCAGCAAACATCACTGCCCTGCAGAAAAAAGGTGCAAAAACAGATCCCTGCAACTACAGACCAATCAGCCTGGAATCCATCATCGCTTCAGACATTAAATCCTTCCTCTTCTCCATTGGCCTGATTTCCATTCATCAATTTGGTTTCAGACCATGTCACTCTACCCTGGATATGCTGCTTTGCTATCCCAACAATGGATGGAGGTACTCAATGCCGGAAATGAAATCAGAGTCATCTCCCGAGACATATCGCGTGCTTTTGATACGCTCTGGCACCCTGCCCTGCTCACCAAACTCTCTTCCCATGGTATTCAAGGCCATCTCCACTCATGGCTCACAGACTTCCTCTCCTGTCGCAGTCAACGTGTGGCCCTAAATGGAGTTCTTTCATCCCCCCCCCCCTTCCTGTCCAGGCTGGAGTTCCTGAAGGTAGCGTTCTGGGCCCTGTTCTTTTTCTGGTTTTCATCAATGATCTCTCTGACTCTCTGGAAAATTATCTTTACCTCTTTGCTGATGACACCACCCACAACTGTCCTATCTGTCATCCCTCAGATTAGCAAGCAGCAGCCTCTTCACTCTCTTCAGATCTGGATAAAATCACAACCTGGTCCAAAACTTGGAGCCTGTCTTTCAATCCTGACAAATCTCACACTCTCACTATGTCTCTTAGAATGACCATCTTGAACTACCCCCCCCCCCCCGTGTACTTTCTCAACAATCCTCTTGAAGAAGTCCTCTCATTCAAGCTTCTGGTCCTCACTATCTGCAATGATCTTTCCTGGGAAAGCCACATTTCCAACCTGATCTCCAAAGGCAGTCGCTGACTAGGCATCCTCCATTGTGCAAAGTGCTTTCTTTGCACAACTGAGCTCCTGACCACATACAAAGCTTTCGTCCGCAGCCTGATGGAGTACTGCTCTCCCCTCTGGGCTGGTGCTCCCGCCTCTCGGCTTCTTCAGCTTCATGCTGTGGAAACCAAGGCATTTAGGATCATTGGTATATCCACGATGAGGCTGAGTCTTTGGGTCTCTCACTTTCTCACCACAGGCAGGTCGGTGGTCTTTCTGTATTTCCCCCATATTTCTGCGGGGCGCTCAAAGTCCGCCAGCAACCCCCTTCTGGTAAAACTACCAAAATCACGAATCACTGCTCACTTTCACTCTTTCAGTCCACTTTTTTCCCGCCTTTGGAATGAACTCCCACACTCTCTTCAATCCCATTCTTCCCTCCAGGCCTTCAAAACATTTGTTCACCACCACCTCTTATCTTCCCCCATCCAAAAGCATGATCTTTTCTACCCCCGTTAATCCACCCCAAACCCACCCCCTTCAAATTGCCTGCTTTCTTTCCTGAAAGTCCCTGTCGTGTCCATCTTGTTTTCCCCGTGTACCCCACCCCATTCCTCACCCTTCCACATGTCTCCTAATGTCTCTGTTCCCCATTGTTTTATCCCCCCCCTTTCCCACCCCTCTTGTCTCCTGCTCCCATTTTTGTACATTCTGTGTGTTCGCTCTTATAATGAGCCTCGACATTGTATACAAAAAAAAATTAAAAATCTAGTTCGCTGTAATTGGTCTCGCCCCAAAGAGGTTGCGAGGCTACTGCAATGCCCCTGTTTGGCTGTGTGTGTGTCCACATCGACTGTATATATTTTCTTTTTCAAATTTTTTTCTCTGCAACTGCTTGTCTGATCAACGTGAAACATTACATATTGGAGTAACTCCCCATGGAGAATATTTTATTGCTAACTCTGACATCATAGGTCACATGGTTTGGCAGCTACAAGCTATATTGGATTAAAGGGAAAAATTTGTACATCTCTGAAATTGCTTAATGAAAAACATTGAAACTTGAAATACGTCATCAACTCCCCATGGGGGGAAAAATGTGGTAATAAGAATGACGTCATTGGTGAAGTGGTTTTTCCTGCCATAATTGTTTGAATGGAAATTTTCATCCAAAAAATCTTAAACTTCATCTATCTGATCTATGATCCGACGCGAGGGAATAATTAAATTTATGACATCGTTGGTCACATGGTCTCGCAGCCATGTTGGATTGAAAAAAAAACAAAAAAAAACATAAAACCCTTCTCCAGAACCGCTTAACTGATCGATGTGAAACTTCATTCATATGATCGACAAACCATGGGGGAATATAGTTTGAAATGTTTCCATATTCATCTTCGTTCAAGCAATTTAGCCTTAACGTGCACAAAAGTGGTTGTTAAATATCATAGGAATCAATGAATAATCAAAAAAAGCAACGGACGATGGCAAAGTATGTGACATAAGAAGGTGCATGGATGATACAGGTATATGGGCCACAGTAGAAGTAAGTCATAATTATAACGTGTTCAGGTAATGATGTTATTTTTGTTCAGAATGAGCGCATGAGGACAGACGCCGTTCGAGTTTCCATTGTGGCTTTGGAACCAAACAAACAATGTACAGTATTTATAACAGTATATTTATAACAGCTCCGAGAGCTCCATCCCCTCTCCTCTCTCCCCCAAACCACTTCCAACATGATTAATAGTAAATATTCATTTAAACTTAACCTGTGCCCAGGATAAGTCCTTCCCATCAGGAACCCAATCCAAATACACAAGTTTTGTGTATTTTCACATTGTAAACATGTCCTTTGCCAAATAGTTATAGTTACTTGGTAATGACGCACACCATAGTCTTTACAATTGTAGACGTCTGTTAAATAAATCACCAAGCCTCCCATGTTTACATGAGGCACTCCGACAAGATCAAGGTCGATTCACTGGTAGCGATTCGTCAGGGGTTTGTGTGGAACGTGTCCATTCACTTGGGTCTTGTACCGATCCACATGGTCGGGACATTACAGTACGGGCAGCTGCCCATTCGGAAGTTCTCCAAGTCTTTAGTTGTGCAGAGGCACAGTCCTTTCTCTACCGGGCGTAGTGGCGTGCGCCTGTAATCCGGCTACTCGGAGGCTTGGGTTGGAGGATCGCTTGAGGACGGGAGCTCTGCACTGGGCAGCCTGGAATCATGGGGAAACCCAATCCTTATCCCTGTGTCATAAGAGGCGACCAGGGTTGCCTCAGGAAGGGCATCCGGCGTAAAACCTATGCCAAATCAGTATGCGGATCATAATCAGTATGCGGATGATCCGCTGTGGTGACCCCTAACGGGAGCAGCCGAAAGACAAACAACAGCAAGGCACAGTCCTTTCTCTCAGCTACTTTTCCAAGTATTTCAAGATTCTTTCAGAAGCTTTGTGAGCCATTTTGGTTTCAATCCTTTTCTCGCACACACACAATATTTCTGACTTTATGGTGCTGCAGACACTTTCAATTTTAGGGGTTTCTGCGCACGCATACCAAGCATTGTGGGGGTGGATTACATCATTTTGAAAGTCGCAAATTTCAAGCTTCTCATTCCAAGAACATTTTGAATGGTTTACGTATCCAATACATGCTTTGGGTCTATGTAGACCGGGTTTGACGCAAGACTCAGTTGATTCGTTTCACCACGCATCAATATCCTGCACGAAGCAGTCCCTGATTTGTTTAGTGAAGACACTTGGGGTAATTATGGGATTTAATGAAGACACTTGGGGTAATTATGGGATTTAGTGAAGACACTTGGGGGTAATACCACTACGACAACCAAAAGGGAGGAAACATGACCACGACAATATCTTGAACTCCGTACACTTTTCAAACGCCATTTTGTTCCGAGGTCTCCGTTATTGTCAAAAGCACCTGCTGGTGGTGTTTCAATGGTGTGAACGTGAAATACATTGCACGACATGTCAAACTCTCCTTGCAGAAGAATTGTTAATCAATGTTTCACCTGCGAAAGTGTTTGCCCCGTGGGAGAGAAAGAGCAACGGAGTCTCTTGCTGGGTGAGTACATGTTTGGATGCTGAACCCAGCTCACTAAGACCCCCCCCCCCTGTTGGATCTCGCATCTAAATGCTGCATTACCGTACAGACTGGGAGCCTCAAAACGATCCAGCGACGCATCTTGTTCCGTCTCAATCCCACAACAAACACAATACACAACTAGAACGGGCACTCATAGAGCGCATACCTTCACCGCCACTACTTTTTTTGTTCTTGATATGAGTGTGGGGAACTGGTTTCATATGAATGGTCTTATGACACAAACCACATATCTATAATGTCATGACCCCCCCCCCCCGACTTTCGGGAGCTACGGACTAAACAACAACCAACTCACGTCGTTTTGGCGAGTCTTCACTCACAAGCTCGGTGAATTCAACGTTTCAACAAGAGAAGGTAATCTCGTAGCAACCTCAACAAAAGTCAATCATTGTATAATACTATATTTAGGGGTATTAGCACACACAAGTTCCTGTTTTTAAAAATACTTTATTTATTGCAAACAAAACAAACATTCATTGTACAGTTAAAAAGTACACCTGTATTGTACTATTTGGCAAGAGAGCGTGGAGGACAAAATAGTGAATATTTTGATGCTGGTTTCATGCAAATCGAATAAGAATTGACTGAGTTATGCCGAAAACCGCATATTTTTCAAGGTCGTGACCCCCCTGACCTTTGACCCCTAACCAGTAACAAGAGTATGGGCGTCATTGTGTCATATTGCATATCACAAGATGAGGCGTTGAATTCTGAACATTTTGGCGTTAGTTACATGCAAATTGAATAAAAATTGACCGTGTTATCGTAAAAAGACGATTTTGACCTTTTCGTGACCTTGACCTTGACCTTTGACCCGAACGATCCCAAAATATAATCGAATGCTTCCTGGCTAATAACCAATGATCCCACCAAATTTCATGCAATTCGGTTTTATACTTTTGAATTATACGAATCACAAGATTAGAAATAAATAAATAAATAAATAAATAAATAAATACACGCCGACCAAAACATAACCTTTCGCAGAATGCGAAGGTAATTATACCAACCCACACTTCAAATCTAAAACTACATCCAACATTGACATCTTCATACAATTGTTACTATTACCACCAATAACAAAAATGTCACAAGATATATTGTGATGGCAATTTGTAAAAGGATTGTGCTGTCTTATTGTGGTGTCCTTCCTTCCTACCTTGTTTGGTTGTTTACCTCACTAGCAATTTACCTTTGCGATGAACCAAAGTCATTGCAAAGAGGAGACAATCATTACCTCCACCACCGAAGGTGAAGGAGGTTATGTTTTCACCCCCTTTCTATCTGTTTGTCTGTTTGTGTACAGGATATCTCGAAAAAGTTGCGGACGGATCCGGATGAAATTTTGTGGACAGGTTGGGTGTGTGACAACGACGAACTGGTTCGATTTTGGTGAAGATCCGGATCCCGATCCACCTACTATAAAATTTTTGAGTGATTCTTCACCACTGAGCGATAGGGCCAAAAACGATTTATATAATAGCACGATATCCCAAAAAGTTGGGGACAGATTCGGATGAAACTTGGTAGACACGTTGGGTGTGTGACAAGGAAGAATTGATTCAATTTTGTTGAAGATCCAGACCCGGATCCGGATGTGATAATTTTTTTAAGTGATTCTTCACCATTGAGAGATGGAGGTAAACCAATATATGGAACGATATCTAAAGAGGTTGTGGACGGATTCGGATAAAACTTTGTGGACAGGTTGGGTGTGTCGCAAGGACGAAGTGATTCGATTTTGGTGAAGATCCGAATCCGGATCCAACTACTAGAATTTTTAAAGTGATTCTTTACCATTGAGAAATTTGGGCTCAAAAACGATATGTAGCAGAATATGTCAAAAAGATGTGGACGGATTTAAATGAAACTTGGTGGACAGGTTGGGTGTGTGACGAGGAAGAATTGTTTCGATTTTGGTGAAGATCCGAATCCGGATCTGGATACGAGAATTATTTAATTTAAAAAGTGATTCTTCACCATTGAGAGATCGGGCCAAAAACGATATAGCGCTGATGATATTTCAAAAATGTATTGGGCCCGATATGTTCTCGTGGATCAGGCATTATATGGTGGAGGTATTTGCTCTACGAAGTTCCCTTCTAGTTTTAAATTGGATCATGTGGAAAACCTTTTTCAAGTTTTCCAGGAGAACTTGGGGGAGTTTTTCCAAATCAGCATGAAAGAGAAATGGTACAGAGTTGTGGTTTAGGTACCTTAGCACCCCACACTCTGTACAAGCGGACGCGTATGGCGTTGTCCCATCTATTCACTCTTATGTCTTTGGAAAGTCATGTTGGGAAAAGAGGAGAGTTCAGCATTCATTATACAGATTAATGGTCACACATCAGATTCTTTTTTTGTAAATTCGATCCAGTACTTTCTTTAATATTGGGTAGTCGATCTAGTCGAAAACAAAAAAAAATTCAAAAAACTTTTCTTTTGAAATTTGTTCTACCCTTATTATCACTTTTTCCGTCGATATGTTTGTCTGTCTGTCTGTCTGTCTGTCTGTCTGTCTGTCTGTCTGTCCCTCTGTTCCATCCAGTGCTCCGTTAATACAATGGTGATTTAGATGAAACTTGGTTGGTAGGTTCATACCATGACCGAGTTGTGTGCAAATGAGAACCGTTGCTATGGACACCACCGTTGCCTAGCAACAGGACTGAAATTTTTGAAAAATCATAAAAAATTTATTTTTTCGAAAATCAAAAATCGGGCCTCAAGCGACTGTGGACAGTACATTCGGCCATATTGTCAAAAATTTCCAGCCGGATCCTATGAAAACTGTTGGAGAAGATAGACTTTGAATGAACCCTGGTCGAAAACAATAAAAAAACGAAGTTCGTTATATCTCAGAGACTATGAGTCAGATATACATGAAACTGGTATAGTAGGTTCATGGTATGTCCTAGTTATGTGTGAGAAAGAACCGTTGCTATGGACCCTTCCGTTGCCGAGCAACGGCCGAAAAACCTCTAAATGTGGGTGTATTTTAACGAAAAAACAATCTTCATCATTAACCCTTGAAGCGAGAATCATGAATTTTCTTGAGCTTAATCCTCAGGTCATTCCCCATCGAACGGGCCCATCACGCCAGGTTCTTTTGGGTAGTCGACTACCCATGTCCGCCTCCCGGCTTGTTTCATGGATACTCACTTCCAAAATGGTATGTGAAGTATAATTTTGTTTGTCCTGATAAAAGTAACAATGACTCCTCACATTTACAGGAAAGTTGGCTGTTATTAGCACCTGTTGGACTTAGTCCGAAATGCGGGCTTATGGATTTCGTCTCGATTTTCATGTCCGTGTGTGTGTGTGTGTGTGTGTGTGTGTGTGTGTGTGTGTGTGTGTGTGTGTGTGTGTGTGTGTGTGTGTGTGTGTGTGTGTGTGTGTGTCTGAAAGCATATCTCGGACATGTCTGGGCCGATTTTATTCATACTTGGCACAAAGACAACATATGATGGTAAACATATGCACGTCGTTTTTTTCGAGATCAGATCAAAGATGGCCGACTGATGGCTATTGCAGTTCACTTGGCACACACATATAATGAATAATGGCTGACATATAATAAGCACGTAATTTTTTTTGGAGATCACATCCAAGATGGCCGAATGGCGACAATTTTAGTTGTCAAAGACCGGATGTTCAACACATCCTCAACCATTTTCCGGATATGCATTTACCGATGTTGTTCAAACTTGGCAATCAGATAAGGAATGACGGATTACATATGCACGTCATTTCTTTTCGACATCAAATCCAAGATGGCCAACTGGCGGCCATTTTAGTTGTTAAAAACAAACCAGATGTTCATGAACATGCCCTCAACCATTTCTTGGCCAAGCATTTACCAATGTTGTTCAAACCTGGCACACAGATGACGAATGATGGATTACATATGCACGTCTTGTTTTTTTTCGAGATCAAATCCAAGATGGCCTACTGGCGGCCATTTTAGTTGTTAAAAAACCCAATGTTGAACATGTCCTCAGCCATTTCTCGGACATGCATTTACTAATGTTGTTCAAACCTGGCACACAGATGACGAATGATGGATTACATATGCACGTCTTGTTTTTTTTCGAGATCAAATCCAAGATGGCCTACTGGCGGCCATTTTAGTTGTTAAAAAAAACCCAATGTTGAACATGTCCTCAGCCATTTCTCGGACATGCATTTACTAATGTTGTTCAAACTTGGCGCTCGGATAATGAATGATGGCTTACATATGCACATCATTTTTTTTCTGAGGTCAGATTGGCCATTTTGGCCATTTTGGCGGCCATTTTGTTACTTAAATGTGTCCCCAACCATTTCTCAGACATGCTTGTTCTGATTTTGTTCAAACTTGGCATAAGCACAGTACATGGTGGCATACACGTGCACCTCACTTTATTTTGTGATGTAATCAAAGGCGACGGACTGGTAGATTAGCGGGCATTTTCGTTATACATATATATGGGCTCGCTCTTTAAATTAATACAGCAAAATTACGAAAATAACGGGGGCTTTGACATTTTATGTCCTTTTTTACTTGTTCTTCGAGATTTTGAATTACATGCACCTAAGAGAACCTTCATGAAATTCAAGATACATAATTTCATTTGATTTGATCTTTCACTTTATTGTAACGTCTATGCTCATTTTGGAGACGTGCCCATGCAATTTTCACTGTGCATGTCTACACGTACATTACTTAAAGAGCCATACATGTTGACTTATTTTAACTAAGTTCATTTAGCCAGAAATGTCAATGAAGTGAACTGTAAATTTAACGTATGAGCACGTACGTCTCCTATGATGATTTGGTGTGTATCAAATGGTAGTTACAGTACGAGTTTGAAATTGAGTGTAATTGAATAAACACCTTCAGGCAGGTACATTGATTTGATTTGATGGTCCATGCACTACAAGAGTGTCGGTGCTGCCAAAGCAGTTTCTTGGCAAGAGTTATACAGGATTGTTTGCCATTGCCTTACCAGCATTGTTTTTTTTTTCCATTCTCTAGCCTTTTAAATGCTGAGCATCAAGCAAGGAAGCAGCACGTACCATTTTTAAAGCCTTTGGTATGACTTCCCAGACTTCGAGTGGAAAAAATTTCATGGTAGCTACATACACGTGAACTGGTGCTTATTGTCTGCATGCTTAGGTGGGAACAAAATTAAAGAAACATGATATCTTGGCTTAGTAGTACACAGAATAAGAGGGTGAGTACTTAACTTCTGTGACATCAACTTTTCGCACAGATTTTGAATTTGTTTTGATAGAATAAAATTAGCAGATAGAAAGATTGCTCGATAATTGAAAGGGAATGTTTTGGTTCTTATTTGATGCTGGCCAACCTTTATGGTCTTGAAACAGTGGGACTGACAGAACAACAGAAGTTGTAGGTGTGCGAGAACAACTGGGTCAGGAGGATTGCGGAAGTGAAGAGGGTGGATAGAAGGAGGATGGATGAACCTGTCGTGACCTGCTTTGCATGATCGAGCATGCGCAAACCTTTCCTGGCCCTCCATCAGGTGACTCTCATAGCCAGTTCTTATTGGTTACACGATGTAGACTTGAGGATGAATTGGGAGAGCTTTTGGAGAGCAAACTTTTAGGAATTTTTTGTCGACAGTCAAGTCAATGGGTTTTTCTGATAACTACTCAATGGGATTCTCTTTGCAGGTCCACATATCATTGAGTTGTTTTCATAAAGCAACTAATGTGGGAACTTCATGTTTTTGGTTTTAACATTCTGTTTTGATTTGACCAAACTAACATTCCACCTCGTTCTGGTTCTTGTTAACTTGGCCTCGCTGGATAGCTTTTCCCTGCCTTATTCACGTCAAGAATATTCAACACGAACTGTGATTGTGATGTTTTTTGAAAAAATCGACTACTTTTGATCACCTGATGTCACATTTGTTTTAGAAGTTCATCATTGAGCATTGACAGGATGCAGTGACTCAACAAATAAAAGGGCCACTGGATATCCAATGGAGGAGATTGGGACCATACTCTGTGCGGAGTGTTGGTGTTGCCTAAGCAGTCTCTTTGGCTCTTGGGCACAATCCTGGACGGGTCGCCACTCCGACGCAGTATACCAGCAAGCTGGCACTCATTTTGCCGACCTCGAAAGGATGAGAGGCCGAGTTAACCCCACCTGGTATTAATTCAACAGCTGAGCGGGATTTTAACTCAGGACCCTAGGATCCAAAGCCCGCCACCCGAACCATTAAGCCAACACCAGATATATAAATGGATCGGCTCCCATCTACCATCTTTGCGGTGATCATCGGCTGTCTGCACTTCTTCGCTGTGGTGAGTTGGAAGTTTTGTTTCCGAGCTGTTTTATCACTGCAGACAGAGTAGAACAATTCACACAAACCAAATTTCCACATTGGTGACCCTAACGTGATCTGAACACGCAACAATTTTCACCACAATGGAGCAGCAACCGGAAGCGTCTAATGCTATCTCGACACCTCAGACCCCAATTTCTGCCGTGAGCCTCAAGCTTCCTCCTTTTTGTCCGAATGACCCCGCCATCTGGTTCTCTCAAGTTGAGGCCCAATTTTTTACGAGGGGAATAACATCACAAGAGACCAAGTTTGCCGATGTCATATATCTCTCTCTCTCTCTCTCTCTCTCTCTCTCTCTCTCTCTCTCTCTCTCTCTCTCTCTCTCTCTCTCTCTCTCTCTCTCTCTCTCTCTCTCTCTCTCTCTCTCTCTCTCTCTCTCTCTCTCTCTCTCTCTCTCTCTCTCTCTCTCTCTCTCTCTCTCTCTCTCTCTCTCTCTCTCTCTCTCTCTCTCTCTCTCTCTCTCTCTCTCTCTCTCTCTCTCTCTCTCTCTCTCTCTCTCTCTCTCTCTCTCTCTCTCTCTCTCTCTCTCTCTCTCTCTCTCTCTCTCTCTCTCTCTCTCTCTCTCTCTCTCTCTCTCTCTCTCTCTCTCTCTCTCTCTCTCTCTCTCTCTCTCTCTCTCTCTCTCTCTCTCTCTCTCTCTCTCTCTCTCTCTCTCTCTCTCTCTCTCTCTCTCTCTCTCTCTCTCTCTCTCTCTCTCTCTCTCTCTCTCTCTCTCTCTCTCTCTCTCTCTCTCTCTCTCTCTCTCTCTCTCTCTCTCTCTCTCTCTCTCTCTCTCTCTCTCTCTCTCTCTCTCTCTCTCTCTCTCTCTCTCTCTCTCTCTCTCTCTCTCTCTCTCTCTCTCTCTCTCTCTCTCTCTCTCTCTCTCTCTCTCTCTCTCTCTCTCTCTCTCTCTCTCTCTCTCTCTCTCTCTCTCTCTCTCTCTCTCTCTCTCTCTCTCTCTCTCTCTCTCTCTCTCTCTCTCTCTCTCTCTTCTTTCTCTCTCTCTGTCTTTCTCTCTTTCTCTCTTTCTCTCTTTCTCTCTTTCTCTCTCTTCTCTCTCTCTCTCTAACCAGAGTATGTGTAAGAACTTAGGGATTTGCTCATGATACCTCCCACAGAAATGCCAGACGACGACTCGTTAAAGGCAGAACTCATTCAAAGAACATTACCTTCCGATTTGAAATGCCTACGCCGGTTACTCGTTTCAGAAGAGCGAGGAGACCGCAAGCCCTCCCAACTCCTCAGAAAAATGCATCAACTTCTTGACACCGATGCATTAGACTATTAGAGGGAAACATCGTCAACAGTTGTTCTTAGAGCGGCTTCCTACAAATATTCAACTCATTCTCGCTTCATCAAGATCAGACTCAATGCAGATTGAACAACGAGCTGATCTTTCCGACAGGATCATGGAAGTTGGAATGCCTGTTTTCAATCCCATTGCAGCTGTATCATCTCAGTGTCATGACCCCCAGCCAAGCTCCTCCATAGTTACTGAGTTGCAGAGTTTACAAACCCAAGTAGCGCAGCTCACAGCACAAGTCCATGCTCTCATGCCCCAACCTCGTGACAACAGAGGACAGAGTTGGAGCAGCAGTAGGCAGAGACAACCTCATTGTCCTTCACATAACCCCAGCCTTCAACAGCATGCAGGAAAGGAATGTTTGTACAACTGGCGTTTCGGTACTGAGGCATGTTATGTAGATGCATCCCTCCTTGCAGTGTCAGAGGTCGTCCTACCTCTTATCAGGGAAATGACGGAGCCAGCGACTCGCGGCAACGAGCCCAGCTGGCATCAATTCTAATAGTCGCCTGTTCTACCTTGTCGACAGGACAACAGGTACACGTTTTTTTAATGGACACAGGAGCAGAGGTCAGTGTAATTCTTCCTTCCGAGGCTGATAGAAAAACATCCATCTACAAAGGTACACTTGCAAGCTGTTAACGACTCCAGCGTTACAACATACGGATAGCAATCTATGACACTTGACATTGGTTTACGTCAAACCTGCCGATGGGTTTATATCATTGCCAACATCACAACTTTTATCATTGGCGCTGGATTTTTGAGGCATTTTGGTTTTTTTGGTGGATGTTAAACATCAACGACTTGTGGACACCACTACTAGCCTATCCATTCGGGGAATGACATCATCTATTTCCTCCATCAGTTCTACATTCCTGAAACCTGAGGGGGAAACAAAGTACGAGTCACTTTTGAGTCAGTTTCCTGATATTTCTCATCCTGTTTACTAAGAGACCACGATCAAACACACAATCACACATCACATTGAGATGCGTGGACCTCCCGTGGCAGCTCGCCCATGTCGTCTTGCTCCATATCATCTCAGCATAGCGAAGCCTGAATTTGACCATGTCTCCAACACCTTCCCCACAACTGAAGTCAAACTAACAGGTCGATAGTTCCCCAATTCTTCTCTGAATCCTTTCTTAAATCATGATGTTACATTTGCTACTCTCCAGTCCTCCGGGACCTGTTGAAAATATCCGTTAACATCTCGCTTATCTGCTCAGCCACCTCCATCAATACTCTCTGGGTCATAATATCTGGACCTGGACCCTAATCTTCTCTAAGATTTCTTAGCTGTTCCTTTCCTTCTTTCACTCCAACCTGGAACTTCTGTTAAAGCCCTTCCTCACCTCCTTGATAGATACTCTCAGCTGTTGGCAATTGTCCTGACTGTTCTTGTGCAACACCTTTTAAACCTTTTTAAACCTTTATTTTAATTGAATTATGAACTTGAACACTGTAGAACACAAAACGCCTTAATTATACTTCAAAGAACCTTGCTATATATATCGATATGTAGCATGAGAGGACGTGGCATGTGAGAGGGTAGACCATCAGATGAAGAAGAGGTCGCCGATAAGGCTATGTACTAATGTACTGCATCCTATGGTGATTGACGTTGCGTTCTATGGTGGTCAATAAAGCCTGCATCTCCGAAACTGTGACACAACATTGTCTTATTACAGTGTAAAAGGGTGACGTATGAGACTGCACTTCAATAGTACTGAACTTCTGGTTAAATAATAAAAAACAAAGATATTGTGGGGTAGATGGAGGAACTTCATGGTAACGGTAGGATTGTATAGAGTATTTAATTAGGGAAACTTTCAGCTTAAGTTGTTACTTGTCACCGCATGGTGGGGGGCAGTGTTGTATTAATTAGGTCGGGTTTAAGGATAATTTCTCCCTGTATGTGATTGCCCCTTGTGACCTTTTCCTTATGTTTCTGCATTTACAAGACCGGCGATAAAAAAGGAAACACGTCCTTAAAACAACAACTGAGCCAAATGTTCCAAGCAGGCAAAAACCGCGCCTCCAAGAACAACTAACAAACCACGCCCCTGGGGTGGATGATGGATGGGTGTGAGGTCAGAAGGTTCAGTGAAGAGGAGAGTTGTGGAGGTACGCGATTGGAGGTAAAAGGATGTAGCTCGCTGGATTCCCCTCGCCATGGTGAAGAAGGCTGCACGATTCTCGTGTTCGTGCTCAGGCGAACTTGTTTGCGTGCTGAAGAAACACGCAAGTCATTGACTGTTTGGCTGAGTCGTGAAGCGTGTAGGTTTCCGAGGAGGGAAGAAGAGCGTGCCTTGCGGCCTCATCACGGGGCCGCAAAATCGTCTCGTCGTATGGTAGAGGAGGAAGGTGGGCGATCGTGGTGAACTGACCTGGTACAGTCGAGGAATGGTCGGCGTATTCGTTCATGAAAATAAGCTGCATGGCGGTTTCTGAGCCCTGGCGTTGAATACCGCCACACGGATACCTCACGTACGTTTCCCGCCCAGAGAGCGGCTTGGCGCCATTTTCGGGTGCGGTTTCCCACGCAGTGACTACGTGGCTTCAACGACGACGCCCGGTCCAACAAGGATCATCCCTGGATGAAGCTAAGTGCCACAATAAAGAGAGGGATTTTTATTTTGTTTTATCCATTTCCCGTGTCCGTTTTTGTAGCTGTGTTAAAGGCGCCTCGACTTTCGGCTGTAAATTTCATTTCACACATTTCATTACCTCATACTTTGATTTGTTGCTCATGAAATATAATATATCCTATTATGAGTACTTGATTTATGTTAATTAAACCCCGATTTATTAAGATTGCTCGTGTCTGTCTATTCGTTGTGGGTTCAAATATAAACCCTCATCCTCCTCCTGGTGAGTGCCTCTGGTGCACGCCTTTGCCGCCCTCGGTGTCCCGCGCGCGCATTTAACTCCAAGAATCACCGTGTTCGCCTCCAAGGTAGAATTGTTTGGCTATCCATCCAGGTCGGTCTTACCCACCCTGGACACGTCAATACTTAACACTGCGTGGGGTATCATGCTCTATGAACTCCATTGTTCCATGTCATTTATTTGAATGCAGGCTGTGGCTGCTCGGCTGCATCATTTTCTGGAAGCACAGCTGTGCCGCTGATGCAATTCCCCCATTACCAGTGAGCTGGTACTCATTTTGCCAACCTCAGAGTCAGAAAGATGACAGGCTGAGTCAACCCACCCTGGTGTTCATTCAACGACACGGCAGGGGGGTTGAACTCAATTGAAGCTAATAGTTCAAGCCAGCCACCTTAACCGTGAAGCCGACACCAGCCTTAATTTGATCTGTTGAACTGCTTTTATAGAGGAGGTTAAATCGCATCGTTCTATCCAAAGCTTCAAACAGATGGTGTAACACCATCACACATCATCCACCATCTCTGTTCCCATAATCTTTTCTTTTCTCATACACCTTACCGAACCGAACCCAATCCTCTTGCAGGTTACCGAGCTTAGTCTCCTCTTCTTTCTCTTTCTTTCTCCGCGCTCTCTTATTTGTTTGCCCATCTGCCTTCCTTGCCCCTCTCAAGCATCACAATTTATTTCTTACGAAATCTTTAAGTATATTGATGACTTCCATCATCTGTTTGTGTTTGTGCATTTTTTACTTATGAAATCTAAAGATTTCGTAAGTATATTGATGCCTTCCGTTTCTGTTTGTTTGTTTGTTTGTTTGTAGGCACGATAACTCGAGAACGGAAGAAGCTACCAATGTCAAATTACACCACGTGATTCAGGAGGGTCATGGCTATTGCTGATTAGATTTTGGTCAAAATCGGTCAAAGGTCAAGGTCACGGTGAGGTCAAATATTCGATTTTTGATGGTTTGGTACAGATAACTGGAGAATGGAAGAAGCGACCAATGTCAAATTACACCACGTGATTCAGGAGGCTGATGGCTAGTGCTGATTAGATTTTGGACGAAATCGGTCAAAGGTCAAGGTCACAGTGAGGTCAAATATTCGATTTTTGATGGTTTGGTACAGATAACTCGAACGGAAGAAGCTACCAATGTCAAATTACACCACGTGATTCAGGAGGCTGATGGCTAGCGCTGATTAGATTTTGGTCAAAATCGGTCAAGGTCACAGTGAGGTCAAACATCCAAAACATTCGATTTTTGATGGTTTGGTACAGAATCATGGTAGAAACTTCTGGTTTGCGTCGCTACCTTCTCAAGAGACAGCTTTTATTAGACAAGGTCAGAGGTCAAGTTGACGATTTCTTAAGTACCAGTCTATGACTGCTTGTCTGTTTGTTTGTTTGTTTGTTTGTTTGTAGGCACGATAACTCGAGAACGGAAGAAGCTACCAATGTCAAATTACACCACGTGATTCAGGAGGGTGATGGCTAGTGCTGATTAGATTTTGGTCAAAATCGGTCAAAGGTCAAGGTCACAGTGAGGTCAAACATCCAAAACATTCGATTTTTGATAGTTTGGTACATAATCATGGTAGAAACTTCTGGTTTGCGTCGCTACCTTCTCGAGAGACAGCTTTTATTTGACAAGGTCAGAGGTCAAGTTGACGATTTATTAAGTACCAGTCGATGACTGCTTGTTTGTTTGTCTGTCTGTTAGCAACTTTACGGCAAAACGGCTTTAGCAAACACTATCAAATTTAATCCACAGGTAGGCAATGAACCTTGGATGACCCCATTAACTTTTGGATCCAATTGGATCAAAGGTCAAGGTCAAGGTCACGAAAAGATCAAAATCGTTTTTTGCTCATAACTTCGTCATAAATGATCTGATTTACTTCAAACCAAGACTAAAATATTCCTTATAATCAACATCCAGGTTAAGGATGTATCAAATTTAAATTTGATCCCCAAAATAACTTTATGCCTTAAATGGGCAGGATTTGTTGTTCCTGGCACCACTTGTTTCATTTATTTCTATGCAGCACTGATGTTAAACGCCATTGTTATATGTCAGTACACACAGGCAAACGAATGTTGTGGTTCCCAGGAGTAGAAGAAAAAGCAAAACATCGTAGGAAGAGGAGGCGGAGGTGGAAATAATAGGGGGGGGGAGAGGGGGAGAGCAGATGGAGATGTGTGGTTATGAGGTTGGAGTTGAGGGGGAAACACCAGAGGAAGTCGGTAAACCAAAATGCTCTAAAACGTTCTGTATGATCATTAGGATCCCTGAGACGAACTCATGAGACTTGACTCCCCAAACAGTTTGAAAAGTCTTTTGTACGACTCGGCCGAGGTTCGAATCATCGACTTGCAAGACTCGCAGCAGCCTGTCCAACCCAGGTG
Organism: Eptatretus burgeri; assembly: GCF_056783735.1. Classification (NCBI taxonomy): domain Eukaryota; kingdom Metazoa; phylum Chordata; class Myxini; order Myxiniformes; family Myxinidae; genus Eptatretus; species Eptatretus burgeri. The sequence goes on from NC_140964.1 coordinate 72,401,518, forward strand.
ATGACGCTGCCGAGTCCACCTGGGATTGTTCGAACGTTTCTAGGAGAGAATACATCTCTTTGTTTACAGAACAAACAAATCTGGAAGTTTGGACAAAAAGCCAATCGATGCATATATCATTATTGCAGCGGCGACAGACCAACACATGCACCTCCTGGACCCCTGATCTCAAAGCTGGTGCACCTCGAGCAATGGCAAACCGACATCATGAACGTGAGACATATTTGGAGCAAGTGACCATCCTGTTCGATGGACTTACGTCACCGGTTGTGGTGACAAGGGCGCGTTTCGCTGCTTTCCCGCCCAGTTGACCACCACCACCACCACCACCACCACCCTGGTGCTGGTGCTGGTGCTGGTGCTGCTGGTGCTTATAGCTCACACGCATTTCCTGCTTCAGGCGTTTTTAACTTTTAAAGTGTTCTTTTTGTGACGTCAGGTTTCGGGATAATTTTGAATGAAGTGAAATTTGATTGGATTGGATGCTGCCATCGATGCACCTATTGGCATTAATCGTTTGAAACACCTGGAGGTCAAAACGTGTTCCGACTTGGAGATCCTCGTGCGGGTGAATAGGTGGTTTATGGGCGAGGGGGAAGGGGAGGGATTTCGGCTGCGTGGAGGGGGGGGGGCACGTCTGCTTGCACGACAGCGGCTCCGAACACACACCACACCGGTGAGAGCGAAACGTTTGAACCGTTCGTCGGACGTGGCGCTCTCTCTGTACCAACCGCCCATTGTTATTGTTGTTATTTCGTTGTTGTTTCGTTCTCGTGCATTTTGCACGCGCGGTGTGACGTCACGCCAATGAGCGGCATCCGCTCGGGTGGAACGTGCGGTCCACCACGGACCCAGTAGCGCGGATGGCTGATCCCGCGCTGCTCTGCTTCCACCGACTTTGCTGGTAAGGACCTCCCGGATCGGTGTGTGGTGTGTGTGGTGTGTGGTGTGTGGTGTGTCTCGTGAGGGCGGCCTGGTCCTGCACTGCTGCTCACGTGCGCTGTCTCCATCTCTGACGTCATAATATGATGCACGTCATCATGTTTTGTTTCTTAATATCCATATTAAATAATCATGCTTTCGAGGATGTTGCATTACTCGTCATTCGATGTATGCTGCCATACCATGCAGGACCTGCCACGATGTCACAACAATTGATGACAGATGATCATGATCACGTTGATCCTAATTGTTCGGAGAAGTGATGCTTGGGATCGAATATCTGATCAGAGCCTCTGACGCTCAAGCGAGTTTATAAAATATCTTTTGGATCATGAATATATATATATATATATATATATATATATATATATATATATATATATATATATATATATATATATGTGTTTTCTCTGATATTACATTATTTCTGATAAAATGGTGTTTCGAAGACTCTTCATATTGACAAATGATATTTGGGATTATGTGCTCTCTTGATGGGTATATATTATGATTTTGCAACATTATTTATATATATATATATATATATATATATATATATATATATATATATATATATATATAATATATATATATATATATATATATATATATATATATATATATATATATATATAATATATATATATGTTGTGTTTCGTTGTGAATCTTTTCTTTAATTTCCATACAATTCTACACCCCTGGACAAATCCCCACCTGGGTCAGGGTCAGGGAATGGGCACAATCCACCCCCCCCCTCTTCAACGCAGTTGTCTGCATGGATGCGTGATGTCTGAAAAAATATCAAAGAAAAAAAAATAACAACTGAGAGAGAAACTGGCCTCAAACAAGGAAATGAGGCCATTCGGCCCATCATTGCCATGGTACACTCCCGGGTCAATTCTTGCTCAAACGTGAAACATCAATCTAATATTTCTACATGAGAGTCGATGGCGAAATGGTGAAAGCGTTTGCTCTGAGTCTGGGAGGTTGGTGATTGGAACCCACACCGAGTCATGCAAAAGCCTGACACAATGTACGTGCTGCTTCCTTGCCTGATGCTCAGCATTTGAAAGGATCGAGCATTGACAAACAATGCTGGGAAGGCAATGACAACCGAGGATAATCCTTGCCAAGAAACTTCTTCGGCAGCATTAATGCTCCGGAAAAGAATATGGTAACACACACACACACACACACACACACACACACACACACACACACACACACACACACACACACACACACACACACACACACACACACACACACACACACACACACACACACACACACACACACACACACACACGAGTCATTCCATGTCAAATCATCGAAGAATCTGTCGTCATCTCTCAGGTTTTTGTAAAACTTTGGGAACCAATTGGGAACCATGAAAAACGGCAAGAACTCAAATATTTTTGCTAACAGCCTCTTAATTAGTGAGATACAGACTAACGAACTTTGGACTAATTAGCACGACGTCGCGAATTCAAATGGCCAAATCTCTAAAAGTATAACACCTAGAGAGCTGGTTTTGGTGTCATTTTAAAGGTATTTTCATGCCCTATGAATTTGTCTGGCCAAACATTTTCCTACCTTCAACCACAAAAAAGTTATCACAAAATATAAACTTCAATCGTGAATCCCCAAAAAATGTATCCTTCAAATTTCCTCAAATTCATCCCAGAGGTACCTTATGAAGTCAAGAAGCTTCCACATAAGTTTTGTGATGGGCACTCCAATAGTTTCTGAGATATGAGCAATAATGTACATGAACGTATGGCATATAGGTTCAAAAATCAGCATTTGTAATGTATTACACAATCATTCTAACCTAGCCATGACAGGGAACACAGGAACGACCATCAATTGCTTTGAAGTATCATATACTTTCATTTTCAACTGGGCCTGAGGGGAAGAAACAAGTGCTGCTGTTGCTGCATTGAAGAGGAAATTGAAAGCCTAAGTCAGGTTAGTGAACACTGTGTACTTGAACTCACTTATTGATTGTATAATACATTACAAATGCTGATTTTCGAACCTATATGCCATACGTACATGTACATTATTGCTCATATCTCAGAAACTATTGGAGTGCCCATCACAAAACTTATGTGGAAGCTTCTTGACATCATAAGGTACCTCTGGGATGAATTTGAGGAAACTTGAAGGATAAATTTTTTGGGGATTCACGATTGAAGTTTATATTTTGTGATAACTTTTTTTGTGGTTGGAGGTAGGAAAATGTTGCCCAGACAAATTCATAGGGCATGAAAATACCTTTAAAATGACACCAAAACCAGCTCTCTAGGTGTTATACTTTTAGAGATATGGCCATTTGAATTGGCGACGACGTGCTAATTAGTCCAAAGTTCGTTAGTCTGTATCTCACTAATTAAGAGGCTGTTAGCAAAAATATTTGAGTTCTTGCCGTTTTTCATGGGTCCCAATTGGTTCCCAAAGTTTTACAAAAACCTGAGAGATGATGGCAGATTCTTTGATGATTTGACATGGAATGACCCACATGATCTGAACAATCATTGCATATTTGTGCGTGTCTGTGTGTGTATATATATGTATATATATATATATATATATATATATATATATATATATATATATATGTATATATATATTTATATATATATATATATATATATATGTATATATATATACACATATGAGGGGCAGTCAATAAGTAACCTTAAAATGGTGATATAAATTTGAGAATGTAATGTGTGTAGTTGTAGATGACGTATGTTATATCTATGGGTAAGAGTCCTGTTTTGCCTGTTTTAGATCTGGCAACATTGAGCGTATGACGTCAGTAGAGCAGTTCCTCGATGGTAGCTCCCTTCGAAGCATGCACCAGGGAGGAGCAACGTTCTGTCTTCCATTTCTTGGGAACTGAGGGTGTGAATCCCAGTGACATCCATCGCAGAATGAAAATGCAATATGGTGATGCATGTTTATCGCTGCAGCAGGTGTACGACTGGGACAGGAAGTTTGAAAGTGGAGTGTCCAGTGTGGCAGACGCTGCTCGCTCAGGCCGGCCTCACACAGCCGACACACCATAAACGGTTGCAGGAGTTGAGCGCATGCCAAGGGAAAACTGTCACATTACGCTGGATGAAGTTGTCTCCGAATTGAACATGAGCCATAGTTCAGCACACCTATCATTCACAACGTGCTGGGGTTCCGCAAAGTGTCTGCATGGTGGGTGCCAAGACAACTCGCATCCGAACTGAAAGAACTCCACTTTCAAACTTCCTGTCCCAGTCGTACACCTGCTGCAGCGATAAACATGCATCACCATATTGCATTTTCATTCTGCGATGGATGTCACTGGGATTCACACCCTCACTTCCCAAGAAATGGAAGACAGAACGTTGCTCCTCCCTGGTGCATGCTTCTAAGGGAGCTACCATCGAGGAACTGCTCTACTGACGTCATACGCTCAATGTTGCCAGATCTAAAACAGGCAAAACATGACTCTTACCCATAGATATAACATATGTCGTTGACAACTACACACATTATATTCTTGAAGTTATATTGTTACGAATCTGGAAGCCATGAGCACTCAACATACAGGTCCTATAGCTCAGTTATTTCAATAAGGAAATGTGGATAGATAGCTCCCTTTCCCTTGATTAATGGGTAATTAAATGTTCATGCGCTGTGGAGTTATTTTGATAGTTAGGATTTTTATAACAACAATAACCACAACAACACGCCTTCACCTCACTTCCTCACACTGACACCATTGCCTACGTGCGTGTCAGCACATACTTGGGTGGAGCCCACACAGGATAATGTTCCTCTGCCTGTTTGGAGGGCAGTCTGCCAGACGGCCGTCACCCCCCCCCCCCCGGTCCAATCAACAGCCTTGGCACCCGCTTTCGCCAATGACAGGGCGACGAGCTCATTTTGCACGCCAAAACCGTCCAGTGAGGGAGAGCGGGGAGGGAAGAGGCGTCCCCTCCCCCCTTTGACAAGGGTGAATAATGTTGCGGCGCGATCGAAAAAAGGAGCGTTTTGGTTGTCGGGACGAGCGCTGTACGGAGCTCTCGACTCGGCTCGCATCTCGCTGGCGCCTGGTTCTTCCATCGCCTCTCGCTCGCGCCTGGTTCTTTAGACCGCATCGCAATGCTGGTCTGGGTCGCTCATCTTGTCAAAGACCGCACGATGTGGGAAGGTCCATGTCCGTGTGTGTGTGTGTGTGTGTGTGTGTGTGTGTGTGTGTGTGTGTGTGTGTGTGTGTGTGTGTGTGTGTGTGTGTGTGTGTGTGTGTGTGTGTGTGTGTGTGTGTGTGTGTGTATCTGTGGGCCCATCTGTAAGTAGAAATCGTTAAGTGCTTGCTCTTTGTACATTGCATTTCCTTATAGTCGGATAACTCTGCTCCTTGCGTGCCCCCCCTTCCCCCTATTATAAATAAATCCATGTGTTAAATGTATCAGCTCGTTTTTGTGTTTTCTATCATTGGTTTGCCACGCTGCGAATGGGAACTAGGATGCTTCATTGCTGCCGTAATCGTGCAATCGGCCGGCAGGATTCCAGTACTCTCTGCTCGGGGTACGGCTCGGATCTGGCTCAGTAACGGCCCAGATCACGCAGATCCTGCCGAGGGTGAATTTCCACGGTAGTTTGGACGACGTGGGTATTTAGGTAAATTGAAATTGGCAATCAACCCGATCCCACGTGGTCGATCTATTGGCGATCTTTGGTCCGATAAGGGACCCGTCGGCTCTGGAGTTATCTGGGGCGACGACCTATAAATTCTGGGTGTTTGGCAGAGTCCACCCTACTGCTTCACCTCGCGGTCGTGCTCGCAGCCGATACCCGGCCCGCAACAATATCGCCATTTTAAGGTTACTTATTGACTGGCCCTCATATATTGCATGTATCATAATATAACTTTTTTATGCCTTGAATAAGCATTTCAACAAGAGTCATGAACATGTAAAAACATGAAAGGATAGTGTTATAAAGGAACCACTGCAGGACTAGAATACAGTAGGACAACAATGATGGAAACTTCCGTTGTAGTTCTGTGTGTACTATACGAATAATATTGCTCTGTTGTCGGATGAACCCAAGCCTCGTACAATATACCTGTAGAGCATCAATTGGCATGTCACGTAGCATCTTTATCACATTTGTCTGCATGCCATGGTCATTGGTGTCTTCATTTTGGTGAGAGGCAGTGAATCGATAATACAGGATATGCACGATAGCACCACACACTGTTACTTGATACTAAACAAATTTCGCATACCGATGCAAATCGAGGACCAATAACCCAGGAAATATCACAAACCGTGAGCCAATTTCCCTAAAGGAAAATATCCATAAATAAAAGTTAGTTAATGCAGCCTCTGGTGTGCTCACTGTGGGTCACGTGACCCAAGACAATGGAGCTTGTGCTCGAACTGGTTTCTAGGCAATGCTAACATGCACCACTTCCGCCTCTTGTTTTATCGCGAACGTAGTGAGCTTCATACTCAACGCATGCACATGAGAGAATAGGAAACAACAACAACAACAACAACAACAACAACACAATATCCTGGCAATTTGGAATCTGTGTCGTTGGCTATGACCCTTTTGCTTCCGTTTTTTTTGTCATGGGGAATGATGCGTCCCGGGAGATAAAGGCATCGTCGGAGACATGAAAGACCCAAATATCAGACATGGTGTATATTTCATCCACTGATTTTAATAAAGATATCTCCTGCCTCATCAAAAAAATAATTTTTAATCGTGATTTACATTATTTGATCGCTGATCCCGAATCCAGGCCGAAGTAACCGGAAATTGCAGCATCGAATGTAAGAAGAATTCCACATTCGCTTCTAGGCTTTGCCTATTCCATATTAACTTTTGCTGTATTTACATTAAACTTACAACATAGTTTTGTCATCATTAAACTTACAAGCTATAAACTTTTAAATAAAGAGCTCATTTTCATCAATATAATTCTTGATTTACTTGAGTTATATACCTGCTTGCAGAATGCAAGTACAATCCACTTCATCAAGTATATAAAGCTTACATTTATTATGTATGCACGTAGGGTGCACCCGAGTAGTTGCTTGCAGTCTGCAAGCATGCCGCACGAGAATAATATACAGACACGCTGATACGTGAGCTAATTAGATCGCTGCATAAAAATTATCATCAAAATAAAAGCTCGACGGACATAATCACTCGACCCACTGTGGATCTGCAGCCTTGATTGTGTTATGAAATGTCCAGACCTCATGTGTCTATGATGTTTTCCTCGTATCACAGACCGTTAATGAAATAAGTACGTGTGGGTAACGCCAAGGGATTGCATTTAACCGTCTTGATTGAAGAAATTAGTTCATAAAAGCAAAAAACGTTTTCAGATGTCCTTCCCCCCTACATCCGACCCCTGCCCCAGAATATTTATGAAAAAAAAACAAAAGCATATTTGATGCAAAGTTCTGAAATCCATTTAGTTGAAGTGGACATCAAGAATATTGACACCTGTAACCATGTGTATCCGATTTTAGTTGCAAACCGAGATGGCTGTAAAAAAAAAAAACACTTTTATTAGTTGGACTGCTGTAACAACTTAATTATCCTTCCTCATGATTTGGATGAAAATTTTTCCAATTTCAAGGAGGAGGCGTGAAAATTGTGAATTTGACAAGAAGAGGAGACCAGTGGGTAACTACAGGTGTAAATAGTGACACCGACCAGCCGTGCTTTATTGGTAACTCGCAGGGGGTTGTTGTTCTAATCGTTGTTCTAATCCTATTGGAATTTGGAAGAAATCAAATTTTGTTTTTTGTTTTTCAATTTTTTTTTTTGTGGAGGCCGAAAACACTTCCCGAAACCCACTAAATAATGGGGTCAGTGATCATTTAATACGAACTTTCACATCGCTACAAAGGCTACAAAGGCTTACTGAGCAATTTAAACAAACAAACAAACAAAATTCCAAAACAAATGTAACTCTGTTTTTCAAAATTTTCAAAAATTGTTTTTGCCTTCGACACTCACCTTCCCTCACTGATGAAAGTCTGACAGTTCGACGAAGATCCATTTGGCCATCTCTGAGAAAAATGCTGACACACACACACACACACACACACACACACACACACACACACACACACACACACACACACACACGCTCTCTTCTAATATCCTCTATATATAATTATCGATAATGGTGTAATGGTCAAATTTGTTTCTGTGGGAAGGTGAGGTAATGATATGACATGATCAGAGCACACGAGATTGACAGGAAATCATCAGACTTTGTAATGGCTAATCCTAGAATAGAGAGGCTGTTTGGTCGAGTGGTGAAAGACTTCTTTCATTTTCCACCAGCTGGTGTAGGTTCGATTCCCATGGCCACCCACATCAACCAACACGAGGCATGTTTTGCAAGTATGATGGAAACTCCTCAACATGAGATGATGGAGGCCTTCGTCATGGAGTGAACTGAAATAGGCTGGTTGGAGGTTTTGTCATCATCGTAAACGTGCCATACTCCTTGCAGAGTGTCGGTGTTGTCTAAGCAGATTCTTGGCAAGGGTTATGCTGGGTGGTTTGCCATTGCCTTCTCAGAAGCCAGACAGTGCAAGAATTTGAAGAAATAAAAATTTGTATAACTTGTCGAGGCTCGTATGCGAGCTAACACACAACGCACAGCAAAGGGAGCATGAGATAAGAGGGGCGGGTGGAGCTAACACACAACGCACAGCAAAGGGAGCATGGGACAAGAGGGGCAGGTGGAGCTAACACACAACGCACAGCAAGGGGGGCACGAGATAAGAGGGGCAGGTGGAGCTAACACACAACGCACAGCAAGGGGGGCATGGGACAAGAGGGGCAGGTGGAGCTAACACACAACGCACAGCAAGGGGGGCACGAGATAAGAGGGGCGGGTGGAGCTAACACACAACGCACAGCAAGGGGGGCATGAGATAAGAGGGGCAGGTAGAGCTAACACACAACGCACAGCAAGGGGGGCATGGGACAAGAGGGGCAGGTGGAGCTAACACTCAATGCACAGCAATGGAGGCATGAGACAAGAGGGGCAGGTGGAGCTAACACATAACACACAGCAAGGGGGGCATGAGATAAGAGGGGCGGGTGGAGCTAACACACAACGCACAGCAAGGGGGGCATGGGACAAGAGGGGCAGGTGGAGCTAACACACAACGCACACCAATGGAGGCATGAGACAAGAGGGACGGGTGGAGCTAACACACAACGCACAGCAATGGGGGGCATGAGACAAGAGGGGCAGGTGGAGCTAACACACAACGCACAGCAATGGGGGGCATGAGACAAGAGGGGCAGGTGGAGCTAACACACAACGCACAGCAATGGGGGGCATGAGACAAGAGGGGCGGGTGGAGCTAACACACAATGCACAGCAAGGGGGGCATGAGACAAGAGGGGCAGGTGGAGCTAACACACAACGCACAGCAAGGGGGTCATGGGACAAGAGGGGCAGGTGGAGCTAACACACAACGCACAGCAATGGAGGCATGAGACAAGAGGGGCGGGTGGAGCTAACACACAACGCACAGCAAGGGGGGCATGAGACAAGAGGGGCGGGTGGAGCTAACACACAACGTACAGCAAGGGGGGCATGAGACAAGAGGGGCGGGTGGAGCTAACACACAACGCACAGCAAGGGGGGCATGAGATAAGAGGGGCGGGAGTGGGAAGGACAAAACAGTGGGGACAGAGACACAAGGAGATCTGTGGAAGGGAGAGGGATGGGGCGGGGAACACGGGGGAATACAAGATGGACATTATAGGGACTTTCAGGAAGGAAAGCAGGGAATTTTATGGAGGTGGGTTTGGGGTGGATTAACGGGGGTAGAAAAGATCGAGAATTTGGATGGGGGACGATAAGAGGTGGTGGTGAACAGCTGTTTTGAAGGCCTGGAGGGAAGAATGGGAATGAATAGAGTGAGGGAGTTCATTCCAAAGGTGGGAAAAAGAGGAACGAAAGAGAGAAAGTGAGCAGTGATTCGTGATTCTGGTAGTTTTACAGGATGTTTTGCGATAGTAATTTACATAGTAAATTTGTTCAGGATTCCAGCGATAGCTCACCTACTCTTCATGAAGGACACCGTGGGATCTTTAACAAACACCAACTGATGCTAGCAGACAGGACACCCAGTTTAACATCCTGTGAAACACTAGGATGAGTTTATATCTGGGTCAAGATTCAAATCCAGATTAGCAGCTCAGAGGTGAGTGTGCATACATGTCGGCTATCCTGCCAGCTCCTTGAAGCTTTAAAAGTGCTAGTTATTTTAAAAATATCCTTAAACAGGATGAAATATTTTTCTTTTGAACACAACTCAACCAAGTATGTTTAATATTAACATGCAAAGAGAACAGCAATTCTCCTTTTTCACATTGGTATGACAAGCAGCAGAAAGTTGGTTCATATCTTTTGATATTATGCGGACGAGACGAAGCCGCAGGAAGTGACTTTGGGAGCATGACTGCGCCTTGTATGGTCATGCTCGTGCTATCCACGTGCAACTTACCCTTTGTTTCTGGTAATTGTCTCCTGTGTGACATTGCTTTTTGCCTCACTAGATAATTTTTGACACCGATTTCATTAAACCATTCATTGGCTGCTATGTTCAATATGTAGCTCACTTGCTTATGTTAAGTTTGCGATGACCTTGACTTCGTTCTGAGGTTGCTCAGAGTAGAACAGAAAATGGTGGAAATAGGCAGGATGTGAAATCTTCTTGGAACGAGACACAATAGTACAAAAAAAAAATACCACGGTTTAATTTTTCCAAAATAAAAATATATATTATATTGTATACATACAAACCTCAGCCTCAATGTGAGGACTTTTTGAACATCTTGCATATCTAAAGAAGGATTTATGTTGTCATAAGCACATCACATGTTTTCATAAAACCTTATTGCGATACTCACATGGTGGGTGCTTCGCTGCGGTTCCCAATCCGACCTGCCTTGAGATTACATCCTCACAAGTAGACAACTGCAGAATACTAAGAAAATGCAGGGGCATGCAAATGTGACGCTCCCTCTCAATATCTAAAAAAAATAACCCAACAATGATTTTTCCAATCTCTCGTTTTGAAGGACTTCATTTTCTTAGAAACCTTTGGGCTTCTCTTTGAGCTTTCTTGTTCGAGATTTGAAGGGGCCAAATGGCTTCGTCCATGACATGATGGCACCAAATGGCATCCTCCTTTGCCCGAGTTCCTTGTACATCCTTGACTCTCCGTGCAGCCATTGTTTTAATCCTGCTTTTACACAGCACATCGTCCGTCCATGTCGACATTCTCACGCGTCTCATCTTCAATCACGTCACCCTGAGAGATTCCATGGTACCTATCACATAAGGCTACATCTTCATGCGTTGGTATCAGAGCCATGTAAGTTCTGCCCAAATGTTAAGTAAAGTGATTATCAGGTTTATGTTAGTTTAATTGTAAAAAGTCAGGCTGGAATCGTGATCCCTTACCAATCGTGATACCAACCCTGGAATCGTGATACGTTGAGCCCTGAGAGGACTCCGCTCACTTTCTGAAACCTGCAAAGGGAGATAACAAACAATGACACACACACACTATCAAAATATTAGAACAGCTTGTCAGACGTATGCTAACACAGGGTGTTACAGTTAGGGTGGATTAAAACAAGTGTTCTTTGAAGGTCACAAAAACACAGCAAATGGCATTTATGAAATACAACATGATTAACTAGAAGGGCCCTCGGTAGAGCGCATACCTCCACCACGTAATGCCTGATCCACGAGAACATATTGGGCCTAATACATTTTTGAAATATCATGCTATACAGAACTATATCGTTTTTGGCCCGATCTCTCAATGGTGAAGAATCACTTCAAAATTAAATAATTCTCATAGCCAGATCCAGATTCAGATTTTCAACAAAATCGAATCAATTTGGCCTTGTCACACACCCAACGTGTCCACAAAGTTTCGTCCGAATCCGTCCACAACTTTTTGAGATATCGTGCTATATATCGTTTTTGGCCCTCTCTCTCAATGGTGAAGAATCATTAAAAAAAATTGTTTTAGCCGGATCCGGATGTGGATCCGGATCGTCACCAAAATCTAATCAGTTTGCCCTTGTCACACACCCAATGTGTCCACAAAATTTCATCCAGATCCGTCCACAACTTTTTGAGATATCCTGCACACAAACAGAGAAACAAGCCGGTAGGCGGCCATGGGTCGCTGAGCATCCGATGACCTTTGAACCCTGATCTGAGTTAATCTAGTACTAAGTACTTACGAAATTGCAATCGAATCGGTTAACCCGTGTAGGAGCAAGGGGGCTTTGAATGGTCATTTTGCTCGAACAATGCACTAATTGACCTTTGACCCCTGACCTAGCCGAGATAGGTCAATATGTCCTGAAGCAAAGTTGTAGTACTCATTGAGTACTATGTACCTATGAACTTTCATTCGTGTCAGTTAATCCGTGTAGGAGCTAGGGTGCCTTGAATGGTAATTTTGCCCGAAAAATGCACTTATTGACCTTTGACCCCTGACCTACTCGAGATAGGTCATTATGCAAATGAGCAAGGTTGTAGTACTCATGGTCTATAAGCATTTAAAGATTCATTCGATTCGGTTCAACCGTCTTGGAGCTAGTGTACTTTGAATTTTCAGCAGGAATGCTCAATGGCCCTCGGACACCCAAGTTGAGAGGGTTATCATTTGGAAACTATAAGATATAGAAAAAAAATGGATGTCATATAGAGGATAGGGAATCACCTTAAGATTATGCATACCAAATCTCATTGAGTTCTAGCTACTGATAACTGCTCAGTATCAATTTGAATGAAAAGTACCGAAAATGTGGTTTGATAGCGGAAATCCCCAAAGTTCCAGGGGGTGCTTGTGGGTGAACAATAATATAATTCGAAAATCCGGCTCGATCGTTTGTGCACAATGTATTCCAGACGATTAGTGTGAATTTTTATGACCATCCGACCATAACCCGAGGAGGAGTAGCATTTGGCGCGAAGGCACCTCCAGCTCTCGCATATTATCGATTTTTGCACTAATTGACCTTTGACCCCTAACCAAAGCGAAGTAGGTCAATATGTCCTGAGGCAAAGTTGTAGTACTCATTGAGTACCATGAACCTGCAAAGTTTCATTCGTATCGATGTACTCACCTGGTCGCTTGGGGGGGGGGGGCTTCAATTTTTGCCAATTTTCGCGCATACCCTAATTGTAGGGGACGCTGCGGGTAAAGTATTCCATATATCACAAAAACCGGAATCTATTTAATAGAGCATCACCTGTCGATCATTCATGCCAAATTTCATAACCCTACGTGGGATAATAGCTTTCGGAATTGATTTCACGTGAACGGTACCGATTTTGAACCTTTTTCGGTTGTTGCTAGGGAACCAAAGCGTCCCTAGCAACCATCACAATTTCCAAAGCACGTGGTCATAAGATGTACCTACCACCTGAGTTTGGTCAAAATCCGCCCACGTTTACTACCAATTATGCTGATGACAAACGAACAAACATCCAAACAAACAGACAGAATTACTGACAATAAGGGTCACCTATTTCGGCGACCCAACAAACAAACAGGCAGAAAGGGGTGAAAACATGACCTCCTTCATCCTCGGTGGTGGAGGTAATGACGAATTCAAATAAATACATTTTAAAGCATTTTCAATGGTTGCCAGGTGGCAGAGAGCACGCACTAAATCCATTAAAATGACAGGTTCTCTCAGTGAATAACCGCTCAATTCAGCGGTAAGGCTAATGGACGCCCTGGATAAAGTCAGTGTAATTTTGAAGGTAAGGTGTGCACGATTTAATATTTATGTATTGATATATTATACAATGTGCATTGAGAATTTTGACTTCATGATAATGCATTCAACCCTGCAGCAAGGAAGGTCAACATCAATAGGTAAAGCGAAATGCTGTTTATTTCTGTTTATTTCATCTCACTTGTCAATATCTTTTTGAGCGGATGTCTCCATTGTCTGTGATTATAATTGCACGGTTGTTGATGTTGCCATGGTTTATGACGGTTTGTATCCTCACATCAAATTGAAGGCTTCAATACTTCCCTCTCGTATACAACACCTCAAGTGGAAATGCTGAGCCACCTGCTTCGATTTGAGAAAACCCAACTGCAACACAAATCGTTTAAAATTATCCGCCATCTTCATCTTCCGTGTGTTGTGTCAGATGTACAAGTGTGATTTTCATCAAGTCTGCGATGTTTCTTGTTTAAATGCTGAGCGCACACGAGTCTAATGGAAACCGCGCTGCCGTTGTATGAAAATAAGCTCAGTTGGATCTCGTAGGTTAAGAAGGAAGGAGAGCAAGGATCTTCAAGGCAACAACGAAGCAAGCTGCTCCGCAGCTAACGTGGTTGGAATCAGAATCACAAGTTTTTTTTTTTTGAGCCTGGCGGCAAGAGTAAGTTGCGTTGGATGTTGAAAAGGTTTTCCAATGGTGTACCTCAATATTTGTGAATTTCAGTGGCTGAAGTGTCACGGATCCTCCACAAATTATCCATACATGATGTCGGGTTTGGGGCGTTGAGCGGAGGAAGGGGTGGGGGGGGGAGGGGCAGTGAAAATGTTGAAAATATTGTAAACAGAGCGAAAAGGAAAGGGAATGAAGATGGGAAATTGGAAAGAGAGGTGGGAAGATGAAAGAGCAAGGGAAGGAGATGGAAGCGCAGCGTTTAGGAAAGTTAGTATGGGAGCGTGAGTTGTTACAATCCAACAATTTTGTGTGCATTTTATGTTGATGGTGACTCATAAGTTGTTGCTGCTGCTGATGTAGAGTGGGGTTCACTTTGTCATTGACCATGGGCTTTGTGATAGCTTCATGCACCGGATGATCAATTCTATTCATACATATGTAGTCAAGGCCGGTGGAAGAGCTCGAACACAGAACTGAATACGAGCTCTTGGTAACGTCTGTTGTCAGTTTGTCCTGTAGGTGACAGCAGGTCACGTTCCACGTGATGAGTATCCTTCACAGATTATTTTGGATTGTCTACTGTGTACCACTCCGAGCATTCTTCATGCTAGGCTGCTTAGCCCGCTGTCTTTAATAATAAATGGATGGAGGATGTGAGCACCGGACATTGAACTATCCACCTGTCCCATTCGTCCATGAAGTGCCAGGGTAACCACTTGATGCATTTATGACTTTCATGAAATTTTTTTTTGGTTTCTCGCTTCAAAATTGATTGAAATTTTCATCAGTACGGCATCGCAATTTCAACAGACTTTTCGAGGGATGATTTCTCAATGGACTTTTATGTCATGGTGACCATGTTTTCCTTATTTTATTTTATTTTTTTCTTTCTGAGGTTTCCTTAATTTTCATGACCAGTGCATGGCTTCTGGCACTTGATCTTTCATTTGTCAGTTAATGTTCTCATCTCAAGCCCTGGCTCGTGATGTGGGTAACTCAGATGCAAATACCATTTGTGGATGGCCATTTGTCCCCTCGTATCTCTATGCGATTCATGTCATGGTACATTGATATCTCCTAATGTTTCTGTCCTGCATGTGATATACTGTACTGTATGTACAATGTCTTCCATGAGCCCTAACATCAATGAAAAAACACCTTTACGCAGGCTATCAAAACCATTAGCTTCGTCGTCGTATTTATGAAAATTTTAATAATTTTGCATTATGTCAGCCTTGGTACGGTGAAAACAAACATTCTTGCTGCTATAGCTGCCTCGGAACCATTTGATCGTAGATCTGCGGCACAGCGACTTAACTTCCTGACGTCTACGCCCCAGCAATTTTGAAGCAGAGAACAAAGGTTCCCACTCGGTGGTTGGTGTGTTTCAAAGGGACGTTTGAACGGAGGTTCCAGATTAATCTGAACGTGACCCAAAACTTGTAGTCAAAAGAGCAAGCAGCAATTCCAAAATGAGAGGATGAGCATTTTCATGCTCCTTGAAAAAAAAAAAATTCTTCCTTGATTTGCATTTTGATAATAACGATTGTGCATTGAACTGTTGAAGCGGTTTATGAAGGAGATCGGCTGAGAAATTTGTCATTGCTTTCTCAATTCCAATCAAAGTAGGAATATGAAATTTACCGAGAGCACCGGCACACACTGGTGTGCTATTTTTGAAGGGAATGTATTTATTTTGAGCTATTATAACGTTACAACAATATTCTACACAAATATAGCATGATAGGGGTTGGTACTAACTCCCTATAATCGCTCCCATCCTGGTTATGTGTGTGGTCTGCACCAGAAAGCCCTCTGACTGATGATGGAGCAGGCAATTTCAAATGGAAAATGTTCAGTATACTAAACAAAAGGACCAAGGATGATGATGATAATGATGATGTGTGTATACACACATACATACAGTAGAAGGGTGGGAGAGATTCTGCCCATCTTTTGCTGATTTGAGAATCTTGATTCAACTTTTCCACAATTTAATAGGAAAAAGGAAAAATCCTAAATCTCGAGGTACAGTACAACTGTGCTAATTAATTAGTTTGAATAAATTTAAAATTCTCACCACGAATTGTAGGTTCCCGCCAAAAGCAGGTTGCTTTGAGTTTATCAAATTGTTGAACACAATTTGCTTAAATACAGTACATAATCAGATATATAATGTGAGAGAACATTTATTCAGAAACCAAGCAATCATCATGGCTCAAGCAATTGTCACAAAGACGACAATTATGAATTTGATGGGAATCACAGCAGACCAGTATTTTAATGGATCATGTGAAGGAAGTGTCGACACAGTTTGTTGCCATTTTGGAACCATTCCTAATCCCCCATGTACATGCAGATACCCGAGATAATGACGAGGATACACTAAGCCATGAGGATACATCAATTGGGCATCCGTTGTCAGGTCAGGTCAGGTATGGGAGCATGTGCCAGAACAGCGCGTCGCTGCGTCCACTTTCCGCCGGTACTCCAGGGGCCTCCGTCTGGCCATCCCCCAGGCAGATGCCAGGCCCATCCCCATCTCCTTGAGATGATGGTCAACCTGTTGCAACCATGAGGCACGTGGTCGGCCCACTGGCCTCCTCCACTCATGAGACTCCCTCGCTGAGAGAATCTGGTGAGCAGGATCAGAGTCAGGAAAACGAGCCACATGTCCATACAGCCGCAACTGACACTCACAGACCATGCAGGTAACAAATCTCATCCGAGTCTCTCTCAGCAACCACTCATTGGACACAAAATCCGACCAGCGATAGCCAAGGATTCTCCGAAGAGACCTGGTACCAAAGGAATTAAGTCTCCGTCTCAGATCCTTGGTCAGAGTCCAAGTCTCGCACCCATAGAGCAAGACTGGAAGTACCAAGGACCTGAAGACTCGGACTTTCGTCCTTCCGCACAGGTACCGGCAGCGCCACACCCCATGATCCAGTGAATCCATGACTCCCCAGGCCCGACCCAGACGTCTATTGACCTCTGACTCGCAGCCAGCAGAGACATGAATATCACTGCCAAGGTAAGTGAATCTCTCCACGACCTCAACATCCTCACCACAAACAGACACAGACAGGACAGCAGCATCCAAGATGTCACCGAAAGCCTGGATCTTAGTTTTGACCCAAGAAACCCGTAATCCCAACGGCTCTGACTCCTCATTCAGCACCTCGAGGGCCCCCAAGAGGATGTCTAAAGTCTCCGCAAAGATGACTGCATCATCTGCAAAATCAAGGTCCGAGATCTTGACATTCCCAAATGATGCACCGCAACTTGATCTCTCCGACATCCTCCCTAAAATCCAGTCCATACAAGTGCTGAAAAGTGTGGGGGCAAGTACACATCCCTGACGAACTCCAGTAACAACTGGAAATAAGTCAGAGATGGTACCACCACACTTCACAGCACTCTCAGTACCAGAGTAGAGTTCAGACATCAGATCGATCAGTTTTGGTGGCACCCCACGAAGACCAAGAATCCTCCAGAGGACATCCCGATTCACTGAATCGAACGCTTTACAGAGATCAACATGAGCTGCAAGCAGCCCCTGCCGAAACTCTCGTCTGCGTTCGGTGAGGACACGAAGAGCAAGGATATGGTCAATCGTTGACCTCTTTGGTGTAAAGCCTGACTGCTCTGGACACTGGTGCTCAAGCAGATGGTGGCGAACCCTATCGAGAATTATCCGAGCAAAGACCTTGCCCGGCACTGAGAGCAGCGTCACCCCTCGGTAGTTGTTGCAGTCTTGGCGATCACCCTTCCCTTTCCAGAGAGGGACAACAAGGCCCCTCTTCCAGTCAGTTGGGATGATGCCTGTGTTCCAGGCAGAGCACAAAACTGCATGCAACGACACGAGTGCAGCATTTCCACCAGCCTTGAGAAGTTCGGCATGGATGCCACAGATCCCTGGAGCTTTGCCCCGTTTCAACTGGTTCACCGCAGCCAGTGTTTCCACAAGCGAAGGTGGACCACAGTTGATTCGAGGGTCAGCAACAGGGATTGTAACACCCTTGACGTCCAACTCGACAGCTGGGGGATCAGCCTGGTACAACCGCTCAAAGTAACCGGCCCAGCGGGCCTTCACTTCAGACTCCTCTGTCAAGAGCCTACCACTCTCTGCTCGAACTGTAGTGCTCCGAGGGATGGGCTTGGATGAACGTAATGCGCGAATTCCCCTGTAAGCGGGACGAGAATCACCTGTCCACAGGTGATGCTCTACCCCCTCACAGATTCCTCGCACATAGGCCTCCTTGTCCACCCTCAGTGCACGTACAGTTTTACGCCTCAGCTCCCTGAACAGCTCAGCTCTGCCATTCAGCCTGGCCCTGTGACTCTGGTCAATGGTATCCAGTGTCCCTTGAGAGACAAAATTCTTCTTTGCCCTGCGGTGAGCTCCAAGGCATCCACCGGCAACATCAAGGACGGTGGTCTTGAAGGCGCTCCACAACTCTTCAGGACCCCCCAAAGCACCCAGACCCCCCAAGTGTCCACTCAGCCTGTTCGCAAACTCCTCAGCTACTCTCTCAGCTACTCTCTCATCCCTGAGCTTGGCAACATCCAGCCTAGGCTGGGATGGTACCATTCTCCAGGATTTAAGGTGCAGCTTTAGAGTTGCTACAACAAGCCTGTGGTCAGTATTGAGGAACTGAGCACTCCGGTAGACCCTGCAGTTCTGGATCATCCTCCAATGACCGTCAATGAGGACATGGTCAATCTCCTTTGCCACACCGCCAGCGTTGGAATACCAAGTCCAGCGATGAGCTTGTGGGCGCTGAAACCATGAACCAGCCACCCAAAGTCCATGACTTCTTGCAAAGTCAAGGAACTTAGTGCTATTCTGGTTCATAGTTCCTGACCCATGGGGACCAACACACACCTCATAACCATCCCTATCAGTTCCAGTCGATGCATTGAAATCCCCCAAGACTAGAAGTGTATCTCGTCTGGGGCACTGATCAACCACAGACTCGAGTGTGGCGTAGAATGCATCCTTCACGGTGAGATCACTCGCCTCAGTCGGAGCATAAACAGAGACCAGGGAAATGACACCTAACGAGTGACGAATCCTTAATCTCATAATACGCTAGTTGACCGGTGTTACCTCAATTATCATTGGGGTCAGCTTATTGGACACAGCTACAGCAACTCCTTGGGTATGGTAACCATCAGAGCAACCAGACCAATAGTAGGTGTAACCACCCACCATTATCTCGCCGCAATCCGGTCTCCGAACCTCAGAGAGAGCTGCAATCCCGATGTCCAAACGCTTGAGCTCAGATGATAACAGAGACAGGTGATCATCCTCTCTTAGGGATAGGACATTCCAGGCACCCACCCGAAGGGACCGCCTCAGGTTGACCCAAGGAGACCGCCGTCTGGTAGACGACACCTCAGCACCACTCCGACACACTCTCCCGCAATCTGACCCAGGGATGTTACCCCGTGGTTTCCCTCCTATCATCAAAGATTGGGGGTCCCGAAGGCTTTGCCCCAATCCCGTCATCCGGTGAGCTGCCCTGCGAAGCGAAGCTGCACAGGAGGTACTCCCACGGAGTGGGTTTTCAGATTTTTTTTTGCGTTTTTGCATTTTGCGGAATGAAGGGCTTTACGGTGGCCATAGTGCAAATCCTGCCACCAACCTCCTGATAAAAAGTAACCCAACTGCAGGAGGATGTCCGCAGACACAGTTGGGCACTAGATATGGATGGCCGTTGGCTCACAAGGAGCTCCTCCGCCCTTTGACAGGTTTTGTTTTTAATCCTGCTGGGTGTCCATATCCAAACACCCTCCTCACCAGAAAACCTGGTGGGGGAGACGGTTTAGTCGCCGACAACCCGACAATGGAACAGGTTAGTACAGGTTTACATGGTACCTGTAGCAGGTCACAGATCGAACCTGACCTGACTCTGAGCAATCCGTTGTCCGCTGTGAGCAATTCAAGCGATCTTTCGGTTGGAAAGTCCAAGCACCTGATTCTGTTCACATTGTCCACATTGATTCTGTGGAAATATGCCAAACAACAAATGGTCATTAATAGCATGAAACTGGCAATTCTAACTGTGATTTATGAATAACCTGAAAAACAGTCAGTTTCCTTGATAGCTTTGCTTAGTCCAATTGTCATACAGCTGTGTTACTGCTCATAGACAGTTAAACATAAGTTGAGCCGCAGCTAAAGTCTACTTTGGAGATATAGTAAGTGTGGACTTCATGCTTCCTGAAAATACAGTATAGTGATCGAGTCAGGAGGCCCAATGCAGAATAGTGTACGACCCTGCTGATTCCGTGTTAGAATAGTGCAACAGGTGTAAATTGACTGTCCAGACACACAGAAACGTGAATCAACTTGTTGCCAACTCTGGATATGGATCGTATGGCCGCCATGACAGTTTACAAAATGGTTGCCATTAAATACACTTTTCGTCATATTTCAGCCGCAAATTGACATGAAATTACAAAATTAGGGTCGATTTCCATGTTTTTGAGCATGCCTGAGCTGATGGGAGTATAGAAACAAACATTGCTCCATCCATTTTCTAAAAATAATATGACTTGTTTTTCACTATATTATTTTTAAAGAAATGTTCAGGCTCGAATTAGAATGTCTGATGATACAAACCACAATCAATGAATTTTACAACTTTGCTATAAAATGAACCTAAACTACATAACTGTGTGTATTTTCTGTTACCCAGGACTAACTGTTTGATCATTTCCATTACTCTCGCTGGGACGCTGTCTTCCTTGCTGACATGCACATGTTGCCGACAACAGCTCCAGAAGTGCACAGAGGTTTCCTTGCAGGAGACTTTGTCACAAAAGAAACAAAGCAGAAGTTCAATGAAATACCTGATGACCAGGCAATTGAACATGTGAACAAAGCTGGCAAAGTAGCTGGAGGTTTGGTTGGAATAACAGAAACAGACTCCGCCCGTGACAGATGGGCTCTCTCTTTCAACGAAAGAGCTCAGCTTACCAGAGACACTAAAAACATGTTCACACTCGCTGGCAGTGAGGAAGACGACGATAATGAGCATGACTGTGCGCATAAAGATTTCGGTCCCAAGAGAATGATCCAAGACCAAGAGTATGTGCTCAAGCTCATTGACCTATTCAAGACCCACAATCCATTTGATCGCACTTCCCCAGAATTAGTCTCAATTACGACAGGGGACATTGCCAGTGATGTTGTGACAAGTGATCTCTTGAATGCTGAAATCACTGGAAAGCAGCTCGTCATAGACTTCGTGGAGGACCGGTTGATCAATAAGACAACAAGGTTTCATGACAGAATCAAGTCTAAGAATCCTAATCCAAGAATCAAGACTAATCCTTCAGAGATGAATTCACCACATCATAATATGTAAGCATCAACTCCCCAAGTTCATCCTATCCTGATCTTCCCTCCAGTCCTTTAAGATAGTCACCAATATTGCGTTGTCTCCAATTATCGTTGACCTGTTTTCTCGGTCCACCCATACATTTTATACTCTGCAGTTCATCTGTTTGTTTGTTGTCTTATCTGTTTGTGTTGCAATCATCCTCCACATTTGAATTATTGTGCTACCTGTCTGTATCCTTATTTCTTGTCCTGCATGTCTCTCTGTACCTTTCCTGTTTGTCTGTGCTCTTTGCCTCTCTGTTTCTCTGCCCCCACTATTATTATAGCTGTGTCATGAACTGCAAGGAGAGGAGGAGATTGGGACCATACTCTGTGCAGAGTGTTGGTGTTGCTTAAGCAGTCTCCTTGGCTATTGGGCACAATCCTGGACGGGTCGCCACTCCGACACAGTACACCATCAAGCTGGCACTCATTTTTCCGACCTCGGAAGAATGACAGGCTGAGTTAACCCCACCTGGTATTAATTCAACAGTAAAGTGTGATTTGAACTCTGGACCCGAGGATCCAAAGCCCGCCACCCTAACCATTAACCAAACACCATGCATATGAGCTGTAAGATCTGCATTAAAAACAAGAAAAAGAGCGATTGGAGATTGCAGACCCTTGCCAGGACTCGTTTTGTGTGGTGTTTGTATACTGGTGATTAGCGTAATTAATACGAGACACAAGCCGGTAGGCGACATGGGTGGTCGCTATATAATTGCATACTAGTCATACAGTTTTTGACAAAGAGGTTGATTATAGTGCGCATGAAAGCGCGGAAGCAGATTTTTGATTTTCAAAAAAAAAACATATTTTAATATTTTTGGGATTTTTTTCAAAAATTTCAAAGTCCCGTTGCTGGGCAACAGTGGTGTCCATAGCAACGGTGCTCAAAAGCATAGAAGTAGATCCTGGCATGAACTTACCAGTCAAGTTTCATCAAAATTGGTCAACTCCTCTGGCCTCCAGAGCTGTCTATTACATACAAACAAACATACATACATACAGACAGATGGAAAACCTGAGACTAAGGGTAGTCGAGCGACCACCCAATAATGAGAACTGACACTTTCTAAATGCTGGCAGTGATGTCCGGGTACCAAGACGTCCCACTTTGATGCAACCCCACGTTGATCGAACACCTGATCCTGACCCACAACATTTATTATTACCCTCACTGAAGGAGAGGGTATTGCATTTGGGTCAGTTTGTTTGTTTGTTTGTTTGTTTGTTTGTTTGTTTGTCCGCACAGAACTTTCGTATTTTTCTCCGCAACCGCTTGTCGGATTGAGTCAAAATTTTCACCATTGGTGCGACTTCTCATGTAGAATCTTTTACTTATAATTATGACATAATAGGCCATCTGGTGTGGCAGCCATGTTGGAAAAACAGAAAAACATTGGACCTCACCAAGGAAAAAATAGAAACCTGGCACATAGCAAGTGCTCATCGTAAAGAATGAGTGTGATTTGTTTTTTATGTCATAGTTACGTTATGATGTCATTGCATAAGTAGAACGCTAAATCCGATCAGTATGAAAATTTTTGAGGGTCATCTAGGGATAAAATGGTCCACAAAATTTTTTGATGACATCTTCAGTCACGTGATTTGGCAAATATATATATATATATATATATATATATATATATATATATATATATATATATATATATATATATATATATTAACCTTCAAAAATCCTTTCTGAAATGGCTGAACCAGTCATCATTGTGAGCATTTATAAAGTAGCAATTCTAATTATGTCTCTAATTAATGACATAACACACCAGTACACAAAATACACCACACAAAACTATGCAAACACCACACAAAACAAGTCCTGGCGAGGATCTGCAAAGTTGCTCTTTTTCTTATTCTGTTGAATTCACATTGGGATTAAAATAAATTCAATTCAAATGAAATGGAAGACTAAATAGGTACAGTCATGTATTTGAGTAATCAGAAGGAACCCAAACAAGCAAAAAGCAAAGATGGAATCATCAGGCGGAACCTGCATATGATTCACATTTCTGCTGCTACTCCTCTACCCTCAAAGCCATTGAGGCACAGCCAAGTGAGCCTTATTAAATAAATAAATAAATAAATGAAATGGCCCATAGGGCCAGGACTTGACGAAATTCAACAAGATCGCGTACCATCGAGAATATTGAGCGATAATAGGTATTTTTGGGGTTAAACATAGTTTTTAGGGTAAACAAACAAAAAAATGAATCACGTGGTGTAATTTGACATTGGTAGCTTCTTCCGTTCTCGAGTTAATTTTTTTTGATGTTTGACCTCACTGTGACCTTGACCTTTGACCGATTTTGACCAAAATATAATCAGCGCTAGCCATCACCCTCCTCAATCACGTGGTGTAATTTGACATTGGTAGCTTCTTCCGTTCTCGAGTTATCTGTACCAAACCATCAAAAATCGAATGTTTGACCTCACTGTGACCTTGACCTTTGACCTTGACATGCCAAAAGTTATAGGGTTCTATTCTGGTGGCCAATAAGTCCATTGCTGAAGATCCATGACATTCCGACTCGAAATGCGACCTGTAGAGCGAGACGTACACACACACACAAACAAACAAACTGAACCGACCAACATACTTGACAAAATCCTAGATTTCGTCAAGTAATAAAAGAGTACCAAGATTCAAAAAAAAAATCAAACAATTCTAGCGGCCACACCAGGCGTCCGATCAGGTTGAAATTTAGAACATATATTCGCCATCACTGCTGGATCATGATTTTGAAGTCTCACATTGATTGATTAAGCGGTTCAAGATAAATAATTTTTTTAAGATTTCCGCTCAATTCAATATGGCTGCCAGACCATGTGACATCAATTTACTCGTGAATACCCTGATATCCTCAATGCTTGTGGAACATTTGTGTGAAGTTTTCCCTCAATGTCTCCAATATTCTGGAGAAGATTTTTATAGGATTTAGGGTAAGTCCAATATGGCTGCCAAACTATGTGACCAATGATGTCATATGTGTGAACCTTTTGTTCCTCATGGATAGGCGGTCATACATGTAAAGCTTCACCTCAATCTCTTCAGCCATTTGAGAAACAGATATTTGAAGGTTTTTTTTTTTTTAAAACAATATGGCTGCCAAATCACGTGATTGATGATGTCATCAATTTTTTTTCTGTGGACCATTTTATCCCTAGATGACCCCCCAAAATGTTCATACTGATCAGATGTAGCGTTCTCGATATTTAATTATGACGTCATTCAAAAATCACACTTATTCCCCATGAGGAGTACTTGCTGTGTGCCAAGTTTCAATTTTTTTTCTTTGGTGCTGTTCCAGATATACAGAGGTCCAAAGTTTTTCCGTTTTTCCAACATGACTGCCACAAAACATGACCGATGGCCAGAGCTGGATTTAAGTTTAACAGCCCCCAGGACATTCAAGTAGTGGAGGCCCCCACCGCAACCACCAACTTTAAAATTACATGGTAAGAGAAAATGATAATAAAAAACAGCATTGCTCTGTATAGATCGATCAACATTTCACTTCCAACACTTTTTTTTTTAAACTGAAGATAAATTAATGGTAAAAATATTTTAAACTATAAAGGCACATGGTAGTGCGCATACCTCCACCAAGCTGATTAGTTTACGTTTTGTATCCCTCTGATGGGCCGGATCTGGATTCGGACCTAAACTAAAATCTATTCGGCTTGTTCTTGTCACCTAACCAACTCATCCACCAAGTTTCGTCCGAATCCGTAAAAAAAAAACATTTTCAGATATTGTGCTGTATATCCTTTTAGCCCGATCACTCAATGGTGGATAATCACTTTATAAAATTCTCGGATCTGGATACGGATTCCGATTTTTCATCAAAATCTAATCATTTCGTCCTTTGTGATGTACCCAATCCATCCACAAAATTTCGTCCGAATTTGTCCACAACTTTTTGAGATATTTTGTTCACAAACACACAGGGGTGAAAACATAACATCCGTTCACCTTCGGTGGGTGGAGGAAATGATCAGTTAGAGCTTCATAAAGTGATATTGAATTGACGATGTGATTTTGATGGAACATTAACACAAATTTATCAAAAACTGGACGGGGAAATTCCAATCGCCAGTCTTACCGAGCAGATGTGACCTCATATACCACATCCCTGGCTCTGTTACCTTTGAGTCAACAAGGGAATAAATAATAAATACTAGCTTTATAAATAAATTAATGTATCGTATGTTTTTTGTGGTGCCCCTGGAGTTTGGGCCCTCGCCAAATTCCCCGTTGGTCCTTCCCTAAATCCGGCCTTGCCTATGACGACATAATTATCAGTGAAACATTCTACATGAGTAGTCGCTCATATGGTGAAAAATTCATCGCAATCCGACAAGCGGTTGTGGAGAAAAACACTCAAGTTCTGTGCAAACAAACAGACAGACAGACAAACAAACCCAAATGCAATACCTTCTCCTCTGGTGAGGGTAACAAAAGAAACCAAAGGCCATATCCTGGCAGGTTGAAGTGCTTCTGGCCTATCATCTGCCATGCAATCAGGTGTTGAGGGTGAGTTCCTCATTCCCCACTGGGTGACAGCTGTGCCATCTCGGGAGAGCAGAGCATCTGGCTATTTGTGGAGCATTTACAAAATTCATTTTTCGTTTCCATTCCTATTTTTCAAAATCAACAAATCTCACTTACGTGGTTTTGAAATCCCATTTGAATGGAATACCAGCCTGATATGATTTTGGATCTTCATCGAGGTGTTTTTCTCCTTGGTTAACTTGTTCCTCCATGAAAACTTGTGTCGGCAAGTCCACCTAAAACTTGCCATATCGAACTGTCAATGATGGACGATGGGATGAAATTGTATTTGATAGAATGTGAGGGCCAGAGAACAACAACAACAACAATTACAATCCCCTGACAAACGGGATAAATGGAAACACAAGTACAAGACCATGAGAGTTTTGCTTGAAGCAACACCCACTGGAATGCCATGACATCATCTGGTATAGTGAATGCTTGAAAAAGTTGACATTCAACTGATGGAATAAATGTTGAAAGTAAATTTCGATTCCGTAAGCACAATTGTAAGACATTGTTAAATATTCTTGCAGAGTTTGGTGACGATGTGTTAAACAGTGAGAGAGGAGATAGCAATTGTGACAGACACTGTCGTAGTGTTACTGGTTTTGGAGGGAGCGTGCCAGGATGCACGAGGGTCCGCTCGGACCCACTGCTCGACCTCCGACCCTGAAGCCACAAGCTATGGATAACTCCACGGCCCGATTGGATGCTAAGCAAAATTAAATCTGACAGGGTCCTGCGCCCAGCGTTGCTTCACCTTATTCTCTATTTTAACTGGGGAACCGCGCTCTCAACGTACTTATTACATACGGCCAAGCGAACCGTGCGTGAACATTGGCTATCACTTAAATGTATACTGGAGCGAATCACTGGGGTACAACATTCCATCCATTTAATACATCCACACTCTCAACCCATTGAAGGAAGAGGGCAACCAGGTGGGCTTGAAAACACAGTTTACCAAAGCAAGTACACATTTTCAAGCAATGATGTACAAAAGCAATGGTCACAAGCATGTATTTACAAGAACAATCAAGGCATGTATTTAAAACAATAATCATGGCATGTATTATAAGCAGATAAATATTCACAACCAAGCAAATACACAGGAGCAAATAAGTTATCCCTTAGCATGTAAGTAGCCCCTTTGACAATCTTACTTATTTTGAGACGCAAGAGACAGGTGCACCATCAATCATCTGGGAAAGTAGACAGAAAGATGAGGAGATTAGAGGAAGAGCGGAGCGTACTTGCGACTCCTGACTCACCATACACGGCCAAGCGAGCCCGTGTCAGTCTCAAGTGAAGGACAGGATGGACGGGAGTGATGGGGGATATGAGAAGAGTCATTGCGGTGTTAGAATGCGGTGTGAAGTGTTTGGAACTGCCAGGTTCAACAGTTCTCGTGCGGCCGTCTACCCATGGACTCTCGAGCCAGCTCTCGTCAGGCAGGGACTCGTGTAGGTGCAGGCAAATGACAGCTCGTTCAGGAAGAAACTTGTCCAGGCACAGTGCATGCCCATGAAGGTCGTAACAAGTCAGGCTTTCTCCAATGGCTATGCTGGCAATGAGGCTTTCTTTCCTTCTCGGTAGCTCTATTCCACGATGGTTCGTATTTTCACCCACACGTCTGTTTTTTTTATGGAGGCTGGTAGCGGTTGTGGACCATGGTCAAGAAGTGTCCTCGGCCCGTCCCACCCTTTCTTAGTTTCTTCTTTTTGGTCCTCCGCTCACCAAGTCTTCAAGACCCTTCCAGAAAAGCCCCTGATGACTGAATGGCACACATCTGCCTGTAAGGTTCTTCTACCGTTGTACTCTCCATTTGTTAGCACTGTTGTACTCCTTTCTACTGCAATATATGTCTGTGTGATGTTTCGAAGGAAAGAAATGCTGGGAAGAAAGGAAGGGGATTTATTTAAGCTCGAGGACCAAATTTGTGTTGAATGATGAATGATTATTTTATTCCGTATGAGGTTCGAGGGGTAAAGATTGTCATGGAGATACTGTGTGGAAGATGTTAGCTTGGGAACAAAGAGGTGAGGGATTGATGTTAAATGAGGGAGGGGGCGGGGTTCCAGAGGATGCACGGGGGATGACGGCTTGGAAACGGGGGGACGGGGACGTGAGGGATGGGGAGGGGTGGATTGATGGATGTAATTGATGAATTGAAAGATAGATTGTGGGATTAAAATATGGATCGAAGGATGGATGGAAAGTCAAATGAGAGTTGGGGAATTACATGAAGGTGAAGACCTAGCTATTCCCACACAACACATTTCCCCCTATCCCCTATACAAAAGGGAGGGCCACGCCTAGGCACACATACGAACAAAATAACGAACTCAGGATTCACTATTTGTTGAATGCAGCTCCCTGGGGTCAGTTTTCCACAAACACAACAATATTATTTTTATAGATGTAATTTATTTCAATGCTTATTTTGAGTAAATGGTCAAGTAGATGCCATTTCTTGTATATATGAATCCATCAGGTTTCCAAAAGCCGAACCACCCCACCATTGTAAGAAAACACCCTTCTGATTGTTTGTGATTAGTAATTGGACTTTTAATGTCTACACCAACCATGCACACTGCATGCTGTTGTAACAAGTTCAACACCACAACCCCGCCCATATGCTCCGACCACCATTCCTTCCTTTCCCATGTACCCTTGTTCACAATGGCCTCCTTACAGTCATGCAACCCATGCAGTTGCAGAGGGCCCCGAAGCACCAAGCACCCCCACCTGACCAATCATGGTGCACAATCTTTTTAGGGCTTCTCTTCTCCCCCAACCGAGTGCCCTTCTAGTTTTCAAAGTATTTTTTTGCTGTAATTTACATTGAAGATAATATATAAAGAGCCAAGGTACATTATTTTTGCATTTGTAAGTTTATATTTAAGGGGAGGAGGGAGATTAGGGGTCACCATACGTCTAATCGCAGAATAATTTGAAATATACCCGATGACAGGGGCCCTACTGGGCCACAAGCCGCTATTGCGTTTTGCCTGGGGCGTCCAAATGACTCATGCAGCCACTGCTTGTCCATTATTTTCTTGCTTTCCTATGAGGTTTTAATATTATGCAAAAGAAATGCAACTGCTTCATTTGAATGCTTTCAACTAAAACATGTTTCAAACAGTTGTACTCTGCCTCAAATGTGCAGAAACAAATGTCCATACGGGTGGCGGCCATGGGGTGGTGTTCAATAATTCCACCATATTTGCATTTGTAGAAAACGAATGGCCACCGAGTATAAGTAATGGGGACAGGTTTTTGGAGGTGCATTCACATCCATCAAAATATGTTCATGAGAGACCCAGCCAGTGATACATTAGCTTGTTGCTGCGGACATCTCAGAATAAAATAACAGAAACATTACCAAACGACCTTAGAGCTTGGCTTCACCGGGGAAACAAAGTTTGAAGTCACCCAGTACGTGGAGTCTTCTTCAACGCTGAGCTATACCTGCAATGTAGAGCCTTCTAGTGAAGTCGGAGCAATTCTACACCATTGTGTTTACATTTCTCAGATTGGCAGTTGTATTTTGGCAACCAGAGAGCATTCATGTTTTATTGAAATATTTTGTCAACTTATGAATTCCACACACAGCTGCGACACTCGCTGTCTGCGATTGGCAAATGAGCTCAGCTGTGTTGGAACGAACAACTCAGAAACCAGGAACAACATCTGAGCCCTGAATTTACAAATACAATGTCATCCACCTGTTCAGGTTAAACTTCCTAAGCCTGGTGAAGAACTGTAAACGATTGCATTTTCTGACGTTTTTTTATGGCAACAAAGGAAGTCGTAATTAGTCTTATTGAGTTCTATTAGTGGTGCCAGTATTGAACATTCAATGATATAATTGGCAATTTGCATACCTGGACTGTGGTCATAACTGAAACCCGGTGACAATTAAGGTCAAAATCTATCTCACGTGAAAAAGGTTTGTTAATTGGAAGCTGTGAAATGTTTCATCTTTCGGGTTAATGTTCAAGCAAGAAATTATTGAAATATTTTTCATAGTATTAAAAATCGTAGTTTGATTAGTTGGTTTATTTGGCGTTTTTTTCAATCCCATCTGAATTTAAATGTTTGCCAAACAATGTTTTGTTTTCATTTTTTTGTGGTGTGGAGCAAAAATGGTTCACCAGCTTGTGTCTTAACCAAGGCTGTTAACTGTTTGCACACTCCTGTAGAGCTTTGCAGATGAGCTTCTCAGAGTATAAATGTCTCCATCATGTCATGTATTATATGTACAATATATACCAATTGACAGTGGTTATGTATGTATGTGTATATATATATATATATATATATATGTTGCGGGCCAGGGGTCGGGTGAGAAGACCACCAGGAACTGGGGGAAGGGGGGGAGCTATCTCCCACCAGACTTCCCGGAATTGCAGGCCGTCACACACGGATAGTTCTGTGACGCGGCGGGTCGCTAACCGACCATGAGCGCCAAGAACTCAACCACATGACTTAGGGTCCTCCGTCTAGTTTATCCGGTTACCTAAAAATAACTGTGATCTAATTACCGGGGGACATACCCTCGGTACGCCTTGTCTGAACCGGATCACTTTACCGGATCAGATGCAGCCGAGCGACACTGCCAAGCATGTACTGGCTAAAATGAAGGGATTGTTGGGAATAAAGTCCCGGCTATGTTAGGATATGGACCATGCTGGATCAATGAAAGAAAAGACAAAAACGAGCTGGGAACATTTCTACAAAGGATCAATTAACCGGCAGGTGAGGAAAGATATGTGGCGGAGGTTTGCATCTCCAGGGTGGCGGTTTACAGTACATTTGTCCCCTTTGTTTGGCCGATACATGAGGGTGTAACATCGCCCCGTTAATCGCATGACATGCTCACTTTCGGGCCATCCACCACGTGAGCCACCATGCATTACTCACCTGGCCTTTGTGCTGTGCGATCCCCGCAGACGTCACACGTAGACGGGCCTGGCTGTGTCGTCCCCGGGACTCGCTCCATGCGTCCCGCGAACACCACTCGCAGCGCGCAGCACGTCGGGCCCCATACACGTGCTCACATGGGGCCATACTCTTGCCAAATTTACTCGATCCATCAATCTGCCTCCATTTTAGCCGTCCGCGTTCTGGTCTTGTACCGAGCGCGGAACGTTCCAGCGCCGGCTTCCCATCACGCAATCGTCCGAGCTTGGGCCATTCGCAAAACATGGAACGGACCTCACACGCAGCGTCCCGTGGAGCCAGCGGGATTCCCAAAATAATTCCGTCCGTCTCATTAGGCTCACTATTCCCGTCCGTTACATGACCCACGACTCCCGTCTGGGTCAGTCCATGTCCCATTTTCTCACGTGCACTCACACATGCCATGTAATTTACACTACTAACATGTGCTGACACACACTCTGGCACAATCACGCTGGGGGCTTGTATTCGCCCACGAGATCCCGTGGCTTCTATCCCCCCAAAGCTCGGCATGCGCTCTTTCGCACCATGCAACCACTCTACCTCGTTCAGCCTTACCGGACTCACCTCGTCACGGTCTGCCTCGAGAGAGCATATCGTCTCCCCTTATTCCTGCGGGAGGTTAATCCGACCCTTGCACTGGGTCCCAAAACATTCCACACGCTCAACCTCAATGTCCCTTACCATTTCTACTTGTGTCTGCTCCTCCTTTATTTTGTGCAATTCGTCCACCTCTTTTAATTTCTGCGTCTCTTTTACGATGCCCAATTCCTGGCTCTTTGTCTCTACCTGTCCGATTTTATAGGTTTCTCTCCTGACCACCGTGGTTTCACTCGTCACCTCGACCTTGCCCATCGTCATCGCGGTCCGAACAGCCTTCACACTTCCCTTCAACTTGGTCATTTCTTCACGTACAGTACTGATCTCATCCACCATTTTCCATTCCATGTTTTGTATTTCGCCCTTTACTTTTGCCAGCTCCACCTTCATATCTTCCTGGCTCGCCTTCATTTGTGTTTGTAAGTTTATTCCCATGTTTTGCATATCCCCTTTCAGTGTTTGCATATCCTCCTTCAGTGCTTGCGTATTCGCATCCATTCGGTTTTGTAAATCCCCCTTCAGTGCTTGCGTATCCCCCTTCATTTGTGTTAGTATCTCCACCAATTGGTTCATGTCAAATGGCTTTGGTGAAGCTGATCTGCTATGATCGGGTGTGGATCTGATAGGGATCGCTCGGTCCTCCGTGGGGGAAATTTGATGCAGGGGGTGCCCAAGCATTGTCGCTGTCACAGTTGCCCCCAATGTTACCTCTGGGTGTAGGCTGTAGGGAAAGATCTCCCTCAAAACTGTCGTCCTGAGCCACGGATTCCTCTAACATTATTTCAAAACCCACCTGAACCAGTTCGTCTTGGTCCGCCATGGTCTGTTCCGAGAATTAACTAAAATTTGGATTCTGCTCTTAATTTCGGGGGGAAGAGGGGGGGGTTGCTAAGCACACCCCTGGCTCGAATCCCGTTCCAGATACCAAATTGTTGCGGGTTCGAATCACATATTTTTTTATGGGTCAATCTCACTCCTGACACCAAACTGTTGCGGGCCGGCGGGGTCGGGTGAGAACACCACTAGGTGGGGAAAGCTACGTCGATTCCCACCAGACTCCCCGGAATTGTAGGCCGTCGCTCACGGATAATTCCGTGACGCGGCGGGTCACTTAACCGACCGTGGATGCCAATAACTCAACCGTGTGACCTAGTGTCCTCCTGTCTAGAATCAGGTTACCTAATTAACCACCCGGGAACCACACCCTCGGTACTCCTTGTCCGAACCAGATCACTCTACCAACTACGGATCACCTTTCCGGATCAGATGCAGCCGAGCGGCACTGCCAAGGACGTACCGGCTAGAAGGAACAGATTGTTGGGAATAAAGACCCGGCTAAACCTGGATTCGAACCATGCTGCACCAATGCAGGAAAAGACAAAGGCGAGCTGGGAACATTTCTACAATTATTATTTATTTTCAATAAGCGAGGAAAAGCATGTGGCACAACAAAATGTTTATTGGTGATGTAATGCAGGGAAAGATGAGAGAGATGTGGGGTGCCACAATCATGCAAGCAACTTACAAAAGCAGGCACAGTGCAGACTTGACGCGAGATTAATAAAAACAACAATCACAACATAAAAGATCTTATACAGGCTTATCTAACAGACAAGCGCCAACACACTAAGACAAAATAAACCCAATGAAAGGCAAAGGACTTTTACAGCCAGGGAGGGAGGGAGTTGAGGTCACAGTTTTTGTCACCTGAGCGTTTTGGGGTAAGGGATGCTCCGTGGTGCGGCACCCAACAAAAGCTGTGCAGTTTGGTCCACAGCCGCACATGTGGTAATCGTGTCTGAAGCAGGAGCTTGATTGGAGGAGAGCCGAGTCCAAGATGGTGAGAGTTGAGCAGTGGCATGACCAGACAAGAGGTTTGGTCGAGGTCGTGTCGGTGGGGACCAGTAGGCTGGCCGTTGTGGTGAGACGTAAGCAGAGCCAAGCAGCCGGAACTCCTTCGCAACAACTCCTTCAATTCCCTTTTGCACTTCTCCTTCCACCGGCCTCCCACAACAACAACAACCTTCCCATCCAACAACAACCTTCCCATTACACTCAGTACCTTCGCATCCAACAACTCCGACCGACTTCTTTCTTTCCAACCACCCCAACTTTGCCCTAACTCTGAGGATTGCTCCATACTTTATATATCACGTAGCTCGGGGAGGAGCCATGGCGAAACCGACATCATCGTCCGATCCTAGCATCCCGATTGGACCAGCCTTAATGTAGTCCTCCTTTGTGAGTGACGTTTCCGCCAGATGCTAGTTTGGCCCTCCCACGCCACGCGTGTCTGGGTTTGGGAAGGTGGATGCCGATGCGGCTTCGATAGCGAACGTCGGGATTTTTCCTCTGAAAACGAGTCGCTGGATAGACGGTGGAACGCTGTGGCCAGCGAAACGAGGGTCGCAAGCGAGACGATTTCACCCCGAAAATAAGAGGGAATAAAATAAAAGGGGAATAATGATCCAATAACCTAACTATAGCCCATCGCAACACACCCCCCCGTGTCTTCCCACGACATAAGGAAGGGATCTATCTTCACGTATATCAATGGAATAACTGACTCAGGACAACTGTATGTTGTATGCATACGGTTCCGAGAACCGTAACAATATA
Organism: Eptatretus burgeri; assembly: GCF_056783735.1. Taxonomy (NCBI): domain Eukaryota; kingdom Metazoa; phylum Chordata; class Myxini; order Myxiniformes; family Myxinidae; genus Eptatretus; species Eptatretus burgeri. The sequence continues at coordinate 72,436,108 of NC_140964.1, forward strand.
TATATATATATATATATATATATATATATATATATATATATATATATACATATACATATATATATATACATATATACATATACATATATATATATATATACATATATATATATATATATATATATATACATATATACATATATATATATATATATATATATATATATATATATATATATATATATATATATATATACATATATATATATACATATATATATATATATATATACATACTAGTGCGTGGCCGTACGTGCAAAAAAAATAAAACTTTCAAACCACGAGCCAGAAACAACCACACAGGCTGTTTCTTTGTTCTTACGTGCCCGTACGTGCGTGGCCGTACGTGTAAAGCAAAAGAAAAATAAAAAACTCTCAAACCGTGACCCAGAAACAACCACACATGCCGTTCCTTCGCTCTCGCGTGCCTGTACTGGCAACCCCCCCCCCCCCCCCAAAAAAAAAAACCACACTGGAACCGGAACTGGAACCCTTGCACAGATATTGTACACCGCTCCTTCCCAAATCCATATCCAGGTGATGCATGATGCCATCGCCGGGTGCCAAAGGGATTACTCAGTTTTCACTCTGTTTGTTTGTTTGCTTGTTTCTTTGTTTTCTTGTTATCTTGCCAAAACGAAGTTTTTGCAAGATATTGTTGTGGTTACCAGATTCGCAAACCACCATTCAGGTCCCTTAGGTGTGAGGTATCTCGGTAAGTGCATGTGTAGTTAGGCCCAAACCCGTTGTCTAGTGGGAATACATGTCATTTATACGAGCTGCGACTCTTCAGGATAGCCGTTTTTCTTTTACTATCTTTATTTTGGACCAACCGCCATGATCACAACCACAACATCAACCACCAACCACAACGCCGCTTCACCACAACCGCCATGACCTTTACCGTCGCAACTCGCCACCATCGCATCACCGTCATCTCGCGCCACTCATGGGCACCGATGCTGGACTCGTGTAGGGCGCACGTTGAACAGCGTGTACAAAATCACGGATTTTCTGCTTCAAAAACGGATCCAAAACGACACACGCCCACTTTTTGCCGTCCAATCGGTGAGCGAGGGGCGAATTGGCCCCGCCCCCAGGGCGATCGATATATGCAAATTTGTGGATCAAAAGCCTTCACGCCCACTTTTTCTCGGGCCAATGGGGAGCGAGTTGAAAGGTCAAGGGAGGGGTCAAAGGCGAAGTTACGGGGGGATAAAAGGACGGTGTTCGTCAGTCAAAGGAGTCGTAAAAGTCGGAACGAGGAAGAAGGGAGTCGCAAAGGAGTCAGAAGAGAGTCAGCAGAACGGGAACGAGAAAGAGTCAGCAGAACGGAGGCGAAGGAGTCGGAACGAGGCGAAGGAGTCGGAACAGAGAGTCAAGACTTCGCGGGCGGTGGAGCTGCTCGTCGTGTGCGTTGAAGTCGGAACGGAGGGGACGAGCTGTGGAGAGGCGGCGACACCGGACGAGGGGGTGCTCGCGTCGTGCAAGGAGCTGCGCGCCCGAGGGAGGCCGGCAGCGCGACCTGGCCGAGGTGGAGACGCTCGTCGCACATAATAAAGATCCTCTATACCCCGAGCATCAGCAACCCCCTCCTGTTTCCCCCGCGCTGAGATAGTGCGACCAAGGGGGCCCCGTTCCCACCCCCCTGCCAGGCACTGTCCACGAGGCCCGCGGGTTGCGGGGCCATCGCCGCTCCGCGTCTCATCACCAGACGGGTAGGCCCGACCAGGTCTCGGCCTCAGGCCTACCTCATTCTTGAGGGTATTTCTTTTCCTTGGTTTTGGGTATGTGTTGTCGGCGCCGTCTGTGAAGTAGAATTGTATAAGTGTTGCCGTGTGCTCGGTAGTCGGAATTAGCTCTGCACTGTGTTTTCACTTTTATGTTTGCTTTTTGTGTAAATGGAATTGTGTTTTCTTTTTTTGTGTGCATTTGGTGGAATTGTATTTGTGTGCTTTCCGTTCGTCGCGAATAAATGTGCTTTATTGTTGAACTGTTTCCCGCTTCGCTTCGTCTTTTTCCCCATTGAACCCCCATCTTGCTTCACGTAAGGGTTGGTAGTGGGCTGAATACGCCCGATAATTAATCGAACCGTCGAGGTCGACGATAACACCGCTCGGTTATTCTGATAGTCGGAACGGGTCGCTTAAGTGGCCCGTGTCCGAAGTCGACCTGCGGCGAGGTGCGATCGCCCGGTCTACCCTCCGCGTGGGTACTTAGGTAGTTCGAATTTGGCGAGCAACCCTATCCCACGCGGGGGCTGATTGGCTCGATCGCGGTGAGACCGAAAGGTCCACCCGTGACTGGTTCCCGGCGTTAGTCCGAGAGGGTCACGACTGGATTGTCCGTCCGGTGGGCGACGTGCCGCGATTCGAGTTACGTGGCCGTCAGCACGCCGGCGGGCGCGAAATCCGCAACACTGGTGTCAGGAGTGGGATACAAATTCATCGCCCTCCTCGCGGCACTGGTATCGGAGAACAGGAAAACGGGCTGTCCTGTCTCCGGCTAAATTCACGGGAATCGGTCCAGGGGTGAGATTCCCTCCAAATTACGAGCGAGCAAATTAACCCTTCACGAGAAGCAAGATGGCGTCTCAAGGCGAGCGGGAGCCGGGGGTATTAGAAATGGATGTAGAATGTGTAGAATCCATGGTCCAGGATGGAATCCCCGAGCAGGAAATGTTGATTGTGCAGGAACACGGACTCGCCCAACTGAACCCAGGGCCCGAGGTGGGTGCGGCAGCGGCCGCGGTGTATGACACCTCCCCCCCCCTCTCCACCAAGACCCTTCCCCAACCCTTGCCGAAACGGCTCAGCTGAGTGCATCCAACATGGCCCAGCTATGCGCCATGCTGGCGGCAATGAACGAAAAGATGAATGCGAAAATGATCGAAAAAATGGATGCGAATATGAAAAACGAAATGAAAGGCATGAACGAAAAGATGGATGCGAATACACAAAAAATGGATGAAAAGATGGATACAAATACAAATGAAGTGAAAACGACGATGGATGCGAATACACAGCAAATGAGGGAAGAGATGAAAGAGCTGCGGGGTGAGACGCAGAACATGGGCCGATGCCTGCAGGCGGGCATGAAGGCCGTGACCAGGGAGCTGGGAATGGCGACTCCACGTGTGGGAGCAAACGAGCTGGGTGGGGGTGCAACGGCTGACAGGCCCGCGGTGGAGGCGGGTGAAAAAATAATTCGTGGAACGTGTTGGGCGAGGGTCGTGACGATGACCGAAAGGAAAAAATTAAATGGGGAGACCAAAACGTGTGAGACGAGACACGAGGTGACGACAACAGAAATAATAGTTGAGACAAGGGAGGTAAAGGGTGAAGAGTTGGCAGAGACACGGGAGATGGGAACGATAGAGGGAAGACTACACGATGAAGACGGGGTAAGTGACGCGCACGCACACACGGAGGTAGTGGAGGACTATGGGGGTGAGCTCGCGGAGCGTGTTGGGACCCGGTGCGAGCACCTGGATGGCCTCCTCCAGGAACGAGGGGAGGGAGTATGCCCCCTTGAGGCGAGTCACGACCAGGTGAGTTCGGTCGTGCTTTGCGAGGTTGAGGGGAGGTGTGCTGTGGACAGGTGCACGGAGAGCTTGGGGGGTATAGAGGCCCCGGAGACCCTTGTGGGGACACGAATCCCCAGTGTGGTTGTCCCTGGGTGTGTGGTGCAAGGTGTGAGTGCGTCCCCGTGTGTGGAAGCGACCCCGTGTGTGAGTGGTGTGGTGGCGATGGTGCCAGAGTACGTGCTTCCCAGCACGCCGTGTGTGGATGAGGCACCGTGTGTGAGAGAGGCCGTGTGTGTGGATGAAACGGCCAGTATGAGTGAGGCACCACGTGTGAGTGGTGTGGTGGCGATGGTGCCGGAGTACGTGCTTCCCAGCACGCCGTGTGTGGATGAGGCACGGAGTGTGAGTGAGGTACCGCGGGTGAGTGCCCCCGCGTGTATGAGTGAGGCACGGTGTGTGGATGAGGCACAGCGGTTGAGTGCCCTCGCGTGCGTGGGTGAGGCACCGCGGGTGAGTGCCCCCGCGCGAGTGAATGGAGCACCACGTGTGAGTAGTATGGTTTGTGTGAGTAGTGAGGCACGCGTGAGTGAACGGCCGTGTGCAAGGTCGCTGTGTGCCAGGGAGACCGTGTGTGTGAGAGAGCGGTATGAGAGGGAGATGTCGGTTGGCATGCGGGAGCACGCAGCCGCGTCTCCCCGTGTGAATGTGATGGTGTGGACTGTGTGCGTCGTGACACGCAGGTATGCGTGTGTGGAATGGAGACGACGACGGCGACAGAGGAGAGAAAGCCGAGTAGCGGCTGCAGTTGTTTCGCGGACCGTGCCGGGTTCACCCAGCAGTGAGCACGCGGTTCGTGCTGTGCAACGCACGAGACCGCCACGTGCTCGCTTGCGAGAGTGAAGTCCCGGTCCGGAAACGCACGCGGTGGATTTGCCGATCCCGCGGACGGACAAAGTTTAGGCAGGTAAACGGATTTGGACCGGACGGGTTCTCCACGCGATCGTGCGTGTTAAGCTCCAACGGGCAAAGCACATGTGTTCGCGTGGGGAACCCCTCGAGACGTGTGGCTTGTGTGTTTTTTTTTTTTTTATGCGCACGGTGACGTCATGGCTGCACGTGGGGTTGGAATCCGGCAGGAGGGGTATCTCTGCCGGATGGTCCCGTCCAAGGAGGGACGAGGAACACGTGCAGCTGCATGACGTCACGGGCAGGTGCAAAGTGCGCGAGCTCTGAGTTGCCGCGCAGGTGCTGGGCATGAAAAAAAAAAAAAGGGAAAAACAAGCCTCACTTTCGGGTGTACAGGATTCCTGGGCAAGGGGTGAAAGACCCCCTTACCTGGGCACAGGATGAAAACTAGTTAGGGGGAAGGGTTAGCTTAGTTAGACCGACTTCATGGGGCAGGGGTAAGTCCTCATGGAGTCCGTGGAATGGATTAGTTAGAGGGATTGTAGCGAGATTTAGGTTGGGAAATAAAATGGGATTATTTTGGAGACAGAGACAGACTGGTGAGTGTGTAGAGGGGACGTAGTTTAGCTACGTAGTGTTAAAAGGAACGTGCTGTAGTTTAAGGGACGACGTGGGAGCACGAGTTAGTTAGGGGATGTAGTTAGGAGGATGGCAGAGTTCAGTGGTGTGTGTGTTGAAGAGTTGTTGGTGAGTGAATTGGAAGCGTGTACATGTTGAGTGAGGTGGAAGCATGTGCTTGGTGAGTGAGTGAGGCCAGCGGGTCTGTGTGTATGGAGCGAATGGGGAATGCATGGTGCGATGAGTGATTGGGGGGAGGAGTGACTCCCGCCCAAGGGACCCCGGGGTCAGAGTAAAGTGAGTTAGCTGGGTTAGTCAAATTGAAAAATGGAGGTCGTTTTGTTGTTGGTGGGAAAGTAGGCTCGAGACCCATTTGGAGGGGTGCAGGAGCCCTGTTGACGGGCTTGGGAGCGTGGCTGCGAAAGGTGAGTATCGCTGAGTGGGTACCCCGGGCACCAGGCTAGTCGGCCGCGGTAGGCCAAGGGCCCATGGGGGGCCGGGATAGAGTAGTGGGCACGGGTGCGCCTGCTTGGTGTGGGGGCCCGGGCGCCATTAGCCGCGTGGGCAGTGTTGTGGGCACGGGTGACCCTCGGAAAAGGGGCCCGGGAGGCCGGCCTGCCACGTGTGCGTTTCAGGGGAGGTGCCATGGGGGCACTCCCGGTGTTAGGGAGCTGGTAGGCTCGGAGGCAGTGTAGTGCCCGGGGGTGCCATAGCGGGAGATTCGGCAGAGGGTCGTGCCTGCCAAAGGGAGCCACGTGTCCCAGCCAGGAGACCGTGTGAGGGCACGGAGAGAAAATTGGGGGGCGAGGCCCGAAATTGTAAGGACACCAACACAGGCGACGGGAATCTGGGTTGTTAGAACCAATACTTTAAGCGAGAGGCGCTTGTTGAAAGCCCCGGGGTAGTTTAACAGTTAAATGGTTAGGGTAGATTAGGAGATGTACCCCTCCGCACCATCCATCCCCTCGCTGTCGTTGTGGGCCGCTGGACCCACTTTGGGTTAGATCGCCGAACTCTGGGGAGGCCATTCTGAGGCTTCGTTGGGCCTCGACACAGGACGTTAGCTCTCCCTTATTCCCCTCCGGGAAGGGAACGTAGGGGTTGGGAGTAGGCTAGGTGACAGGATAGGTTAGCCGAACAAAGACGATAAAGGGGGTTAGGGGACGATTTATAGAGGGGAAGTAAAAATAAAAACAACAAAAAAAAAATAAGTGGGGGCTAAATTGGGGTTTGACAAATTAAGGGAGTGGGTATGTACAGTGACAGGCAAAGGCGATAGGTTGGGAGGGAGACGGGTAGGTAGGTCCGAGCCCGCGGTCCAAGTGGCCAGCACCACCGCACTCCCTCCACCAACCTCCACTGAACGGCAAAGGCTGGCCAGCTTCATCTGCAGCTGCTTAGCTGCAAGGCCTGTGCCGGCTGGATCGTCTGCCGGCTGGCTGTTTTTCTGCAAGGCCTGTGCCGGCCAGTTCATCTGCTGGCTGTTTTTCTTCAAGGCCTGTGCCGGCCAGTTCATCTGCCGGCTGTGTTTGCCTGCAGCGGCCTTCTTCTGCGGGCTGTGTTTGCCTGCTGCCTCTGCCTTTGCCATGCCCACTGCCCATGTTCACCAGCCCCGTTCAATTTTTGCTTTGCCCCCCCCCCCCCTGTTCATTTCCATGTGCGCCAGGATCAGAAAGCAACAGTTTGCAAGCTGCAAGAACTGCCCTGTTGGCAGCTACAACACGGGCCTGCAGTGGCAGCCCGTGCACCGTGTTTGTGTTCATGCATCCATTCGTTGTGCTCATTGCGTGTGCCACTTGAGCTGGCACGGAGACTGCGTTGTGCGGCCCATGCACCGTTGTGGTTCACTGCGTTCAGTTCAAAAGGGAAGGCCTTGGACTGCGTGTGAGCAGCCAGCCACGTTCCCTGTCACCTGCATTGTTTTGAGCCAGAGACTGCATGCGAGCAGCCTGGCTCCCTGCTAACTGCTTTCTTTTTGCAGAGTCAATGATCCTGGGCCATGGTTTAGTGTAAAATTTGTAAGTTAAGGTAAGATGTACTGTAAATATGAGTGTGCCCCCGGCATGTATGTCTTAGCGCCGGCAATTTTATTTAAGTCGTCCGTGTGAGTGAGTTTGTTTAGGTAGTTACGCAGCCCTCAGGTTATTTATTTTGGGGACACGAATACCATGAATGTCGCACTCAGGGATCCGTAGGTAAAATGTACTAGGGGAAAACTACACATGATGGCACACGGAAATTTGACGACTCGGGACGAGTCTGTAAAAAGGGAAGGGGGTAGTGTTGTGGTTACCAGATTCGCAAACCACCATTCAGGTCCCTTAGGTGAGGTATCTCGGTAAGTGCATGTGTAGTTAGGCCCAAACCCGTTGTCTAGTGGGAATACATGTCATTTATACGAGCTGCGACTCTTCAGGATAGCCGTTTTTCTTTTACTATCTTTATTTTGGACCAACCGCCATGATCACAACCACAACATCAACCACCAACCACAACGCCGCTTCACCACAACCGCCATGACCTTTACCGTCGCAACTCGCCACCATCGCATCACCGTCATCTCGCGCCACTCATGGGCACCGATGCTGGACTCGTGTAGGGCGCACGTTGAACAGCGTGTACAAAATCACAGATTTTCTGCTTCAAAAACGGATCCAAAACGACACACGCCCACTTTTTGCCGTCCAATCGGTGAGCGAGGGGCGAATGGCCCGCCCCCCAGGGCGATCGGTATATGCAAATTTGTGGATCAAAAAGCCTTCAGGCCCACTTGTTCTCGGGCCGATGGGGAGCGAGTTGAGAGGTCAAAGGGAGGGGGTCAAAGGCGAAGTTACGGGGGGATAAAAGGACGGTGTTCGTCAGTCAAAGGAGTCGTAAAAGTCGGAGCAGGGAAGAAGGGAGTCGCAAAGGAGTCAGAAGAGAGTCAGCAGAACGGGAACGAGAAAGAGTCAGCAGAACGGAGGCGAAGGAGTCGGAACGAGGCGAAGGAGTCGGAACAGAGAGTCAAGACTTCGCGGGCGGTGGAGCTGCTCGTCGTGTGCGTTGAAGTCGGAACGGAGGGACGAGCTGTGGAGAGGCGGCGACACCGGACGAGGGGGTGCTCGCGTCGTGCAAGGAGCTGCGCGCCCGAGGGAGGCCGGCAGCGCGACCTGGCCGAGGTGGAGACGCTCGTCGCACATAATAAAGATCCTCTATACCCCGAGCATCAGCAACCCCCTCCTGTTTCCCCCCGCGCTGAGATAGTGCGACCAAGGGGGCCCCGTTCCCACCCCCTGCCAGGCACTGTCCACGAGGCCCGCGGGTTGCGGGGCCATCGCCGCTCCGCGTCTCATCACCAGACGGGTAGGCCCGACCAGGTCTCGGCCCCAGGCCTACCTCATTCTTGAGGGTATTTCTTTTCCTTGGTTTTGGGTATGTGTTGTCGGCGCCGTCTGTGAAGTAGAATTTTATAAGTGTTGCCGTGTGTTCGGTAGTCGGAATTAGCTCTGCACTGTGTTTTCACTTTTATGTTTGCTTTTTGTGTAAATGGAATTGTGTTTTCTTTTTTGTGTGCATTTGGTGGAATTGTATTTGTGTGCTTTCCGTTCGTCGCGAATAAATGTGCTTTATTGTTGAACTGTTTCCCGCTTCGCTTCGTCTTTTTCCCCATTGAACCCCCATCTTGCTTCACGTAAAGGGTTGGTAGTGGGCTGAATACGCCCGATAATTAATCGAACCGTCGAGGTCGACGATAACACCGCTCGGTTATTCTGATAGTCGGAACGGGTCGCTTAAGTGGCCCGTGTCCGAAGTCGACCTGCGGCGAGGTGCGATCGCCCGGTCTACCCTCCGCGTGGGTACTTAGGTAGTTCGAATTTGGCGAGCATCCCTATCCCACGCGGGGGCTGATTGGCTCGATCGCGGTGAGACCGAAAGGTCCACCCGTGACTGGTTCCCGGCGTTAGTCCGAGAGGGTCACGACTGGATTGTCCGTCCGGTGGGCGACGTGCCGCGATTCGAGTTACGTGGCCGTCAGCACGCCGGCGGGCGCGAAATCCGCAACAATATGTTAGTCAGCTTGTATGTTTTTTTTTTTGTTTGTTTGTTTGTTTGTCTGTAATCACATATAAAAAATTCTGCAGAGCACAGTTATCATTGGAAATTTTTGTAACTTCGCATATCAGAGGCCTATAGAGGTCCCTTTCAGTGCACAAAATTTTGAAGGTCAAGGTCAAAGGTCAAGGTCACTTTGTCGCAAATCAGGGGAGTCGACGAAACCCTTATTTTTTGAGTAATTTTGATCGGATCGTCTTCAAACTTCATGGGAATAAAGTTCATGATCTGGCGCTCAGCTGATTAATTTTTGGTGGCGATTGGCCTTGACCTTCATGGTTAGCGCCTAAGGTCAAACATATTTGACCCCAAGGTCAAATTTTCAAGTTTTAGGAACCATATCGTGTAGTACCTCAAATTGAACACCTCGATGAGTGCTTTCTAGATATGTCAAGCTTGAGACATTATGACGTCATTTGGTGACGTTATGAGGCAAACGCATATTTTTCATGGATACTCTGTAGAACGATTCTCATCGGAATCTCTCGTAGGCAGATATTCCTCAAGGAGTCGCTCCTGGTGGATAGCAGCTCTGTTCACCTCAGTGTGACCTTAAAGAAGTCACACATGGTCACCTTTTGGCAAGATACGGGTCACCCTGTGGGTGACATTGGTTTATTTATTTGTTTGCTTGTTTGTTTTCTTCTTTGTTTGTTTTCTTGTTTTTTTTTTTCTTTGTTTGTTCGGCCAGGCAATATTTCAGTCATCCTTTGATCTAGGAAGCTGAAATTTGGGGACAAAAGTGAAGATGTGCTTTGACAAAAATGTTATTTTTTATTTTTGATTAACCAATTAATTGATGAATTGCTTAATTATTGTCGATTTATTAATTACTTATTTATTTTATTTCTCTTCCATGCAATGTTTCAGGCATGACAAGTGATTTGGTTATTAACGGTATTTTTGATTTATTGATTAGTTGGCAGAGACCCCTGAGAGAATCAATGAATCGAGTAATTGTTCATTTTTTGATTAATTATTTAGTTTTCAAAAAGTTACAAATTTGGATGAAACGGTTGTGGTTTAGGTATGCTATTCGGCAATTGATTGAGAAATTAATTATTTTACGATTATTACTTATTTATTTTGATTATGCAATTAATCAATCAATTACTGTACACCAATCCCTCACAATTCCGACTCCACGTGCTGCAAGGCGGAGCCCGGCGATGTCGGTTTTATATCGGTTTGACGAGATCAGTTTGGCAGCTGGAGGATTTGTTATTTATTTATTTGGCATGAGGGCAGTGCACCTTGAATGTACCTGTACTTGTTTGACTTATGTTTACACAGTTGATTCATTGATCCCACAATGGCGGCTCACAGATGCCACACTTTCACTTCTTGCTCACGTATCTAACAACTCGATTTCTTCACCCAATGTCATCACCTTTCTCTACCTGTGGCACGATTAATTTCGTCCATCATTTTACTTTTGGACACCATTATTAACTGTTGCATGTCTACTTAATCTTGTAGATCAAGTATTACAGGATCTCCTTGTATCATTTCCTGTTTGATGACAATTCATCATTATATCAAGCTTTGTTGCCATATGCTGGTCTAATTACTACAATTAAAGGTGCGCAAGAAACAACAGACAGCTTGTAATGGGAGGTAATCGTAAACGTGGATGCAAACAATGACTCGTCTCAGCTGCAATTTGCAGAAAATATATGCCACAATAGGTAGATTGAAACACAATGGGTTGCCCACGATTGGTCAAAACCCAAGATATTTGAGGGTATTGCTGTGTGTGTGTGTGTGTGTGTGTGTGTGTGTGTGTGTGTGTGTGTGTGTGTGTGTGTGTGTGTGTGTGTGTGTGTGTGTGTGTGTGTGTGTGTGTGTTTCAATATATATATATATATATATATATATATATATATATATATATATATATATATATATATATATATATATGAGCCTGGTGTTGGCGCAGTGGTTAGGGCAGCGGCTTGGGATCCAAAAGGTCCTGAGTTCAACCCCGTTGAGCCACTGAATTAATAGACCAGGGGGTTGACTCAGCCTGTCATCCTTCCAAGGTCGGCGAAATGAGTACCAGTATACTGGGCCGTGTATACCCCGGTTAAAAAATAGGTGTACCATATCCCTGTGTCGTAAGAGGCAACCAGGGTTGCGTCAGGAAGGGCATCCGGCGTAAAAAAACATATGCCAAATCACTATGCGGATCATACGGATGATCTGCTGTGGCGACCCCTAACGGGAGCAGCCGAAAGCCGAACAACAACTATATATATATATATATATATATATATATATATATATATATATATATATATATATATATATATATATATATATATATATATATATATATATATATATATCTTTTTTCGGCTGCTCCCGTAGGGGTCGCCACAGCGGATCATCCGTTATGATCCGCATTCTGATTTGGCATAGGTTTTATGCCAGATGCCCTTCCTGACGCAACCCTGGTCGCCTCTTACGACACAGGGATAAGGATTGGGTTTCGCCATGATTCTGGGCTTCCCTACACCCTCTCATAGCGCGCCCTAGTGCAGAGCCCCGTCCTCAAGCGATCCTCCAACCCAAGCCTCCGAGTAGCTGGATTACAGGTGCACGCCACTACACCCGGATATATATATATATATATATATATATATATATATATATATATATATATATATATATATATATATATATATATATATATATATATATATATATATATATATGTATGTATGTATGTATGTATGTATGTATGTATATATGATATGATGTATGATATTTGTGCATTGTGCTCCTCCAAGCCCGTCCCTCAATGTACTGCAGTTTGAGTGGAGGGTGGTGAACTCTTGACAGAGGAGTCTGAAGTGTGAAGGCCTGCTGGGTCAGTTAGTTTGAGTGGCTGTACTCGGTTGACCCACTGGCTGTTGAGTTGGATGTCAGTGGTGTTACTATCCCAATCGCTGACCCTCCAATCAAGTATTAACAACCTTAGTTTGTGGAAATACAGGCTGAGATGAAGCGGTTGAAAGGGGGCAAATTTCCTGGGATTGGTGGCATCCATGCTGAACTTCTTAAGGTTGGTGGAAATGCCATACTCGTTTTGTTGAATGTAGTTCTGTGCTCTGTTTGGAGCACAGGCATCTTCCCAACAGACTGGAAGAGGGGCTTTGTTGTCCCTCTCTGGAAAGCAAAGGGTAATATCGAGGACTGCAACAACTGGTGAGTGGTGACGCTGTACTCAGTGCCAGGCAATCCCTTTGCCCGGATTATACTTTATAACGTTCAGCACCATCTGCTTGAGCACCAGCACTCAAAGCAGTCCGGCTTTATGCCAGAGAGGTCAATGACTGACTGTATCCTTGCTCTTCAGGTCTCACTGAATGCATGCTTGTTCTGGCCGCCACACTTTTCAGTGCTTGTTTGGGCTGGATTTTAGGGAGGATGTCAGAGAGAACAAACTGTGGTGCATCGTTTGGGAATGCCAATTTCTCATTTCATTTCATTTTCATTTTGGTTTCTTGAGAACATCAAACACTGGACAAAGCAGTCTGAAAATTGATATTTGTTAAGTTTGAATTCATAAAACAAACTCACAAATGTATGCATATATAGAAATCATAATAATAATCATATAAAATTACATGAATATTTATTTAATGCATTAAAATAAATATAAAGAATAAAAATGCAAATTTAGTCAGAAATAGAGACATTTTAAGTTACAACATAAGGTGTCCAAGCTCAGAGTCCCTGCGGCTCAAAGCTCACTCAGCCAGAGCACATGGAGCATCAGCATCAGCGACAAGATCACCTGCACCATGTCCATTAAAGTTAAGCAGTCCCTGCAAATGCCCAGGGTGAGTACGGAGCACAGAGCGAGCACCACTGTGGTCCATGTCCCCAGGCCTTGCAAATGGACCGCAGGACGGACATGTAGACACAGAACAGCAGGAACTGCCGGCTCATAACCTGGGACCGTGCACCCCCGCACATCAACACGAGACTCCAGGCACCCGGAGCACTCCGTTCATCCCGATGGTGAGCTCGCTCCGAGCGCTACGTGAACTCCACCTGCATGGCTGCTCTACCTCTTGGGCCTTAGTCATTGTACCGGCATTCTCCTTCCACGACAACACTCAATTGCACCATTCTCATGGATCGGACCAATTCCGATGCAATGACAGCGTCTCAGCGCCACGGTCACCAATTGATCAGTCACAACCTTGGTGATAGACTTTTAGAGATTCAGGCCACAGGGCTTGGAATGGCTCATCAAGCGAGACGCGTGCTCGGGCATGGCCACCCTGCATGCCACATCCTCGAGAGGAGATCATGGCAAAGCATCTCCCATGCAGTGATGATGGAACAAACCCTGAATTGGAAGCGACACAGCAACGTCATCATGGCGCTAAGATCTCTGACCTTCATTTCACAGATGATGCAGTCATCTTTACGGAAACACTGGATATCCTTATGAGGGCATCCACGTTCTAAATGAGAAGTGAGAGCCACTGACATTAAGGGTTTCCTGGGTCAAAACTAAGATGCAGGCTTTCAATGACATTGCGGATGCTGCTATCTTCTCTGCACCTGTTTGTGGTGAGGATGTTCAGGTCACAGAGAGATTCATTTACCTTGGCAGTGATTTTCATGTTTCCGCATGTTAATGGAGTATGGTGCTGCCAGTACCTATGAAGGAGGATGAAAGTCCGAGTCTTTAAGTCCTTGGTGCTTTCAGAATTGCTCTACAGTTGTGAGACTAGGACTCTGATCCAGGATCTCAGACTGAGACTTAACTCCTTCAGTACCAGGTCTCCTTGGAGAATCCTTGGATATCACTAGTCAGACTTTCTGTCCAACGAGTGGTTGCTGAGAGAGACTCAAATATGAATTGTTACCTGTATGGTCCGTGTGCATCAGCTGCAGCTGTATGGGCATGTGGCTAATTTTTGTGACACTGATCCTGCTCATCAGGTTCTCTCAATGAGGAAGCCTCGTAAGTGGAGGAGGCCAATGGGTTTATCATGTGCCTCGTGGTTGCAGCAGGTTGATCGGCATCTCAAGGAGATGGGGATGGGCCAGGCACCTGCCTGGGGGATGGCCAGATGGAGGCCCCTGGAGTACCGGCGAAAAGTAGACGTGGTGATGCGTTGCTCTGGCGCATGCTCCCATATATGACCTGACCGACTACGTTAAATAAGGCAATTCTATTTATGTGTATACGAGGTCCGTATAAAAAGTAATGGGACTGAGCCTGCTGTGTGCTCCACTTACACAACTTGAATGAACAGGTTACTTCACAGTCTTTAGGAACATTCCAGCAATATATATGATTGGTGATGGTTGACTGCACTCATTGTGTGATTTTTTACAGGTCGTGCTTTATACGTTGTCTAGTCTGAGTCGTCGCGCTATGAATCGTGAGCAGAGAGCCAATCTGAAGTTTCTTGCCAAGTTTGGCAAAACACGTTCTGAATCCATCGCAATGCTGCAGCAAGTCTACAGGGAAGAAACGATGTGACGTACACGTGCATTTGAATGGCACAAGAGGTTCAAAGAGGGACGGGAGGAGGTTGAAGATGATCCTCGTTGTGGAATACCTTCAATGAGCAGAACGGTAGACAACATCGAGCGTGTGAAGCAGATGGTGCGCGCAGATCATCGACTCACGGTGTGGATGATTGCTGAGGAACTTTCCATCAACAAGGACACTGTCTGGAGCATCATCACTGAAAATCTCGAAATGCGCAAGGTGTGCGCAAAGATGTCCCCAAGCTGTTGTCTGAGGACCAGAAACAGCAAAGAGTCACTGTCTGTCAAGACATTATCGATCGTCTCGAGGACGATCCAGACCTGCTCGGGAGAGTCATTTCTGGCGATGAATCGTGGATATTCAAATACGATCCCGAGAGCAAATGGCAGAGTCGTCAGTGGAAAAGGTCCCAAGACCAAAGAAAGCAAGGATGTCGAAGTCGAAGGTCAAGATGATGCTCATCGCGTTTTTTGACATCAAGGGCATCGTCCACTTCGAGTTTCTACCACAGGGTCAAACAGTGAATCAATACGTGTACAAGGAGATCCTCCGGCACCGCATGAGGTCAGTATGGGACAAGAGGAGGGATCTGTGAGAGAACAATGCCTGGGTGCTCCACCATGACAACGCCCCTGCTCACAGTGCCCTGAGCATCCGACAGTTTCTGGTGGAGAGGAACGTGCCAACTCTGGAGCAACCCCCGTATTCGCCAGACTTGGCGCCTTGTGATTTTTAGCCACGTTGCGTTGCGAACGCTGGCTCGAAGAGAGCTCCGCATTGTTGTTGTTGTTGTTTTTGTTGTTGTTGTTGTTCTTCTTCGTCTTCTGGTGAAGACAAAACTTTTAGGACGTGGCTCTTGGACACATTTGTCCTTGTTTTCCTATTCCCCAAGCTCAAGGGGGTGATCAAGGGGACCTGATTTCCTGATGTGGAGGCCATCAAAAGGGCCATGATGACTGAGCTCCGGAGGATTCCTGAAGAAGCCTTCCGGAGGTGCATTGAAATGTGGAAGAAGAGGATGGACAAGTGTGTGAGACTGGAGGGAAACTATTTTGAAGGGGACAAGCTGTAATTTCAATATATTTTTTGGAATACAATTTCTGTGAAGTCAGTCCTGTTACTTTTTAGACAGACCTCATATGTATGTATTCAAATTTGAAAATCGTAGGAAAAAACAGGGCTGACCCAATCTTCACCACATTTTGAATACATGTTTGTAGTACCCAGCATCAGGTCATGGACACAAATAATAACTCTTCTACCCTGTGGGAGTGGGGGAGGGGAAGGAGGGAAATGACTTGCCAATGCTCTGGAAGTACTGTATATCAAAAAATAGAGGATAAATGGTCCTCTCGCTCACCTGGCCGGTTGCCAAAATGTGCAGTAATGGATGATTCAGGGTGAAAAGAAGAGCTGGATTTAGAATACACATTTTACATCAGGTAATATTGATATGATGCTCACAATAGTGCAACTCCCTGCTATCTCTGAGCCTTATTTTTTTAAGATATTGCCCACTTTCGGTGTGATGATGTCACTTCCTTTTGTGTCAAAATTAGCCCTATTTGATAAGGTGCAACTCTAAGGTATCTATAATTCATATTCTTCAAGATATTGCCTACTTTCCGTATTATGATGTCACTGTCGGCCATATTGTGTTTTAAAACAAGCCTTCCCACAGGAAGTCAATTATATGTTTTAAGTCTTCCATTGGTCGGTTAAGCGGTTTCGGAGAAGATGGATTTTAAAGGTTTTCCTTTAATCCAATGTGGTTGCAAGACCACGTGACTGACGACGTCATTCTTAACAAACTTCAGGGTGATTTTTAATTTTTGTTATTATTATTATTATTATTATTATTATTATTATTATTGTTATTATTCGAGAACCATAATACCCATACACGAAAAACTATATCTGTTGGAAAACTAATATTTTGTGTAAATGTAGCCTAATATTATAGAATATCTCAAAAAGTTGTTGATGGATCCAGATGAAATTTTGTGGACAGGTTGGGTGTGTGACAAGGAGGAACTGATTAGATTTTGGTGACGATCTGAAACCGGATCTGACTTCTAGGATTTTTAAAAGTGATTCTTCACCATTGAGAGATCGAGCTAAACCGATATCTCGCACAATATCTCAAAAAGTTGTTTGACGGATTCGGACGAAACTTTCGTGGATGCGTTGGGTGTGTGATAAGGAAGAATTGCTTCGACTTTAGTGAAGATCCGAATCCGGATCTGGATACGGAAATTATTTAATTTTTAAAGTGGTTCTTCACGATTGAGATATCGGACCAAAAACGATATAGTACTGTATCACATGATATTTCAAAAATGTATTGGGCCCGATATGTTCTCATGGATCAGGCATTACGTGGCGGAGGTATGCGCTCCACCGAGTGCCCTTCCAGTTTAAGTAGTTTTAATAGACTTGATACCTGGTGTGCCTTACTAAAATCTTCGCCAGCTGGTGTTGGCATCTGAGCCCACAGATTCCAATCCTTTATACCAGATGTATTTCCATTGTCTACCAATGTCTGTGTAATTATTGCATATGTATACTATGGTCTTGTAATTTAATTGTCCCACGTGATTTAAGCACACAGTGCACTATGAGCCTCAGAGCAATGAAAAAGATAGAATATTTCAATATCAAAACAGCAAACGTGTTTGATCACCAATTAACGACAGATTTCAAAGAAGATTAAGTTAGTTAATGCTTATTCTTCATCGTCTTTTGCATGCGGCACAGAGTTGCGGAAAGTATCATTAGCGAGAAGGGCCAGGGCAGCATGGCCATGCCACTGATGCAGTGCCACCTCGAGGTCAGAGCAGGAATTAATAATATGTTCAGGGTGCCGGTGATAGCTCGCCTACTGTTCGTGCAGGACACCGTGGGATCTTTCACGTCCACCAACTAATGCTGACAGATTGGACACCCATTTCAATGCCCATACAAGGGACAGCACACACGCATTGATGCTTCGTCCTGCATGCAAAATATCAGATTGACAGTTTATATATCGCTGGGTCGAGATTCTAACCCAGACTCGACAGCTCAGAAGCAAGTGTGCATCCCAACCAATGGGGAATAGGCTATCCTGCCAGCCCAGTAAATTGCTCTAATTTCCAAATACCATATTTTTCTAATTACATGATGATTTATTGCTATTTAGCTTGTGTTGTGATTGCTCACATTTTCAAAGTGTTCCAGGCCAATCAACACAGAAGTGTGACAGCTTGATATTTGGATAAGTACTCTTTGGGTGTTTTCCCATGTCTCTGATGAAGTCTGGATTTTCTGCCTGCTTGCCCAACTCCATAAAGAAATCCCAGTTGACTACTTTCCTCCATAAAAGTGGTGAATTACACTTATGTTTTACATTTTTCGTCTGACTCTTCTGTTCCCGTTTTTTCAGAGATGAAGCATTTCATTGTCTCCTCATTTTTGGACAAGCGTTTGTTCGAGTTTGCTAATTGCCCGTAAACTTCTGCAACATCCTGCAACTGTCGAGATGCATTCTGCTGAAGACGATGCGATGAAATTCTGTACTTCGAATGAGCCTTTCATATTTTTTAGTGTTTATTGAAATAAGTCTAACAAATCTTTGTTAGGTAGTTTAGTCTAGCAATTATTTTTAGTCTAACAAATCTTTGGATCCATGCAACAGCCGAGAAAAAATTATTTCACCAATTCATGCACTCTTCTCGGAAGTCCTGTCTCTGGAGGTCTATTTATTTTCAGCAATCATGTCCTGTGCTTCTGTAAACGTTTTGAAAGTGAGTACTACCGAATAATAATAATAATAATAATAATAATGACAATAATAATAATCCAAATAGAATGGAGGGAAAACATGTTTCATATCGTCCTCCAAGAGGATTTGACCTGGGAAGCTAAAGTTTTCACGGATTAATGAGGGTACCCTGGAGTTGTGTGTGTGCAAGTTTAGTTTGATTCCATCAAGTTTTGAAATTAAAAAAAAAATTTGCCCATCTTGGCATTTTATTCCTTTGGGGGTCGGTGCAATTGGATTTTTTTGCAGTGAAATAACCACAATGTATGATATATGCACATAGGCAGTACATATGTTTTTGCTTCATATGCCTAACCTGTGTTAATTTAATTTTTGAGTGATCAAGGCAGCAGTCTGTTGCCTATACACCACCCAACTAAGTGGATGCGTCAGAAGAACATGTTTCACGCTTGGGACAAGATTGCCCAAAGGGTGGTTACTCTGCTATGGCATTGATGATCATGAAAAGGTCATCAGAAGAAAGCCTTGGCCCTCTGGGTGGCTTCTGTTGGAAGTGGGTGCTTCGATTCATCTATCTATAATTCCAGCAATCTGTGTGTGTGTCTGTCTGTCTGTCTGTGTGTGTGTCTGTCTGTGTGTCTGTCTGTCTGTGTGTCTGTGTGTCTGCGACCGCCGTTTCTCGAAAACCACTTGTCCGATCTAATTGAAACTTGCCAGGTACATTTCTGGGGACCTGAGGATGTGCCTGTTCAAGGTTTGATATTAATCGGATAAGTGGTTCCCAAGTTATGGCCATTTATTTACCAAACCAATGACAGGACACGGTGCTATGACGTCATGATTGACGTCACAATTCCTTTTTAAAAAATTTTTGCACGTATCACAATCGACGTCACAATTCTTCTTCTTCTTAGTTTGATATGACGTCACAATTGATGCTGGGGACCTGAGTATGTGCCTTTTCAAGGTTTGATATCATTCTTCTTCATCCATTTCAGCTGTTTCCCAAGTGTTCCCAAGTTACGGCCATTTATGATACGGTTGGTCCCATCTAATTGAAACAATTCCCCAATCCAGTCATCGTTTACGAGAGCGAAGGAACGAAGCTGCACGTTGTGCACGTGCAATGGAATTGGAAGAAGCATGAGCTGCTTGCTTGACACGCGATGCTACGCGCTACAAAAGGTGTCATGTAGAAGAAACGGATGAAGAACGAGCTGCTCGCTTTACACGCGACGCTACGCGCTACAAAGGTGTCGTGTGGAAGAAACGGATGAAGAACGAGCTGCTCACTTGGCAGACAACATGGATGCGAGGTAAGGTGTCGTGCAGAAGAAATGAATGAAGAACGAGCTGCTCGCTTGACACGCGACGCTACGCGCTACAAAAGGTGTCGTGTCGAAGAAATGGATGAAGAACGAGCTGCTCGCTTGGCAGACAACACTGAACGCGAGGCATGCACTTCAAAAGCAAACTACAAAATCTGTGATGGATGTTCGGGATTATGCATGTACGGGCACACACATACAGGCCCGCACTAGTAATAATAATAATAATAATAATAATTAATATAATATTTATTCCCCCACGAAGAACTTTGACGCAGGTTGAGGCCATGAGGCCTATCAAAGTCTAATATTGCCAACCTTTGGTTCTTTGTACGTTCTCTAGTCTTTTAAAATACTGAGCATCAGGCAAGGAAGCAAAAATCATTTTTAAAAGTCCTTGGTTTTACCCGGCCAGGGTTTGATTTGCCAACCTCCCAGGCTCAGAGCGGACACTCTAACCATTATGCCGCAGAGTCTTGTATTCTATCATTCCAAGCCCCTTGATTTTGATTTTTCTTTCAGCATATGGGGTCATCGATTTATCATTTGCACACATGGACGGTTGTAAGAAGGGGATGGGGTAAAGAGGGAGAGCAGAATTTACATTATATTTGTGTTTGTTCATCAAAATATAATATTGTCCCAAGGCTGATGCCAAGAAAATTTCATCCAACTTTTTGGAGTACTCGACCTGTTGTTCATTCACTTATCATTGTAATGGAGTCCATAATCCTGGACAGGAATGGCATTTCACTGCAGGAAACTGAGGTTTAAACGCATTCACTCTGACACCACCAAAATGAGAGGCTCTCTCCATTTTCTAAATGTCTGTTCGTTTTTCTACAGCCTCACTCCTAATGTTCTGGCATTTAGTTTTTTTTTAACCTCTTCAGCCTCAGTCTCTCATGGGTTAAACTACCCTCAAGTTTATGCTTTTTCCCCATTGGAATCGCCTGAGCAACCACAATGTATTATATGTGCACATCTTTTCTCTAAAACACACGAATACCTATTTTTTTTTCTCTCTGCAAGAGTGACTCATGGAAGAGCAAGGTTTAATTGATAGTGGTGCAGTGGGGCAACACAATTGGGCACAACCAACTCGGGAATAAATGACCAGGAAAGGAAGGAAGAGAGAGAGAGGGGGGAGAGAGAGAGGAGGAGAGAGAGAGGGGGGAGAGAGAGGGGGGAGAGAGAGAGAGGGGGAGAGAGAGAGGGGGCAGAGAGAGAGGGGGGAGAGAGAGAGGGGGAGAGAGAGAGGGGGAGAGAGAGAGGGGGAGAGAGAGAGGGAGAGAGAGAGAGGGGGAGAGAGAGAGAGGGGAGAGAGAGAGAGAGAGAGAGAGAGAGAGAGAGAGAGAGAGAGAGAGAGAGAGAGAGAGAGAGCGAGAGAGCGAGAGAGAGAGAGAGCGAGAGAGAGAGAGAGAGCGAGAGAGCGAGAGAGCGAGAGAGCTAGAGAACGAGAGAGCGAGAGAGCGAGAGAACGAGAGAACGAGAGAACGAGAGAACGAGAGAACGAGAGAACGAGAGAACGAGAGAACGAGAGAACGAGAGAACACAACACTGAAACCAGCAAATAAGATGAAGGCTGGGTTAAGAAGGGTTAATGGGCATAACAAAGATCATTAGTCAAGTTGAGGGATGACATGAGGTGGTGGTGCACTGCCTGCTTGAAACTTTGGAAGGAAGAGTTGGAAAGAACTGTCTCTGGAAGGTGGTTCCATTGACAGGAGAAGTGAAGCACAAAGTTGAGTTGGGCAGTCAGCCTGGATTTTGTAAGTTCAACCAGGAGGAGGTCGTTGGAAGAAGGAGGTGCATCCTGCAATTTCTGGGGAGTGTCATCCGATAAGGTGAGCTGGGGGAGCAATATCAGAGAAGAGACTGAAGAAAATAGAGACCATCAACCTGCCTGCAACAGACCTTTTGCTTTGGCCTCATCACAGGAGATTCCAATCATATTGAAAGCTTTAGATTCCAATTACTCTGTCTTTAAAGTGCTTAAGAAGTTTCTGTAATATCCCCTCACGTGGAGTTTTACATTATATTCTGATCTCTTATAGTAAATAATTATTGATTTGTCATCACATCTTCGCTCCACCAAGAGCTGATGTAATTTGTGTAAACCCACTTAGCTTGAAGGCGGATGGGGTTGGAAGTTGGGGAGAGAGGAGTCATTAATCAGCGCCACGATTTGAAAGATTAATTTTTCAGTAATTACAAGAAAGCATGGATTTTATGTTTTCATGCTTCATGTTCAGGTTTCGGTTAAATAGCACATGAAGGTCAAGGAAAGTTGAATGTGAAAGTTTTGAGGGCACGCTGGGCCAAACACCTTTTTATTTGGCTAAGTATATCATTGTACCATGTTCTGAGCACTTATTATTGAGTCAGATTTTGAGAGGCACTCGCTTTTTTTTTCAATTTAACGTTTAACAGAAGGTGTCAAAAGGGTGGTGGGAGTCCACTACTAATATAAGGATCAACTGGTCACACTTGCAAACCTAACCATGCTGGTACATGTAGATTATCCCTTTCCTGAAGGTCATTAATAATCTTGCTGTATTTTTCCTGATGATCCAATAGTGATATGATAGTTGTCTTTGAACCAGACTCGGTGGTGCAATTTTTAGAGCGTCTGCTCTTGAGTCTGGAAGGTTGGTGGTTCAAACCTCGCCCGAGTCATACCAAAGACTTGAAAGGTGGAACGTGCTACTTCCTTGCTTGATGCTCAGCATTTAAAACGATAGAGTATGGACAAACAATGCTGGGAAGGTAATGGCAAACCACCCAGTATAACCCTTTCCAAGAAACTGCTTTGGCAACACCGATGCTCTGTGAAGAGGACGGCACATCGAATCAAATAAAATTTCTCTTTGTTCAGTTTTCAGATGCAAAGAATCCAAATCCTTAATAATGCTGCTTTCATTTGGAGATTTGAATCCTCCAACTCAAACATTTAGTTCCACTATCCTCAGCATAAGGCTGTCCTGACAGGATGGTGCAGATGGAGTGCAGTCACCTATGAGCTGTCCTCTCTGGGTTTGATTCCCAACCTCACTATAAACTGTCAGATTGGTGTTTTGCAGGCAGGGCATTGGATGACAAGGTGTACTGTCTCTCAGATGAATGGCAAGCTGGTTGTCCTGTCTGCTGGAATTAGTTGGTTGAAGTTTAAGTTCCTACTTTTTCGTGAAGAGGAGGTGGGTTATTGTCGGTATCCTGAACAAATTCCAAATTTCTGCCACCAACAGTTGAGCATCAGGCCTGGCAAGGTGATTCCGTTAAGACTTGGCCAAAAGCTTTCCCTGGTTGAGCCCACAAGCAGGCAGGATTAATTGGGGGCAGTTAAAGCAAGATTGGAGATACTTGTGGATGCATTGGTGCCCCCAGAGCTTTCTCACTTTTTCAAATTGAAGAGAGATGAGCAGAGATAGATTTTCATATTGACCAAAGGAAGAGTTCACTTAGTCAGAAAAAAAAAGAAAATATTTCAGTTGTATTTTGAAGGTTGTGAAGTTGGTAGACAAATAGTTGGCCATGGTTGATACGTAACCACATAATTCTGACAATGGAAAGCAGAAATGCTAACCAGTCCTGGGATCTTTTCAGAAAGCAAAAAAAATTATCATTGATGTGAATGTCTAATTCAAATGAAAACGGTATTAGACTAGAAGGGCACTCGGTGGATCGCATACCGCCGTCAGGCTGAACAGCTTACGTCTTCTATCCCACTGAAAGGCTGGACCTGGATTCGGACCTCCAAAATCTAATCGGCTTGTTATTGTCCTACACCCAACCTGTCCACCAAGTTTCGTCCGAAACCGTCCACAACTTTTTTCAGATATCATGCTATATTTGTCGTTTTTGGCCCTACCTCTCAATGGTGAACAATCACTTTTAAAATTATAGTGTCTGAATCTTCACCGAAATCTAATCAATTTGTCTTTGTCACACACCCAACCTCCCAACCAGATTTTGTCCGAATCCGTCCACAACGTTTTTCAGATATCCTGTTCACGGACAGAAAGACTAAACAAACAGACAGGGGTGAAAACGTAACCTCTGCTCACCTTTGGTGGCAGAGGTAGGTCACATGGCACTCGGGAGAGCACATACCTCCGCCAGGTTGAACAGTTTGCATTCTGTATCCCACTGATCGGCCATATCTGCATCTGGACCTGAACCAAAATATAATCAGCTTTTTCTTGTCTTGTCACCTACCCAGCTCATACACCAAGTTTTGTTGTAAACCCATATTCAACTTTTTTGAAATATCGTGCCATATATCGTTATGGGCCCCATCTCTCAATTGTGAGGAATCACTTTACAAATATTCTAGTATCCGGATCCAGATTCGGATCTTCACCGAAATCAAATTGATTCATCCTTTTAATACACCCAATCTGTCCACCAAGTTTTGTCCGAATCGATTCATAACTTTTTGAGATAACCTGCTCACAAAGAGACAGCAGAGGCAGACAGACAAACAGTGGTGAAAACTTTGTTGTGCGAATATGTAATGAACCATCAGAGAAAGGGTCGGTCAGAAGATGTCATTTTCTTTTCACTCAGAGCTCAAGGGACGTGCTTGTGAGTACACATGAGGAGACAATGTTCAAAGTTGTGTAGAACAAGGAGCTGATGCTCTAGGTCCCCCACCCCTTGAGTGGTATGAGGAATAGTTCTGTGTGATATGACAGCTAAATCTTGAACGTTTTTGAAAGATCGAGTGCATAAGCTAAGTTACCCAGATGGTTGCCATGGCAACAATGTTCAACTAACCACGACTGTGATCAAATCAGGTTGAGATCATGTCATGAGGAATAGATATCTACAATGTGAGAACGAAATGTTCAACTGTTTTTATCTCACCTGGAACGTAGTACCGGGGAGCTCATGGGATGGCGTGTCATCCATCCGTCTGTCCGTCCACAAATACTTGCAACTTCTTCTCTGAAACTACACCTACAATTTCAATGATGATATTTTACCACAACCTCCATCATCCTGTACGTACCAACGTTTGTTCATGGCATTAAAAAAAATCGGATTCTCAGGGGGTGTACGTGGTTGCCCCCAAAATGTGTATTTGCTTTCTTCTCCGAAACTATACACACAATTTCAAAGAAACTTGAGCACAACCTTTATCATCCATGATGTACCAAAGTATGTTCCCAGCATTAAAAATCGGGGTCTACGGAGGTTGTTTATGGGGGGGGTTGCCTCCCTAAAGAGGTATTTGCTTTCTTTTCGGAAACTACAGGCACACTTTCGATGAAACTTTACAACCTTCATCACCCATCATGTATCAAAGTTTGTTCACGCTATTTAAAAAATTGGTGTCAAAGAGGATTTTCAGGGTGGGGGGGTGTAGAGTTGCCCCCCCAAATAGGTATTTGCTATAACATTGGTTTATTGGTATGTTTTACTGATTCCGTCGCACATTGACATCCTCTTCAGTATCATTATTCTACCAGGTAAGCACCGAGGGGTATTGCCCCTATTTTTTTAAATATGGCGTACTGTCGGACCCTGACATTCACGGAGGATACGTTCCTGAAAAATGCCACTAGTGTCGAATCTGCGAATGTTGGAGCATTGTTTCAATGGCACAAAGGGAGATAGGTTCCTGGCAGTTCATGATTTATTAGAGAAAATCAAAAATCCTGTGAAAAACCGCAAATACGTGAAGCACAGGGCCACAAATGTAGATGCAGGTCACATTTTATGAACCGCGAATACGTGGGGTCAGCGAATAGCGGCACCACCAATGTTGGGGTCTGACAGTACAAAAAAGTACGTGAACAGATGATCATTCATTGATGGATGGTTGGTCGGACGGAACTCATTTTAACGTCCTTTCTAGTTTTTATTTCCATCAACACAGATTTTCAAAATGTCTTCCATCATTCTGGGCACACATGCAAATATGTGCAGCACAGTTGCTGATTACAACCTGCAGCATCTCCATTTCAATGGCATTCCAAGGTCCCCACATCAGTCTCCTTTAGATTTTTTTTCTTCTATCGGGGTACCTTGAAGAAAACATCTTTCATGAGAATCCAAGAACAAGTAGTGATCTGAAGGATTTCGTGATCACAACTATTTGCCAATATTTGGTGTGAGATGCTGCAGGCTGTAATCAGCAACTGTGCTGCATGTATATGTGTACTCAGAATAATGGCAGACATTTTGAAAATCTGTGTTGATGGAAATAGTTGAAAGATCCTTCTGTTATTTGTTTTTCGTTTAACTCTCATATCAGAGTCCTTTTAATGTTAATTGAATTTTGAAATCAGGAACAGTTTTTGGCCCACCATTCTCGATACAGCGACGGTTCTGCTGAAGCAGTTTCTTGGCAGGGTTACAATCCTGGATTGGTCACTACTCTGATACAGGAAGTCAGGGCAAGAAGTTGGAATTTCTTCAGGTTGCTGGCGATAGCACGCCGACTCTTCACAAAGTGCACCGTGGGATATTTAATGTCCACCAACTACTGCCAGCAGGCAGGACATCTAGCTTAACATCCACCTGATGGACGGCAAATACAATGATGAATGATGAATCACCCTGCCTGCAAAACACGAGGATGGCAGTTTATAGCTGGGCCAAGATTCAAACCCAGGATAGGCAGCTCACAGGTGAGCATATGTACCTCTACGTCATCCTTCCACCCCCCAAACAGTCTGCCTAAAATATTTTCTTTATTTGGCTTATTTCCATCTTTATCAGTAAAATACCAACATTTCCTATCTCACTGTATTTGTGGCAACCCACTTCCTGTGTTTCCCGTTTCCTATGTTTCCTTTACATCTTTCCACTCTGACCTCCACCCTCACCCCACCAAGCAAACAATACAATGTTGTGTCTGTTGTACTTTTGCAAAGGAAGTCTTTTCCTGTTAGTTCGGCTTAGACAGTATTGTCATCAGCATGACTTCCAGAAGGAAGCCCTCAGCAAATGTAGTTATCTCAACAAGAAATTCTACAACATCAAGCGAATAGTTACAGTTCAATGACGTCAAATGCTAATAGCAGCCACGAAACTCAACACCACAGAGAACTGGTGACAGAACTAGCATGCTTCAAACGATTGTATTCTATCTTTGCTGTGCTGTCGTATCCATTCGGACTGGCAGGACGGCCTGGAGGTGTGCACACTCACCTCTAAGCTGTCTTGCCTGGGTTTGAATCCCGACCAGCTATAAACTGTCATCTAGGTGTTTCACAGGGAGGGTCATTCATCAATGTGTGTGCTGTCCCTTGGATGGATGTTAAACCGGGCATCCCATTTGCCAGCAGTCGTTGATGGATGTTAAAGACCCCACTGTGTCCTTCGTAAAGAGTAGGTGAGCTGTCGCCGGCACCCTGGCCAAATTACAAATCCTACCCCAACTACTGCTGGGAATGCAATGGCAAACCACCTTCAGGAAGCTGCTTTTGTGGCACCGATGCTCTGGAAAGAATATGCTACATCAGAAAAAGAGAGACAGACAGACAGACTCCATTCAGCTCGGTCTTGGGCAAGAAAGCTAAAATAGCTTCTGCTGTGCTTTATTTCTGTCGCTTATTTATTATTTCATAAAAATAGTTTCCTTCTATATACTCAGCAGTAAAAAAAAAGAGCTAAGTTGGTCTTGCACTCACTGTTCATCTGTTCACTCCTGAGATTGATCTTCATTTGTGGTATGATCTGACTGAAACTGTTAACTGGTGCATTGCGGATTATACAGAGAGCACTGTGGAGCATGTAATGTTTTGCTAATTTAGACAGTTATCATGATGTTATCAGTTAATTAGACAGTTATCATCAGTTATCTTGATGAGAATTCTATGGGAGGGTTAAAACCCCATAATTATTTTGAGAGTCGGCCACTCGGCAGTGACCTGGACCAACGCGTTGCTGCCGTGTTAAGGGTGCACCACCATCGGTGGAAAGCCACGTTACATATGATGCAACTGGAAGACTAAATTTATCTAATACTAATAAGTGTGCGCGTGTGCGTGTGGCAGTGTGTGTGCCTCCTCCATAACTCCAAAACTATAAAACTTAGCAGGCTGAAACTTTGTATGCACATGAAGGGAACTCCAAGGAAGTGCAAGAGTGATAATTGAATGTTTGGGTTAATTAAAACACCCCCTTTTGAAGATAATTAACGGCCTTATTTAATTATATCCTTCACCAGGTACATCCTCGGTCACCTTGCTCTTTGGGGGCTTAAGGCGTCTCCTGAGTAACCTTGCTCGGTTCTGCGGCCACCATTTTTTTTTGGCCTGCTCCACCATGCCTTGACTTGGAAAAGGCCGCAACGATTTCTTCACGAGTTTTTTTTTTTAGATCCTCGTGGAGGATCTCTAAGTCTTACTCACGTTGTTGTTCTTCATCTTCTTCTTGTGGACTTTTTTGTTTCACAGCCTACAGTTTTCATCGAAACTTCCTGAAACTTGGCATATATATGTAGAAACACCCTGCGCAGACAGTAACGATCTCCCATTTTGAAAATTCCTCCTAGAAAAAAAGTTATGACGTCAAAATATCTCCGCTAATGGAAATAGCCTAAAAAATTATCTCCAAAACTAGGCAAGCTTTTTGAATTCTGTTTGCGGGAATCGAACAGGGCATTAGCAGAGATGAATACCGCACATACGATGCATCACTATGACGTCATATCAATTTTTATGACGTCATTCATATTTTTTGACATTTTTTGTTTCACAACCCAGAGTTTTCATCGGATCTTCGTGAAACTTTCCATGTATATGCAGAAAGCCCACACGCAGGCAGTAACCATCTCCCATTTTAGAAATTCTTCCTAGTTTAATCAAATTCCTCACTTATATTATTGAATGTCTGTTCATCATAGCTCCGAATCGCTGTGTACATCGCTTTGTAAGTGCTATAGTTTTCAAATTATGAGCTTGAAGTGATTTCTTGCATTGATTATAATATGATGCAAGTTTCCATGATCTACTCTCACAAGCTAATAAAAGTATATAATGAAAATATTTTTTTCGTCTTTGAGGATCGGATATTGGACATGAAAGCTAAAATAGCTTCTGCTGTGCTTTATTTCTGTTGCTTATTCATTATTTCATAAAAAAATAGTTTCCTTCTATCTACTTAGCAGTAAAAAAAAAAGAGCTAAGTTGGTCATGTACCAACTTCGCTTCGTCATCCTGAGTGAGTGGTTCGTGCTCCGTCATCCTGAGCGAATGGTTCGTGCTCCGTCATCCTGAGCGAGTTGTTGTGACATAACATCCATTCTCTCTGTCTCTGGACATATCCGGACAGTGGCTATGTCTGGCCGGTGTTTGTCTCCGGACGCATCTGGGCGGTGTTTGTGTGCGAACAGCATGGTTCCCGACATGTCCGGGTGGTATTCGTCTCCGGACTTGTGTGGACGCGAGTTTGTCACCCGACAGCTTGGCTCCGGACACGTCCAGGCGGTGTTTGTCTCCAGATGTGCCCGGCAGGTGTTTGTTTCTGCGCAATATTTATCATATGACCGGTAGAAAATTGATTTCAGACATCGTTTTGTTTCTATCTTCACTGTTATTCTTTGCAGAAGCATTTTGATGAGACTATGAATCATAATTAATCTTCCACCACACGTCTGCCTTCCCTTTCTCTCACCTCTCACCTCTCACCTCTCGCTGTCATCCCTCCCCCCACCCCCATCTTTCCCTCCCTCCTCGCTCCCCACTCCTCGTCACTCTCCCTCCTTCTTTGCTCCCCATCCCTCCTGTCTCTTTCCCCCTCTACCTCCTCACTCTCTCACGCTCCCCCTCTGTCCTCTCTCTTTTCCCCTCTATCTCTCCACTCTCTCCCCCACCCCTCTCCCTCCCCCTTCTCTTTTTCCCCCTTTCAGTATTCCCGTCAGCGAAATGGCGGGTGGTATTTGTCGTAATTGAATATTGGTCAGGTGTGCATAATTCAAAATAAATGAATAAATAAAAGTACATGTAACAATTAAAATGGTTTGGAAATATTACAATGAGGAACCAATGAAAACTTCTTAAAGTTTGGTTCGAAGATAGGAGCATATCATAAGTGCCACATATCTAAAATGTGTTGCATCACTCCAAGCATCGTCGTGCAATGAACAACATCACAGGTTCTTTAAATTTGTGTCCCATTGCACAAACTACTTGCAGCCTCGATGTTTTATGCCGTTTGGAGTTTATTTCAAACTATTTCCCTGTAGACTTTGCTCGCCATTTCATGTTGTCTGACTTTTTCCTTTTTGAAAGGCAGCTGAAATGTACTCCCAAGGGTCACCACCATTCTTCGTTCCGTGTCCATGTTTTCTGTTGGCATTCCTGCAGAGCAGCCTCTAATAATAATTTCTATATTGTACACGAATAATGCTTCATATTTTGAGACCCTCGGTGAAGTTACAGTGAAACTTTACTGAGGGTCTCAATTAGACCCTTTAGACCCCTTTTGACGCTTTAAGACAGTTTTAGACCTTTTATAACCATTGGACCTTTCAATACTCTCCGACTATTAAGGCCTTTACACCCTTTAGTCTGCTTAGACTCTTTGACTGTTGAGACACTCCAGACCCATGAAGACCCTTTGCATATTTTAGACCACTTAAGAACCCTTATTAGAGTCTTCGGATCATTATATCCTTTTAGAACCCTTAGATCCTACAGACTCATAAGACCCTTCAGAACCATAAGACGTGATGGTCCCCATTAGAATCCTGACACCCCTTAATACCTTTTTGACCTGGTTAGACCTTTAGAATCAGAACACCCTGTTAGACCCTTTTGAACCCGAAGATCCCCAAGGCCCTTAAGACCCTATTGACTCCTGAAGACATTTACACCCTTAAGGACAGGTTGAAGACAGGACAGGTTGGGTGTTTGACTCAGACCCTTTGACCCTTAGATCTTGAGACTCATGAGAGCCATTTAGACCCTCACTACTATTGGAAAATACCCTTCTGATCTATAGACCCCTTTCAGACCCTTATAGACCATTTGGATCACTTAGACTCTCAAGACCTTTTCACTCCTCAGACTCGTTAGACCCTTTAGAGCTGTAGCCCCATTAGACCCCTTTAGATGCACACCACACAAACATCTGTGGAGTATTTTGGCAATATACAGACGATATTTTTTTTCAGCTAGTAATGTGCAAGCTACACCTACCCGGAGGCTGGGTACTCTGCTGGGTTGAACAGAAATTGCATATTGGGTCACTGAATTGGTTCAGCAATCAAAACATACAAGCATTGATTTTTTTAGGTCAAAGGTGGTTCGTGCTCCGTCAAGGGCATGTGAAAATCATCATTTTTGATGCTATTGTCTTAAAATTTGAACAGGATTTGCATATTCGGTCACTGCAGCCTATTGTTTGAGGTCAAGGATCAAAGTTCAAGGTGACGTAGTCATCAATTTTCATCCTATTAACTTGAAATTTGAACAGTATTTGAATATTGTGCCACAGACCTGGTTCCCAAGAATCACAATTATCAATTTAGCTTTTTTGACATGTCAATGGTTTCCAATTTCACCCCCATTATAATCAAATGTACCTTTTGTGAATTCATTATTACCATACCTCAGTAATTTTACAAAATATCAAGTTGAAACTTACCCAGCTTATTTGTACATGTGAGGAAAATTGGGTCAAATGTAGTTCAAGGTCAAGGTCATCCAAAACATACGACTACTCAGCGGACGCATCCGAGATTAATCTTGTCGATGGCTATAGTGGATCTGTGGGTGCCACTCCTACAGCCAACCTTTGATATCGAGGTGTGGTCCTCTAGCCTTCACTCATCCAAGAGTCACCGACAAGGCAGTAGCTGATACCCTTAGGTCAAGAGACCTAACCCTGGTGGTGAGGTGGTAAGGACCCATGAGGTGGTGAAGTGGTGGTTGTAGTTGTAGTGTGGTTGTGGATGGCCGTTGGCTCTGGATAAGCTCATCCGCCCTTTTTATACGCCCGATATATATATATATATATATATATATATATATATATATATATATATATATATATATATATATATATATATATATATATATATATATATATATATATCGGGGCGTATTATGTGATACCGGTCGTCCGTCCGTCCGTTCCTGTCCACACTCTAACTCCCAAAGTTTTCAACTTTCACGTTTCATATTTGGTACATAGGTACAGACTGTGGAGACGGTGTGTCGCGACATACGTTCGTCATCTAAAGTGGTTGCCATGGCAACCAGGATGTTGTTTTCCATGTAGTAGCACAATTCTGTATATACCTTCTTGTTCTTCATAAATTGACGTGTTTGAATATATAATTGTGTGCGTGCACGCGTGCGTGTGTGTCACAGAGACTTTTTCGGGCATATATTGTGCTCACTTGTGCTCTTGTTCAGCTCTTGTTTTTAATACTGACGGGTGTCCACTCACCCTCCTCACGAGGTGGGTCTAGTGGGGGAGCCAGTTAAGTCGCCGACCAACTCGACCATGCGGCAGGTAGTACTGGGTTACATGTTACCAGGAGCAGGTCAACCACAACCTGACCTGACAAAAGTCCAAAACATGTTAAACACCTATTAGGCCGCAATTGGAAAATGTATCAACCAAATTTGTTATGCATAACATTCAATCATGTAAAACACTTGATTAAAATGTAAAAACAATTTCTTTAATTACCAAATTGCTGTTTCCAATGCAACTATTGTTTATTTGGATTTCAAAAGTATTGTCGCAGGGATGGCCGGCCCAGGTTAATCCCCCGACCCAATTTGTGGTGACAGGCGGTTAACACCGCCAACCCCCCGGATGGCTGAGTGGTTCCTTATTAATAGGAGGCGGACACATCGATCCTCAGAGATTATCACATGTGCTGGAAGGGCATGGCACAATGGCGGAGGGCAGAGGAGTAGCTCTAGCCCAGCTATAAACTGCCTCTAGGGGGTGCTGCACCAGGACAGCACAAGCTGGGTTTATACTCGAACCCCACTACAAATACACAGATACAGTTTATTAAAATGAACACATTTAATGAAAATAAACAAATATTTACAAAGGACAATAATTCAAAAGGTAATGATAATAATGGAGTAAACAAATTCTACAGTCGGGGTGCCTCTTCTCACAGACTCAAATGCAAAGGGAAAACAAACTTAAAAGAAAAACCCTTCCTTTCGAGTTTTCTTGTACTTAGCTTGGCCCAGAGCTGGTCACTGTGGAACTTGGAATCGAGGCGCTTCTACTCGCACCTGCAGACGCGCACAACAAAGTGGGACAAACGCACGCCAGGCAATCCGCGAGTGGCACTCAACACCAAGGCTCATAGACCCAGTGCAACGGCTTCATGCGCCGATCGTCTTCACCAACCCGCTATGACATACACAAGGCTCGGGGTCCATTTCTCACGACTCAACCAAGAGCCAAAGGCCAGCATCTTGCTTCATCTCCGTCCTACTGAGTCCGATGCCTCTCAAAATGTGCAACCAACCCTTCCTCTTCGATCATGCCTATCAATCCTCCACCTCTGGGGTATGGTCTGCTCACATGAAACCTGGGAAGGCGGGGCTTCTGCCTGCTCGGATAGTTTCTGATGTCAGGCCCATCAATCATCAGCCTCGGAGGCATGACTTCACCCGCCATCACCCTTGGAGGTGGGGCTTCTGCCTGCTCAGCAAGTTTGCTTGTTTCTCATCTTGTTTTTAGTTATAAAGATACAGGGAAAAGTCACAGGGGGGGGGGGGCAATTGCATACTGGAGAAGCTTTTCTTAAACCCTAGCTAATTAGCACCGCACCCCCCCCCTCCCCCCCGTGTGGTGACACACGTAATACTTAAGCTCACAGTTTCCCACCTTAATTACATCAAGATGCCTCCTTCACATCTACGGACCAAACTACTCCATTTAATGTGAAATTCCCCATTAAATTCCTCCATCTACCCCCACAACGTAACAGTATCGAGCTATGCACTACATGTTTCTTGTTTGTTTGTCTCTGAGCAGGATATTTCAAAAGGTTGGTGGATGGATTCCGATAAAATTTGGTGGAAAGGTTGGATATGCAACAAGGACGAATCGATTTGATTTTGGTGAAGATCCGGATCCAGATCCAGCCTATCAGTGGGGTCCAAAATATATATACTGTTCAGCTTGGTGGAGGTTTGTGCTTTTCTTGACTGCCATTCTAGTTATGCCTTGATATTGGTTTTCATCCTTCGTTAACTTTCTTTCAAAATTCTTTTAAATTATTTCTCCCCTTAAATCAGTAACTTCTCCAAACAAGCTGTAGAATTGCATTCTGGTGTTCATAAAATGACAAGAAGCCGACACATTCTCAATGACATTTGAATGTGAAATGCATCTTAGGACCATTTGTATGCTGAACACGTTTGATGAAGTGTCAGAGATGGTGCATTTCAAACCTCTGAGAATTGTTTAAGCTCTGTTTCAGGGAAGGATGCTTGTCGATGTGATCGGGGAATAATTTGGCCACAAACAAAGTGGTTTCCGGGTCAAATTTTTCATAAACAATGTGACACTTATTTATGGCATCACATGTGGAGCGATGTCTCAGAATACATCCCACAGCTATAGTCCTTTTCCGCCGTGGCTGATTACCTTCCCGGTACCTGGCTCAAAGCCACTCCATGTTCTCGCTAAGATGAGAATAGCTGTTGACTCCTGAGGCAATATGATCAATGTGGATATGCAATTCCCCAGTTGACCATCTCATAGTTGGCAGCTTGCACAAGGATATGCAAGGAACTTTGATACTGTACTGGAGGAGATTACTCCGATCAAGCCTAAGCTGCACCAACAGCACATTAATTCAATCTGACAGTGGAGTAGTGGGGGGGAGGTGGAGGAGTGAGGATGAGAAGAGTATGGCAGGTACAGACATGACCATAGTGAGATATATATATATATATATATATCTCTCAAGTTTATAGACCAGTCTACCCCAAACAGGGAACATCCACGGACATGTTTCGGGCTTGTTAGCCCTCGTCAGCGTGGAGCAGAAGCTTCTCCCAGAGTAGATGATGTGCGGCTGAAGGAGTCAGGACTTTATACATCAGAAAAGAGGCAATTACAAGTGGGTTTGATAGGGATCTTTGGATGACCGGTATAGACAAAATAAGTGCAGAAGAGTTTTTAATTAAAATAGACAATGATAAGTGCAGGGGCCATAATATGTGGGTAAATATGAGAGTTGGGATGGTTCTGGGGCAGGGGTCTTCCATTAGGAGAGTAGACAATGCATAGAATTGTCTCTCTCGAAAGGTAGTGGGAGCAGAAAGAGTAGAAATGTTTAATTTGAGTTAAATAGGTTCCTAGAAGCATTTCCGATAAAGTAGTACAGGGATATTGGCAGGACTTGGATGTGCGAATGGGTGATCAGACCTCGTCATGAATGGCAAGTGATCACTCGTGCGAACCTTGTATTCGCCTTGCACTCGCTTGGGGAGAGTAATTTGTCACTCGCCTTATTTTTTTGTGTACAGAGCTCAGGCTGGTGGAAGAGCGAGTACACTAAATGGATCAAGATGTAACAGAACAAAAGGAATAGCAGAGAAAGTGGGGGGGGGGATGCGTGGGAGAGGTGGGGTTGACGAATTAATACGAGGTTGGGTTGACTCAGCCTGTCATCCTCTTGAGGTTGGCAAAATAAGTACCAGCTTGCTGGGATGATTGAGCCACTTGAGTATCCTGCATGAGAGTGGTGACCTGTCCAGGATTGTGCCCAATAGCCCAGGAGATTGCTTTGGCAGCACCGACGCTCTGTACAGAGTATGGTCCCAATGGATGAAGTATGTTGGTCTGTCGTGTCTGTCTATCTGCCTGTTTGTCACACGGTTTTTGTCCACAGTTTTCAAGCAATCATTCTGAAATTACTTGTGTATGTAGGTAACAGGCTGATGACAACAATGCACATTTTTGACCAAGATCCAAATCCGGATCCAGATACAAGAATTTTTTAAGTGATTCTTCACAATTGACAGATAGGGCCAAAAAGGATATGATATGATATCTAAAAACTTTGTTGATGGAGTCGGACGAAACTTGGTGGACCAGTTGGGTGTGTGACACTAACGAAATGATGACATTTTAGTGAAGATCCAAATCCGCCGCTGGGTACGAGAATGATGAGATTTTCTAATGCGATTCTTCACCATTGAGAGATGGGGCCAAAAACAATATATAGTATAATGTTTCCAAAAGTTGTGGACGAGTTATAACACAACTAGGTGGATGAGTTGGTTCGGTGACAAGAACAAGCCGATTCGATTTTGGTTCAGCTCCAGATTCAGTTGTTCCGGCCTACCAGTGGGATACAAAACAGAAACTGTTCTGCCTGGTGGAGGGACGCACTCCACCGGGTGTCATTCTTGTTCGTTCTGTTTCTCCAAGTGTCACTCTGAGTGCTTTTAGTTTGTTTTTTGTTTGTTTGTTTGTTTATGTGTCCGTCAACACATAATGTACTAATGTAGGCCACAAACGCCATCTGGTGTTAGCCAGGATTAAATGTGATCCTTTTAAACTGAATACCTGTGTAAAGTATGTACAATTGTAATGCAAGTGCGTCTGCAAACTACTTTTCGATAATATAAAAGGAGCTCGGTCTCGGCATGCCTGCCTGCATGTGTGCATGCGTTTGTCCGTCCGTCAACAATTGTCTTCCCATAGCAGCATGCATGGATGTGCGCAGCATAGCAATACATGCATATGCAGCATATAACGTGCTACACATACACGCATGAGGAGAGTTTGTTTCCTGGCATGGCCTATGCATAACACAAATCCCAGACAGTTTGATCAAAAGAACAAAGAGAGGAGGAGGGGGAGGGCGAACACTATTCACGGATCCAGTGTATTCACGGGACATAAAGTTTGACCTGCTTCGACATTCGAGCTTCACGTATTGACGTTTAAAAAATATTTATTTACTTATTTTGCACTTCAGGACTGGTCTCCTACATCCACCTGGGAAACTGGAAATCAGCCAACATCACAGCATTCCATAAAAACGGTGCAAAAACGGATCCCCTTTAACACAGCTTAATTAGCTTCCTGCACTTCCAATCATCAGGAATCCATCATCACAGTTGACATAAAATCATTCCTTTTCTTCAACCGCCTCATCTCAGGCCATCAATTCAAATTCAGACCTGGTCACTTTACCTTGGACATGCTGCTTCTACTCTCCCAACAATGTTGGAGGTTCTCATCATTAGACATGAGATCAGAGCCATCTCTCTGGATATATTTCAAGCTTTTTATACATTCTGGAAATCCTGCTTTGCTCTCCAAACTGTCTGCCTATGGAATCCAAGGCCAAGTCCATTCTTGGAGGACTGACTTCCTCCACTCTCACAGTCAATGTGTGGCTCTCAATGGAACCCTTTTATGTCCTCTCCCTGTCAAGGCTGGAGTACCTCAAGGTAGTGTTCTCGGCCCCCATCTTATTCCTAATCTTCATCAATGATCTCACTGACTCTCTGGAAAATCCTCTTTATTTCTTTGCTGATGATTCCACTCTCTGCCGTGACGTCTCTCATCATTCTGAAAGACAGGTAGCCTCTTCCATCTCCTCAGACCTTGACTAAATCACAAACTGTTGAAACACAATTTTGCTTATGTATCCATATTGTCCACTCTTTGCGTTCTCCCTTACCGCTCATCATGACCTGCATAACTTGTATGTCCATCTTCATCTACTTTCTCCCTCCACCCTGCTGTTGTTGTTTCCCCTTTCTCCTGCTGTTCCCTTTGTTATGTTGTGTCCTGAATTGTTATGTGTAATCGCTCTTCCATGATCCTAGACCATGTAAAAAAATAAAAAGTAAAAGAATTTATTTCAAAACAATATCGCGATGTTTGCGGACCCCGAGATTCGGGGAATTTTTCACGAATGTATCCCCGACGAATAGCGGGGTCCGACAGTCCTATAAAGTACGTGTTTTAAGAATGCGAGTGCATCTATGGAGTACATCCTATAAAAATACGTCTATGTCAATAAAAATATGTGCATCTAATATGGAATAGGCAAAGCCGAGAAGCGAACGTAGAATTCTTCTTGCATTCGCTTCTGAAATTTATCAAATTAAACAGTCTTTTTGCAATGAAAAAATAAATATTACCTCAACATTATCTTCACAACAACAACTACACCGCCTAGAACAGGATCTCATCTGCAAAAATAAATATTACCTCAACATTACCTTCACAACAACAACTACACCACCTAGAACAGGATCTCAACTGAAAAAATAAATATTACCTCAACATTATACCTCAACATTATCTTCACAACAACAACTACACCGCTTAGAACAGGATCTCATCTAAAAAAAAAAAAAATATTACCTCAACATTACCTTCACAACAACAACTACACTGCCTCGAACAGGATCTCACCTGAAAAAATAAATATTACCTCAACATTACCTTCACAACAACAACGACACCACCTAGAACAGGATCTCAAGTGAAAAAATAAATATTACCTCAACATTACCTTCACAACAACAACGACACCGCCAAGAACAGGATTTCATCTGCAAAAATAAATATTACCTCAACATTACCTTCACAACAACAACAACTCATGTCAGGTCAGGTTCGATCTGTGACTTGCTACAGGTACCATGTAAACCTGTACTAACCTGTTCCATGGTCAGGTTGTCGGCGACTAAACCGTCTCCCCCACCAGGTTTTCTGGTGAGGAGGATGTTTGGATATTGACACCCAGCAGGATTAAAAACAAAACCTGTCAAAGGGCGGAGGAGCTCCTTGTGAGCCAACGGCCATCCATATCTAGTGCCCAACTGTGTCTGCGGACGTCCTCCTGCAGTTGGGTACTTTTTTATTAGGAGGTTAGTGGCAGGATTTTCACTCTGGCCACCGTAAAACCCTTCATTCCGCAAAACACAAAAACGCAAAAAAATCTGAAAACCCACTCCGTGGGAGTACCTCCTATGCAGCTTCCCTTCGCAGGGCACCTCACCGGATGAGGGGATTGGGGCAAAGCCTTCGGGACCCCAAATCTTTGATGATAGGAGGGAAACCACGGGGTAACATCCCTGGGTCAGATTGCGGGAGAGTGTGTCGGAGTGGTGCTGAGGTGTCATCCACCAGACGGCGGTCTCCTTGGGTCAACCTGAGGCGGTCCCTTCGGGTGGGTGCCTGGAATGTCCTATCTCTAAGAGAGGATGATCACCTGTCTCTGTTATCATCTGAACTCAAGCGTTTGGACATCGGGATTGCAGCTCTCTCTGAGGTTCGGAGACCGGATTGCGGCGAGATAATGGTGGGTGGTTACACCTACTATTGGTCTGGTCGCTCTGATGGTTACCATACCCAAGGAGTTGCTGTAGCTGTGTCCAATAAGCTGACCCTGATGATAATTGAGGTAACACCGGTCAACAAGCGTATTATGAGATTAAGGATTCGTCACTCCTTAGGTGTCATTTCCCTGGTCTCTATTTATGCTCCAACTGATGGGAGTGATCTCACCGTGAAGGATGCATTCTACGCCACACTCGAGTCTGTGGTTGATCAGTGCCCCAGACGAGATACACTTCTAGTCTTAGGGGATTTCAATGCATCGACTGGAACTGATAGGGATGGTTATGAGGTGTGTGTTGGTCCCCATGGGTCAGGAACTATGAACCAGAATAGCACTAAGTTCCTTGACTTTGCAAGAAGTCATGGACTTAGGGTGGCTGGTTCATGGTTTCAGCACCCACAAGCTCATCGCTGGAATTGGTATTCCAACGCTGGCGGTGTGGCAAAGGAGATTGACCATGTCCTCATTGACGGTCATTGGAGGATGATCCAGAACTGCAGGGTCTACCGGAGTGCTCAGTTCCTCAATACTGACCACAGGCTTGTTGTAGCAACTCTAAAGCTGCACCTTAAATCCTGGAGAATGGGACCATCCCAGCCTAGGCTGGATGTTGGCAAGCTCAGGGATGAGAGAGTAGCTGAGGAGTTTGCGAACAGGCTGAGTGGACACTTGGGGGGTCTGGGTGCTTTGGGGGGTCCTGAAGAGTTGTGGAGTGCCTTCAAGACCACTGTCCTTGATGTTGCCGGTGGATGTCTTGGAACTCACCGCAGGGCAAAGAAGAATTTTGTCTCTCAAGGGACACTGGATACCATTGACCAGAGTCGCAGGGCCAGGCTGCATGGCAGAGCTAAGCTGTTCAGGGAGCTGAGGCGTAAAACTGTACGTGCACTGAGGGTGGACAAGGAGGCCTATGTGCGAGGAATCTGTGAGGGGGTAGAGCATCACCTGTGGACAGGTGATTCTCGTCCCGCTTACAGGGGAATTCGCGCATTGCGTTCATCCAAGCCCATCCCTCGGAGCACTGCAGTTTGAGCAGAGAGTGGTAGGCTCTTGACAGAGGAGTCTGAAGTGAAGGCCCGCTGGGCCGGTTACTTTGAGCGGTTGTACCAGGCTGATCCCTCAGCTGTCAAGTTGGACGTCAAGGGTGTTACAATCCCTGTTGCTGACCCTCGAATCAACTTTGTCCACCTTCGCTTGTGGAAACGCTGGCTGCGGTGAACCAGTTGAAACGGGGCAAAGCTCCAGGGATCTGTGGCATCCATGCTGAACTTCTCAAGGCTGGTGGAAGTGCTGCACTCGTGTCGTTGCATGCAGTTTTGTGCTCTGCCTGGAACACAGGCATCATCCCAACTGACAGGAAGAGGGGCCTTGTTGTCCCTCTCTGGAAAGGGAAGGGTGATCGCCAAGACTGCAACAACTACCGAGGGGTGACGCTGCTCTCAATGCCGGCAAGGTCTTTGCTCGGATAATTCTTGATAGGGTTCGCCACCATCTACTTGAGCACCAGCGTCCAGAGCAGTCAGGCTTTACACCAAAGAGGTCAACGATTGACCGTATCCTTGCCCTTCGTGTCCTCACCGAACGCAGACGAGAGTTGCGGCAGGGGCTGCTTGCAGCTTATGTTGATCTCTATAAAGCGTTCGATTCAGTGAATCGGGGTGTCCTCTGGAGGATTATTGGTCTTCGTGGGGTGCCACCAAAACTGATCGATCTGATGTCTGAACTCTACTTTGAGAGTGCTGTGAAGTGTGGTGGTACCATCTCTGACTTATTTCCAGTTGTTGCTGGAGTTCATCAGGGGTGTGTACTGGCCCCCACACTTTTCAGCACTTGTATGGACTGGATTTTAGGGAGGATGTCGGAGAGATCAAGCTGCGGTGCATCGTTTGGGAATGTAATGATCTCGGACCTTGATTTTGTAGATGATGCAGTCATCTTTGCGGAGACTTTAGACATCCTTTTGGGGGCCCTCAAGGTGCTGAATGAGGAGTCTGAGTCGCTGGGATTACGGGTTTCTTGGCTCAAAACTAAGATCCAGGCTTTCGGTGACATCTTGGATGCTGCTGTCCTGTCTGTGTCTGTTTGTGGTGAGGATGTTGAGGTCGTGGA
Source organism: Eptatretus burgeri (assembly GCF_056783735.1). Classification (NCBI taxonomy): domain Eukaryota; kingdom Metazoa; phylum Chordata; class Myxini; order Myxiniformes; family Myxinidae; genus Eptatretus; species Eptatretus burgeri. The sequence continues at coordinate 72,477,298 of NC_140964.1, forward strand.
GAGATTCACTTACCTTGGCAGTGATATTCATGTCTCTGCTGGCTGCGAGTCAGAGGTCAATAGACGTCTGGGTCGGGCCTGGGGAGTCATGGATTCAATGGATCATGGGGTGTGGCTCTGCCGGTACCTGTACGGGAGGACGAAAGTCCGAGTCTTCAGGTCCTTGGTACTTCCAGTCTTGCTCTATGGATGCGAGACTTGGACTCTGACCAAGGATCTGAGACGGAGACTTAATTCCTTTGGTACCAGGTCTCTTCGGAGAATCCTTGGCTCTCACTGGTCGGATTTTGTGTCCAACGAGCGGTTGCTGAGAGAGACTCGGATGAGATTTGTTACCTGCATGGTCCGTGAGCGTCAGTTGCGGCTGTATGGACATGTGGCTCGTTTTCCTGACGCTGATCCTGCTCACCAATTCTCTCAGCGAGGGAGTCTCGTGAGTGGAGGAGGCCAGTGGGCCGACCACGTGCCTCGTGGTTGCAGCAGGTTGACCATTATCTCAAGGAGATGGGGATGGGCCTGGCGTCTGCCTGGGGGATGGCCAGACGGAGGCCCCTGGAGTACCGGCGGAAAGTGGACACAGCGACGCGCTGTTCTGGCACATGCTCCCATACCTGACCAGAACAACTACACCGCCTAGAACAGGATCTCATCTAAAAAAAAATACTAGAAGCGAACGTAGAATTCTTCTTACATTCGCTTCTGACTTTACCTATAACTTGTTCACAACTGTATACGCAATTTCCGGTTACTTCGGCCTGGATTCGGGATCAGTGATCAAATAACGTAAATCACGATTAAAAGTTATTTTTTGATGATGCGGGAGATATCTTTATTTAAATCAGTGGAGGAAATGTACACCATGTCTGATCTTATTTGGGTCCTTCATGTCTCCGACGATGCCTTTATCTCCCTGCATGCATCATTCCCCATGACAAAAACCGGAACCAAAAAAAAACCAGAAGCAAAAAAAAAAAAAAACGGAAACAAAACGGTCATAGCTAATGACACGGATTCCAAATTGCCAGGGTATTGTGTTGTTGTTGTTGTTGTTGTTATTTCCTATTCTCTCATGTGCATGTGTTAAGTAATATTCACAAGATAGAAATAAAACCCAATCGTGTTTATACACCGCACAGCGTTTAAAAACAAACGGAAGCAAAAGGTCATAGCCAACGACACGTATTCCAAATCGCCAGGGGTATTGTGTTGTTGTTGTTGTTGTTGTTGTTGTTGTTGTTTCCTATTCTCTCATGCACATGCGTTAAGTATGAAGCTCACTGCGTTCGCTATAAAATACTTACATACGTAGATCTATAAAATACATACGATTGGAACCCGATTCTGTACAATAATACCGAAAGTGGTCTGTTAGGTCACTGCCTGAAGACAAACCTACATCGTCAACACATCGTTTACAAACTACACAAACACAAACACACCACCACTGAAAATACACCACACAAAAACAAGTCCTGGCGAGGGTCCACAATCTCGAATGGCTCTTTCTAGCTCCGTTTGCATTCTTAGCAGTCTTATTTTAACCATTTCAACATGCCTCTCGGTCGAAGAATTGCACCAAATTTGATGAACACCGGCAATATGTATTTGCTGGCATTTTCCAACAAAGTTAACAAAACAGACAAACGAAATTTTGAGGTGACTTTTTTATGAACATATGAATCTCTCTCATGAGAACGAATTTCCTTTTGGGTGCTGATCATTATATAACGTAATATTTTTGTGTGATCAAACAAGTGAGTGTGTCCTGAGGGCAGCTGCTATTGCCTGAAAGTAAGACATTATTTTGTGGCATTTTCGCGAAAAGTGTTCACCCGTTTTGGAAGAGGAAATGAAAAACATTTCTTCGGGGAAACGGTCGTTGGAGGTGAAACATGGAAATGTTAATATGGCACAGAATCTTTGCAATAAAGCTGATTGTGGAAATATGCTGACTCCCGATAGTAGTCCATTAGCTACGTATATTTAATCAAATGTGGTAATGCGCTCATTGAACAATAGAGACAAGGTTGTGAAATGAAGGCTTTCGAATTAACAGCAGAAAAGTACACCCTTCGTGTCCCATGAAGACAATTTTTGTTTCGCTCCCACAATTCATCATTTGTGGCTTGCCGGTGGCTTGATAAGTCGGTTTTATAGCCGCAGATCTTGTTACATTTTGAAAACGAATACGGGTCACTGGATGTTGCTGACAAACAATGCTCAAGTTTCTTAGAGGCCCTATTTTGGACAAATTCCTTGACACTTTTTTTTGTCAATGCATTCTGGTCCTTGAAAGTACTTGAACCTCCACAGTTTATTGTCGTTTGTTGTTGTCTCCAAGTTCTACTGGCTCAATATCACATGCTTTGGATGTTCTTCATATTGTCCTTCTATCTTCTCTTTTGCTTCCTGGATTCAAAAATAATAAAATTGCCAACAGTTAACTCACCATAGAAGACTCGATTTCATATTCTGGAGTCATCCATTCTTCAAGAAATTGGGATTTCTTTTTTCCTCCTCTCTCGATTACACAGCACATCCACTGGCATGGTTCATTTCTGGGAAGCAGAATTTGGGATTTTGGCAGGGTGCCAGCGAGAACTCGCCTCCTCGTCATCGAAAAACACCAGGGGTCTTTAATGTCCACCAGTAACCAGTGGTGGCAGATGTGGCCCTGGCTTAATATATCATCCAAGGGGGCAGTGAATTCATTGATGTAATGTGCCACCCATGAAGCCCCAGTCCGACAACCCACTATATTTATATATATATATACATATATATATATATATATATATATATATATATATATATATATATATATATATATATATATATATATATATATATATATATATATATATATATATATATATATATATATATATATATATTTTAATATATATATATATATATATATATATATATATATATGTCTATATATATATATATATATATATATATATATATATATATATATATATATATATATATATATATATATATATATATATGTCTATATATATATATATGTATATAAATATATATATATATATATATATATATATATATATGTCTATATATATATATATATGTCTATATATATATATATATATGTCTATATATATATATATATATGTCTATATATATATATATATATGTCTATATATATATATATATATATGTCTATATATATATATATATATGTCTATATAT
>NC_140964.1:72493013-72543013 GCF_056783735.1 Eptatretus burgeri
GGTCTGCCTCTTCCTCTTCTTCCCACAAACATACCCAGATTGGTTGACTTCTCCAGATTTTCATTTTCTGCAAACATGATGTGTCCAACCAAAGCATGACAGTTTCTCTTTCAGCATCAGTACTTTCACTGTACATGGTGGTCTTCTTTTTTTTCAAGCACTAATTTGTGTGCAAGCCCATCCCCCTGCACAGTTGGAGATGGGGATTTGCAATTGTGTTTGTGTGTGCAAGTGTCCAGGCCACAACTTTTTGTTAATTGTCTTTTTTTTCAATCATAAACAAAGAAAAAGACAATTCCTTGTTTTTAGCCCTATGTACCCTTGATCACCCCCTTGAGCTTAGGCAATAGGAAAAAAATCACAAGGGGCCAAGTCTGGCGATTAACAGAACACTTAAAAACAATTAAAAGACAAAGACCATTAACATAACCCTTAAAAGTGTAGATCTTTCCTTTAGAGAAATTGCAAAGAAAGCCAAGATGTCAGTGGATACAGTTTCCTTCAACATGAAAAGGCATTTGGAAACTGGAGGAAACTCTAATAGGAAGAGGTCTGGCAGACCCAAAGCCACAACACATTCAGAAGACAAGTTTCTGAGTCAACAGCTTGCGTGATATGTGGCTCACAGGGCAGCAGCTTCAAGCACAGCTTAACACTGGTCAAAGTAAGGAAGTCTCAGTTTCAACTGTGAAGAGAAGATTTCATGCTGCAGGTTTGACAGGTCGAGTGGCAGTAAGAAAGCCATTACTAAGATTGCAAAATAAGAAAAAGAGGCTTGCCGGGGCAATGAAGCACCACCAGTGGACTACTGAAAACTGGAAGAAGGACTTATGGACCGATGATTCAAAATTTGAAATATTCGGTTCATCATGCAGGGTTTTTGTACACCATCGAGTAGAGGAAAGGATGGTTCCTCAGTCTGTGACACCAACTGTCAAACATGGAGGAGGAAGCGTGACGATCAAGGGCTCTTTTGCTGGATCCAGAGTCGGCGACTAGCACAGAGTGACTGGCACCCTGAACCAAAAGGGCTACCACAGCATTTTGCAGCACCATGCAGTACCCTCTGGTCTACGCCTAGTTGGTCAGTGGTTCATCCTACAGCAAGATAACGACCCAAAACATACCTCCAGGCTATGTCAGAACGAGCTTAGAAGAAAAGAACAAGACGGTAGGCTTCAACTCATGGAATGGCCAGCACAGTCTCTGGACTTAAACCCCATCGAGCTGGTTTGGGATGAACTGGACAGAAGGATGAAAGCAAAGCAACTGACAAGTGCAACACATTTGTGGGAACTTTTGCAACAGTGTTGGGAAGAACTTTCCGAATAATATTTGATTTCCATTGGAGAAAGAATGCCACGAGTATGTTCGGCTGTTATATCTGCAAAAGGTGGCTACTTTGGTGAGTCAAAAATTTAGACAATTATGTTCGACAAAACGATTCCATCATTTCTTTTTTATCTGCAATTGTTTATTTGTTCTATGCTTTAATTTCAGAGTACATTGAAACATTAAACTGATTAAATTTCAGGAAAAACCGGAAAAATGGGGGTGTTCAAAAACTTTTTGACCGGTAGTGTACATCCTTGCCATTCCCCTTCCTCTTCTCATTCCCACCCTCTCCCCACTATCACCCTACCTCTTTCATTCTATTTATCTCCAACTAACACATGTCATTAAGGTTCGAGAGCACTGTTCAGTGTCAAGTGTTAGGATGGGTTTCAGCACAAGTGAGATGTGCTCAAAGGCTTTCTTGTGCTTCCTCAACTGTGTAAGTTAGCATAAAGAAGTAACATAAAATACCTGTGTGTGATGATTTTCTTGATTGCATGTTCACATTAATTAAGATTTTTAAAAACCTGAAATGATCAATCATTGATTGATGATTTATTGGTTTTATAAATTGCTTATTGATTGGATTTGTTTGGTCTGGTGTTAGTGTAGCACTGGCATGATGGGCTGAATGGCCTCCTCCTGCATCAATGTTCCTTGTCATTCCTTGTTATCATATCAGGACTATGAGTATTACTAAAAATAAAATTTGTATTGACACGTGACTCGAGACTCGATCATTAAAACTCAAGTCGACACCGCTTTAGCGTTGAGACTCACAACTTGTATTGGGAATCAAGATGCAAACATGAAAACTCAAACCAATCAAACAATCAACCCTCGATACTTCAGGCCCAACTTGAAAGGTGGCTCTAAACCAATTGCCCAAAACTTGAAGCTTGACTCAAGTCTTCACCCTTGAGAATTCCATTCCAAGTTGGAAACTCACCCCTTATGACTTGCTCCTGGTAACACAAAACAAGATTCGAAACTTGAGTCGAGGAGTGAGTACACATTTCACTCTTGACACGCAAGGTCTCACCTCTTGAGATCATGAGGCATGGATCCAGCAAAAAATATCATACATTGTTGCAAAATATAGTCTTCTTTGCTTGCAACACAACTCTCTTGATGATGATTAGCCAAGTTAAGGTGGATCTGGAGTGGAGGTATGAATGTAAGAATTTTTTTACAGCTAAGAAAGCACATCGATGTGTATTCTCATTTGATATGCTCATCAATTTAACTCTTGGTACGGCTCATTTCAAATCAAGGTCACCTTTGATCTTTAATAACGATTTGTCAATGACTGATGAAAATGTAATCATGGAGTTCTGTTGCTTGTTGAAATGCAGTTCTATACTTGAAAGCAATTTACATTTGGCATTTTTACATTCGGAATTTTTTTTTTCGGTGAGCAATTGTCATCATCATATGGTCAGCTAATACAATTCAATGGAGAGAGCACGAATATGGTGGACATTCCACAAATTCTTGCGGAAAACATATCGTCACATAATTATGATTGAGGGGGCTATTATGTTGGTGATGCAGAAACTTTTCATCCTCCAGTCTCATGCTTGGATTCGCCAAACATTTTGTGAATGTGGCGAGCACATAATGGCTTTCTCTTGTGAAATGCACCCTGGAATCCTGAACATCCACCAACAAATGCAGGTCGACGGACCCCCAGCTTGTCATCCCATCTGATGGACAGCACACCCTGTAATCGTTCATTGTTGGATCAGCAATCAAACCCAGTCTAGACAGCTCAAGGGCCAGTGTGCTATCTCTGAGTTATCCTCCAAAGTTATCCTCAAAAGTGGCAGCTCCAGAGTTAGGCTTACCTGTTTGTGTGTTATATATGGGTTTAGAAAAATGCCTTTTTTCCATTACGTCTGTAATGTATGAAAATCGTCCCTTTTGAGACTGATGGTCGACCGGAATAAAATAAAAGTGAATAAACACGATGGGGATATTGTGGTGCAGTTTGCCTTTTTTTAATCACTTTTTTTTTTGTATGCATTATGAATGAGAACTAACACACAATGCACAGCAAGGGGGCGGGGGGGGGCATGAGACAAGAGGGGCAGGAGAGGGAAGGACAAAACAGTGGGGAACAGAGACATTAGGAGATCTGTGGAAGAGAGAGGGATGGGGTGGGGAACACAGGGTATACAAGATGGACATTACAGGGACTTTCCGGAAGGAAAGCAGGGAATTCAAAGGAGGTGGGTTTGGGGTGGATTAACGGGGGTAGAAAAGATCGAGGTTTTGGATGGGGGAGGATAAAAGAAGGAGGTGAATGGCTGTTTTGAAGGCCTGGAGGGAAGAATTGGATTGAACAGAATGTGGGAGTTTATTCCAAAGGCGGGAAAAAAAGAGGCATGAAAGAATGAAGGTGAACAGTGATTCGTGATTTTGGTAGTTTCACCAAAATGCGGTGACTGGCGGACCTTGAGCACCCTGCGGAAAATGGGTGGGGGGTGAGACCGGAGAGAAAACGTTAGAAGACAGAAAGACCACCGACCTGCCCGCGGTGAGAGAGTGAAAGGCCCAAAGACTCAGCCTCAACGCAGGTGATACCATTGATCTTAAATGCCTTGTTTTCCACCACGTGAAGCCAAGAATGGTGGGAGGCAGGAGCACCAGCCCAGAGGGAAGAGCAGTACTCCATCAGGCTGTAGACCAAAGCTTTATATGTGGTCAGGAGCTCAGGTGGGCTGAGGAAGGACTTTGCACGACGGAAGATTCCCAGTCAGTGATTGGCTTTGGAGGCCAGGTTGGAATTGTGGCTTTCCCAGGAAAGATCATGGAAGATAGTGAGACCCAGAAGCTTGAATGAAAGGACTTCTTCCAGCAGATTGTTGAGAAAGTAGATGGGGGAGGCGGGGGGTCCAAACGGTCCTTTCGGAGAGATATCGTGGGAGTGTGAGATTTGTCAGAATTGAAAGACATGTTCCATTTGTTGGACCAGTTTGTGATTTTATCCAGATCTGCAGAGAGCGAAGAAGCTGATGCTTGCCGGTCTGAGGGATGACAGATGGTAGGGCAGAGGGTGGAGTCATCAGCAAAGAGATAAAGAGCATTTTCCAGACAGTCAGAGAGATCATTGATGAAAACCAGAAAAAGAACAGGGCCCAGAACGCTACCTTGAGGAACTCCAGCCTGGACATGAAGAGGGGATGAGAGAACTCAATTAAGGGCCACACGTTGACTGCGACAGGAGAGGAAGTCTGCGAGCCATGAGTGGAGATGGCTTGGATACCATAGGAAGAGAGCTTGGTGAGCAGGGCAGGGTGCCGGACCATGTCAAAAGCACGTGATATGTCGAGGGAGATGGCTCTGATTTCCTGTCCGGCATTGAGGACCTCCATCCATTGTTGGGAGAGGAGAAGCAGCTTATCCAGGGTAGAGTGACCTGGTCTGAAACCAAATTGATGATCGGAATTCAGGCCATTGGAAAAGAGGAAGGATTTAATGTCTGAAGCAATGATGGATTCCAAAACCTTGCTGATGATCGGGAGAAGGCTGATTGGTCTGTAGTTTCAGGGATCTGTTTTTGCACCTTTTTATGCAGGGCAGTAATGTTTGCAGATTTCCAAGCAGATGGCAGATGACCTTGAGCAAATGAAAGGGTGAATAGAACAGAGAGAGGGTGAGCAAGAGTAGAGGAGCAAGTTTTTAGGACAAATTTGTCTTTCGCCAAAAAAAATAGGGGGTGGTTGAGGCCCACAATGACCTTATGGTGTATCCATGCCTGCTTGGGATTCAACTCCACCTGAATGGTTTTGACACCTGAAACAAGATTTGGACACCTGAGACTCCAAATTATTTACCTCCAAGCCGCTCTTCCATGATGAAAGTTAAGCTCCAGTTTGTGTCTGCATCCTGGTTGTTTTCTGCTCTAATTTATGTTTCCTGTGCTTTTGGTTGTTATTCTCCTCTTTGAACTTATATCTTGGTCTCTCATAGATTTACAAAAACACCCTGCTCCTTTTATAAATACGGATCATAATTTTTAAAGATTTATGGCTGAAGCAAATTTATATGCAAAATATAAAAGTGAATATGGGACTTGCGGTATATTTCAGTATTGTGCAGCCCCTTCCCTCCCATTCTTCCCCTTCTCCCAAAATGACCTGTCATCATCATAGAAAATATGGGCAGGTCATTATACATGAATGACATCACCAACCGATCATTCAAAATATTTTCACTATCCTGCAGCTCCACTATTGCCAAGGTGTGTGTATGAAACAATGTCACCCTTGACTGAGCGTGGGGATAAAGGCCTGAGTGATTGAATTGACCTGGTTGGTGTTTAATAAAGAAAACGTCAATCTATATCTTCGGCAATTTTTCTTACAATCATCAAATGTCTGTCTGAAAGTATTTGCTCATGAAATGAAATAATTTTGCACAAAGTAATTTTGTAAATATATAAACAAAATCTTAGGAGGACATGAAATTGCTTGCCATTTCGCAAGATGATTCACCCTTTTCATAGCTAGGCTCTTTGTAAAGTCTCTTTTTTGCACGAATGTAATGATATGACACATAATTAATCTACCCACGTGGTTTTTACCCAAGCAGAGGAAATCAAATTAACTCTGCCCACATTGCACTGGGCACATTCAAACATTTTGTCTTTGATTTATATCTTTTAACTACAAAGAGCAGCATTAAGCACACATAAATCTCAGCTCGAAATGGTATGGTGGCTGTTGTCTTTTCATTTTATTCGTTTGCACGATTTGGATATTGGTGTATCCTGATTCTATCGTGTGATCTTCCAATATGAACATTCTCCCCAGCTTCGATTAGGAGCAGGCAATCAACTGAACATCTACCTGAGGCTCACAGAGGAGCTTGTACATAAATCACATACAGGATGAAGACAATAGGTGACATGAGTGTGCTTTCATTTTTTCATATTTCAAACTACCACTTATTTTGACAGCTCTTCCATAGGATTCCACAACTGTTTGTTGTGGAAGTGCTTATGATCAGGTCTGTTGTAAAATAAATAAATCAATAACTGGATGGTATTCATAGAATACTGTCTTGAAAAGGACTTGGTGTGAGCCAACTCTTCTGGTGGCATATTTGGAATGACATCTCTCTACACTTCTGAGGTTATCAAATTTCCTTTGAAAAGTCTGCTATAGAGTACATTCATAAGCCTTGACAAAGTAGCTTTTATTCTCATTCTTGAGTGTTTCCATAACTACCAAGGCTGACAAAGATGCCAGAATATATTGCTGAAGCATAAATTGGGGGATCATTAAATGCCACATTTTCCTTCTGCTTCTTTGCTTTTTTTTTCTCCAACTGATATGTGCTGTATCAAATGGTTATGTAACATGTGGTAAAGCTAAATTTCCTCCGTTGAATGGTTTTGATTTACACTCGATATGTGCTATATTAAATGGTTATGTAACATGTGGTAAAGCTAAATTTCCTCCATTGAATGGTTTTTATGTACACTCAATATGTGCTCTATCAAATGGTCATGTAACATGTTATAAAATTTCAGTTTCCTCCGTGGAATGGTTTTGATTTACACTCAATATGTGCTATATCAAATGGTTATGTAACATGTGGTAAAGCTAAATTTCCTTCGTGGAATGGTTTTGATTTACACTCAATATGTGCTATATCAAATGGTTATGTAACATGTGGAAAGCTAAATTTCCTTCGTGGAATGGTTTTGATTTACACTCAATATGTGCTATATCAAATGGTTATGTAACATGTGGAAAGCTAAATTTCCTTCGTGGAATGGTTTTGATTTACACTCAATATGTGCTATATCAAATGGTTATGTAACATGTGGAAAGCTAAATTTCCTTCGTGGAATGGTTTTGATTTACACTCAATATGTGCTATATCAAATGGTTATGTAACATGTGGAAAGCTAAATTTCCTCCATTGAATGGTTTTTATGTACACTCAATATGTGCTCTATCAAATGGTCATGTAACATGTTATAAAATTTCAGTTTCCTCCGTGGAATGGTTTTGATTTACACTCAATATGTGCTATATCAAATGGTTATGTAACATGTGGTAAAGCTAAATTTCCTTTGTGGAATGGTTTTGATTTACACTCAATATGTGCTATATCAAATGGTCATGTAACATGTGGTAAAGCTAAATTTCCTTCGTGGAATGGTTTTGATTTACACTCAATATGTGCTATATCAAATGGTTATGTAACATGTGGAAAGCTAAATTTCCTCCGTGGAATGGTTTTGATTTACACTCAATATGTGCTATATCAAATGGTTATGTAACATGTGGAAAGCTAAATTTCCTCCTTTGAATGGTTTTGATTTACACTCAATATGTGCTATATCAAATGGTCATGTAACATGTGGTAAAGCTAAGTTTCCTCCCTGGAATGGTTTTGATTTACACTCAATATGTGCTATATCAAATGGTTATGTAACATGTGGTAAAGCTACATTTCCTCCGTTGATCGGTTTTCCATGTCCGCTCAATATGAGCTTTAATCAAATGGTCATGTAATGTGGTAAAGTTCCAATTTCCTCATTTGAATGGTTTTTATGTACACTCAATATGTTCTATATCAAATGGTCATGTAACATGTTATGAAATTTCAGTTTCCTCTGTTGAACGGTTTTTATGTACACTCGGTATGTGCTATATCAAATGGTCATGTAACATGTTATGAAGTTTGAGTTTCCTCTGTTGAATGGTTTTGATTTACACTCAATATGTGCTATATCAAATGGTCATGTAACATGTTATAAAATTTCAGTTTCCTCTGTTAAATGATTTTGATGTACACTCAATATGTGCTATATCAAATGGTCATGTAACATGTGGTAAAGTTCCAATTTCCTCAGTTGAACGGTTTTCCCTGTATGCTCAATATGCGCTTTAATCAAATGGTCATGTAACGTGGTAAAGTTCCAATTTCCTCCGTTGAACGGTTTTCGATGGATGCTCTTAACGCTAGAATTGCCACTTTATAACCGCTGGTAGTGATGACTGGGTACCAAGACATCCCGCTTTGATAGGTCACCTGACACATGATGTCCTCTTTCCTCTTTATTCAATTGAAATCAGAATGGGATTAAAAAAAATTAAATTCAAATGAAATGGAAGACCAAATAAAATAGTTGCTGCATTGAAGTCATCAGAAGGAACCCAAACAAGCAAAAGGTAAAGATTAAGTCATCAGGAGAAACCTGGATAGGACTCAGGTTTTAAGGCCTCGGTCACATTTGCCACGGCTGCCGTGGGGTCTCCAAAATCTACGGCCACTAACAATTATACGGTGGCCACAGTATTTCCACGGTCACACAATGTAGCAGTTACATATGTTTTTATTTTTTGGGGAGCTGCATGGCGTATTTATAAATTGTGGAGACCGAAAACGTGGGGGTGCCGTACGGTCTTTGATTTCATGTCGCACGGTGACCTTAGCGCGTTCCTGCGGCGGCCATATAATTTTCAAGGCAGACACAAGGTGCCCGCAAGGCGACCGCAGGGGGGCCCTAAGATGAACGTGCGGCCAGACGGACGGTAACGAATGGGTTAATTTTTTTTTTTACCATTTTTTTTTCGGCTTGTCGAATTGCTACGGCGAACGTAGAAATGAAAAAAAAGTTATTATCTCCGCGTTATAATTCCACGGCGACCTTACGGTCTGTAAAATATAGCCATACGGCGTAGGGCCACCCCGAGGCCACCGCAGAAACTCTGCGGCCACCGCACGTTTCCGTCAATTCAGAGGGCGTACGGCCGCCGTATCCTCGCCGTAGAGAAAATGTGACTTAGGCCTTGCTGATACTCTACCCTCAAATCCATCATGGCACAGCCAAGTGAGCCTTATTCAAAAAAAGAAATCAGAAAGAATACAGATTTAAAATATTAAATAATTCTGGCTGCCAGACCATGCATCCATTCAGGTTGAAATTTAAGATATATATTCCCCATGTCGACTAGATCATAATTTTGAAGTTTCATTTCAATTGATGAAGCGGTTCAAGAGAATTAATGTTTTTAAAGATTTCCCTTCAATCCAATATGGCTGCCAGACCATGTGACCTATTGATTATTCATGAACACCCTGGTATTCCCAAAGCTTGGGGATCATGTTGGTAAAGTTTCCCCTCAATCTGTCAGGCTGTTTCTTCTTTATTCTTCAAAAAATCATTGCTGCCAAAACCATGTGAACTATGATGTCATATGTGGAGAACCTTTTGTTCCTCATGGATAGGCAATCAAACCTGTAAAGTTTTGCCTTGATCTGTTCAGCTATTTCGAAGAAGAAGGTTTTTATGTTCAAAACAATATGGCTATCGAAGCACATGACTGATGATGTTATCAATTTTGTTTTCCCCCATGCAATTTAGCCTTAGATGACCCTCAAAATTTTCATACTGATCGGATAAAGCATTCGACGTATGCAATTATGACGTCATAACAAAGCCACCTATGACCTCATCAAAAAGCACACTTGTTTCCCATACGGAGTACTTCACACGTGCCAAGTTTCAATTTTTTCCATGTTGCGGTTTCAGAGATGCAGACGTCCAAATTTTTTTCCTTTTTTCCAACATGGCTGCCACACCACGTGATCTCTGATATAATTATATTGAAACATTTTGCATGAGTAGTTGCACCTATGGTGAAAATTTCATGTAAAATCGGATAAAGGGTTGCAGAGAAAATGCTGAAAATTAGCATGGACGTACGTACGTACGCACAGACGGGTGGCCAACCCAAAAACAATGTCACCAGCGACTTCATCAGTGAAGGTATAAAAAAATCACATTTATTCCCAATGGGACAGGAGCCAAGTTTGAATCTATGGTGAAAATTTTGTGTCAATCCGACAATTGTTTGCAGAGAAAAGGGAATAACAAAATGCAGACACATACATTCCACGTACGCACTTACGCGACCGATTGCTTAACTTCGCTTTTCGCTTCGCAAGCGCGGGCTAACAAGTACATTCATCGACAAAGGACAAATAAACGGTAAATGGGAATTGACACGATGCCTGGTGTTGGCTTGATGGTTCGGGTGGTGGGTTTGTGATCCTTGGATCCTGAGTTCAAATCCCACTTGATTGTTGAGATAATACCAGGTGGGGTTGACTCTACCTGTCATCCTTCCGAGGTCGGCAAAATGAGTGCCAGCATGCTGGTATACTGTGTTGGAGTCGTGACCCATCCAGGATTGTACCCAATAGCCAAGGAGACAGCTTCGGCAGCACCAATGGTCTGCACAGAGCATGGTCTGGATGGGTGGATGGAAATGAAACTAGGTTCTCTGCTTCTCATAAGCCAGTAATTCACATGCAGATAACCAAGGAATGCTAAATAACAGGATTGACCCACAAGGCTAAACTGGCTAAACCTTTCCTCATAATGAAAGATTTGTTAGCCACCTTTACCAAAATTGTTCCTGTTACTCTCACTAACAAGTCAAGCAACTTTTGCATACTACCTAGAAATAGAAAATTACAGTGCTCACTATTTGTTAAGAGGAACATTCTTTCAGGTGGAATTTCACTGAAATAAATGTGGTTTAAAGTGTTTATTTATTTATTTGTTTATTTATATTTATTTGCTTGACTGTTTCCCCTGAACAAGACTTGTTAGTACATGGGTCAAGTGAACAAAGAAGCCATTGAAGGACAGCCATTTCACCTTTTGGAGCTCATCAGTCTGGAACCAGTTCAAGAATGCAATAATGCTCGTGTGTTCACAAATGTTTCGTGATATCTACCATTAGCTTTGGCCGAATGAAAAATTTCTGAATCTGATTGGTTGAATAATCTGAAAGTTTTGTTTTCACAATGTTTTGGTCATTTCATGTAAGGTGTGTGCATACTTCCAGAAGCTGATAAAGAATGTGGACGACATTTTTTTTTTAATTATTAACTGTCATGTGGTTCAAACACCCCAGGACAATAGAGAAAAGGACTCCAGCGGAACCGCTGAAGACACAAGAAAGACCTCCTGACACACTCGAACATATAAAACGTCTCCATTATCAAGCAATGGAAATCAAGTCAGAGCCGTAATGACTCAGAGATACCCCTTTTCTAAGTACTCACCAAAACGTCCTGCTGCTCCTTGATCTACCTGCTGCTTCTTGATCAACCTGCATGCATTTCCTGTGAAAAAAAAAGACGTTGCTGCCATCAACTGCACAAAGATGAGCCACAAGTGGTCCACTCTGAGTCCTGCCGAGTTCTCTCAGCTACAGGAACTTACGCAGTGTAAGATCCCTTTTTGTTTCTTTGTATTTTTTAAAAGTAGAGTTAGCAAAGCAACTTGCTTGATGTTTTCACAAACCTTGTAACTTCCGTGGTGAACATGCATGCAGATTCAAATTTTCCTGATCTGACACCATCGTCCGAAAGCCTAGAATTTTATTACTTTTTGTGATTTATGGTCATAATTTAAAGACTTCCGATTCTGGGATTTTTTTCCATGTGTTGGTCGAACTGCCGCTGCCGTTGCCACTTTCACCTCATAAAAGATGTTTTCGGAACCAGATTTGTCATGTTTTTCTGTTATATCTTCATCTCTGTGTTTCTGTTTGTGTTTTCGTCCAATTCTCCTTGTTAAATTGTACCTTGTTGTGCTGTATTTGTCGAATTTGTGTTCATGTTGTTTGAGACATACTCCTCGGATAGCCGCTGTGAAAATTCTGTGTCCCTTTTGGCGCCATGTTCTTCAGTTTGCCTCTCTCTTCCCAAATATTTTACTTTCTACATCCTCAATATTAATCCATTTACCCTCCTCACTTCAAAAAAAATTAAAACAAACAAACAAAAAATATATATATTTCACTCCGCAACAATCTCATTCGAATTGAATTTCCTTCTACCTGTACATCCTGTACTCCATTCTTTATTTTTTTCCTTTTCTCAATTTCTCCAAACTGAATCTTCATTGAACATAAATGCTTCTTCTTTCTTCCTTTCAAAGCATATAAAAACATTTTTTTAAATGCTTCACTTTCCTGATTTCTCCATCAGGAATACCTCTCCAAGTTCTTCTTATTCGCAAAAAGCTGTTTCTCTTCTTCGCAAAGATTATTTTCCAAAACGGTCTGTGAGCTAAGTGCTTGGTCCACCTTCCCTCCTCCTGCACCTACATCACGACCTTTCTTTGCATCTTCAACAAAAAATTCTGACCACCATGATGTCATCTCCGTTTGGCCAATTTTGGAATTTGGAATTGGCATCCTTACACTTAATTTCCCCTCTTGTCACACTCAACTGCTCCTGAGAAGATGGCGAAGTTTCTGACAACCTTTGACTGATTCTGCAATTGGACCTGACAGCATTACATCACGTGCCCTAAAAATCTGCTCTGCTGGTCCTTTGCATCCTCTTTCTGCTCTTTTCATCATATCATTTGCCCTAGATCATCTTCCATCTGCATAGAAGTCAGTCAACATCACTTGGCATTACATTTAAAAAGGAGTAAAAACTGATCTGCTCAACTGCAGACCTATCAGCTTTCTTCCAATCATCAACAAGGTCATGGAATCCATAATAATAGTTGATATTAAAACCTTCCTTTTCTCCAACAACCTCATTTCAGATCATCAATTTGGTTTCAGATCAGGTCATTCCACCTTGGACATGCTGCTTCAACTCGCCCAACAATGGATGGAGGCCCTCAATGTCAGACACGTGATCAGGGCCATCTCCCTGGACATATCTCATGCTTTTCATATAGTCTGGCATGCTGCCTTACTCGCCAAACTCTCTGCCTATGGCATCCAAAGCCAACTTGCCACATGGCTTACTGACTTCCTCGACTCTCGAAGCCAACATGTGGCACTCAACGAATCTCTCTCTGTCTCTCTCTGTCTCTCTCTGTCTGTCTCTCTCTCTCTCGTCCTATTCCTGATCTTCATCAATGATCTCTCTGACTCTGGAAAATCTTCTTTATCTATTTTCTGAAGTCTCCGCCCTCTGACGTTACCTCCGTCATTCTTCAGACCGGCAAGCTGCAGCCTCTTTCCTCTCTTTAGACCTTGAAAAAAAAATCACAATATGGTAAAACACTTGGAATGTCTTTCAATCCTGACAAATCTCACATTCTCACTATCTCTCTCCGAAAGGACCGTCTGGCAAACCCTCCCATCTACTTTCTTAACAATCCTCTTGAGAAGGTTCAGTTATTCAAACTCATGGGTCACACTATCAACCATGATATTTCTTGGGAAAACCACATTTCAAAGTTGGCCTTCAAAGCAAGCCTGGGCATCCTCCATCATATGAAGTTATTCCTTGGCACGCCTGAACTCCTATCCATCTACAAGGCATTCATCCACAGCTTGATGGAGTTTTGCTCTCCCTCTCTGGGCTGGCTCCCCTGCCTCACATCTTGCTTAGCTTGACACTGTACAGCAGAAACCAAGACCTTTAAGATTATTGGAATCACTTCGTGATGAAGGTGAGTTGATGGGCTTATCACTGTGGGTCAGTGGTCCCTCTCTGTCTTCTACCCCCTCTTTTCTGGTCTTGCACCCTCTGCTATTTCTTTGCTTTGTCCCCCCCCCTCCCCACCCCAGATTTCTGCAGGACTCACATGGTCCACCATCAACCTCCTTCTGGTGAAACTATTTCAGTCCAGGATCACTGCTCACCTCCATTCATTTGTTCCCCTTTCTTTCCCACCTATGGAATCAACTTCCACATCCTCGTCAATCTCTTCTTTCCTCCAGGTCATCAAGACAGCTGTTCACCACCATCTCAGATCATCCCCAATCCAAAATAATTGTCTTTTCTACCCTCTTTAACCCCACCCAAAACCTTCATCCTTGCATTTCTCCAGTTTTCTCTCATTGAAGTTTCCTCCTGTATCCAACTTGTCCACCCCATGCATGCATGTTTTGCATCCTGTTTGTTTTGTTTGTTTTACCAAACTATGGTTGTATGTCTATGCTCTTCCATTTTTAAATGCTGAGCGTCAAGTAAGGAGACAGCACGTCCCATTTTAAGTCTTTGGCATGACTTGGCCAGGTTCAAACCGGCTATTTGTGGACCATTACACCACAACTACCACCAACTTTGGTACTCATTCCAAGTTCCCCTGTGAATTTTCTTCAGAACCAAAAATAAGAGCTCCCTTATGATGGTACTATATAGGTCGGGCATTCATTCATTTCGATCAGACTGTTCCTGGTAATATACAAAACTCCTGTACTTCCTCACTCTCCCTTCTCTCCCCTTTCATCCTCCATTCTTATATTTATTATTTTTTCTTAATGCACTTCAACCTTCCTCCTTTTCCTTGTTTGCATATTGAATGTGTAGACTCCTGCATTAATGATTTATTGACTGAATTCATGTAAATCAGGATTTCTGGTCGGGCAATCATGACGGAAACATTTGCCAGGTCTACAGTTGTCTCGCGTTCGATAGTCCAAGTTCTAATAATTATTGATAAATTCCCTCAAAACTATGGGTCTTATTGAACTTTCGGTTATAACATCCTAAAAACTCCTTTCTGCTTTCAATCATTTTTTAATCATCATATTGTCAGACATTTTTGATTTGTATGATAACATTTATAATATTTTTATTTGCATCCTCAATGATGCTTCTTTTTCATAATTGCATTATATTTTTTGCTCTAAACTTCTTGCCTGATCATGAGGTCAACAACCCCTGTGCTTATCTAATAGCCCCCACGCTGTTGACTTTTAAAGTCCAGACTTCTCGCTCATCTGCAAACCTTTTTCCCTGTCGTTTTGTACCAGTGTAATCTCCTTCCTGTGTCTGTACAATCATGTTTCCTACACTCATTGCTTCCAGGTTGCAGCACATCTCTCACCGTCTTGCATTACCATTCAGAAAAATTGTGATAATGTGTTTTTCTTATTCCCACTAACCACCTTTTGTCAAAGATCCCCTTCTTCCTCGTCCTCTCTCGTTTGCCTCTTCCATGAGCTTTGACTTACTATAGAAGTAAGCAGCCCCATGTAATCGAGACATTTCTTGTTATCGGTTGTGGAACATTCTTTGCGAAGCAAGATGGGCAGATAGTTCTTTGGAATGCTACACATGATGTTTCATCAGCCATAGTGACCTTCGCGACTTTTTTGAAACCAATATCAACCATTCCTTCTTTCAAAATCAACTTTTGCAAAAAAGAAAAGTTTTTTTCCACTTAATAAAGGCACAATTCTGAATTTGCAAGGCGAAGCGTCATTGTCGTGCTGACGTTTTCCACTCTGCTTGTTCAATATTCCTTTGTGTTTTCGCTTGGATTCATTTCTTCAACATTTACAGAGGTGTTTACGATCAGAACAAAGGAAATGCCTTTGTCCACAAGTAGCAGACATTTTTTCACGGTTTCTCAATCAATATTTACCTTCGCCACCGAAGGTGGACGGATATTATGTTTTCACCCCTGTCTGTTTGTTTGTTTTTTTTTGTCTGTCTGTGAGCAGGATATCCCAAAAAGTTTGAGAAAGATTTGGAGGAAATGTGGTGGATAGGTTGGGTGTGCGACAAGGACGAATTTATTAGATTTTGGTGATGATCCGGATCCTGTTCCAGATACAAGAACTTTTTAAGCAATTTCCTAACCTTTGAGTGACTGGGCCAAAATGATATATAGCATGATATCTCAAAAAGTTGTTGACTGATTATGACAAACCTTGCTCGATGAGGTGGGTACTTTACAAGAACAAGCCAATTTGATTTTGGTTCTGGTCCGGATGCAGATCCGACGACCTATCAAGGGGATACAAAACGTAAACTGTTCAGGCTAGCAGAGGCATGCGCTCTACCAAGTGCCGATCAAGTTCTGTGCTGTTCTCAAAGCATAATACACGTACAAAACGTAAGACACTGTGAATTATTTGGAGGGGGGTGTGGTGTGGGTGATCTCACATTTAAGCCTTGCAATTCCAATTCCATTTGGAACTCAAGTATTTGGGTTGCCGAACATTCTAAAGTTTTACCAAACTCTACTCTATAATGCATTGCAAATTTGGGAAATTGGTTTGGAGAAATAGCATGAAATTTCCATAATTATCAACTGGATGTATCTTACTGTTTTATGCATCCCTGGACTAATGTTGAATTGCATTCCATGGCCAAGAGCGATAATAGAAAGAAAATGAGCAGTTACTGCTGAGTGGACCGCACAAGCACAAAAGCACCATGTGGGGAGATGGATCGGAAACATGTTGATAAACCTTGGATAAAGACCATGAAGCAAGGCATTTCCATGGTGACGAGGATATAAGGATTAATGCATTCGGCCAGTTATTAGGTTTGTATTGCATGCTCTCCCCAGTCCGATGTTATTGGTCTAATGTTGGGGTGACCATTATCCATAGGGATTTCTTATTTTTGCTCATTGTCATTTTTCTGTGGTAGGCCTTTCTTCAATGCCACAATTATTACATCCTTTGGCTCCAGTGGTGGTCCAGTGATGAGAACAGACTGAGGGTACCCGTCTCAGAGGCTGGGCTCAACATTTCCTCAAATATGACTGGGAGCATCAGTGTGAAGGATTTGGATTCTAAATTTATGGAAACCAAGATAGCTTCAAGAAAAACACTTCATCTCTTTTTGATTGTTACTTGTAAATCCAAGCTGGTCCTCTAATGACCTTCATTGAGGGGATAATCTGCTTGAAATGCCTGGTTCCATTCCACACTTAATGTGACACATAAATACCTTGGGCGAACTTGTCACAGATGGTAAAATGGTGCCTTTCAGTGCCAAAATCTCCCAAACTGAAGGTTGGATTGCAATGGAAACAAAATGTGCAAACAAAAAATAATTTCAGAAGGCGTTTTTATTATCTCCACCACCGAACGTGGACGGAGGTTATGTTTTCACCCCTGTTTGTTTGTCTGTCTGTGAGCAGGATATCTCAAAAAGCTTTGGACTGATTTGGATGAAACTTTTAGACAAGTTGGGTGTGTGACGAAGACGAATTTATACAATTTTGATGAAGATCAGGATCAGAATCTGGATACTCGCATTGTTTAAGTGATTTTTCACCATTGAAATATGGGGCCAAAAACGATATTTAGCATGATATCTCAAAAAGTTGTGGACGGATTCAGACAAAACTTGGTGGATGAGTTGTGTACGTGACAAGCTGATTAGATTTTGGTTAAGGTACGGATGCAAATCCTGCTATGCCTATCAGTGGGTGACAAAACGTAAACTGTTCTGCCTTGCGGAGGTATGTGCTCTACTGAGTGTCGTTGTAGTTGCTTCGAGTATGGTTCTGTATCTAATTATCTTTAAAAAAAATAAGGAACCAGAGATATTTATTTTCATTGTGAAAATGTAATGATCATCTTGTGTGACATCTGACTGCGTGCAGGCTTCACATATTGAAGAGTTTAATGGTCTCCAGTTTTAAAGCATGATCATTTTAATATATTGTGGATAACTGGAAAATATCGGCCACTCCTCTGACATGTGTAACTCAACTCATTTGGACAAGTCATTTAATCCAATAATCTGTACATAATTAGCATTGTACACAGGCAAATATACATAAAATTCCAAGCAAGATCGTGAGATGACATTGGGAGATATCGATGTGCCTTTACATCAGCAAGGCATTGTATGATTTATCCAACACAATTGATTTATCTAATGGAAGATTTGGCCGTTAAATGGATAAATCAACACAAGTACCGCATTAATCAGGAATTGAAACCAGGGGCTCACAGCATCTTTAGGCAAACACTCGTTTGGGTAAAACAAATGCTGTGTTTCATGCAACAACCTTTTACGTAGGGGAAAGAAATTCTCATCGGTTTTTCTGTCCGTAACAAACAACAAGGTATTTACATTCAAAACTCACAAATGGTGTGAAGAGATAAGAAGAGAACATTTGAGTCGAGCACAATTTCTGAGGAAGGTCAGCTTTTTAGAAGGATTCGTTTCGTGGAAAGCAGCACAAATGGACCGTTATCGGCCCATCCTTGCCAAGGTTTTATCTCTCAGCCCAGCCATCCAACATTCTGCAGCGAGGCTGGCCAAAACATCCTCGTAATGCCAACAGAGAAATTAGATACTCGATATAGCAGAACCGTCCCTGATGTTTCAGGCAACCACGGGAGGTTGCTGAATAACAAGACATAATAAAACGAATAAATCTCCCACAATATAGGAAGACTTTGTGATTCTCTGCCTGTTTTCCGTATGCTTAGGGCAGTGCTGCATTGCAACCTCGAGATCCCCATTGCTGCCTGTGTGTTGTTTTTCCTTTTAAACAATTATGTAATTGATATTTGGTACAAATCATGTGTGTGTGTGTATATATATATATATATATATATATATATATATATATATATATATATATATATATATATATATATATATATATATATATATATATATATATATATATGCAACACTGGTCTTAAGTTTTAGAATGCCCCCATTTTTCAGTTTTTACTGAAATTTAAGCAGTTCAAGTCCAGTGAATGACCTGAAATGGTACAAAGCTAAGCGGTAAACTGCCAGAAGTTTAAAAAAAAGTTTAGGTTTCCAAAAACTGAAAAATAATGTAAATTTCAGAGTTGTTAAAAAGGCCCTTTTCAGGGAACAAGTAATGGGTTAGCAACTGTAGCTGTTCTGCAGCAATGGAAGTAAATTAAGCCTTGAAAGTTGATGCAAACAATTCCGACAGGTGTCCAAATTTTTGTTGATTAATTAATTACAAACCCTCTGTCTGTGTAATTGCAGTGTTGGAACAGACTGTGTTGTTACATCCTCTGAAGCATTATTTGGACAATATTGCACTGCAGGAAGTAGTATATTGCTATCATAATGGTGAAAAAAAGACAATTAACAATGGAAGACAGACAGATCATTATAACCCTTAAAAGTGTAGGTCTTTCCTTTAAAGAAATTGCAAAGAAAGCCAAGGTGTCAATGAGTACAGTTTCCTACACCATCAAAAGGCACTTGGAAACTGGAGGAAACTGACATGAAGAGGTCTGGCAGACCCAAAGCCACAACACAATCAGAAGACAAGTTTCTGAGAGTCAACAGCTTGCGTGATAGGCGGCTCACAGGACGGCAGCTACAAGAACAGCTTAACACTGGTCGAAGTAAGGAAGTCTCAGTTTCAACTGTGAAGAGATGATTTTGTGCTGCAGGTTTGACAGGTCGTGTGGCAGTAATAAAGCCATTGCTAAGATGGCAAAATAAGAAAAAGAGGCTTGCCTGGGCCATGAAGCACCGCCAGTGGACTACTGAAAACTGGAAGAAGGACTTATGGACCGATGAATCAAAATTTGAAATCTTCGGTTCATCACACAGGGTTTTTGTTCGCCGTCGAGTAGGTGAAAGGATGGTTCCTCAGTGTGTGATACCAACTGTCAAACATAGAGGAGGAAGTGTGATGATCTGGGGCTCTTTTGCTGGATCCAGAGTCGGCGACTTGCACAGAGTGACTGGCACCCTGAACCAAAAGGGCTACCACAGAATTTTGCAGTGCAATGCAATACCATCTGGTCCTTGCCTAGTTGGTCAGGGCTTCATCCTACAGCAAGATAACGACCCAAAACATGCCTCCAAGTTATGTCAGAACTACCTTAGAAGAAAAGAACAAGATGGTTGGCTTCAAATCATGGAATGGACAACACAGTCTCCAAACTTAAATCCCATTGAGCTGGTTTGGGATGAACTGGACAAAAGGGTGAAAGCAAAGCAACCTTCAAGTGCAACACATTTGTGGGAACTTCCGAAGCAGTGTTGGGAAGAACTTTCCGAACAATATTTGATTTCCATTATAGAAAGAATGCCACGAGTATGTTCGGCTGTTATATCTGCACAAGGTGGCTACTTTGATGAGTCAAAAATATTGATTAAATTATGTTCAACAAAACGATTCCATGATTTATTTTTATCTGCAATTGTTTATTTGTTCTGTGCTGTAATTTCAGAGTACATTGAAACATTAAACTGCTTACATTTCAGTAAAAACTGGGAAAATGGGGGTGTTCTAAAACTTTAGACCGGAAAAAAATATATATATACATATACATATACATATATATATATATATATATATATATATATATATATATATATATATATATATATATATATACAGTAGACTAGGCGTAAGTCGTCACCATCTGGACCGAGAAAAAAGTGACGACTTACGAGTATGCGAATATTCATGATGACTGTGAGGTGAAGGATGAAGTCGCGCGTGGCCTGGACACATATGTGTGAGAGCCGGCTATTGTACCAAAAGGAAAACACAATCCTCGGGGCATAGGTGGGGGTGAGTTGGTGAGTTGGAAAGTGATCAAGCAAAGATGGAATTCATGAATCAGTTTATCAAAAGTAAAGATAATGAACAACTCTGTAAGACAACTCGTATACCATCGGTGATGGTATGGTGACAAATTACATGACACACAGTCATCGTGGTAATGATTACCACTCAATGCCTATGTGTAAGTGAGTGCGGTAATGTACAAAACAAGCCAATATAAAATCATGATCTGACTTCAACACTAAGCTCGATCGATCCTTTACTTCTTCGCGAAGTAATCCGTTATGTTTGACTGCCTCAAACTCTTGGGCATCTGGTGCATGAGAAAGGATTCAAACCGGTCTTTGTATTCCATGATGTTGGCTGGGCAATCCTCCACCGAAAGACAGTATCGGCCGATTATTTGGCCGAATCGGCCGAATCGGCCGAAACCGAATATTTGGCTGAGCCGACATTTGCCGAAACCAGATGATGAGCGCGTCATTGACATCTTCAAAGGACACACATTTCACGCATTTCACACTTCCCACCGGCCTCACGATCTTCTCCACTTGTCCAAATATCTTGCCCTTATTCTTCAAGATATCGTTCAATGTCTGCCGTTTTGATGTCCAACTTCTCAGCTATGTCTGTTTTCTTCATCAGTGGATTTGCCTCGCAAAACTGGATAATGTCGTATTTTTCTTGGTAGGTTTTAGTTCTGAGCTTACGCTTAGTCGCCATTGTCCTGCCTGCAGTGTGATCAATGTGTGTACGCAGTTATAAATAGCCTATCACTGGCGGTGTACACCAATGAGCGAGCATCACGATTCCATGAAATCGGGCTTCTCATGAGGCAGCAGTTCCATGTGACGAGTTAGGAGTGGTAATTTACTTGAGTTTCCATTACGTGGGAATGGACAACATCTGACGACTTAGACGAAGTGACGACTTAGAGATGACGACTTACAGAGGGATGACCCTTTATTCAAAGGGATTTAACATGAGATAAATTCGGGACTTGTTGACGCTGCCGACTTAGGCGAAGTGACGAGTTACACGCTGCCGACTTACACCTAGAATACTGTGTGTATATATATATATATATATATATATATATATATATATATATATATATATATATATATATATATATGTAATATTGTTGTGGATCTCCACCACGCCAGCATGCGGCGACTGCTTTTAGCTAATCGCGGCCGCGTGCCCACCGGACGCGCAATCCTAGTCGCAGCTTTCGGATCAACGCTGAAATCCAGCTACGGGTGTGTTTTTAACCACACCGTAAATCAGCCAACTATTCTGTCCACGCGCGACGGTCCGATCGCCAAATTGTCGATTTACCGAAGTATGCGCACAGACAGAAATGCCGGGGATTTACACCTCAACGGAGCCTGCACGAAAACGAGCCGTTCTTACGTTGCTCATTCCATTTGCGATTTGCGGAGCAGTTGTATTTCGCCAAGCCCCGTCGGATCCGATTACTTTATAGGCTATTTAAAAGCCAGCGAATATTCCGTACGTAATTACAGCAGCTCAATGGAGGAAGGGGACACAACGAGCAGGTGAACATTCAAACAAGGACATTTATTTGTCACACGTATGCAGTCAAGGAAGCAATGCAGATATACAAGCACGGATGCAATGAATGGGGGTAGGGACAAGACACGAGCAAACAAAGACCTACAGCCATATCTATTTATTATGTACACAATCACTTAACCACAATTCTACTTAGCGGACACGGCGCCACAACTTTCATGCAAAGAAAACCCCATGAAAGGAAAGGGTAAGAACAGGGCCCATAGGCCTTTAATGTTCGCAGAGCTTTGGAGACGGAAGGAGCTCCGTGAGACCGTGCTGGTTACCTGCCACCCTCGTGGTGACTCGCTGGGCGACCCTCGATGTTCCGTCAACACGGTAGTTGGTGTAATGGTGACTCGGTTGGTCGGGGCCTTGCCGTGCGACCTGGTCGATCGGGCCTATCCGACGACGCCTCAGAGGAACGAACGGGCCTTTGCTCTTTCAATAGTTGATGCTCTTTTACGAGCCTGCTCGTTCCTTAGCGTTTGCTCCGTCGTCCGTGTTTCGCTGGCTGGCGACCCCTCTCCGGCCATCACCACCGACCCACATTTCGGCACGGTACTGCAGGCTTGGCTGCGCTCCCGGCTTCCCTATGCTCCGATGACCCCGACTGCCCTCCACTGGACTCGAACCTTGACGCTCTCCACCCCGACTCCAGCTCGACTCCACACAGACTCCACTCTGAACCCCGACAGACTCTGATCCCCGACAGACTTCTCGGCGAACCCAGACCGACTGCCGCTTGGCATTCCAGCGCGCCTTTTTATGGGGTCCGGGGGAGGGGGGTGAGTTTGATCTTCCACCTTCGACCTTTCACCCCCGCTGGCTCCGCCCCTTTTGGTGTTTTGATCCGATCTCGTCGCCAAACTCAGAGAGAGCGGACGTTGCAGAGATCACCAGCCGTGGAAAGGGGACGTGGCTGAAATCACCGGCCGTCACCCCAACGAGGCAGCCGTCGTGTTTGGCGAAGGTGCCGCTCATTGGGATTCGCCGTGGCTGGCAAAAAGATGGCGGCGCAATGGAGATGAAGGTGAGGCGATGTTGTTCGTTTGTGAGATGGTGAGGAGATGTCGTGGTTGGCGCTGTGGTGGGGATGGCATGGTTGTTGAGATGCGGTTGTAGTTGTTCAGATGCAGTTGTGGTTGTTGAGATGCGGTTGTGGTTGTTGAGATGCGGTTGTTCCAAAATAAAGATAGCAAAAGACTAATGGCTGACTCAAAGATCACAGCCCTGTTACACGAATAATTGCCCTTTAGACATCGGTGGGGAAATCTAATCTGAACACACACTTATCGACATAACTGATCTCTGGGAAGCCTGAATGGTGTTCGGTGAATTTCCACAACCGTAAAAAAAAATATATATATATATATATATATATATATATATATATATATATATATATATATATATATATATATATATATATATATATATATATATATATATATATATATAGCAGGGTTTGTCTGTTTGTCCATTTATATGTGCTTCAGAAACTAAAAAACTACTGAACCAAATCCAACCAAATTTTGCATGTTGCCTAATGGTTCCCTGAGTATGGCTGCTGTTGGGTTAGCATATCTTGGGGAGTGGCGGGAGGTGGGGGGGGGTTAGGTTTGGGGGATGACGCCAATTCTTTCTATGTAAATGTGTATCATATTGTACCACCTGGTGGTATCCAGTATTAAAGATCATCATCTTATTTAAAGAAAGTAAAAACAACTTGATAATATGCATTGCGGTGATGTTCATCCCTCATTGAGAATAATTAAAAATGTTTCATTTCACTCAGTTTAAGTGGAGGTTAAAACCAAAACAAACAACATGAAGCTTCACAGCAAAGTGGAAGTGATTTTTGCTCAGGCCATATATAAGCAGCAAGGATAATAGTGTTGTGGTTGACCAAATTCGCAAACCACCATTCAGGTCCCTTAGGTGAGATATCTCTGTAAGTATATGTGTAGTTAGGCCCAAACCCGTTGTTTCGAGGGAATAAATGTCATTCAGTCGGGCTGCGACTCTTCAGGATAGCCGTTTTTCTTTTACTATCTTTATTTTGGACCAGCCGCCATTACTACCACCACCAACCACAACGCCGCTTCACAACAACAACCACCAACCACAACGCCGCTTCACAACAACAGCCACGACCTTTACCGTCACAACTCGCCACCATCACATCCCTGTCATTCCCACGCCACTTGTGGGCGCCGATGATGGACTTGTGCGGGGCGCGCACCGAGCAGCGTGTTCAGAAACATCACAGACTTTCCGAGAAAAACGGATCAAAAACGACTCACGCCCACTTCTGTTCCGTCCTATCGGAGAGCGTGGGGCGATTTGGCCCCGCCTCCAGGGCGTTGGAGTGAGGTCGCTATATGCAAATTCATGGATCAAAAAGCATTCACGCCCACTTTTCCTCGGTCCAATGGGGAGCCAGTTAGAGAGGTGAAGGGTCGGAGGCAGAGGGTCAAAGGTGAAGGAGCGAAGCCACGGGGCTTATATAAACGGCTGCGTTCGTCAGTAAAAGAAGTTGAGAGTGGTGCGTTGGAACGAGTTGTCGGTGGAGCTGGGAAGAAGATTCGCAGTTCGGAGGGGAGAAGTCAAGAGTGAAGAGTTGGGACGAGCCAAGAGAGGAGACTGAGAGGGCGATTAGACGGAGCTGTGGAGAGGTGGCGGCGGCGAAGGCGGACGAGGGGGTGCTCGCGTCGGTGCCGGGAGCTGCAGAGGGAGAGGCCAGCAACGCGACCGAGGTCGAGGAGGAGACGCTCGTCACGGGACCCGAGACAGGGTGATATCCTCCTCCCCCCCGAGCATCAACAACCCCCTCCTGTTTCCCCCCGCGCTGAGATAGTGCGACAAGGGGGCCCCTTTCCCACCCCCTACCAGACACTGTCCGTGAGGCCCGCGGAGTTGAGGCGCCACCACCGCTCCGCGTCTCATCATCAGACGGGTAGGCCCGACACGGTCTCCGCCCCAGGCCCGCCTACCCCCCTCATCCTTGAGGGTGGTTCTTTTCCTTTGCTTTGGGAATATGTGTTGTCGGCGCCGTCTGTGAAGTAAAATTGTATAAGTGTTGCCGTGTGCTCGGTAGTCGGATAGCTCTGCATTGTGTTTCTCTTTTATATTTGCTTTTTGTGTAATATTGTGTTTCTTCTCCTTTTACATGTGCTTTTGGTGTAATTGTATATGTGTGCTTCCCGTTCATCGCGAAATAAATGTGCTTATTGTTGAACTGTTTTCCCGCTTCGCTTCGTCTTTTCTTTCATTGAATCTCCATCTTGCTTCACGTAAAGGGTTGGTCGTGGGCTAAAACGCCCGATAATTAATCGAACCGTCGAGGCCGACGAATAACACCGCTCGGTTATCCCGATAGTACGGAACGGGTCGCTTAAAGTGGCCCGTGTCCGAAGTCGACCTGCGGCGAGGTGCGATCGCCCGGTCTACCCTCCGTGTGGGTACTTAGGTAGGTCGAATTTGGCGAGCAACCCTATCCCACGCGGGGGCCGATTGGCACGATCGTGGTGAGACCGAAAGGTCCACCCGTGACTAGTTCCCGGCGTTAGTCCGAGAGGGTCACGACTGGATTGTCCGTCCGGTGGGCGACGTGCCGCGATTTGAGTTACGTGGCCGTTCGCACGCCGGCGGGCGTGAATCCGCAACAATATCAATGAAGATGATGTTAATTGATTTCCAAGCAGATGGAAGATGACCTCAGGCAAATTATAGAGTAAATAGAGCAGAATATTTGTGCAGTACAGCATGTTGTCTTTTGATTAAAGATCCCATGACACTCAAAAGTACTGAAATTGCATATATATATATATATATATATATATATATATATATATATATATATATATATATATATATATATATACATACATACATACATACATACATACATACATACATACATATGTCCTATAGGAGTTTTTCATCGTGATTTCTGATCTGACAATGTTTTTTCACAATACTCGTTCTGTAAAATGTAAAATTAAAAAGACAAACCTCTTAGGAGCACCCCTAAAAATTCTGCCGAAATCTACTGAACGACGCGTAACCCACATGACGTCATCTCCAGAACAACAAAGGCTGCACGCAAATTACTCGGGTTGGTGGTCTACGTGATTGTATTGGCTTCCTGTGTGTTTCCACATTTGATTGGTCGACTCAAACGCTTCGTTCATTTCTGTTTTAAAAAAATCAAACATTTGGTTTTGAATAATGGATGACATGGACTTTGATTTGTCTGGTAGCGACAGTGAGTGTGAGAGAAATGAAGGATTTTGGTCTGAATCAGATGGAGAATTGTCGGATAACATAGTCGCGGGAGGTGAAGTTCAGGCAGCTGGAAATGGAATATGGCCTTACCAGTTCGAGCCCGAAGCAGGACAAGCAGAGGAAACTGGCGATTAAATTCCCGGAGTTAATGATGATCGGGAGGACATCAAAAGAAGACTTGGCAATAACAACTGGATAGACTAAATCCTTTTCGTAATTCAGTAATGTAAATTCGACTTGCATACTGCTCGATATCAGAAATATTTTAGTGAGGTCACGTGAACAGCGCAGCGGACATGTTGATCCGCGGCGAATGAATCGCAAGCAAGGCCAGCCCATGTCATCGGCCGTGTCTCTCCGCGCATAAAACGAAGCAATCTCGCTGTCCGGATACGATGAAAACTTGTGTGCAGAACACACCTTGCAACACAATTGTCTAGAGTAGTCCGATAAATCTGACGTTCTGTTGCATTTTTATTTATTTTATTCCTGCTGTCGTCATGTAGCGCCAGTAGAAAACAATGAAGAAAAGAGAATAA
The DNA here is from genome assembly GCF_056783735.1 of Eptatretus burgeri. NCBI lineage: Eukaryota > Metazoa > Chordata > Myxini > Myxiniformes > Myxinidae > Eptatretus > Eptatretus burgeri. Next base: position 72,520,047 of record NC_140964.1, read on the forward strand.
TAGAAGAAAGCTACAGCACCTCAGATTTATCAGACGAGTCGGACGGACGACGGATTTATTGGACGAGTCTAGACTCTAGAGTTGACAAGTAACTTGTACTAGCATGCACACAATGTATAAGCCGATGCGTAAGAGTCCGGAGGCTATGAGGCCGTGTCTTAGGACAGATACATTTGTCTTTCATAGTTGTGCCAACATAGTTTTCCCTGTTCATTTATTACAGCATTTTGGCTAAATGTTAATGAATAGCATGCCAATGGAAGCAGCACCTTCACTTTAGAATAAACCCATGTATGTTGAGTGCAGCCATACCTGGCTTGCATGTATGTGGAATCGTACCTATCCCAGCAGGCTGGTTTCAACGAACAATTCAATAAGCTGCAAAATGTGGGTGCAAGTTTTTCACATTGTTCGATTTTAAAATTATCTCCTTGCACCTTGAAATGATGCAATATTAATCTTTGGTATTTTTCTTGTATGTCCCTGTAAGTTTCTTTTTTAATGGAAAGGTTCAACAGTCACATTTTATATTTTGTGGACATGGTATAGCCTTTTATTGTGCATACATGTGTTGGATTTGTACACGACTACGACAAGGTAGTAAAGGGATAAATAATTGCCTCGTGATTGTTGTGCATACATGGCTCAGAAGCAGAATTTCTTGTCTCTGTGTGTGAGGAAACTTTCGCGAAACAATCACAGGAATTAAGACGATCAGTGAGATAGCAAACACATGTGCACAGTGCATATGTACGTACTTTAGACGGCGCACGACGTCTAATCAATCGACTCTGAGCGAGTCGCGTTCTGGAGATGACATCAACGGTCACGTGACCTGTGGTTCGCTGAACTCCACTTTTTTGAGGGGATAAAACTTTCTTCACAAACTTTACATAACCAGCATAGCAAGTTAGCACTACAAATAACCTGCATAGCAAGTTGTGAAAAGCACTACAAATGTTTGAAATATTCGTCTAATTATCCCATTGTTGACTTTATAAAAACAAACATGGGTGATTTCTTCACTAGGAAGGTCAAGTTAATATATAAATAACCTGAAACGTTTGAGTGTCATGGGACCTTTAAATGTGTCAGCAAAGCAATGTGTACTTTTGCTATTTTGAGATAAAACACCCCATGTTGTAACATAAAGTACCTCATGTTATATTTTTGTGGATTATGTTTTGTGTTATACTTTTCTGTTTTATTCTCAAACTTGGTGGTGTAATGGTTAGTGTCTGCTCTCATTCTAGGTGGTCAGTGGTTTGCAACCCTGCCCAGTCATAAAAAAACTTATAAAATGTTACATCCTGCTTCCTTGTTTGACACTTAGCATTTAAAAGGAAAGCGCACAGACAAACAACTTTAAGTTGTTAACAGGGTCACAGGCTTTGATGAGCCTGTTGGGCTCCTATGTTGAAGACTTGAAGTTATGTGTGCTTCAGGGAGGAAGTTGAAACCGGCTGTATTTGTTTTAAAACTAACACGTGATGTCACATTGATTTCACAACCAATCAGAGGCCTCCAATGGGCAAGCCATGGCTATCTCAACAGAAATTTCTGGAAAATTCACCGACGTTTTATTTAGCTCATTTTATTCACCGACGTTGCCTCATAGTATACTCTTTTTATCCACTGAAGCAAGGTGAAAACATCAATAACTAATTAACCTCTGCCATCGAAGATGGATGGAGGTTACTGTTTTCACCCCTTTCTGTTTGTTTTTTGTTTGTTTGTGAACAGTATGACGGAAAAACTCCTCGACGGATTTCGACGAAACTTGGTGGGGGGGTTAGGTCTGGTCCAAGGATCATGTCATTAGATATTGGACTTGGTCCAAAATCCAATATGGCCACTATGGCGGCCAATTTTAAAAATATTTGAATTCTTTTTTTTTTGCATTTCTACATGTTTTAAGTGATTTCCAACCCCCCGCCCCCCAAAAAAAAATTGTGAGAGAAAAAAAAAATTTGCAACTTTTTTTTCAACAAAATTTCGATTTCGTTTTTTGCATTTCTACATGTTTTAAGTGATTTCCACCCCCCCCCCAAAAAAAATTGTTAGAGAAAAAAAATTTTGCAAATTTTTTTCAACAAAATTTCGACTTTTTTTTTTGCATTTCTCCATGTTATAAGTGATTTCCAACAAAAAACATGCCAAAATTATAATTGCGGCTGATTTTGGAACTTCAGGTGGATATACCCACGTAAAATCAATTTCTGTCTCAAGGAATCAAGTTATGACTAATGAATTGAGTGTGTAAAAGTTAAAAGTAAAAGGGAAAGTTGCAAACTATAACTCTGTGAGCACTGTTGACGTCAAATTGAATGAATAGGATATCAGGTTCACTTGAGTGACCGAGCAGTATTGGCGGCAGAGGTTTTGCACTCTACCGAGTGCTCCCCCTCTAGTTGAATCAAGTGATTCTCTTTTTTTGAAATCTGAGATTTTCATTTCCCTTTAAGCCAGCTGTCTCACCCATAAATGTGTAAACAAAAGAAAGTATGTTTGTATTTGTTTTGAATTTACATGACATTTTATTTCAAATAAATATTTGTAGATTAAAAATGTAAACAGATTCATTGGAAACTACAATACTGTTTTGTACCTCATGTGCTTTTGTCACCTTACCGGTCCAAACTCCCTCCGCTCTCAATGATCTATTTCAGATTCCAACAAGAAGCTGAAAGATGTCTTGGAAGAGTTTTATGGAGATGGAATTTTGTCGAAGTACAATCCAGACCAGGTATTCTTCAAGCTACACCTTTCACGCTTGTTGGACTTTGCCTGAATTGCAATTCCAATTCCCTTATCGTCGAGATTCTTCATTCCAATAAATATCCTCTGAATTAACTTCCACATCATCATTTATAATTTTTCATTGGGAATTCACTTCATTCGAGTAAGAGTAGCTTTCTTCACATCTATATCCATACTCTCTCTCTCTCTCTCTCTCTCTCTCTCTGTCTCTCTCGTCTCTCTCTCTCTCTCTCTCTCTCTCTCTCTCTCTCTCTCTCTCTCTCTCTCTCTCTCTCTCTCTCTCTCTCTCTCTCTCTCTCTCTCTCTCTCTCTCTCTCTCTCTCTCTCTCTCTCTCTCTCTCTCTCTCTCTCTCTCTCTCTCTCTCTCTCTCTCTCTCTCTCTCTCTCTCTCTCTCTCTCTCTCTCTCTCTCTCTCTCTCTCTCTCTCTCTCTCTCTCTCTCTCTCTCTCTCTCTTTTTCATCCGTTGATAAAATGTCTGCTTATTTACTGTTTTAAATGATTCATCTTCATATGATATGAGGAATCATTACCAGCTAAATGGAATAACAGCATGGCTCAAAGGTTGCAAACTTACATTTGGGTTGTGTTGTCTGGCTTTGATTCTTCGCCCAACGATGAACGACCTGCTTTTCAGGCAGTGTCGCATCAGTTAATATGGTTTGGGCTTATCCCCCCCCCACCCTCTTCAAAGGGAGAATTAAGACAGCTGTCCTATCTGCTAGCATTCGCTTATACATGTTAAAGACGCAATACTATCTTCAAAAGAGCAGGCCATTGTGTGCTCGTACTTGAGCCAAATTCTCAATTCCTGCCCAAATATATGGAGCTCCACATCAGCATCATTGCCACACTCAATTGGGTGATTCTATATAATCGCAATCAAATTATTATTCATTCCTAAAGGCCCGGTCACACCTTGACGTTTTAGCCAGCGATGGCAACGTATTAAAATGTATGTAAAACGCTGGCTTACGTTGAACTTTTGATGTTTTTTTTTTAAAGATTCGGACGTATTCATAGCGACTTGGTCTTATGTATAACGCATTGGTAACGGACACAGAACGTTTCGTTGTGTTATAGATAACTTATACCAACAAATGCTGAACCTGTTGTCGGCCTACTCAACCGATGCCCAACGATAGTCTAACTTAGGCATAGCGCGTTGCACGCATCGCCGACGATGTCGTGACGTAGCCTATTAAAAGGCTGACTCACAACGGTTCGAATCATAACTGCCGTAGAAATGGAAGTGTCAACATCGCGGTCACAACTTGGCGATCTTGCCAGCGTATGCCGACCTAAGAAAAATGTGTCTAAAACGTTGGGGCACGTCAAATACGGTATGAGTAAGTTTGGTATACGTGAGTACAACGCTAAAGTACGCTATCATACGTCGTAGTAAGTAGAGTACGTCAAGAAATTTTAAACATGTTCAAAATTTTACGACGTACTCGGCGTATGACACACGTTCCGCATGCGATGGGGATAAGTTTTACACACGATATGTGGACGCTTACACACGTCCACAAAGGCTACTTATAAGCTACTCATAAGTCGAAACACGTCGCGGTAATGTCTTTTTTACGCGAAACTTATTTCTAACTTATGTTTGACGTGCTTTGAACCAATTCTTTACGTAGTCCCAACACACATCGACGTATGTAGATGTATTCCAATGATGTCTTCCGGTCGACAAAAAAAAAAAAAATGAACGTGTTTCTAGCTTACAACTGCCATATAAAGACGTGTTCCCAGCGGTTTTGGGAATTGGTATATAAAAATGGTGTTCATAAAAGGGGAACCCAACAGTGTTTTCGAGTCCTTTTTGAGTCGATGTCCATGTCAGCAGTAACAGTATCAGTATCAGTATTAGTATTAGTATTAGTATTAGTAGTAGTAGTAGTAGTTTGTTCATGTTGGCAGTAGTAGGTGAGTGTGAGGGGGAGGGTGTGGGTTATGATGGATCGTCCTTGCGTTTAACGATTTAACGATTTAAATGATAAACTCAACGATTTAAATGGCTGCATCTCCACTATTGAAAGTAGACGCTTGCGCTCAACAATTGGATTTTTTTTACACTCAATGACTTTTAAACGGTACCACTCAGCTATTTTCATTGTTTACAATGAACGATTTAAATTGCTGTCACTCGCCTTTGTTTTTTGACGCTGGGGTTTGGAAATTTGAAGCGTTTCTTCTGAACGTGTTAAAACGCTCAAACTCGACTATTTTAAATAGACGCTGCCGATGGACAATTGGAATCATAGCCAAGCTAGACATCGAAGTGTGAACATCCTCGTCATGCCGAAGAAAAGTTTGAAGAATGCTGCAAATAAGTGTCCTGGCCGTGGCCGTGGACGCTGACGCAAGGACGATCCATTATACCGACGTCTTTCAGCCTATGAGTAACTTAAAAGTAACGTCTGTCGATGTGTGGCAACGATCGCGTAACGTGCCAACAACACGTTAATCATAGGTTAGAAATAAGTTTCGGGTACACTAAACATTACCTCGGCGTGTCTCAACTTATGATTAACTTACAAGTAGCATGTGTTGACGTCTGTCAACGATCGCAGACCTTGCATACAACTTGTGGCCAGTGTAGCGGAATGTGTGAGTCATACGCCGGCATACGTCATGAAATTTCAAGCATGAAAAAATTTGAGGACAACCAAAAAGTACAACGTTTAAAGCCAACGTACAACAACGTATGGCAGTGTTTTTCAGCGTGCTCTCAATGTTATCAAAACTTACCCATAACGTATTCAATGTGTGCCAGCGTTTTAGAAAAAAAATTCAAAAATCGGCATACGTTGGCTAAAACGTCAAGGTGTGACCGGGCCTTTAGGCCAGCTCCATGAGACCATCATTTTCATCTGTAACAGAAAATAACAATGGTAGTGATGAAGTCACTTGTAACTTCGTGTTTTAAAAGAAAACCATGAATTCTGTTTAACCTGCCAAATCTTGTGTCTTCAACCCATCACTCTCTGTACCCACCATACCCAGTCACACCAACTGTTCCTGGACTCTGTGTTTTGCACCTGAGAAGGTAGAGGAGTTTCTGGTAACCCTCGACTCGAGTTCTGCAACTGGACCAGATGACATCAGCTCACGTGTCCTAAAAAACCTGCTCTGCTGCACTTGCATATCCTCTTTCTGCTCTTTTCACCCTTTAATGTGCCCGAGATCATCTTGCATCTGCTTGAAATTCAGCCAACATCACCGCATTACATAAACAAGGTGCAAAAAATAATCCCCTTAACTAAAGACCTATCACCTTACTTCCAATCATCAGCAAGGTCGTGGAATTTATCATCGCAGTTGATATGAAATCATTCCTTTTCTCCAATGGCCTCATCTCACACATCATCAACTCGGATTCAGACCAGGTCACTCTACCTTAGACATGCTGCTCCTACTCTCCCAACAATGAATAGAGGCCCTCAATGTCAGACATGAGATCAGGGCCATCTCTTCAGACATATCTTGAGCTTTTGATACACTCGGGCATCCTGCCTTGCTCTCCAAATTCTCTGCCAATGGCATCCAAGGCCAACTCCACACATGGCTTACTGACTTTCTCTATGCTTGAAAGCAATATGTAGCTCTCAACGGAATCCTTTCATCTCCTCTCGACGTGAAGGCTGGAGTGCCTCAAGGCAGTGTTCTGGGCTGAGTCCTATTCCTAATGTTCATGAATGATCTATCTGATTCTCTGGAAAATCCTCTTTATCTATTTGCTGATGACTCCACCCTCTGCCATGATGTCCCTCATCCTTCAGATAGGCTGGCAACAGCCTCTTCCCTCTCTTCAGATTTTGAAAGATTCACAAACTGGTCAAACCTTGGGACCATCTGGCAAACCTTCTCATCTACTTTCTTAACAATGCTCTTGAAAAAGTTCTTTAACTCAAACTTTTGCCCCTCATGATGAGCTATTATCTCTAATTTATTGTGCAAACCACACTTCGAAGTTGGCCTCTAAAGCCAGTCGCTGGCTGAGTATACTCCATCATGCATAGTCCTTCCTTGGCACACCTAAATTCTTATCCACCTCCATGGCCTTCATTGCAGCTTAATTGGAATACTGCTCTCCCCTCTGAGTTGGCACAGCTGCCTCACATGTTGCTCACATTGATGCCAAGGAAACCAAAGCATTCAAGATCGTTGGAATCTCCTGCGATGTGGCCGATTCTATTATCCTATCACTTTCACATTGCAGACAGGTTGGTGCTCTCTTTGTCATCTATACTGCTTCTGGTTAATTTCTGGTCTTGCACCCTCTGCTCTCTCTATGCGTTGTGTCCATCCCTGCCTTGCCCCCCTCCCCCTCCCCAACCACAGAGGTTTCTGCAGTGCGCACGTGGTCCACCTCCTTCTGGTGAAGCTCTGAAAATCTAGAATCACTTCTCACTGCCACTCATTCATTTCTCATTTTTCCCCACCTGTGGAACCAACTTCCACATTCTCTTCAATCTCATTCTTATCTCTATGTCTTCCAGACAGCTGTTTATCACCATATCAGATCACCCCCTATCCAAAACCATGATATTTTAGACTGCCCCAAACCCACCTCCTTCCAAATATCCAGCTTTTCCTTCATGAGTATTTGCTTCTGTATCCATCAAGTCCACCCCATGTATCTTTCCCTATCCCTCATTCTTCCTCACATCCCTTACTTGTCCAAATCTCCCTCTACTTTGTCCTTCAAACCTGCTGCTGGTGTATTTCCCCCTCTCTTTCTACCGTTCATTTTGTTCTATTACGTCCTGATCCATTGTATGTTCCAGGTCCTCCACGAGCCTCGACTTCATGCACATAAAAACAAATAAATAAATAATAATAATGATAGCAGAAAGCTGTCACAATGCTCTGAGAATAGGATGGCTTTGACAACTCACTATTCATGAGACCACCACAGCAGTCGCAGAGCAGTAAGGGTTCTAATTATATTGTGCTGAGCCCTACATCATCCTGTATGAGGGAATCTGGTATGGTTAAAGGACAAACGCTTTACTTTTATTCAAATTACAGCATAATGTATTTTACAACATTATAGACAACACAGCTGGCTTCATTTATTTACTCCATAATGGGGTACCTCGATTTGCATTGCACCAGATGAAATAGTCAAATGATGTACAACATTTACACCCATGGTTGGATTGTTGTGGACATAGGTCTTGTACATTAAAATGGAAGGTACAAATTAACATGTGATTGTTTTATCCCTCGTGCACCCGCAGAAACAGGATATCCTCAACCAGGTAAGCCTACCTTTCTGACGTCACACCGACCTGTTTTTCTCTCCCTCGCCCCCTCCAATACACCATCAATTTATAACGGAGCCTCTGTGGGAATGTTGGGACAAATATCAGTTTATCTTGCACGAAATCCATTGGGTTCTTGTGTTAATGTTAATGATTTTGTACATTTCGATCTATTATCCTTCATCAGCTGAAAAGTTTTGCAATTATTTGACTAAATGAGCTGCTACTCCCAAATTACAAAGGTGGTATTTCGTGAAAATCAACAAATATAATGAGTTATTGGATTAGTTGAGGATAATGTTACCGCTGGGTGGGAGCATATTTGTTACCAACTTGTTTATTCCTGGGATACATTCTCCAAGGGAATCAATCTTGATTGTGAACTGCCACCCCAGCGCTGCGCAGAAAAGATATTCTTCATGCAGTTCAACCAGTCATCTTGTGCTCGTTGCTTCGTGATGATTATCGATAAATGGGGAAATTAGGGTATCGCTGACAAAAATCCATAACCTTGCACAAACGAAATTTTCACAAGTTTGCAAGTTCATATTTAGGAATGTTATTTCTGAAAATGCCATTTATTGCATTTTAGTAACTTAATGAGTGCAATAATTGATTGATCATGGAAAAGGAGGTGGAAGAAGTTTGAACAAAATGAAGTGATATACTGTAGGATAGACAATATTTTACACACCAGAATTAAGATACTATTATACATTTCAATTGATTTTTAGATCCTCGTGGAGGATCTCTAAGTCTTACTCACGTTGTTGTTCTTGTGGACTTTTTTGTTTCACAGCCTACAGTTTTCATCGAAACTTCCTGAAACTTGGAATATACATGTAGAAATACCCTGCGCAGACAGTAACCATCTCCGATTTTGAAAATTCCTCCGAGAAAAAAAAGTTATGACGTCAAAATATCTCCGCTAATGGAAATCGCCTAAAAAATTATCTCCGAAACTAGGCAAGCTTTTTGAATTTTGTTTGCGGGAATCAAGCCGGGTATTAGCACAGATAATAATTTATCGCAAACCTGATACATCACAATGACGTCATATTCGTTTTTATGACGTCATCCTTAAGAGGACGAGGATCTTAGCTCATTCGAGCTTGTTAAAATTCATCCCTCCATGTATCTGGTGTCCATTGCATGCTTCAGTTTAGAATCATTCTCGAGTTGATAAGTTGCAAAATGTAACTATTTTGTTGATAGACTTCCGAGAACCACTATTCAAAGAAAGATGTGGGATGGTTTCACGTGATAATTTCCTGTGAGCATCCTGACATAGTTTGCATACTTTTTCACACACGATCCCAGACATCTTTTTGCATTTTTATGCCTCCACCTAAGAAGTTGCCGGAGGCATTGTGTTTTTGGGTTGTCCGTCCGTCCGTCTGACCGTGCATCCGTGATCGGCTTTTGTTACCACGATAACTTATGAACGGCTGAAGGCATCTACATAAAACTTGGTACAAGAATGTATAATGATGCAAAGATGAACCAATTATATTTTGGGGTCATGATGTCAAAGGTCAGAGGTCATGTTGGGTAAAAACTTTGGTACTGCACTAACTTGTGTACCAGTGATTGGATTTTGACCAGACTTGATACAACTATATATATATATATATATATATATATATATATATATATATATATATATATATATATATATATATATATATATATATATATATATATATATATATGTATATATATATATGTATATGTAAGCCTGGTGTTGGTGCAGTGGTTAGGGCAGTGGCTTGGGATCCAAAAGGTCCTGAGTTCAAGCCCCGTTGGGCCACTGAATTAATACACCAGGGGGTTGACTCAGCCTGTCATCCTTCCGAGGTCGGCGAAATGAGTACCAGTATACTGGGCCGGTGTATACCCCGGTTAAAATAGGTGTACCATATCCCTGTGTCGTAAGAGGCGACCAGGGTTGCGTCAGGAAGGGCATCCGGCATAAAAACATGTGCCAAATCACTATGCGGATCATACGGATGATCCGCTGTGGCGACCCCTAACGGGAGCAGCCGAAAGAAGAAGAAGAAGATATATATATATATATATATATATATATATATATATATATATATATATATATATATATATATATATATATATATATATATATATACATTGTTGCGAATTTACGCCCGCCGGCATGCGATTGGCCGTTCGACTCGAATGGTAGCCGCCTCGCCCACCGGAACGGACAATTCAGTCGTGACCCTCTTGGAACAACGCCGGGAGCTAGTCACGGGTGGGGGTTTAATCTCACCACGATCGTGCCAATTGCCCACCCGCGCAGGATAGGGTTGCTCATCAAATTTGATTTACCTAAGTACCTGCGCGAGTAGTCGACCGGGCGATCCTACCACGCCACAGGCCGACTCCGGACAGGAACCGCTTAAGCGGTCCGTTCCGTGCTCCAGTGATAACCGAGCGGTGTTATCGTTGGCCTTGATGGTTCCGATTAGTTATCCGGGTTCTCTAAACCCGCTACAAGCCTCTTACATGAAGCAGGATGGAGAGTCAATAATAGGAAAGGAGACGAAGCGAAGCGGGAACAATTACACAAGAACGTTTAATTGCACACGCAGACCAGCACGGAAGGCACGTATACAGTCACAATCATCATGTACAATAAAGCAAAAGCAAGTCAAGAAATGGCACGTATACACAATCACAGGCAAAAGAGATGTCCCGACTAAACCCGACACATGACAACACTTACCAGTTTTACTTCAAGGACAGGCACCACCCACAGTTATTTACACGAACCCAAAGGAAAAGAGAAAGTTGCGACTTCCCTGCACGCGTTGTCCAGCGTCGCGTCCTTGACCTCGAATCCGAGCCTCCCCCGATGTGGTCTGTGACTCGCACCTCGCGCCGGCACGTATAGCTGCTCCGCGCCACGAACGGGGCTTCCGGCACCTGACAGAAGGCTCGCCCTCTCCCGCTGTAGACGGCGACAGGGCCCAGGACAAGGATGCGCCGACTCGACTCCCTCCAGCTGGACTCGTAGGAGAACTCTCTGAAGAACTCGTAGACAAACGAACCATCAACAGCAACAACCACACGCAGACGAGCGAAGAGGAAGAGGAGGAGGAAGAGAGTGGAGGAAGAGAGTGGAGGAAGAGAGAGAGAGAGAGAGAGAGAGAGAGAGAGAGAGAGAGAGAGAGAGAGAGAGAGAGAGAGAGAGAGAGAGAGAGAGAGAAAGAGAGAGAGAGAGAGATAGAGAGAGATAGAGATAGAGAGAGAGAGAGAACGCGCCCCGCCCCGCCCATGTGTGTCTTTTATAATGCGGGGCTCCGCCCTTCGCTCCGCCCCGTTTTTGGCTCCACCCTCCTTCAAGAAGGTTCTCGAAAAGGGGCGTTCCCTCACCCCGACCGCCTCATGCTGTTCATCCACCAATCGGTGGCAAGCTGCCCTTCCCCCTTCCCTCACACCAAGTGCGGGGAAAAATGGCAGGAAAAGCTCACGAGCATCGTTGGTGGTTTTTGTTTGTTTGAAATAAAATATATAACAGAAAAATGGCTAACTCAAAGCGTCGCAGCCCGGATGGATCACATAAATTCCCTCTATACAACGGGTTTGGGCTAACTACACAAGTACTTGTGGAGATATCTCACCTGAGGGCCCTTTATGCTGTAATGCGAATTTCCACAGCCGTAACACTGTATATATATATATATATATATATATATATATATATATATATATATATATATATATATATATATATATATATATATATATATATATATATATATATATATATACACATATATATTAAAGATGAACTGATTAGATATCGGCATCAATTAAATATGTGATACTTAAGAACAGCTGAACAGATTTAAGTCGAACTTTGCACAAGTATTATAAAGATGTAATAATGTGTGCAGAGGCATATCGGTCGACGTCGCGACATTGAATAGTGCCGTTCTAGCTTTAAATATTCTGGATTACTTGTGCCATTAATGATTTAGACAAGATGTGTTGAGAATTTTCTAACAATTCAAAATAATGTAGCAAGCTCAGTAACATGTCATAAAACTTTTTTTTTTTCTAAGTGCAAAATACAGAAGGGTAGGGACCATTGCGATTGAGAGCAATCTCCTATAACAAGGGAATGAAATGAAATAAGAATAAACTACAATAAGCAGACTAGCATCACATGTAGATTAGATCAGATAGTGAAGAACATCTCGGGTAATCTGTATTAGCATTACCAGACTCAGTGGCGCAATGGTTAGATTGTTTGCTCTGAGTCTGCGATGTTGGTAGTTCAAAGTTGACCACAGCCGAGTCATGCCAAAGACGTTTAAAATTGCATGTGCTGCTTGCTTGATACTTAGTATTTAAAAGGATAGAACACGGACAAACAACTGCATGTTGACAACCATTGTGCAACCTTAATGGGCCAAATGGCTTCCTCCGGTGTCGAGTTCCTTGTAAAGGAATATATTGTTGTGGGGATGACTCTTAATGGGGTAAACTGCTTAGTATAGTTCAGTTATCTCCTTAGTATTTGTTTAGAATAAGCATGACATAATTAATTGTGAGATTAAATGTGCGTTGCTCTAAAGTGCAAATCGATGTTTGTTTTCCCTGCCTTCCTGTTGTTCTATCCTCCACATCTGATCTCTGGCTATGTGTTTTTATGTTCTTTTCCTCTGTTTAAATGTTCTTTACAAAGTACACACAAGAGCCTTGAAGCTCAAGATGCCACGTTTTTACCCTCACCAGAGGAGAGGGTATTGCATTTGGGTCTGTCTGTCTGTCTGTCTACCTGTCTGTCTGTCTGTCTGTCTGTCTGTGTTTGTTTGTTACGTGCAAAATGAAAGATTTTCCAAGTACGTATATTGGTTCGTCGAATTTGTTATTCTGTCTGCCTCTGTCTGTCGCCTACAGGTCACAATTTTAAACAGATCTTCACTAAACTTCACCATTTGGTCGGGTTTGTCAAAAGGAAGAAGCCTATTGTTTTTGAGGTCAAAAGGTCAACATAGTTCCAAGGTCAACAACTGAGGTTGTATTTCTAAAATCCTCAATTTTCATCCGATTGACTTGAAATTTGAAGAGGATTTATATTTGAGGTCACCGAATTCAACCTACTAATTATTTTTGAGCTCAACATCGACCAAAAGGTCAACATAGTCCCACGGTCAACAACTATGGTTGTATTTCTAAAATCCGCAATTTTCTTCCGATTGTCTTGAAATTTGAAGAGGATTTATATTTCTGGTCACTGAATTCAACCACCAATTATTTTGGAGGTCCACATTGGCCAAAGGTCAACATAGGCTGAATTTCTAAAATTGTCAATTTTCATCCGATTGACTTGAGATTTGAAGAGGAGTTCCATATTTGGTAACTGAATTCAACCACCAATTATTTTTGAGGTCAAATTTGTTTTCTGGACTTTGCAAGTGTCGTGCTCTGCATGGTCTTCTTGTTTGTTTGTTTGTCCGCACAGAACATGAGTATGGATTTTCTCCACAACCGCTTATCGGAGCTACACAAAATTTTCAGCAAAGGAACCACTGACTACTCATGAGAATGTTTTTATGATAAATATGATATCATAGATCACATGGTGTGGCAGCCATATTGGAAAAAAGAAAAAAAAATTGGACCTCTATCTTCAAAACTGCCCCATAGAAAAAATTGAAACTTGGCACATGGCAAGTACTCCACATGTGGAAGTATGATTTTTAGTTCACCTGGAACGTAGTTCCAGGGAGCTTATGGGATGGCTCATCATCCGTCCATCCACAAACATTTGCAACTTCTCTGAAACTACACACACAATTTTGATAAAACTACACCCCAACCTTCATCACCCAGTATGTCCCAAAGTATGTTCGTGCTATTAAAAAAAATTAGGCCCAAAGGGAGTCTATGGGGGGCTACCCCCAAAAATAAGTATTTGCTTTCTTCTCAGAAACTACACATTCAATTCTGATGAAACTTGACTAAAACCTTCATCACCTGTGATGTACCAAAGTTTGTTCATGGAATTAAAAAAATTAAGGTGTGAGAGGGTCTACGGAGGGAGTTTATGGGGGAGGGAGGGTTTGCCCACCCCCAAAAGAGGTATTTGCTTTCTTCTCTGAAAATATACACACAATTTCAATGAAACTTGACCACAACCTTCATCACCCATTATGTACCAAAGTTTGTTCACTGCATAAAAAAACAATCCATAGGTATTTACTTTCTTTTCCATTAAATATTTTGTGGGTTATCCACACAAACCAGTGGTTCCCTGTTGTTTTTTTCTCCAGCCACTACCAGGTGAGTACCCAGGGGTATTGCCCCTATTTTTGTATGACGTCATCGGTGCCTTTGTTATGATGTCATAATTGCATGCATAGAATGCTACATCTGATCAGTATGAAAATTTTTGAGAGTCATCTTGGGATAAATTGGTCAACAGAAATAAATTGATGATGTGATCGGTCACGTGGTTTGGCAGCCTTTTTTTTTTTAAACCTTCCAAAATCTTCTCATAAAACGGTTGAACAGATCGAGGCAAAACTTTACAGCTATGACTGCCTATCCATGAGGAACAAAATGTTTCCACCTATGATATTATAGATCCCATCTTTTGGCAGCCATGTTGGATTTACCCGAAAACATTTAAAAATCCCCCTCATTTATCCCTCATGCACCCATGCACACACACACACACACACACACACACACACACACACACACACACACACACACACACACACACACACTTTTACTGAGAGTAAACTCACACATGCAGTTCTGACAACTCCTCAAAAAAAAAGGCTTAGCTTTCCCCTTCTAACTCTGTCCCATCTCCCCCCCCCTCCAACTGCAAGTCTTCACCCTTCCCCTCCCAACCCTAGAGAATTGATTCCCTTCCCCATACTCAAGCCTTCATACTCAATTGTCCTCAATTCCTTCCTCTCCCCCTTCCTAGTTTTACCTCATCTTTACTCTCATCCTCTTCCCAAATGTCAATTCCCACGTCAAGACAGTGGAATATGTAACGTTTTCTGCTCCCCTATCATACTATCACCCACATCACAGAAACCCATCAGGGGGCATTCAAAAATTACAGAACACATATTTTGCCCAAATCTCACACCTCCAAACCCCTGAAATGCTCTGAAAACTTTCAACAGACACTCCCAAACCTATCACTTAACGTTTGATGAAGACACCCTCTCCCCCTATTTCATACCTTAATCCTGAGATGCTATTTATCCTGTTGTTTTTTCAGTTTCTACTCGTTATATTTGAAAAAGTAAAGGCAGTAGGTACAGTTTACCGTCAATAAGACCAGGCAGCAGTCGGAATCCCTGCAATGACGTTATCGGACTAATCGCTTGGAGTGATGTAATTGTTTTGAAAGATGTTCATTTGCTTCCATTTGAAAATGAGATTATGTGTCTGTGGAAAAATGAAGAAACGGAGTGGCAATGATGGAATTTAAATAAGGCAATTTACTTTTATCATTAATGTATTGAATATGTGTAATTCTTCACCTTTGAGAGATGGGGACAAATTATATACAGCAGGATATTTCAAAAAGTTGTGGATGAGTTATGAAAAACTTGGTGGATGAGTTGATTAGCTGACGAGAACAAGCCAATCAGATTTTGGTTGCGGTCCGGATGCAGATCCAGTCTGTCAGTGGGATACAAAGCGTGAACTGTTTAGCCTGGTGGAGGCATATGCTCTCCCGAGTGCCGTTCTCGTTATTACAATAATTACAGAGAAGTGTTCCATTAAAATACCATTAAACTCCACATTTAACATGTTCTAGCTCTGGTTTACTACTTTACCAGTTGTTATTGCCGAGTCTTGCTTCGACGTCGTCCCAATTGTTGTGAATGCCAGGTATTTCATGAATGATGTCATCCCAAATTCTACCTGGGGTTCATAAATGTACAGTCTGACGAGCACCTTCTACATCATGATTTGGCTATCATCGTAATCTGACGATTCTTAATCAGAAAATTATTCGTCAAATTCACTTTCTGGTGAGTCTGAAGCGAGTTTTGCAGCCATTATCGTTTGCATGCTGAGACAATCGTACTGGCGACGATGTCACACAGATGACACAATGACCATGGAGGGTTTCTTCAATCTTTGGGGTGGTTCCAGCTGGAGTCCATACATAGAAGAGTTACAACATGACGAGTCCGGAAAAAAAGTGGTCACGTGGTCTGTGGACGCCATGTTGTTTCCGGCTTTCTCGGCACGTTTTGCACTTTGCGTTTGTTTACATCGAAGATCACTATTTTTGTGTTGTCTACATTTGCTAATTTCTTGAAAGATGACGGGTTGCTGTGCCTTTGGGTACAGTAATTGGTCGGAGAAGGGATTTCACATGTACAGATTCCTGAGAAATCCTGAAAGAAGGAAACTGTGGGTGAATCGAGCCCTTATTTTAGCCCTTTTCTGTTACAGTACTGAATGTGGTTCGTTTGATCAGAATATTTACTGGAAAGTAAGCATTGTATAATACATGTATTTATTTAGTTGGAAGAATTTAAGAGTGAATGAAATATTTTGATGTTGCTGATTTGAAGTGGTAAAGCTGATTCATTCACCTTTTGGAAAATTCTTTTTCTTGACGGAATTAATATAAATAACCTGTCAAAATAACTCTCACTTAGAAGAAAAAAAAAAGATTTTATATGTTTTGCGCTGCTCTTGAGCTAAAATGGACATGACTGTCATGGACACTGATTTTATGCAGTGCAAAGCATTACAAAATTCATGGGGGCTCTGTGTTTTCATTTATGGGGTCACTTGTTAGAATATCGGTGCTAAATTTGGCCAGAGCCTTAGTTTATTTTTTTGCTGCACTCACTTTTGAGCAATACAAGTGTAAATATGTAAATTTCATAGAGTTTTAAGTACTTTGTCGTTTGTATCATTGCCTTTTAAATTTTTTTATGTTCATGTTATTATGATTTGGAATATGTGTAGTTTGATGTACATTATTTAAGGTACTATTTAACTTTTGAAAATGCATATTGAAAAATCAGTCCGAAAGGTTATGGGAAGCAAGATTATATGGATGGCGACTATGGTATGGAATTCCTTTGAAATTACTCCTCCAGTTATGAAGATATCTATGATTTTACAACTGTTTGTACCGTGGTACAAATTGAATTCTTATTGAAAATCAACATTATTTTTTCACCTTTTTCAATACTAAACGTTCATCCTTTCCCTTAAAACTTTCATGGATGTTCTTTTTTTTACATTCTAAGAAAAATCAATAAACAATTCCACTACTTTCACGACCATGTCAAATTGTTAAATAGTACCAAAAATGTCTCATTTGTGATGATGGTTTTATAGCCCATTCTCAAATCTACTCGAAAGTGGAGTAATAAGAAAATATGAGTTGAAAAATAATTTGTAACACCTGGCGACATTACAACTTAGCTTACATTAATCCATATATTAATACTGAAGGACCAATTTTGTGCTCCTAGCGGTCGCGTCACGTTTTTCTCGGTACTGTGACCTGGACTGAAAGAAACTTCGTACCTGTAAGAGTACATCGCACATAGTGGCAATTGTCAAACTTCAACTCTGAAGCAGAATAAACACTTTTCGTTTGACATTCGTTGACATGGCGGCATGTGACGTCACCGCTGAGAGGCGTCAGGACGTCATGACATCATCGGTTATTCGCTGACGCCATTAGGTCCGTCGTCAGAAAATTACTGCTGAGAGGTGTAATTACTAATTCCACTCCTCGAAAATAGCGTCTGCAATGTAAGATCCTCTTCTGCACATGGTGACCACCTCAGAATGTGAATTTGACACAAAAAATGTAACAAACATTGTACAGTAGACACCGCTTTATAAATCCACCATGGGACCACGCCGTTTGGATTTATTAACCGGCTGGATTTTTAAGCGGGGAACCTATTTTCAGCCACCTACTGGATAGATAAGACAAAAAGCGAATGTCGTTAAACACTGCTTTATGCTACAAAAACATTGATTTATCAAACGGTGACAAGGGGATTGTTCAAAAGAATCTCTCCAAGGTCGCTTGCTTGGGAGGGAAGGTTTTGCGCAAATGTTCCTTAATTGATTCCGTCACGTGGCGGAAATCGGGATGGGCAAAACCTGAGAGCTGCAGTCCCCTGTCCAATTTGGCGAGTGCCGTCCGCATCTCTGCCGCTGTTGGCATCGGCTCGGGTTCGTCGTCGCTTTCTTCCCTTGGCTATTGGGATTTGGGGTCGGAGGGATTTGAGCGGCGGCGGGATTCGAAATCCGTCACCAGTTGCTGTTGTTGTTGGTTTTTTTTGCTTTTTTCACTCTGCGGCAGCGCATACAACATCAAGCTTAGGTTGAGGCCTCGTACGTGCCAAGCAGGTGGATTTATTAAACGGTGGATTTCTCGATGTAAAATTCCGTTCCAACTCATTTTGGTCACAATCAGCGGCTGGATTTTATAACCGTGGATTTATTAAGTGGCGTCTACTGTATCTTCTATCTTCTATCTATCTATATATTAATACTGAAGGACCAATATTGTGCTCCTCCTAGCGGTCGCGTCACGTTTTTCTCGGTACTGGGACCTGGACTGAAAGAAACTTCGTACCTGTGAGAGTGCATCGCACATAGTGGCAATAGTCAACTTTCAACGCTGAAGCAGAATAAACACTTTTCGTTGAGATGGGGGCGAGGAGTGAAGAGGCGGGGGGCAAGGTAAGCAAATTTTTGGGCGGAGGTAAGCAAATTGAAAGTGGGAGACAGGAGGAAATGGGGCAGGGGTGGGTTGAATGAGGCGGAGTTAAGTGTGAGGGGGTGGACAGGGGGGGGGGGGCCCGGGGGCAAGTGGGGCAGGGAATCAAGAGACGGGGGGTGGGGAGTGAAGAGGCGGGGCTGGGGTAATTACATTTTTGGGCGGGGGTAAGCAGATTGAATGGGGCAGGGGCGGGGGATGAGTAGGTGGGGGCAAGCACACCCTGTCCAGTCCATGTCCCTCGAGTGTGTGTGAGCTGGTGAGGGTGGTTGAATGAACGGAATCCGTCTGTGATGGGGTTTCAGCTAGTTTGTCTTGATTCTTGACAAATCTTTATACCGTGGATTTCAGGTAAATTACTTTTCATTGAAGTTTTCTATATCCAAAAGACGAACAGGCTCACGCTGCATTCTTATTGTGGCCTTAAAGGCAAGCTTCTTGTTGATTTGATGGGATTGAATTGTGGTGTGTGTGTGTGTGTGTGTGTGTGTGTGTGTGTGTGTGTGTGTGTGTGTGTGTGTGTGTGTGTGTGTGTGTGTGTGTGTGTGTGTGTGTGTGTGTGTGTGTGTGTGTACACAATAATTTACCTTTGCATGTATAAGACATCATAGGAAGGTAGACCAGCAAATTAGGGAAGGAAAGAGAGAGAGAGATTGGGAGAGACAGAAAGAGAGAGATAGGGAGAGAGATAGGGAAAGCCAGAGAGAGAGAGAGAGAGAGAGAGAGAGAGAGAGAGAGAGAGAGAGAGAGAGAGAGAGATATATATATATATATATATATATATATATATATATATATATATATATATATATATATATATATATATATATATATATATATATATGGAAGAAGAATTTAATAAAAGCATTGTGATTTGCAATGAATTATGTTGACCAAGAGAATGTGGAGAAACAGGATTCTATGTAAAAATGACATACTTTCATGGTGGTTGAATGATCATGATTTGAAGAAAAATACAAGTAGTTTTCCAGTTTAGTCGATATAATTTTCGCTTTATTTATTTTTTCTGATATACCTGCACACTACCCTGCATTTCCATCCTCTTGAACGCTCTTTCTCATCATTTCTCTTTCTCATTTTCTCATTCTCATCGGAAACTCTTGTGGGTACACATATCGTAGTATCATTACAATACCCTTCAGCACACATAAAGGTCAAGGTCACTTTGCGGTAAATCGTGGAGGTAGCCGAAACCCTTATTTTTTGAGTAATTTTAATCGAATCATCTCCAAACTTTATGGGAATGTAGTATATGGTCTGGCGCTCAGCTGATTAGTTTTTGGTGGCGATTGGCCTTGACCTTCATGGTTAGCGCCTCAGGTCGAAATATTTTGACCCCAAGGTCAAATTTTGAAATCTTAGGTACCATATCGTGTAATACCTCAAATTGAACACCTCAATGAGTGCTTTCTGGATATGTCAAGCTTGAGACATTATGACGTCATTTGGTGACGTTATGAGGCAAACGCATATTTTTCATGGTTACTCTGTAGAACGATTCTCATCGGAATCTCTCGTCGGCAGATATTCCTCAAGGAGTTGCTTCTGGTGGATAGTGTAGTGTCGTGTAGAAGATGCTTAGCAGGCAGACACGAGCGGGGGAACAGTCGAGCCGGGCTGTGTTGCACAAGCGCGAGCGCGGGCGTACTTTGCCCGAAGCTCTCCTTTATTACGTACTCAGCACACTCGCAAGCCGGGCGACTACGGCATCACTACCATGCCTTAGGCGGCGCGCACTCCTTATATTCCTGGCAGACACGATGACCACGACGACCACTCCTCCCGCTCATCATGGCAGTTAGACCCACACGGCAGTTAGACGACCACTCATCATGCCCCGCCCTGCATGCCCGCAGGCTATACCACACTCCTCCCTCCTAAAACTATGATTATTAAATGATCACCATCATAATAAGCATAAACAGCACGAAGTACTACGGTATAACAGTAGACAAGGTACAAAAAAGAAAACAGCGAAGTATAAAAGCACATCACATCATATAACGTATGGAAGCGAGCTAGTGGAGCTGCCACGGCCAGGTTCCGAAGACAGAGGTGCACACAGCACCTACCAAACTCTGACCGCGTTACCGATATGAAGCAGCAAGGCGAGAAGCACAGCAGCACTACACAGCGGAAACGCACCCAGGCGGCTCATGCTTACATGGCCTTCGGCGAGGCCGCGGCGATCTCTCGAGCAAACCTCCCCCGGCACCATCAAACGCCTCCGGCCCACCAGGCGGCACACCTCCCCCAGGCAGACCTGAAGCAGATAAACATTCCGAGGCCGGAAGCCCGCTGTCTGGAAGCCGTGGCGCCAGCGCCAGACTCGATTGACCTTGGATGGGGGCGCTGAACAGCGCCGCTGGCTGGACGCAACCAATGCTCCATAACAACCCACGCACGACAATCAGTTGAGATGCCAACGCCCGTCTAAACGGCCTTGAGCGAACACAGAGAGCTGCGCCCCCGGCGCCAGGCACGTCTGACCTTGCCGCAACCAGAGGTGGGGGTAACGCCGACCAGCGCACCAGTCCTGGCTCCGAGTCGATCTCCGAGACCCACACGGCAGTTAGACGGTAGCAATTCCATTTAAACCACACTTCAACCATAGGCTCGTCATAAATCAATAGGAATACCGCTGGAACCATTGCAAATTCATTTTCCCGTACAGCGCGTTCTTTCGGCAAAATCCCTGCACATGACAAAGCAACTACCCGCGGCCCGTGGCAATGGAAGGCCAACCCAACCTTTTTATTCGCCACCACCGCTCCCAAAGCCACAACATCACATTGACCATACTGCAAAACCCATCGATTGATCTCCACCAAACCCACTCTCACACAGGACCTGTTGGCATTTATTTCAACAACGTTAAACTGCATCACTAGAGCAAGGAAAAACAAATATGCAATGAACAGCAACCCATAACCCACATCACGAGTCCGTCTCTTGGTTGTTGACTCGACGTTGTGACTCGCGACTTCCTTTAACGCCACGGGCTCACCGCAACCCGTTGAAGCTGCCCGAACAACACCGGTGCACCCCGCACCATGAACGCAGCCAACGCGCGAGAGCCCATCGCGAGAGCTGGCATGGCCCCTGCTGCTTCCGCACCGCACACCACCGTTGCAGGCAGCAACGAACGGCCGCTCCCGTTGCATCGACGCGGCTCCCGCCGCCAGAACCTCGCCCTCGGTACCCGACGAAAGCATCGAAGAGAGCACCGGCACACCTGGAGGTACGAACTGGAGATCCAGCCCGAGGTGCGCCAGCCAGTCCCGACCCAAAAGGGCGGGCCCCTCCCCTCGCACCACGAATACCGAGAGCCGGGCGCGTCGACCTCGGTAGCGCACTGAGACGTCGGCCCTCGCAAGCGGTGCAATCGCTTCACCGGTGTACGTGTACAGCGACAAGGCCGTCCCGACTAGGCGAACACCGCGAAGACCACGAGTCGCCTGCTCGCCCATGACCGACACTGCAGCCCCGGTGTCCACGCAAAACACGGTCGGCTCGCCATTCACTTCGACCTCCACCATGAACGGTGTCGTCATCTCCGAACCAACGGAAAACAGACTCAACCGTTGTTGCATCTCCTGCTCCGGCCCGCCGGCATCGCCATGCCCCGGCTGCAGGCCGATCTCCAGATCACTGGGGTCCTCCCGCACCTCGTCATCCAAGACCCCAACGGAGGCCCCCGCCATCCGACACACACGCTTCAAATGTCCCACCTTGTGACAATGCAAACACACGGTGTTCTTATACGGGCACATTCGTCGCAGGTGCGGACCACCACACCCCCAGCACCCCTGGAAATCCACCTCGCTCCCGGTGCGACCGTGCTGCGGTGCGCGCCCTCGTCCCGCACCGCCAGACGCGCGTGCGACCTGCGGCACCTGAGTCATCGCGCGGACCCCGGGCTGCGCGACCTGTGGCGCCTGGGTCATTGCGTGAACTCCGGGATGTGCGACCTGCGGCATCTGGGTCACTGCGTGGACCTCGGGACCAGCCGACATGCCCCAGCTGGAGCTACTCATTACGTCCTGGCCAGCGATGGTGCGGACATCCGTGAGCGTCTGCTCGACAGACGAAGCAGTCCCGACCGCCGAGTCGAATGTGACGTCGGTCAACCGCA